>NW_028136228.1:0-696742 GCF_964662115.1 Mustela nivalis
CTGATCCGCCTTTGTTACAACCTGTGAGTTGGGATATGAGCCCTGTCCCTGTCTATGTTAATGACACTGCCCTGTTAGGACCGCCTTCCTCGGTACATCTTCAGCCGCAACAGGCAAACATTTCTTATAAGGGCTATTCTGATATGTATCCTATGTGTTTCACCATGAATGGTAGACTACCACATTGCTTGTGGGTGTTTACACTAGTTCAATATAATGATGTAACTATAGCAGGGTTAACTGCTGGCCGCGCAACATCAATAGGTAAGATTCCCCGGGATATCCCATTATGTGCAGCTCAGTTGGGAATATCTAAAGGAATAGACGTTCCCTGGAGGTTATGTGTGGAAAAGAAGGCCACTGCTTACACCCTTGAGGAGGGATTTACACTTTTAGATTGGGGACCTGGGGCACCTACCCGATTTTTTAAGCCAAAAATACCTCCTATACTTGCTCCGCCAAGGGGGTATCCAGTACAAACGGAATTATGGAAGCTTTTAGCCGCTTTTGGTAAAGCAGTTCGTTGGAACAAGGGGCCCCAGGATCCAGAGGATAGATACCCTCAAGCGTGTGTGCCTAGACCTTTTATGCTGCTAGTGGGGAATCTCGCTATTAAAAAAGATGAAGCTACATATCACCTGCTCTGTCAGAATTGTACTTTAACTAACTGCATTCAGGGTGTCTTGGTAGATGATAGTGTATTAGTAGTTCGACAACCCCCCTTTATCATGCTTCCTGTTAATATATCTAAGCCATGGTACTCTAACCCTGGGTTAGAATTGTGGGATCGGGTACAGAATGCCCTTAGTCGGCCTAGACGAGAATTAGGTTTGTTGATCTTAGGTATAGTTTCTCTTATAACGATAATTGCTACAACTGTTACTGCATCTATTTCTTTAACTCAAGCAGTGCAAGCTGCAGATACTGTAGATCATCTGGCACATAATACTTCTATGGCCTTGGGAACACAAGAGGATATAGACAAAAGGGTTGAAACCAGACTAAATGCCTTATATGATGCTGTCAAGTTTCTGGGGGACGAACTTCAAAGTTTGAAATTGCAAACTAGGATCCAATGCCATAGTGACTACCACTGGATCTGTGTCACCCCCAAGCGCTATAATGTCACAGAAACTTCCTGGGGTCGAGTGTTGTATCACCTTGAAGGGGTATGGTCTAACTCTAATGTGTCCCTTGACTTGCTGCAGTTACATCAAGAGATTTTGAATATTGCAGAAGCTCCGCATGCCAAGCTGCCCGTGGCTCAGCTTGCTGACAATTTTGTAAATTCGCTATTTTCTCATATTCCTTCGCTATCACGTACTTGGTATGTTATAGGCTCTATTATAGGAGTGCTAATACTTATGCTTTTATTCATGTGCCTCTTTCCCTGTGTGGTGAAATTCATGCTTACAGAATTATATAAAGTGCGAGCTATTGTGCGGAATCAGCAACGGGCTGTTCATGACAAAACTGCACGACAACCCTGATTGTGGGTTGCTCCCACCATAGCGAGTACCCTGCTGCCTCAAGCGTCTCAAAACTGGCTTTGCTGCCTAAAAGGAGCTAGTAATTGATTCCTCCCCCTGAATATGGCCCTGTATGCTGGGTCGGTAGCCAAAGACGGGTAAGACTGATCCCTCACCATAGCAACCTAAGACAGGGGCTCCTCGGCTAAGGGGAGTACCCGATGACGGGTAAGCATGTGTGTTGTAGATTGGCAACCTAAGACAGGCACGACCCCTGCCATGTAATAAATAAAAAAGGGGGAGCTGTGGAGAGCCATGCAGCAGAAGCAAGGAGGCACGTACTAGGCGAGGCTTGAGGAGAAAGGCAGGTGAATGTTTATGGTATGTGGGGGCGCTCAAGCAGAACGCACAACCTGTACTGAAGTATTGGGACTAGTATAAGATTAACCAGGGATCATGGGAAAGGCACAGGAGTAAGTGAACAATAAGTTTCGGGAGCTCACGTCATTAGACACGAGCATCCTGCATGCTCCGGACTGAAGTCATCTGTATCCCTTCTGATTGGGTGTTATACTAGTCGTGTTATGTGGTGATTGGTTGCTTTCTATCCGCTGTGTTCTATAATTAGGGGCTATAATCGTTGTACGGGGTCCCGAGGCTGAAGATTGTGAATAAAGAAGTTTGCCACTCACCTCGTCTGCGGGTCGTTCTTGCGGGCCGAGAGCGACAAGGTTCATGGTTAGGTTTAGGGTCAGGCTCACAGTAGGGTCAGGGTTAGGGTTACGGTCAGAGTCAGGGTCAGGGTCAGTGTTAGGGTGACTGTTAAGTTTAGTGTCAGGTTTAGGATGATGGTCAGATTTATGGTCAGGTTCAAGTTTTTGTTTGGGGGCAAGGTCATGTCAGTTCAGGGTTAGGTTTAGGACAGGTTTAGTGTCACGGTAGGGTCAGGGTCAGGGTTAGGTTCATGGTGATGGTAAGGTCAGCTTTATGTTTAGGTTCTGTTTTATGAGTAGGTTCAGGATCAGGGTTAGCTTTAGGGTTACGATTCTGTTCAGGATCACGGTTTGCATCAGAGTTAGGTTTACAGTCTGGGTTAGGGTCAGTGTTAAGGTCAAGGCCAGGGTCAGGTTTAAGTTTAAGATCTGACATAGGCAAATTTCAGAGTTAGAGTTATGATCATGGTCAGGGAGAGGTTCGGGATTATTGTTAAAGTGTGGTTAGGGTTAGGGTAGAGGTAGGTTGAGGGTTAGGGTTAGACCGGGTTAGGGTCAGTGTCAGGGATAAGGTTAGGGGTTAGTTTTAGGGTTAGGTTCAGCGTTAGGTTTCGGGTCAGGGCCCGTGTTAGTGTCAGGGAGGGTTAGGTTTAGGGTTAGAGTTAGGGTCAGGCTCACATTCAGTGTCAGGGTTAGTGTTAGGGTCAGGGTCAGGGTCACTTTTAGGTTCAGGGTTAGGTTTCTGGTGTTTGCCTGAGTCAGGGTCAGGGTGAAGTCTAGGACCAGTGTCAGGTTTACAGCCAGGATCAGGTATTGGTTTAAAGTCCACATTAGTGTCAACAACAGGGTTATGTAGTAGTCAGTGTTAGAGTAATGGATTGGATTAGGGTCAGGGTCCGGGTCAGGTGAAGCTCAGGGCCAGGCTCAGGTTAGGGCCAGGCTTTGGTTTAGGGTCAATGTTCGGTTCAGTGTCACAGTTAGGTTGTGGCGGTAGGGTTTGGGATTGGGGTTAGGGTTAGAGTTAGAAGTAGGGTTATGGTTAGGGTTAGGGTTAGACAGCATAAGGTCAGGGTTAGTGTTTGGTTTAGGGTAGGGGTTAGTGTTCGGTTCAGGGTCACAATGAGGTGAAGGTTCAGGGTCCGTATTAGGGTTATGGTTAGAGTCACCACTAGGTTTAAGGTTACGGTGAGGCTCACAGTCACAGTCAGGGTGATGGTTAGGGTCAGGGTTCGGTCAGCGTCAGGGTTAGGGTCATGGTTAGGTATGAGTCATGTTTACGGTAATGTCAGAGTTAGGTTTAGGTTCAGGGTCCACATCAGGGTCAGTGTCAGGCTTAGGTTTAGGTTTAGGGTTCAGGTCAGGATCACGGTCAGTGTCAGGGTCAGGATCAGGGTCAGGGCTTGGTTTAGGGTTTGGTGCAGGATCACAGTCAGTGTCAGGGACAGGGTTAGTGGTTACTGTTCGGTATAGCCCCACTCCACGGTCATGACCCATTCCTTCAAGGTTTCCAGATAAACCCTGTGCAGAAGGGTGTAGACCCTCCACCCGATCCCACTTAACCAGCCTTAAACTGGGGTGTGAACATGACTTGCCCACCAGACTTCTAACCCCTCATCAGCCTGATCCTGCTTGGGGCATCTCCACCCATGATGGCATGGCCAGGTCCTCTATACACACAAAGACACAGACACTCAGAGGCACACACACACACACACACAAACACACAGACACAGACACACACACACACACACACACACACACACAGTGAGAGAGAGACTGCGAAAAGACCTAGGGCTACACCAGTGGATCAGAAGGTGTGGGACTCTCTGACTCTGAGCCCCCTGGTGTCACCTTTTGTTTTGATTAGCCAAAGGGCCTGAGGCATTGGGGAAACCTGATAGAACCTGCCAGGGAGTGGACGTGTCTGGCGGGCGAGCTCTCTTCTCCCTGCATCCTTTCGGCTTCAGTACAGCAGAATAACATGTCGCTGCCTTTAGCATGTGCCTAGAAATGAGCTGGGTATGGGGGTTTCTCTGTAATGGGGTGCCTGGATACATGGGTTCCAATTCCGTTGGGCTCTGTCATCAGGGAAGTGAGGTCACCACTGCCTGGGGGCTCCTTACCAAACTTCCTACTGCACCAGAGCTCCCTGAGCCGCCGGTCCCCAAGCTACTCAAGGCTCACTCTCCACTCAATGTAGTGCCCATCCAGTGACCCCCATACAACCTCCCCCCAGTCCCTGGGAGGCATGGGTGCAGCTTTTGTCCCAGCTGGAAGGAACAGAGCTGGGTTTAGACCAGGTTAGTGTTAGGGTTAGTGTTAAGAAAGACTTATGGTCAGGGTTAGGGTTAGACTTCGTTGGGGCCACGGTTAGCATAAGGCTTAGGGTAGGGGTCAGGGATAGGGTTAGGTTCATGGTTAGGTTTAGGGTCAGGCTCATAGTAGGGTCAGGGTTAGGGTTACGGTCAGAGTCAGGGTCAGGGTCTCTGTTAGAGTGACAGTTAGGTTTAGGGTCAGGTTCATGGTCATGGTCAGATTTAGGGTCAGGTTCAAGTTTTGGTTTGGGGCAAGGTTTATGTCAGGGTCAGGGTTAGGTTTGGGACAGGTTTAGTGTCAGGGTTAGGGTCAGGGTCAGGATTAGGTTCATGGTTATGGTAAGGTCAGCTTTATGTTTAGGTTCTGATTTATGAGTAGGTTCAGGATCAGGGTTAGCTTTAGGGTTATGATTCTGTTCAGGATCACGGACTGGGTCAGAGTTAGGTTTACAGTCAGGGTTATGGTCAGTTTTAAGGTCAAGACCAGGATCAGGTTTAAGGTTAAGTTCTGACATAGGCAAAGTTCAGAGTTAGGCGTATGATCAGGGTCAGGGATAGGATCAGAATTATTGTTATAGTGGGGTTAGGGGTAGGGTTAGAGGTAGGTTGAGGGTTAGGGTTCGAACAGGTTAAGGTCAGTGTCAGGGACAATGTTAGGGGTTAGTTTTAGGGTTAGGCTCAGTGTTAGGTTACCGTGTTAGTGTCTGGTTCAGGGTTACGTTTAGGGTTAGAGTTAGGTCAGGCTCACATTCAGTGTCAGTGTTAGTGTTATGGTCAGGGTCAGGGTCACTGTTAAGGTCAGGGTTAGGTTTGTGGTCTTTGCATGGGTCATGGTCAGGGTGAAATCTGGGCCCTTGTCAGGTTTACGGTAAGGATCAGGTATTGGTTTAAAGTCCACATTCGTGTCAGGGACAGGGTTAAATAGTGGTCAGTGTTAGTGTCATGGTTGGGATAAGGGTCAGGGTCAGGGTCAGGTGAAGGTCAGGGCCAGGGTCAGGTTTAGGGTCAGGCTTTGGTATAGGGTCAATGTTCGGTTCAGTGTCACAGTTAGGTTTGTCGGTAGCGTTTGGGATTGGGGTTAGAGTTAGAGTTAGAAGTAGGGTTATGGTTAGGGTTAGCATTAGACAGCGTAAGGTCAGGGTTAGGATTTGGTTTAGGGTAGGGGTTAGTGTTAGGGTCAGGGTCAGCGTTAGATTTAGGTTCAGGATCCATATTAGGGTCATGGTTACAGATACATTTAGGTTTAGGGTTAGGGTCAGGCTCACAGTCACGGTCATGGTTAGGGTTAGGGTCAGGGTTATGTAGCCTCAGGGGTAGGATTAGGGTCATGGTCAGGGTCATGGTTAGTTATGAGTCTTGGTTACAGTAATATCAATGTTAGGTTTAGGTTCAGGGTCCACATCAGGGCCAGTGTCAGGCTTAGGTTTAGGTTTAGGGTTCCGGTCAGGATCACAGATAGGGTCAGGGTCAGGGTCAAGGTTTGGGTTAGGGTTTGGGGCAGGCTCATAGTCAGTGTCAGGGTCAGGATTAGTGGTTACTGTTAGGGTTAGCCCGGCTCCTGGGTCATGAACCCATCCGTTCAGGGTCTCAGGATAAACCCTGGGCAGAAGGATGTAGACCCTCCACCCGATCCCCCTTAACCAGCCTTAAACCGGGGTGTGAACATAACTTGCCCACCAGACATCTAAACCCTCATCAGCCTGATCTTGCTTGTGGCATCTCCACCCACGATAGCATGGCCGGGTCCTCTTTACACACAGACACACGGACACCCAGAGGCACACACACACACACACACACACACACACACACACACACACACAGACGGGGAGGAGACCTAGGTCTACACTGGTTGATCATAAGGTGTGGGACTCTCTGTCTCTGAGCCCCCTGGTGTCACCTTTTGATTTTTTTAGCCAAAGGGCCTTGGGCGTTGGGGAAACCTGATATGAACTGCCATGGAGGGGATGTGTCTGGCGGGCGAGCTCTCTTCTCCCTGCATCCTCTCGGCTTCAGTACAGCAGAAGAACATGTCACTTCCTTTAGGATTTGCTTTGAAATGAGCTTGGATGGGGGGTTTTCTCTGTAATGGCGTGCCTGGATACAAAGGTTCCAATTCCGTTGGGTTCTGTCGTCAGGTAAGTGAGTTCAACACTGCCTGGGGGCTCCTTACCAAACTTCCTGCTTCACCAGAGCTCCTTGAGCCACCGGTCCCCAAGCTGCTCAAGGCTCACCCTCCACTTAATGCAGTGCCAATCCAATGACCCCCATACAGCCTCCCCCAAGCTCCTGGGAGACCTGGGTGCAGCTGTTGTCCTCGCTGGAGAGAACAGAGCTGGGTATAGACTAGGTTAGTGTTACGGTTAGGGTTAAGAAAGACTTAGGATCAGGGTTAGGGTTAGACGTCATTGGGGTCAGGGTTAGCGTAAGGCTTAGGGTAGGGGTCAGGGTTAGGGTTAGGTTCATGGTTAGGTATAGGGTCAGGCTCACAGTAGGGTCACGGTTAAGGTTATGGTCAGAGTCAGGGTCAGGGTCAGTGTTAGTGATGGTTAGGTTTAGGTTCAGGTTCAGGGTCATGGTGAGATTTAGGGTCAGGTTCAAGTTTAGGTTTGGGGGCAAGGTTCATGTCAGGGTCAGGGTTAGGTTTGGGACAGGTTTAGTGTCAGGGTTAGGTTCAGGTTCAGGGTTAGGTTCATGGTTATGGTAAGGTCAGCTTTATGTTTAGGTTCTGTTTTATGTGTAGGTTCAGAATCAGGGTTAGCTTTAGTGTTATGATTCTGTCAGGATCATGCATTGGGTGAGAGTTAGGTTTACAGTCAGGGTTAGGGTCAGTGTTAAGGTCAAAGCCAGGGTCAGGTTTAAGGTTAAGGTCTGACATAGGCAAAGTTCAGAGTTAGGGTTATGACCAGGTTCAGGGAAAGGGTCAGGATTATTGTTAAAGTGGGGTTAGGGTTAGGGTTAGAGGTAGGTTGAGGGTTAGGGTTAGACCGGGTTAGGGTCAGGGTCTGTGATAATGTCAGGGGTTAGTTTTAGGGTTAGGTTCACCGTTAGGTTTTGGGTCAGGGCCCGTGTTAGTGTCAGGGTCAGGGTTACGTTTAGGGTTAGAGTTAGGGTCAGGCTCACATTCAGGGTCAGGTTCAGTGTTCAGGTCAGGGTCAGGTCACTGTTAGGGTCTGGGTAAGATTTATGGTCATGGTCTGGGTCAGGGTCAGGGTGAAGTCTTGGGCCAGTGTCAGGGTTACGGTCAGGATTAGGTATTGGTTGAAAGTCCACATTCGGGTCAGCGACAGGGTTATGTAGTGGTCAGTGTTAGGGTCATGGTTAGGTTTAGGCTCAGGGCCAGGGCCACGTATAGGGTCAGGGTCTGGTATAGGCAAAGTTCAGGGTTAGGGTTATGATCATCGTCAGGTATAGGGTCAGGGTTATTGTTAAAGTTAGGGTTAGTGTTAGGGTTAGCGTTTGGTTGACGTTTAGGGTTAGAGCTTGTTAGGATAAGGGTCCGTGGTAGGGTTAGTGGTTAGTGTTAGGTTTGGGTTCAGCGATAGGATTCGGGGGAGGGCCTGTGTTAGTGTCAGGGTCAGGATTACATTTAGGGTTAGTGTTAGTGTCAGGCTCACAGTCAGGATCAGGTTTGTTGTTCAGGTCAGGGTCGGGGTCACTGTAAGGGTCAGGGCTAGGTTTATGGTCATGGTCTGGGTCAGGGTCAGGGTGAAGTTTAGCGCCAGTGCTAGTTTAGGGTCAGGTATAGGTATTGGTTTAAAGTCCACATTCGGGTCAGGGACAGGATTATGTAGTGGTCAGTGTTAGTGTCATGGTTAGGATTAGGGTCATGGTCTGGGTCAGGTGAAGGTCAGGGCCAGGGTCAGGTTTAGGGTCAGGCTTTGGTTTAGGGTCAATGTTCGGTTCAGTGTCACAGTTAGGTTTTGGCGGTAGGGTTTGGGATTGGGGTTAGGGTTAGAGTTAGAAGTAGGGTTATGGTTAGGGTTAGGGTTAGACAATGTAAGGTCAGGGTTAGGGTTTGGTTTAGGGTAGGGGTTAGTGTTAGGGTCAGGGTCAGCGTTAGGTTTAGGTTCAGGGTCCGTATTAATGTCATGATTAGTGTTATCTTTAGGTTTAGGGTTAGGGTCAGGCTCACAGTCACGGTCAGGGTTAGGTTAGGGTCAGCGTCAGGAATAGGATTAGGGTCAGGGTCAGGGTCATGGTTAGGTATGAGTCATGGTTACGGTAATGTCAGAGTTAGGTTTAAGCTTAGGGACCACATCAGGGTCAGTGTCAGGCTTAGGTTTAGGTTTTGGGTTCAGGTCAGGATCACAGACAGGGTCAGGGTCAGGGTTAGTGGTTACTTTTGGGGTAAGACACACTCCTGTGTATGGACCCTACCCTTCAGGGTCTCAGGATAAACCCTGGGCAGAAGGTTGTAGACCCTCCACCCAACCCACTTAACCAGCCTTAAACTAGGGTAAGAACATGACTTGCCCACCAGACATCTAACCCCTCATCAGCCTGATCATGCCTGGGGCATCTCCACCCAAGATGGCATGGCCAGCTCTTCTTTACACACACCCTCACAAACACCCAGAGGCACACACACACACACACACATACACACACACACACACACACACACACACAGAGACGGGGAGGAGAACTAGGGCTACACCCGTGTTGATCAGAAGGTGTGGGACTCTCTGACTCTGAGCTCCCTGGAGTCACCTTTTGATTTTATTAGCCAAAGGGCCTGAGGAACTCGGGAAACCTGACATGACCTGCCAGGGAGGGGACGTGTCAGGCGCTGAGCTCTCTTCTCCCTGCATCCTCTCGGCTTCAGTACAGCAGAAGAACATGTCGCTTCCTTTAGGATGTGCCTAGAAATGAGCTGGGCAGGATGGTTTTCTCTTTATGGGGTGCCTGGATACGTGGGTTCCAATTCTGTTGGGCTCTGTCATCAGGGAAGTCAGGTCACCACTGCCTGGGGGCTCCTTACCAAACTTTCTGCTCCACCAGAGCTCCCTGAGCCGCTGGTCCCCAAGCTGCTCAAGGCTCACACTCCACTCAATGCAGTGCCCATCCAGTGACCCCCATACAGTCTTCCCCCAGCCCTTGGGAGGCCTGGGTGCAGCTGTTGTCCCCACTGGAGGGAACAGAGCTGGGTTTAGACCAGGTTAGTGTTAGGGTTAGGGAGAAGAAAAACTTAGGGTCAGGGTTAGGTTTAGACCTCGTTGGGGTCAGGGTTAGCGAGGCTTAGGGTAGGGGTCAGGGTTAGGGTTAGGTTTGTGGAGAGCCATGCAGCAGAAGCAAGGAGGCACGTACTAGGCGAGGCTTGAGGAGAAAGGCAGGTGAATGTTTATGGTATGTGGGGGCGCTCAAGTGGAACGCACAACTTGTACTGAAGTATTGGGACTAGTATAAGATTAACCAGGGATCATGGGAAAGGCACAGGAGTAAGTGAACAATGAGTTTCGGGAGCTCATGTCATTAGACACGAGCATCCTGCATGCTCCGGACTGAAGTCATCTGTATCCCTTCTGATTGGGTGTTATACTAGTCGTGTTATGTGGTGATTGGTTGCTTTCTATCCGCTGTGTTCTATAATTAGGGGCTATAATCGTTGTACGGGGTCCCGGGGCTGAAGATTGTGAATAAAGAAGTTTGCCACTCACCTCGTCTGCGGGTCGTTCTTGTGGGCCGAGAGCGACATCTGGTGCCGAAACCCGGGACCCGAGACGCCAGACGCAGAACGAGGATTGGGGTAAGAGCAACGATAAGGAAAGTGTGCACCCATTTCTGTCTTTGGACAGGGAAAGCTCCCCGGGGACGATTATAAATTAAGCTACTTAGGCTCCACGGGGACTATAGTAACGAAAGATTTCCCGGATGGGAAACGAGCTTGCTAGATATAGGATGGAAGGTCCTTTAAGAGATGTTCTCAAAGCAAACGGCACTCCCTTAAAGTCAAAAACAGCTCGTGCCTTCTTGAAAGAGGTAGGGGAGATTGCCCCTTGGTTCATAGAGGAGGGACTTCTGAATGTGCCTCAATGGGAACATCTGGGAGAGGATTTGAGACAAAGCCCCACTGTTACTGCCGGCACTCTTGCCGTGTGGTCCCTTGTGAAAGTATGTTTGCAGTCATCTCGGGAACGACTAAAACAGGTGGTACAGCAAGGAGGGGAGATTTTAGAACAGTTAAAGGAAGAGTCGCACAAGGGGTCCTCCCGAGGTTCTGATGCTGACAGTGAAAGTTCAGAGGAGCTCTCAGACGAAATAACCCAAAATTTAAAAAGGGGTAAGGAGAAAAAGAATCCAGAGGCTCTAAGCTCACCCACAGGGGCAAAGCCTATAGCTGTAACGCAGTCGGTAGCAAAAACAGACCATGCGCCGACTCCTCATTCCAGCCCCACGGCGCCACCTTGTGAGTGGCCCCCGCCATATCGGTCAGGCTGTGCGAGAGTCTGCCATTGTTCAGACTGCACCGCGGCGAACTGGAGAGAGGTCTTAGGCCCGGGAAAAGGGTTTTTCCCAGTACTAGAAGACCAAAATCAGCAGAGGTATCACCAGCCACTAGATTTTAAACTGGTAAAACAACTCAAGGAAGCAGTTAGTGCCTATGGACCCCAAGCAGCTTTCATAGTATCCATTGTGGAGTCGTTAGGGGCACTATTTCTTGTCCCCGAGGATTGGACCAATTTAGCCAGAGCAGTTTTAAGCGGAGGGCAATATCTGGAATGGAAAATTCAAAATCAGGATAACTGCCAGGATACAGCGCGGAGAAATGCAGCTGCTGGAAATCCCCAATGGAATTTAGAAATGTTAACAGGTACTGGACCATATCTCGGAGCTCAAGCACAGGCCACCTACCCCCCTGCCGTATATCAGCAGATTGCCACAGCGGCCATTAGGGCCTGGAAAACGTCGAGGGGTGCAGGTGATTTGCAAGGGCAACTGTCTAGAGTAGTACAGGGGCCAAATGAGCCCTATGCTGATTTTGTGGACAGGCTCATGCAGACCGCGGGCAGAATGTTCGGAGATGCTGACTCTGCGATGCCTTTAATTAAACAATTAGCGTATGAAAATGCTAATAAATGGTGCCGTGAGGCCATCAGACCATGGAAGGCTAAGGATCTTTCTGCCTATATTAAAGTATGCAGAGACATCACAGGGCCAGTGATTCAGGGGCAGGTTATGGCTGCGGCCTTCGCTCAGGCTATGCGAGGACAGCAGGGAATCCACCCTCGCAAATGTTTCCAGTGTGGTCAAGAGGGCCACATAAAAAGAGACTTCCCCCAGAGAGGAGCTCAATTTGGAAAGGCCTCCTCGACTAAGCCGGCGGGGAGTAAACCCCAACTGTGTCCACGGTGTAGAAAAGGAAATCATTGGGCACATGAATGCCGATCTGTGGCAGATATACAAGGAACTCCCTTACCACCTAACAATTGGGGGAATTCAAAAAACGGGAGGCAGGGCCCCAGCCCCCGGGGCCCGAATCAAATGTACGGGGTGGCAATGTCCCTGCCTGTCAAGCCACGATGGGTGTACCCACCCTCCGATCAGGGGAGTCAGTCCATACAGGGCCCAGGAGAGCCACAACAGGCTCCGCCAGACTTGACGTCTGTGCCACCACCCGAATGGTCTTAACACCTGAAATGGGGGTGCAGGCTGTGCCATCTGACCTGTCTGGAGGGCCTCCAAGAGGAACGGTGGGACTCCTTCTTGGTAGGAGTTCTTGCACTTTACGAGGGCTTCAGGTCCATCCGGGAGTTATTGATCCTGATTTTGAAGGGGAAGTTAAAATTCTGATATCATCTCCTAAGGGAATTAATATTATAAATCCAGGGGACAGAATTGCACAGCTTTTGATTTTGCCTAGTAATCATGAAAAATATCCCTCCACAGGCCAGACTAGAAAAGGTGGCCTGGGATCCACAGGATCCTCCCTCGCCTGCCTTACTATGAGCATGAAAGAGAGACCTATGCTTAAATTAAAGATTAGGGGTAGGCCATTCTGGGGGCTCCTAGATACAGGAGCAGACAAAAGCATTATAAATTGTCTAGATTGGCCTAAAGCCTGGGCTCTAGTTAAAGCCAGCCAGACCCTCCGAGGACTAGGGATAGCTACCAGTCCTGATATTAGTGCTGCATCTTTGGACTGGGAGGATGAGGATGGACATAAAGGCATTTTCCAACCATATGTCTGTTCCACCCTCGTTTCTCTGTGGGGACGCGATGTGCTGGAGCAGATGGATATTAGGCTTACTACTGAAAAACTGTACAGTGAGGCCTCCCAAACCATAATGAGAAACATGGGATATAAGCCTGGCCAAGGACTTGGAACCAAGGGTCAGGGAGATCTTAATCCGCCTTCTATGGGAGGTCAGGTTTTTTCCTAGCGGCCACTGAGGCAATTCGCATAACTTGGAAAACACAAGAGCCGCGCTGGGTGCCTCAGTGGCCTTTAACAAAAGATAAATTACAAGCGGCAAAAGAGCTAGTCCAAGAACAACTCAAAGCAGGACATATTCAAAAATCCACGTCCCCGTGGAATACACCCATATTTGTAATAAGAAAGAAATCAGGCAACTGGCGATTGCTACATGACCTGCGACAGATTAATGATCAAATGCAGGTCATGGGACCCATTCAGTTAGGGCTTCCAGCCGTGACGGCGCTGCCAAAAAACTGGCCCTCTATTGTAATTGACATCAAAGACTGTTTCTTTTCCATCCCACTACACCCTGCAGATACAGAGCGCTTTGCATTTACTCTGCCATCAATTAATTATGCTGAGCCAGATCAAAGGTATGAATGGAAAGTACTCCCTCAGGGGATGGCCAATAGCCCCACCTTGTGTCAGTTGTATGTAAGCCAAGCACTAGAGCCTTTCCGGAAAGCATTTCCAGACTTGCTTTGTTATCATTATATGGATGATATCTTGATTTGTGGGCCAAATGAGAGGTCTCTTCCTTCAGCTCTAACCTTCCTACAGGAACAGTTAGCAAAGTGGGGTCTAACTATATCCCCTGAAAAGATCCAAGCAGGAGACCTACAAAATTATCTCGGTATGCAGCTCTCTAAAACGTCAGTAAAGCCTCAACTGATTCAAATCCGTAGAGATCACTTGCATACACTGAATGATTTCCAAAAACTTTTAGGGGACATTAACTGGATTCGACCATACATAAAAATTACTACTGCAGAGCTGAAACCTTTATTCGATATTCTGCCTGGGGACCCTGCATTGGACTCCCCAAGAGTACTCACTCCAGCTGCTATTAAATCATTACAGTTAGTTGAAAGCAGGCTAGCTTTAACAGCAGCAGATAGATGTGACCCGGAAAAACTTATAAGTGTCATAATTATCCCATCCCCGGGATCACCCACGGGGGCCTTATGGCAAGGAGGACCCCTACTATGGATTTATCTACCCCATAATCTTAGCCGCGTCATCACCCCGTATGCTACGGCTGTAGCTACAGTGGCAAATAAAGCTTTTAAAGCCAGCATACAGGTCCTCGGGAAACTGCCCGATGTTTGTATAATCCCTTATGATAAAACCCAAATAAGCATTTTAACGCATGAAAATGACGACTGGGCCATTCTAACAGTTGCTTATCCTGTTACCTTTGATAATCATTATCCCTCACACCCTCTCATTGAGTTTTATAAAAATACACCCCTTATTTGGCCTAAATCCTGTCGATTGGAGCCATTAATCGGGGCCCTCACAGTATTTACAGATGGCAGTAAATCAGGAACTGGCGCCTATGTGGTAGAAGGAAAAATAATTCCTGTTTTTGTGCCCTCGACTTCAGCTCAGAGAACAGAATTGTTGGTGATTATGTGTGTTTTGCAAAGGTTTCTAAATCAACCTATTAATATTATCTCAGATAGCAAATATGCAGTTGCAGCCACCAGGTCTATCGAAACTGCTATTATCTCAGCCAGCCAGTCAGAAATTTCCTCCCTGCTGGCTGAATTGCAACATCTTATACTCTCCCGTGGTGCCCCTTTTTATATTGGACATCTTAGAGCACATTCAGACCTTCCAGGACCTATGGCTGAGGGAAACCGAATGGCTGATGCAGCTGCGCGCTTTTATGTTTGTAGTGCTCTAGAAGATGCTAAAAGATATCATGATAAATGGCATGTGAATGCCCAAACATTAAAGGCACACTTTCATATCTCCAGAGCTGACACACGAGATATCGTAAAGTCTTGTGGCAATTGTGTGGTGCACTTGCCCATGCCCTCCCTAGGGGTAAACCCTAAAGGGCTATTGCCTAACCATTTGTGGCAAATGGATGTAACACATGTACCTTCCTTTGGGCAGCAAAAATACGTTCATGTGAGTGTGGATACTTGCTCAGGGGTCGTTAGTGCAACCCCCCTGCGAGGAGAAAATGTTAAAAACGTGATATCTCATTGCCTGCGCAGCTTTGCCTGCTGGGGAGTGCCTAAACAGTTAAAAACAGACAATGCTCCTGCTTATACTTCTAAAAGCTTTTCAAACTTTCTAGCCTGTTATAATATTCACCATGTTACAGGCATTCCTTATAACCCTCGAGGCCAGGGCGTCATAGAGCGCACTCACCTGACCTTTAAAACTACCTTGCAAAAAATACAAAAAGGGGGAATTGGAGAGGAGTATCACACGCCTACAGACCTTACCAACTTGATCACTTTTATTTTAAATTTTCTCACACTTGACAAAGATGGCGTTTCAGCCGCGGAGCGCCATTGGGGCCAACAGAAAACGCAGCAATCTATGGTGAAGTGGAAGGATGTCCTTACTGGTTCATGGAAGGGTCCTGACCTGGTGCTCCGGTGGCACCGAGGTTCCCTTTGTGTTTTCCCACAGGATGCGCCCACTCCACTCTGGGTACCGGAACGTCTCACCAGGCTGGTGGCCGTGGAACCTGTGGAAGATGCTGCTACTGCGGATGACAGTGACGACGATCGTCCTGCAGCCTGCCCCCGTGAATCCGGAACCAATCCAACTGTGGCCGAGACAAGAGACTACCCAGCTTCAAGCCCTTCTTCAAATGACTCAGCATAGAGTGCATTTTTCTCTTCTGGACTCATATCTGTCACTACTGCTTGTTTGTATGCAAATATTGTCAGCTCAAGGTTCTGTATATTGGGCATACGTGCCTGATCCGCCTTTGTTACAACCTGTGAGTTGGGATATGAGCCCTGTCCCTGTCTATGTTAATGACACTGCCCTGTTAGGACCGCCTTCCTCGGTACATCTTCAGCCGCAACAGGCAAACATTTCTTATAAGGGCTATTCTGATATGTATCCTATGTGTTTCACCATGAATGGTAGACTACCACATTGCTTGTGGGTGTTTACACTAGTTCAATATAATGATGTAACTATAGCAGGGTTAACTGCTGGCCGCGCAACATCAATAGGTAAGATTCCCCGGGATATCCCATTATGTGCAGCTCAGTTGGGAATATCTAAAGGAATAGACGTTCCCTGGAGGTTATGTGTGGAAAAGAAGGCCACTGCTTACACCCTTGAGGAGGGATTTACACTTTTAGATTGGGGACCTGGGGCACCTACCCGATTTTTTAAGCCAAAAATACCTCCTATACTTGCTCCGCCAAGGGGGTATCCAGTACAAACGGAATTATGGAAGCTTTTAGCCGCTTTTGGTAAAGCAGTTCGTTGGAACAAGGGGCCCCAGGATCCAGAGGATAGATACCCTCAAGCGTGTGTGCCTAGACCTTTTATGCTGCTAGTGGGGAATCTCGCTATTAAAAAAGATGAAGCTACATATCACCTGCTCTGTCAGAATTGTACTTTAACTAACTGCATTCAGGGTGTCTCGGTAGATGATAGTGTATTAGTAGTTCGACAACCCCCCTTTATCATGCTTCCTGTTAATATATCTAAGCCATGGTACTCTAACCCTGGGTTAGAATTGTGGGATCGGGTACAGAATGCCCTTAGTCGGCCTAGACGAGAATTAGGTTTGTTGATCTTAGGTATAGTTTCTCTTATAACGATAATTGCTACAACTGTTACTGCATCTATTTCTTTAACTCAAGCAGTGCAAGCTGCAGATACTGTAGATCATCTGGCACATAATACTTCTATGGCCTTGGGAACACAAGAGGATATAGACAAAAGGGTTGAAACCAGACTAAATGCCTTATATGATGCTGTCAAGTTTCTGGGGGACGAACTTCAAAGTTTGAAATTGCAAACTAGGATCCAATGCCATAGTGACTACCACTGGATCTGTGTCACCCCCAAGCGCTATAATGTCACAGAAACTTCCTGGGGTCGAGTGTTGTATCACCTTGAAGGGGTATGGTCTAACTCTAATGTGTCCCTTGACTTGCTGCAGTTACATCAAGAGATTTTGAATATTGCAGAAGCTCCGCATGCCAAGCTGCCCGTGGCTCAGCTTGCTGACAATTTTGTAAATTCGCTATTTTCTCATATTCCTTCGCTATCACGTACTTGGTATGTTATAGGCTCTATTATAGGAGTGCTAATACTTATGCTTTTATTCATGTGCCTCTTTCCCTGTGTGGTGAAATTCATGCTTACAGAATTATATAAAGTGCGAGCTATTGTGCGGAATCAGCAACGGGCTGTTCATGACAAAACTGCACGACAACCCTGATTGTGGGTTGCTCCCACCATAGCGAGTACCCTGCTGCCTCAAGCGTCTCAAAACTGGCTTTGCTGCCTAAAAGGAGCTAGTAATTGATTCCTCCCCCTGAATATGGCCCTGTATGCTGGGTCGGTAGCCAAAGACGGGTAAGACTGATCCCTCACCATAGCAACCTAAGACAGGGGCTCCTCGGCTAAGGGGAGTACCCGATGACGGGTAAGCATGTGTGTTGTAGATTGGCAACCTAAGACAGGCACGACCCCTGCCATGTAATAAATAAAAAAGGGGGAGCTGTGGAGAGCCATGCAGCAGAAGCAAGGAGGCACGTACTAGGCGAGGCTTGAGGAGAAAGGCAGGTGAATGTTTATGGTATGTGGGGGCGCTCAAGCAGAACGCACAACCTGTACTGAAGTATTGGGACTAGTATAAGATTAACCAGGGATCATGGGAAAGGCACAGGAGTAAGTGAACAATAAGTTTCGGGAGCTCACGTCATTAGACACGAGCATCCTGCATGCTCCGGACTGAAGTCATCTGTATCCCTTCTGATTGGGTGTTATACTAGTCGTGTTATGTGGTGATTGGTTGCTTTCTATCCGCTGTGTTCTATAATTAGGGGCTATAATCGTTGTACGGGGTCCCGAGGCTGAAGATTGTGAATAAAGAAGTTTGCCACTCACCTCGTCTGCGGGTCGTTCTTGCGGGCCGAGAGCGACAAGGTTCATGGTTAGGTTTAGGGTCAGGCTCACAGTAGGGTCAGGGTTAGGGTTACGGTCAGAGTCAGGGTCAGGGTCAGTGTTAGGGTGACTGTTAAGTTTAGTGTCAGGTTTAGGATGATGGTCAGATTTATGGTCAGGTTCAAGTTTTTGTTTGGGGGCAAGGTCATGTCAGTTCAGGGTTAGGTTTAGGACAGGTTTAGTGTCACGGTAGGGTCAGGGTCAGGGTTAGGTTCATGGTGATGGTAAGGTCAGCTTTATGTTTAGGTTCTGTTTTATGAGTAGGTTCAGGATCAGGGTTAGCTTTAGGGTTACGATTCTGTTCAGGATCACGGTTTGCATCAGAGTTAGGTTTACAGTCTGGGTTAGGGTCAGTGTTAAGGTCAAGGCCAGGGTCAGGTTTAAGTTTAAGATCTGACATAGGCAAATTTCAGAGTTAGAGTTATGATCATGGTCAGGGAGAGGTTCGGGATTATTGTTAAAGTGTGGTTAGGGTTAGGGTAGAGGTAGGTTGAGGGTTAGGGTTAGACCGGGTTAGGGTCAGTGTCAGGGATAAGGTTAGGGGTTAGTTTTAGGGTTAGGTTCAGCGTTAGGTTTCGGGTCAGGGCCCGTGTTAGTGTCAGGGAGGGTTAGGTTTAGGGTTAGAGTTAGGGTCAGGCTCACATTCAGTGTCAGGGTTAGTGTTAGGGTCAGGGTCAGGGTCACTTTTAGGTTCAGGGTTAGGTTTCTGGTGTTTGCCTGAGTCAGGGTCAGGGTGAAGTCTAGGACCAGTGTCAGGTTTACAGCCAGGATCAGGTATTGGTTTAAAGTCCACATTAGTGTCAACAACAGGGTTATGTAGTAGTCAGTGTTAGAGTAATGGATTGGATTAGGGTCAGGGTCCGGGTCAGGTGAAGCTCAGGGCCAGGCTCAGGTTAGGGCCAGGCTTTGGTTTAGGGTCAATGTTCGGTTCAGTGTCACAGTTAGGTTGTGGTGGTAGGGTTTGGGATTGGGGTTAGGGTTAGAGTTAGAAGTAGGGTTATGGTTAGGGTTAGGGTTAGACAGCATAAGGTCAGGGTTAGTGTTTGGTTTAGGGTAGGGGTTAGTGTTCGGTTCAGGGTCACAATGAGGTGAAGGTTCAGGGTCCGTATTAGGGTTATGGTTAGAGTCACCACTAGGTTTAAGGTTACGGTGAGGCTCACAGTCACAGTCAGGGTGATGGTTAGGGTCAGGGTTCGGTCAGCGTCAGGGTTAGGGTCATGGTTAGGTATGAGTCATGTTTACGGTAATGTCAGAGTTAGGTTTAGGTTCAGGGTCCACATCAGGGTCAGTGTCAGGCTTAGGTTTAGGTTTAGGGTTCAGGTCAGGATCACGGTCAGTGTCAGGGTCAGGATCAGGGTCAGGGCTTGGTTTAGGGTTTGGTGCAGGATCACAGTCAGTGTCAGGGACAGGGTTAGTGGTTACTGTTCGGTATAGCCCCACTCCACGGTCATGACCCATTCCTTCAAGGTTTCCAGATAAACCCTGTGCAGAAGGGTGTAGACCCTCCACCCGATCCCACTTAACCAGCCTTAAACTGGGGTGTGAACATGACTTGCCCACCAGACTTCTAACCCCTCATCAGCCTGATCCTGCTTGGGGCATCTCCACCCATGATGGCATGGCCAGGTCCTCTATACACACAAAGACACAGACACTCAGAGGCACACACACACACACACACAAACACACAGACACAGACACACACACACACACACACACACACACACAGTGAGAGAGAGACTGCGAAAAGACCTAGGGCTACACCAGTGGATCAGAAGGTGTGGGACTCTCTGACTCTGAGCCCCCTGGTGTCACCTTTTGTTTTGATTAGCCAAAGGGCCTGAGGCATTGGGGAAACCTGATAGAACCTGCCAGGGAGTGGACGTGTCTGGCGGGCGAGCTCTCTTCTCCCTGCATCCTTTCGGCTTCAGTACAGCAGAATAACATGTCGCTGCCTTTAGCATGTGCCTAGAAATGAGCTGGGTATGGGGGTTTCTCTGTAATGGGGTGCCTGGATACATGGGTTCCAATTCCGTTGGGCTCTGTCATCAGGGAAGTGAGGTCACCACTGCCTGGGGGCTCCTTACCAAACTTCCTACTGCACCAGAGCTCCCTGAGCCGCCGGTCCCCAAGCTGCTCAAGGCTCACACTCCACTCAATGTAGTGCCCATCCAGTGACCCCCATACAACCTCCCCCCAGTCCCTGGGAGGCATGGGTGCAGCTTTTGTCCCAGCTGGAAGGAACAGAGCTGGGTTTAGACCAGGTTAGTGTTAGGGTTAGTGTTAAGAAAGACTTATGGTCAGGGTTAGGGTTAGACTTCGTTGGGGCCACGGTTAGCATAAGGCTTAGGGTAGGGGTCAGGGATAGGGTTAGGTTCATGGTTAGGTTTAGGGTCAGGCTCATAGTAGGGTCAGGGTTAGGGTTACGGTCAGAGTCAGGGTCAGGGTCTCTGTTAGAGTGACAGTTAGGTTTAGGGTCAGGTTCATGGTCATGGTCAGATTTAGGGTCAGGTTCAAGTTTTGGTTTGGGGGCAAGGTTTATGTCAGGGTCAGGGTTAGGTTTGGGACAGGTTTAGTGTCAGGGTTAGGGTCAGGGTCAGGATTAGGTTCATGGTTATGGTAAGGTCAGCTTTATGTTTAGGTTCTGATTTATGAGTAGGTTCAGGATCAGGGTTAGCTTTAGGGTTACGATTCTGTTCAGGATCACGGACTGGGTCAGAGTTAGGTTTACAGTCAGGATTATGGTCAGTTTTAAGGTCAAGACCAGGATCAGGTTTAAGGTTAAGTTCTGACATAGGTAAAGTTCAGAGTTAGGCGTATGATCAGGGTCAGGGATAGGATCAGAATTATTGTTATAGTGGGGTTAGGGGTAGGGTTAGAGGTAGGTTGAGGGTTAGGGTTCGAACAGGTTAAGGTCAGTGTCAGGGACAATGTTAGGGGTTAGTTTTAGGGTTAGGCTCAGTGTTAGGTTACCGTGTTAGTGTGTGGTTCAGGGTTACGTTTAGGGTTAGAGTTAGGTCAGGCTCACATTCAGTGTCAGTGTTAGTGTTATGGTCAGGGTCAGGGTCACTGTTAAGGTCAGGGTTAGGTTTGTGGTCTTTGCATGGGTCATGGTCAGGGTGAAATCTGGGCCCTTGTCAGGTTTACGGTAAGGATCAGGTATTGGTTTAAAGTCCACATTCGTGTCAGGGACAGGGTTATATAGTGGTCAGTGTTAGGGTCATGGTTAGGTTTATGGTCAGGGCCAGCGTCAGGTTTAGGGTCAGGGTCTGGTATAGGCAAAGTTCAGGGTTAGGGTTATGGTCAGAGTCAGGTATAGGGTCAGGGTTATTGTTAAAGTTTTGGTTAGTGTTAGGGCTAGCGTTAGGTTGATGGTTAGGGTTAGAACTTGTTGGGGTCAGGGTCCGTGGTAGGGTTAGGGGTTAGTGTTAGGGTTATGTTCAGGGATAGGATTCGGGGGAGGGCCCGTGTTAGTGTCAGGGTCAGGGTTACATTTAAGTTTAGAGTTAGGGTCAGGCTCATAATCAAGGTCAGGTTTAGTGTTTAGGTTGGGGTCAGGGTCACTGTTAGGGTCAGGATTAGGTTGATGATCATGGTCTGGGTCAGGGTCAGGGTGAATTTAGCGCCAGTGTCAGGTTTAGGGTCAGGTTCAAGTATTGGTTTGAAGTCCACATTCGGGTCTGGGACAGGGTTATGTAGTGGTCAGTGTTAGTGTCATGGTTAGGATTAGTGTCAGGGTCAGGTGAAGGTCAAGGCCAGGGTCAGGTTTAGGGTAAGGCTTAGGTTTAGGGTCAATGTTCGGTTCAGTGTCACAGTTAGGTTTTGAGAGGTAGGGTTTGGGATTGGGGTTAGGGTTAGAGTTAGAAGTAGGGTTATGGTTAGGGTTAGGGTTAGACAATGTAAGGTCAGGGTTAGGGTTTGGTTTAGGGTAGGGGTTAGTGTTAGGGTCAGGGTCAGCGTTAGGTTTAGGTTCAGGGTCCGTATTAATGTCATGATTAGTGTTATCTTTAGGTTTAGGGTTAGGGTCAGGCTCACAGTCACGGTCAGGGTTAGGTTAGGGTCAAGGTTAGGTCAGCGTCAAAAATAGGATTAGGGTCAGGGTCAGGGTCATGGTTAGGTATGAGTCATGGTTACGGTAATGTCAGAGTTAGGTTAGGTTCAGGGTCCACATCAGGGTCAGTGTCAGGCTTAGGTTTAGGTTTACAGTTCAGGTCAGTATCACAGTCAGGGTCAGTCAGGGTCATGGTCGGGTCAGGGCTTGGGTTAGGGTTTCGGGCAGGCTCACAGTCAGTGTCAGGGTCAGGGTTAGTGGTTACTGTTAGGGTTAGCCCCGCTCCTTGGTCATGGACCCATCCCTTCAGGGTCTCAGGATAAACCCTGGGCAGAAGGGTGTAGACCCTACACCCGATCCCTCTTAACCAGACTAAACTGGGGTGTGAACATGACTTGCCCACCAGACACCTAAACCCTCATCAGCCTGATCCTTCTTGGGGCATCTCCACTCATGATGGCATGGTCGGGTCCTCTTTTACACACAGACACACAGACACCCAGAGGCACACACGCACACACACACACACACACACACACACACACACACAGACGGGGAGACGACCTAGGGCTACACCCGTGTTGATCAGAAAGTGTGGGACTCTCTGACTCTGAGCCCCCTGGTGTCACCTTTTGAGTTTATTAGCCAAAGGGCCTGAGGCGTTGGGGAAACCTGATATGACCTGCCAGGGAGGGGACGTGTCTGGCGGGCGAGCTCTCTTCTCCCTGCATCCTCTCGGCTTCAGTACAGCAGAAGAACATGTCGCTTCCTTCAGGATGTGCCTAGAAATGAGCTGGGCAGGGGTGTTTTCTCTGTAATGGGTTGCCTGGATACGTGGGTTCCAATTCCGTTGGGCTCTGTCATCAGGGAATTGAGGTCTCCACTGCCTGGGGGCCTCTTACGAACTTCCTGCTGCACCAGAGTTAGGTCAGGCTTATATTCAGTGTCAGCGTTAGTGTTAGGGTCAGGGTTAGGTTTCTGGTCTTGCCTGGGTCAGGGTCAGGGTGAAGATTAGGGCCAGTGTCAGGTTTATTGTCAGGATCAGGTATTGGTCTAAAGTCCACATTCGGATCAGGGACAAGGTTATGTAGTGGTCAGTGTTAGGGTCATGGTTAGGTTTAGGGTCAGGACCAGGGTCAGGTTTAGGGTCAGGGTCTGGTATAGGCAAAGTTCAAGGTTATGGTTATGTTCATAGTCAGGTATAGGGTCATGGTTATTGTTAAAGTTTAGGGTTTGTGTTAGGGTTAGAGTTAGTTTGAGGATTAGGGTTAGACCTGGTTAGGGTCAGCGTCTGAGGTAGGGTTAGGGGTTAGTGTTAGGGTTAGGTTCAGCGATAGGATTCGGCGGAGGGCCCGTTTTAGTGTCAGGGTCAGGGTTACGTTTAGGGGTAGATTTAGTGTCAGGCTCACATTCAGTATCAGGGTTAGTGTTAGGTTCTGGGTCAGGGTCACTGTTAGGGTCAGGGTTAGGTTTATGGTCATGGCCTGGGTCAGGGTCAGGGTGAAGATTAGGGCCAGTGTCAGGTTTATTGTCAGGATCAGGTATTGGTCTAAAGTCCACATTCGGGTCAGGGACATGGTTATGTAGTGGTCAGTGTTAAGGTCATGGTTAGGTTTAGGGTCAGGGCCAGGATCAGGTTTAGGGTCAGGGTCTGGTATAGGCAAAGTTCAGGGTTATGGTTATGTTCATAGTCAGGTATAGGGTCATGGTTATTGTTAAAGTTTAGGGTTAGTGTTAGGGTTAGAGTTAGTTTGAGGGTTAGGGTTAGACCTGGTTAGGGTCAGGGTCTGAGGTAGGGTTAGGGGTTAGTGCTAGGGTTAGGTTCAGTGATAGGATTCGGCAGAGGGCCCGTGTTTTTGTTAGGGTCAGGGTTACGTTTAGGGTTACAGTAAGGGTCAGGCTCACAGTCAGGTTCTGGTTTAGTGTTCAGGTTTGGGTCGGGGTCACTGTTAGTGTCAGGGTTAGGTTGATGGTCATGGTCTGGGTCTGGGTCAGGGTGAAGTTAGGGCCAGTGTCAGGTTTAGCATCAGGATCAGGTATTGGTTTAAAGTCAACATTTGGGTCAGGGACAGGGTTATGTAGTTGTCACAGTTAAGGTCATGGTTAGGATTGGGGTCAGGGTCAGGTGAAGGTCAGGGCCTGGGTCAGGTTTAGGTTCAGGCTTTGTTTTATGTTCGGTTCAGGTTCACAGTTAGGTATAGGGGAAAATTTTGGAATGGGGTTAGTGTTAGAGTTAGAAGTAGTGTTATCATGAGGGTTAGGGTTAGACAGCATAAGGTCAGGGTGAGGGTTTGGTTTAGGGTAGGGGTTAGTGTTAGGTTCAGGGTCAGCGTTCGTTTTAAGTTCAGGGTCCGTATTATGGTCAGGGTTCGGGTTACCTTTAGGGTTAGGATTAGGGTCAGGCACACAGTCACAGTCAGGGTTATGGTTAGGGTCAGTGTTAGGTCAGCATCAGTGTTAGGATTAGGATCAGGGTCAGGGTAACAGTTAGGGATGAGTCATAGCTAGGTTATCTTAGAGTTAGGTTTAGGTCCAGGGTCCAGATCAGGGTCAGCGTCAGGCTTAGCTTTAGGTTTAGGGTTCAGATCGGGATCACGGTCATGGTTAGGGTCAGGTTCAGGGTCAGGGCTCGGGTTAGGGTTGGGGGCAGACTCACAGTCAGTGTCAGGGTCAGGGTTAGTGGTTACTGTTAGGGTTAGCCCCGCTCCTGGGTCATGGACCCATCCCTTCAGGGTCTCAGTATAAACCCTGGGCAGAAGGGTGTAGACCCTACACCCGATCCCGCTTAACCAGCCTTAAACTGGGGTGTGAACATGACTTGCCGACCAGACATCTAACCCCCCATTGGCTTTATTATGCTTGGGGCATCTCTACCCACGATGGCATGGCCAGGTCCTCTTTACACACAGACACAGAAACGCAGAGGTGCACACAAACACACACACACACACAGAGACGGGGAGGAGACCTAGGGCTACACCCGTCGATCAGAAGGTGTGGGACTCTCTGACTCTGAGCCCCCTGGTGTCACCTTTTGATTTTATTAGACAAAGGGCCTGAGGTGTTGGGGAAACCTGATATGACCTGCCAGGGAGGGGACGTGTCCAGCGGGAGAGCTCTCTTCTCCCTGCATCCTCTCGGCTTCAGTACAGCAGAAGAACATGTTGCTTCCTTTAGGATGTGCCTAGAAATGAGCTGGGCAGGGGGGTTTTCTCTGTAATGGGGTGCCTGGATACGTGGGTTCCATTTCCGTTAGGCTCTGTCGTCAGGGAAGTGAGGTCACCACTGCCTGGGGGCTCCTTACTGAACATCCTGCTCCAGCAGAGCTCCCTGAGCCAGCGGTCCCCTAGCTGCTCAGGCTTACCCTCCACTGAATGCAGTGCCAATCCAATAACCCTCATACAGCCTCCCCCCTGCCCCTGGTAGACCTGGGTGCAGCTGTTGTCCCCGCTGGAGGGAACAGAGCTGGGTTTAGACTAGGTTAGTGTTAGGGTTAGGGTTAACAAAGACTTAGGATCAGGGTTAGGGTTAGATGTCCTTGGGGACAGTGTTAGCATAAGGCTTAGGGTAGGGGTCAGGGTTAGGGTTAGGTTCATAGTTAGGTTTAGGGTCAGGCTCACAGTAGGGTCAGGGTTAGCATTATGGTCAGAGTCAGTGTCACGGTCAGTGTTAGGGTGACAGTTAGGTTTAGGGTCAGGTTTGGGTCATGGTCAGATTTAGGGTCAGGTTCAAGTTTTGGTTTGGGGGCAAGGTTCATGTCAGGGTTACGGTTAGGTTTGGGACAGGTTTAGTGTCACGGTAGGGTCAGGGTCAGGGTTAGGTTCATGCTTATGGTAATGTCAGCTTTATGTTTAGGTTCTGTTTTATGAGTAGGTTCAGGATCAGGGTTAGCTTTAGGGTTAAGATTCTATTTAGGATCACGGATTGGGTCAGAGTTAGGTTTACATTCAGGGTTAGGGTCAGTGTTAAGGTCAAGGCCAGGGTCAGGTTTAAGGTTAAGATCTGACATAGGCAAAGTTCAGAGTTAGGGTTATGATCAGAGTCAGGGAGAGGGTCAGGATTATTGGTAACGTGGGGTTAGGGTTATGGTTAGAGGTAGGTTGAGGGTTAGGGTTAGACCGGGTTAGGGTCAGTGTCAGCGATAATGTTAGGGGTTAGATTTAGGGTTAGGTTCAGCGTTAGGTTTCCGGTCAGGGCCCGTGTTAGTGTCAGGGTCAGGGTTACGTTTAGGGTTAGAGTTAGGGTCAGGCTCACATTCAGTGTCAGGGTTAGTGATAGGGTCAGGGTCAGGGTCACTTTTAGGGTCAGGGTTAGGTTTATGGTCTTTGCCTGGGTCAGGTCAGGGTGAAGGCTTGGGCCAGTGTCAGGTTTACGGTCAGGATCAGGTATTGGTTTAAAGTCCACACTCGGGTCAGGGACAGGGTTATTTAGCGGTCAGTGTTAGGGTCATGGTTAGGTTTGGGCTCAGGTCCAGGGTCAGGTATATGCTCAGGGTCTGGTATAGGCAAAGTTCAGGGTTAAGGTTATGATCATAGTCAGGTATAGGGTCAGGGTTATTGTTAAAGTTTAGGTTTAATGTTAGGGTTAGCGTTTGGTTGATGGTTAGGGTTAGAACTTGTTAGGATCAGGGTCCGTGGTAGGGTTAGTGGTTAGTGTTAGGGTTAGGTTCAGTGATAGGATTCGGGGTAGGGTCTGTGTTAGTGTCAGGGTCAGGTCTACATTTAGGGTTAGAGTTAGGGTCAGGTTTAGTGTCAGGTCAGGGTCTGGGTCACTGTTAGGGTCAGGGTTAGTTTTATGGTCATGGTCTGGGACAGGGTCAGGGTAAAGTTTAGCACCAGTGTCCGAGTTAGGGTCAGGTTCAGGTATTGGTTTAAAGTCCACATTCGGGTCTGGGACAGGATTATGTAGTGGTCAGTATAGTGTCATGGTTAGGACTAGGGCAGGGTCAGGGTCAGGTGAAGGTCATGGACAGGGTCAAGTTTAGCGTCAGGCTTTGATTTAGGGTCAATGTACGGTTCAGTGTCACAGTTAGGTTTTGGCGGTAGGGTTGGGATTTGGGTTAGGGTTAGAGTTAGAAGTAGGGTTATGTTTAGGGTTAGGGTTAGACAGCGTAAGGTCAGGGTTAGGGTTTGGTTTATGGTAGGGGTTAGTGTTAGGGTCAGGGTCAGCATTAGGTTTATGTTCAGGGTCTGTATTAGGGTCATGGTTAGAGTCCTTTAGGTTTAGGGTTAGGGTTAGGCTGACAGTACGGTCAGGGTTAGGGTTAGGTCAGTGTTAGGTCAGCGTCAGGGTTAGGATCAGGGTCAGGGTCAGGGTCATGGGTAGGTATGAGTCATGGTTACGGTAATGTCAGAGTTAGGTTTAAATTCAGGGTCCACATCAGGGTCAGTGTCAGGCTTAGGTTTAGGTTTAGGTTTCAGGTCAGGATCACAGTCAGGGTCAGGGTCAGGGTCGGGTCAGGGCTTGGGTTAGCTTTAGGGGCAGGCTCACAGTCAGTGTCAGGGTCAGGGTTAGTTCTTACTGTTATTGTTAGCCCCACTCCTGGGTATGTACCCATCCGTTCAGGGTCTCAGGATAAACCCTGGGCAGAAGGGTGTAGTCCCTCCACCTGATCCCACTTAACCAGCCTTAAACTGGGGTGTGAACATGACTTGCCCACCAGACATCTAACCCCTCATCAGCCTGATCCTGCTTGGGGCATCTCCACCCATGATGGCATGGCCAGGTCCTCTATACACACAAAGACACAGACACTCAGAGGCGTGCACACATACACACACACACACAAACACACACACATGCACAGTGAGAGAGAGACTGTGAAGAGACCTAGGGCTACACCAGTGGATCAGAAGGTGTGGGACCCTCTGACTCTGAGCCCCCTGGTGTCACCTTTTGATTTTATTAGCCAAAGGGCCTGAGGTGTTGGGGAAACCTGATATGACCTGCCAGGGAGGGGACGTGTCAGGCGGCGAGCTCTCTTCTCCCTGCATACTCTCGGCTTCTGTACAGCAGAAGAAGATGTCATTTCCTTTAGGATGTGCCTAGAAATGAGCTGGGCAGGAGGGTTTTCTCTTTATGGGGTGCCTGGATACGTGGGTTCCAATTCTGTTGGGCTCTGTCATCAGGGAAGTCAGGTCACCACTGCCTGGGGGCTCCTTACCAAACTTTCTGCTCCACAAGAGCTCCCTGAGCCGCTGGTCCCCAAGCTACTCAAGGCTCACACTCCACTCAATGCAGTGCCCATCCAGTGACCCCCATACAGCCTTCCCCCAGCCCGTGGGAGGCCTGGGTGCAGCTTTTGTCCCCACTGGAGGGAACAGAGCTGGGTTTAGACCAGGTTAGTGTTAGGGTTAGGGAGAAGAAAGACTTAGGGTCAGGGTTAGGTTTAGACCTTGTTGGGATCAGGGTTAGCGAGGCTTAGGGTAGGGGTCAGGGTTAGGGTTAGGTTCATGGTTAGGTTTAGGGTCAGGCTCACAGTAGGGTCAGGGTTAGGGTTACGGTCAGAGTCAGGGTCAGGGTCAGTGTTAGGGTGACTGTTAGGTTTAGTGTCAGGTTCAGGATGATGGTCAGATTTAGAGTCAGGATCAAGTTTTTGTTTGGGGGCAAGGTCATGTCAGTTCAGGGTTAGGTTTAGGATAGGTTTAGTGTCACGGTAGGGTCAGGGTCAGGGTTAGTTTCATGGTTATGGTAAGGTCAGCTTTATGTTTAGGTTCTGTTTTATGAGTAGGTTCAGGATCAGGGTTAGCGTTAGGGTTATGATTATGTTCAGGATCACGGTTTGCGTCAGAGTTAGGTTTACAGTCTGGGTTAGGGTCAGTGTTAAGGTCAAGGCCAGGGTCAGGTTTAAGTTTAAGATCTGACAAAGGCAAATTTCAGAGTTAGGGTTATGATCATGGTCAGGGAGAGGTTCGGGATTATTGTTAAAGAGAGGTTAGGGTTAGGGTAGAGGTAGGTTGAGGGTTAGGGTTAGACCGGGTTAGAGTCAGTGTCAGGGATAAGGTTAGGGGTTAGTTTTAGGGTTAGGTTCAGCGTTAGGTTTTGGGTCAGGGCCCGTGTTAGTGTCAGGGAGGGTTAGGCTTAGGGTTAGAGTTAGGGTCAGGCTCACATTCAGTGTCAGGGTTAGTGTTAGAGTCAGAGTCAGGGTCACATTTAGGTTCAGGGTTAGGCTTCTGGTGTTTGCCTGAGTCAGGGTCAGGGTGAAGTCTAGAGTCAGTGTCAGGTTTACGGTCAGGATCAGGTATTGGTTTAAAGTCCACATTAGTGTCAACGACAGGTTTATGTAGTAGTCAGTGTTAGAGTAATGGATTGGATTAGGATCGTAACCATAATAGAGTATTTAATTGCATCCTACGTTTCATCAAGGGTAAGATGCACTATAGTTTATGTTCGACTAAGAAAGAGAAATGCTGTTTGTTAAACTAGGATATGTCATCAAGGGCAAGGTGAGTGCCACATTAAGAGATCTTAAAGGGGGGGAGGACTAATCTTAGAACAAGTAAATTGTGGTAGTAGAATAAATAATAAAGATCCAACACGTGATCAACTAAAGAAGTGATTATTCCTTACCATATGCCCCAAACTA
The DNA here is from genome assembly GCF_964662115.1 of Mustela nivalis. Taxonomy (NCBI): domain Eukaryota; kingdom Metazoa; phylum Chordata; class Mammalia; order Carnivora; family Mustelidae; genus Mustela; species Mustela nivalis. The sequence continues at coordinate 29,497 of NW_028136228.1, forward strand.
TATTAAGTCCTAGAACAAGAGACGTGCTCATCTTGATGCCCCACAGCTGTTAGACCCAAGGTACAGAGGGCAGTGGCCAACGACCAGCAGGCCCCAAGTGCCATGTGCAAACTCCAAGAGCTACTGCCTTTGAGGTAGGAAACGGTTGAGAGGGGGCTTTGAGAGGTAGAGAATTACTAGCTGCGAAAGTAGGACAATTGACACAGAATCGGAATTGATGCTCCTACATGACAGAGTTGGTGAAACTTCCCTTCTCAGAGATCTTGAGGCTCCTTAGAAATGTATTTTTCATTTTGGACAGAACATTCAGGATAAATATGATCTGTTCGAGTTCCTGGTTCTCACATCCGGACTGTTTCTTAAGCTTCACTGGCACAAGAAAAGAGTTTTGATAGTCCAGGTTAATCCTGACAAAAGCAAAGCAAAGTATCTATGAAAACTAACCACTCAGAATAGAACACAGATAAAAGGCCAGGCCGACCTGACCCTGCAGGATAGGTAAGGCTGGTCTGGCAACAGGGGTAGAGGGGAAGTGCCCATCTCCTGCTAGAAGAGCTAGAGAAGACCCCTTCCGGAGAGACCACCAGGAGAGGAGAGCAGTAGGTGCTGATGATGAAGAATATTTTAATCAGCAGAGAAGGTCAAAATGACAAAGTTCCACGATCAGAGTAAACATATGGGATAAAAAATAAAAAAATAAAGAAAAAAGATTTTTTGAAAAGGACTTTTTTTTTTTAAGGAATTTAAACAAAAGTCCTTTTAAAAAGACAGTTGGCTGTTTAAACCAATAGTACAACTCACTGAGAGAAACGCCGCATTATTTATTGGTGTAGAAAAAACCTGGAATGTAGAAAGACCCATTCTGCAGAGGAAAAAATAGAATCACTAACAGGCCTCATGCCTTGCACAGCCAGTGGCTAGAATCCCTGCCTCATGAGACCCTGTGCTAGAAGGCCGATAGAACAATCTCAACTATGTTAGTCTTTCTTGGAAGCCAACAAGTGTTTGCCCAGTTAATTGCATGGTAAGAATCAGTCACGTTATGTTATAATGATTGTCGAAATCTTTAAAAGCCTTGTCAAGTTCTTTTTTGAGTAACCTTCACCCACCCTTAGAGAAATTTATCTGTGGTTCACCTCTTTGAAATACCTCATGGTTGTTCCACATTTGCCAGAGCCGAAAAACAAAAAAATAAAAAACAAAAAAGCTTTTTATTAATAAAGTGTTCAGAAGGTGGCGCCACTGTAAACAATGAGAGTTTTCGCTGCCGGGACAATTTTGTTGCAGAAACAGCTGAAAGCAATCAGGTCAGACAGAGCCAAGGGCTGAAGGGATTTTTAAAATGACAAAAACCGAACCAAATCTAACCAAAACAAAAATCAAAACCAATGGCCAAGATTTCAAGTTTGCTACTAAAGGTATGACATTCTCCTAAAACATGCGAGTGACTTGATCACTTTATTTATATATTTATATTTGAAGAAGAAGGAACTATTTGATTCAGCAAATCCACGTTGGTTAAAAATTACCAGATATGGGGGCTCCTGGGTGGCTCAGTGGTTTAGGCCTCTGCCTTCGGCTCAGGTCATGATTTCAGGGTCCTGAGATGGAGCCCCACATCGGACATTCTGCTCAGCGGGGAGCCTGCTTCCCCCCTCTCTCTCTGCCTCCCTCTCTACCTACTTGTGATCTGTCTGTCAAATGGGTAAATAAGATCTTTAAAAAAAGAATTACTAGGTGTGAAATACATCGAGGGTATGGGAAGTAAAATGATTTCACCTGATCTGACTAGGAAGTGGTTGAAGCCTGAATTAATGTGGTACAAAAAGACTAAAGATCTGGGAAATATACGGGGTAAAAATCCCTAGAAAAACAGCAATAATAACTGGCTGCTCTTTATTGATCCAGATCCTGCGGTAGGCAAAGAAGAGCTGGTTTTAGCCAGAGGATGATCTCCATTTGTCTTCATGATCTGGCATCTCCTGCAAGCCAGGCATGGGGCTCTGCACTAGAGCTGCAAATGCTGGGGGGCCCTCACTGTCCCTTTTCTCTTCTCAGGGGCAAAACGGGCATGTCCATGGTGCAGTGTGACAGGCTTTACCGCAGGGAGATAAAAGAATGCCAAGGGTAGCTTGGAGCTGGGAAATCCACTTAGGAACAGATTTTCAAGGGAGGTGATAGACAAGGGCAAAGCGAAGAATGAGGATGAGTGTGTCAAGTTTCAATATGCCAGGAGGCAGCACAGTGCATTCGGGAAACTACAGCAAGTTCATGACAACCGACAGCTGATCTGGCAGCATCACCTGGGGATGGAGGCCGAGCCCAGGGGTTAACACTGGGGGTGACATGGTTTGTATACTATGGCGAGGAGTTGAGGTACTACACTGTGGGTGCACAGGGAGCTACCGGAGGATTTCAAATATCAGAATCGTAACCATAATAGAGTATTTAATTGCATCCTAGCTTTCATCAAGGGTAAGATGCACTATAGTTTATGTTCGACTAAGAAAGAGAAATGCTGTCAGTTAAACTAGGATATGTCATCAAGTGCAAGATGAGTGCCACCTTAAGAGATATTAAAATGGGGGGGGACACATCTTAGAACAAGTAAATTGTGGTAGTAGAATAATTAAGAAAGATCCAACCCTTGGATCAACTAAAGAAGTGATTATTGCTTACCATGTGCCCCAAACTATCTTAAGTCCTAGAACAAGAGACGTGCTCATCTTGATGCCCCGCAGCTGTTAGACCCAATGTACAGAGGGAAGTAGCCAACGACCAGCAGGCTCCAAGTGCCATGTGCAGACTCTAAGAGCAACTGTCTTTGAGAGAGGAAACGTTTGAGAGGGGGCTTTGAGAGGTAGAGAATTACTAGCTGCGAAAGTAGGACAATTGACACAGAATCGGAATTGATGCCCCTACATGACAGAGTTGGTGAAACTTCCCTTCTCAGAGATCTTGAGGCTCCTCAGAAATGTATTTTTCATTTTGGACAGAACATTCAGGATAAATATGATCTGTTCGAGTTCCTGGTTCTCACATCCGGACTGTTTCTTAAGCTTCACTGGCACAAGAAAAGGGTTTTGATAGTCCAGGGTAAATCCTGACAAAAGCAAAGCAAGTTATCTATGAAAACTAACCACTCAGAAGAGAACAACAGATAAAAGGCCAGGCCGACCTGACCCTGCAGGATAGGTAAGGCTGGTCTGGAAACAGGGGTAGAGGGGAAGTGCCCATCTCCTGCTAGAAGAGCTAGAGAAGACCCCTTCCGGAGAGACCACCAGGAGAGGAGAGCAGTAGGTGCTGATGATGAAGAATATTTTAATCAGCACCGAAGGTCAAAATGACAAAGTTCCACAATCAGAGTAAACATATGGGATAAAAAATAAAAAAAATAAAGAAAAAAGATTTTTTGAAAAGGACTTTTTTTTTTAAGGAATTTAAACAAAAGTCCTTTTAAAGAGACAGTTGGCTGTTTAAACCAATAGTACAACTCACTGAGAGAAACGCCGCATTATTTATTGGTGTAGAAAAAACCTGGAATGTAGAAAGACCCATTCTGCAGAGGAAAAAATAGAATCACTAACAGGCCTCATGCCTTGCACAGCCAGTGGCTAGAATCCCTGCCTCATGAGACCCTGTGCTAGAAGGCCGATAGAACAATCTCAACTATGTTAGTCTTTCTTGGAAGCCAACAAGTGTTTGCCCAGTTAATTGCACGGTAAGAATCAGTCACGTTATGTTATAATGATTGTCGATATCTTTTAAAGCCTTGTCAAGTTTTTTTTTGAGTAACCTTCACCCACCCTTAGAGAAATTTATCTGTGGTTCACCTCTTTGAAATACCTCATGGTTGTTCCACATTTGCCGGAGCCGAAAAACAAAAAAACAAAAAACAAAAAAGCTTTTTATTAACAAAGTGTTCAGAAGGGGGCGCCACTGTAAACAATGAGAGTTTTCGCTGCCGGGACAATTTTGTTGCAGAAACAGCTGAAAGCAATCAGGTCAGACAGAGCCAAGGGCTGGAGGGATTTTTAAAATGACAAAAACCGAACCAAATCTAACCAAAACAAAAATCAAAACCAATGGCCATGATTTCAAGTTTGCTACTAAAGTTATGACATTCTCTTAAGACATGCGAGTGACTTGATCACTTTATTTATATATTTATATTTGAAGAAGAAGGAACTATTTGATGCAGCAAATCCACGTTGGTTAAAAATTACCAGATATGGGGGCTCCTGGGTGGCTCAGGGGTTTAGGCCTCTTCCTTCGGCTCAGGTCTTGATTTCAGGGTCCTGGGATGGAGCCCCACATCGGGCTTTCTGCTCAGCGGGGAGCCTGCTTCCCCCCTCTCTCTCTGCCTCCCTCTCTACCTACTTGTGATCTGTCTGTCAAATGGGTAAATATGATCGTTAAAAAAAGAATTACTAGGTGTGAAATACATCGAGGGTATGGGAAGGAAAATGATTTCACCTGATCTGACTAGGAAGTGGTTGAAGCCTGAATTAATGTGCTACAAAAAGAGTAAAGACCTGGGAAATATATGGGGTAAAAATCCCTAGAAAAACAGCAATAATAACTGGTTGATATTTATTGATCCAGATCCTGCGGTAGGCAAAGAAGTGCTGGTTTTAGCCAGAGGATGATCTCTGTTTGTCTTCATGATCTGGCATCTCCTGCAAGCCAGGCATGGGGCTCTGCACTAGAGCTGCAAATGCTGGGGGGCCCTCACTGTCCCTTTTCTCTTCTCAGGGGCAAAACGGGCATGTCCATGGTGCAGTGTGACAGGCCTTACCGCAGGGAGATAAAAGAATGCCAAGGGTAGGTTGGAGCTGGGAAAAGCCACTTAGGAACAGATTTTCAAGGGAGGTGATAGACAAGGGCAAAGCGTAGAATGAGGATGAGTGTGTCAAGTTTCAAAGTGCAGGGAGGCAGCACAGTGCATTCAGGAAACTACAGCAAGTTCATGACAACCGACAGCTGATCTGGCAGCATCACCTGGGGACGGAGGCTGAGCCCCGGGGTTAACACTGGGGGTGAGATGGTTTGTATACTATGGCGAGGAGGTGAGGTACTACACTGTGGGGGCACAGGGAGCTACCGGAGGATTTCAAATATCAGAATCGTAACCATAATAGAGTATTTAATTGCATCCTAGCTTTCATCAAGGTTAAGATGCACTATAGTTTATGTTCGACTAAGAAAGAGAAATGCTGTCAGTTAAACTAGGATATGTCATCAAGTGCAAGGTGATTGCCACATTAAGAGATATTAAAATGGGGGGGGGAACAAATCTTATAACAAGTAAATTGGGGTAGTAGAATAATTAAGAAAGGTCCAACCCTTGGATCAACTAAAGAAGTGATTATTGCTTACCATGTGCCCCAAACTATATTAAGTCCTAGAACAAGAGACGTGCTCATCTTGATGCCCCGCAGCTGTTAGACCCAAGGTACAGAGGGCAGTAGCCAACGACCAGCAGGCCCCAAGTGCCATGTGCAAACTCCAAGAGCTACTGCCTTTGAGGTAGGAAACGGTTGAGAGGGGGCTTTGAGAGGTAGAGAATTACTAGCTGGGGAAGTAGGACAATTGACACAGAATCGGAATTGATGCTCCTACATGACAGAGTTGGTGAAACTTCCCTTCTCAGAGATCTTGAGGCTCCTTAGAAATGTATTTTTCATTTTGGACAGAACATTCAGGATAAATATGATCTGTTCGAGTTCCTGGTTCTCACATCCGGACTGTTTCTTAAGCTTCACTGGCACAAGAAAAGAGTTTTGATAGTCCAGGTTAATCCTGACAAAAGCAAAGCAAAGTATCTATGAAAACTAACCACTCAAAATAGAACACAGATAAAAGGCCAGGCCGACCTGACCCTGCAGGATAGGTAAGGCTGGTCTGGCCACAGGGGTAGAGGGGAAGTGCCCATCTCCTGCTAGAAGAGCTAGAGAAGACCCCTTCCGGAGAGACCACCAGGAGAGGAGAGCAGTAGGTGCTGATGATGAAGAATATTTTAATCAGCAGAGAAGGTCAAAATGACAAAGTTCCACGATCGGAGTAAACATATGGGATAAAAAATAAAAAAATAAAGAAAAAAGATTTTTTGAAAAGGACTTTTTTTTTTTAAGGAATTTAAACAAAAGTCCTTTTAAAAAGACAGTTGGCTGTTTAAACCAATAGTACAACTCATTGAGAGAAACGCCGCATTATTTATTGGGGTAGAAAAAACCTGGAATGTAGAAAGACCCATTCTGCAGAGGAAAAAATAGAATCACTAACAGGCCTCATGCCTTGCACAGCCAGTGGCTAGAATCCCTGCCTCATGAGACCCTGTGCTAGAAGGCCGATAGAACAATCTCAACTATGTTAGTCTTTCTTGGAAGCCAACAAGTGTTTGCCCAGTTAATTGCATGGTAAGAATCAGTCACGTTATGTTATAATGATTGTCGAAATCTTTAAAAGCCTTGTCAAGTTCTTTTTTGAGTAACCTTCACCCACCCTTAGAGAAATTTATCTGTGGTTCACCTCTTTGAAATACCTCATGGTTGTTCCACATTTGCCAGAGCCGAAAAACAAAAAAATAAAAAACAAAAAAGCTTTTTATTAATAAAGTGTTCAGAAGGTGGCGCCACTGTAAACAATGAGAGTTTTCGCTGCCGGGACAATTTTGTTGCAGAAACAGCTGAAAGCAATCAGGTCAGACAGAGCCAAGGGCTGAAGGGATTTTTAAAATGACAAAAACCGAACCAAATCTAACCAAAACAAAAATCAAAACCAATGGCCAAGATTTCAAGTTTGCTACTAAAGGTATGACATTCTCCTAAAACATGCGAGTGACTTGATCACTTTATTTATATATTTATATTTGAAGAAGAAGGAACTATTTGATTCAGCAAATCCACGTTGGTTAAAAATTACCAGATATGGGGGCTCCTGGGTGGCTCAGTGGTTTAGGCCTCTGCCTTCGGCTCAGGTCATGATTTCAGGGTCCTGAGATGGAGCCCCACATCGGACATTCTGCTCAGCGGGGAGCCTGCTTCCCCCCTCTCTCTCTGCCTCCCTCTCTACCTACTTGTGATCTGTCTGTCAAATGGGTAAATAAGATCTTTAAAAAAAGAATTACTAGGTGTGAAATACATCGAGGGTATGGGAAGTAAAATGATTTCACCTGATCTGACTAGGAAGTGGTTGAAGCCTGAATTAATGTGGTACAAAAAGACTAAAGATCTGGGAAATATACGGGGTAAAAATCCCTAGAAAAACAGCAATAATAACTGGCTGCTCTTTATTGATCCAGATCCTGCGGTAGGCAAAGAAGAGCTGGTTTTAGCCAGAGGATGATCTCCATTTGTCTTCATGATCTGGCATCTCCTGCAAGCCAGGCATGGGGCTCTGCACTAGAGCTGCAAATGCTGGGGGGCCCTCACTGTCCCTTTTCTCTTCTCAGGGGCAAAACGGGCATGTCCATGGTGCAGTGTGACAGGCTTTACCGCAGGGAGATAAAAGAATGCCAAGGGTAGCTTGGAGCTGGGAAATCCACTTAGGAACAGATTTTCAAGGGAGGTGATAGACAAGGGCAAAGCGAAGAATGAGGATGAGTGTGTCAAGTTTCAATATGCCAGGAGGCAGCACAGTGCATTCGGGAAACTACAGCAAGTTCATGACAACCGACAGCTGATCTGGCAGCATCACCTGGGGATGGAGGCCGAGCCCAGGGGTTAACACTGGGGGTGACATGGTTTGTATACTATGGCGAGGAGTTGAGGTACTACACTGTGGGTGCACAGGGAGCTACCGGAGGATTTCAAATATCAGAATCGTAACCATAATAGAGTATTTAATTGCATCCTAGCTTTCATCAAGGGTAAGATGCACTATAGTTTATGTTCGACTAAGAAAGAGAAATGCTGTCAGTTAAACTAGGATATGTCATCAAGTGCAAGATGAGTGCCACCTTAAGAGATATTAAAATGGGGGGGGACACATCTTAGAACAAGTAAATTGTGGTAGTAGAATAATTAAGAAAGATCCAACCCTTGGATCAACTAAAGAAGTGATTATTGCTTACCATGTGCCCCAAACTATCTTAAGTCCTAGAACAAGAGACGTGCTCATCTTGATGCCCCGCAGCTGTTAGACCCAATGTACAGAGGGAAGTAGCCAACGACCAGCAGGCTCCAAGTGCCATGTGCAGACTCTAAGAGCAACTGTCTTTGAGAGAGGAAACGTTTGAGAGGGGGCTTTGAGAGGTAGAGAATTACTAGCTGCGAAAGTAGGACAATTGACACAGAATCGGAATTGATGCCCCTACATGACAGAGTTGGTGAAACTTCCCTTCTCAGAGATCTTGAGGCTCCTCAGAAATGTATTTTTCATTTTGGACAGAACATTCAGGATAAATATGATCTGTTCGAGTTCCTGGTTCTCACATCCGGACTGTTTCTTAAGCTTCACTGGCACAAGAAAAGGGTTTTGATAGTCCAGGGTAAATCCTGACAAAAGCAAAGCAAGTTATCTATGAAAACTAACCACTCAGAAGAGAACAACAGATAAAAGGCCAGGCCGACCTGACCCTGCAGGATAGGTAAGGCTGGTCTGGAAACAGGGGTAGAGGGGAAGTGCCCATCTCCTGCTAGAAGAGCTAGAGAAGACCCCTTCCGGAGAGACCACCAGGAGAGGAGAGCAGTAGGTGCTGATGATGAAGAATATTTTAATCAGCACCGAAGGTCAAAATGACAAAGTTCCACAATCAGAGTAAACATATGGGATAAAAAATAAAAAAAATAAAGAAAAAAGATTTTTTGAAAAGGACTTTTTTTTTTTAAGGAATTTAAACAAAAGTCCTTTTAAAGAGACAGTTGGCTGTTTAAACCAATAGTACAACTCATTGAGAGAAACGCCGCATTATTTATTGGTGTAGAAAAAACCTGGAATGTAGAAAGACCCATTCTGCAGAGGAAAAAATAGAATCACTAACAGGCCTCATGCCTTGCAAAGCCAGTGGCTAGAATCCCTGCCTCATGAGACCCTGTGCTAGAAGGCCGATAGAACAATCTCAACTATGTTAGTCTTTCTTGGAAGCCAACAAGTGTTTGCCCAGTTAATTGCACGGTAAGAATCAGTCACGTTATGTTATAATGATTGTCGATATCTTTTAAAGCCTTGTCAAGTTTTTTTTTGAGTAACCTTCACCCACCCTTAGAGAAATTTATCTGTGGTTCACCTCTTTGAAATACCTCATGGTTGTTCCACATTTGCCGGAGCCGAAAAACAAAAAAACAAAAAACAAAAAAGCTTTTTATTAACAAAGTGTTCAGAAGGGGGCGCCACTGTAAACAATGAGAGTTTTCACTGCCCGGACAATTTTGTTGCAGAAACAGCTGAAAGCAATCAGGTCAGACAGAGCCAAGGGCTGGAGGGATTTTTAAAATGACAAAAACCGAACCAAATCTAACCAAAACAAAAATCAAAACCAATGGCCATGATTTCAAGTTTGCTACTAAAGGTATGACATTCTCTTAAGACATGCGAGTGACTTGATCACTTTATTTATATATTTATATTTGAAGAAGAAGGAACTATTTGATGCAGCAAATCCACGTTGGTTAAAAATTACCAGATATGGGGGCTCATGGGTGGCTCAGGGGTTTAGGCCTCTTCCTTCGGCTCAGGTCTTGATTTCAGGGTCCTGGGATGGAGCCCCACATCGGGCTCTCTGCTCAGCGGGGAGCCTGCTTCCCCCCTCTCTCTCTGCCTCCCTCTCTACCTACTTGTGATCTGTCTGTCAAATGGGTAAATATGATCGTTAAAAAAAGAATTACTAGGTGTGAAATACATCGAGGGTATGGGAAGGAAAATGATTTCACCTGATCTGACTAGGAAGTGGTTGAAGCCTGAATTAATGTGCTACAAAAAGAGTAAAGACCTGGGAAATATATGGGGTAAAAATCCCTAGAAAAACAGCAATAATAACTGGTTGATATTTATTGATCCAGATCCTGCGGTAGGCAAAGAAGTGCTGGTTTTAGCCAGAGGATGATCTCTGTTTGTCTTCATGATCTGGCATCTCCTGCAAGCCAGGCATGGGGCTCTGCACTAGAGCTGCAAATTCTGGGGGGCCCTCACTGTCCCTTTTCTCTTCTCAGGGGGACAACGGGCATGTCCATGGTGCAGTGTGACAGGCCTTACCGCAGGGAGATAAAAGAATGCCAAGGGTAGGTTGGAGCTGGGAAAAGCCACTTAGGAACAGATTTTCAAGGGAGGTGATAGACAAGGGCAAAGCGTAGAATGAGGATGAGTGTGTCAAGTTTCAAAGTGCAGGGAGGCAGCACAGTGCATTCAGGAAACTACAGCAAGTTCATGACAACCGACAGCTGATCTGGCAGCATCACCTGGGGACGGAGGCTGAGCCCCGGGGTTAACACTGGGGGTGAGATGGTTTGTATACTATGGCGAGGAGGTGAGGTACTACACTGTGGGGGCACAGGGAGCTACCGGAGGATTTCAAATATCAGAATCGTAACCATAATAGAGTATTTAATTCCATCCTAGCTTTCATCAAGGGTAAGATGCACTATAGTTTATGTTCGACTAAGAAAGAGAAATGCTGTCAGTTAAACTAGGATATGTCATCAAGTGCAAGGTGATTGCCACTTTAAGAGATATTAAAATGGGGGGGGAACAAATCTTATAACAAGTAAATTGTGGTAGTAGAATAATTAAGAAAGATCCAACACTTGGATCAACTAAAGAAGTGATTATTGCTTACCATGTGCCCCAAACTATATTAAGTCCTAGAACAAGAGACGTGCTCATCTTGATGCCCCGCGGCTGTTAGACCCAAGGTACAGAGGGAAGTAGCCAACGACCAACAGGCCCCAAGTGCCATGTGCAGACTCTAAGAGCAACTGCCTTTGAGAGAGGAAACGGTTGAGAGTGGGCTTTCTGAGGTAGAGAATTACTAGCTGGGAAAGTAGGAAAATTGACACAGAATCGGAATTCATGCACCTACATGACAGAGTTGGTGAAAATTCCCTTCTCAGAGATCTTGAGGCTCCTCAGAAACGAATTTTTCATTTTGGACAGAACATTCAGTATAAATATGATCTGTTCGAGTTCCTGGTTCTCTCATTAGGACTGTTTCTTAGGCTTCACTGGCACAAGAAAAGGGTTTTGATAATCCAGTGTAAATCCTGACAAAAGCAAAGCACGGTTTCTTTGAAAAACTAACCACTCAGAAGAGAACAACAGATAAAAGGCCAGGCCGACCTGACCCTGCAGGATAGGTAAGGCTGGTCTGGCAACAGGGGTAGAGGGGAAGTGCCCATCTCCTGCTAGAAGAGCTAGAGAAGACCCCTTCCGGAGAGACCACCAGGAGAGGAGAGCAGTAGGTGCTGATGATGAAGAATATTTTAATCAGCACCGAAGGTCAAAATCACAAAGTTCCACGATCAAAGTAAACATATGGGATAAAAAATAAAAAATAAAGAAAAAATATTTTTTTGAAAGGACTTTTGTTTAAAGGAATTTAAACAAATGTCCTTTTAAAGAGACAGTTGGCTGTTTAAACCCATAGTACAACTCACTGAGAGAATCGCCACATTATTTATTGGGGTAGAAAAAACCTGGAATGTAGAAAGACCTATTCTGCAGAGGAAAAAATAGAATCATGCTTTGCAAAGCCAGTGGCTAGAATCCCTGCCTCATGAGACCCTGTGCTAGAAGGCCGCTAGAACCATCTCAACTATGTTAGTCTTTCTTGGAAGCCAACAAGTGTTTGCCCAGTTAAGAGCACAGTAACAATCAGTCACGTTATGTTATAATGATTGTCGATATCTTTAAAAGTCTTGTCAAGTTCCTTTTTAAGTAACCTTCACCCACCCTTAGAGAAATTTATCTGTGGTTCACCTCTTTGAAATACCTCATGGTTGTTCCACATTTACCATAGCCGAAAAACAAACAAACAAACAAAAAAAGCTTTTTATTAAGAAAGTGTTCAGAAGGGGGCGCCACTGTAAACAATGATAGTTTTCACTGCCCGGACAATTTTGTTGAAGAAACAGCTGAAAGCAATCAGGTCAGATAGAACCAAGGGCTGGAGGGATTTTTAAAATGACAAAAACCGAACCAAATCTAACCAAAACAAAAATCAAAACCAATGGCCAAGATTTCAAGTTTGCTACTAAAGGTATGACATTCTCTTAAGACATGCGAGTGACTTGATCACTTTATTTATATATTTATATTTGAAGAAGAAGGAACTATTTGATGCAGCAAATCCACGTTGGTTAAAAATTACCAGATATGGGGACTCCTGGGTGCCTCAGTGGTTTAGGCCTCTGCCTTCGGCTCAGGTCATGAATTCAGGGTCCTGAGATGGAGCCCCACATTGGGCTCTCTGCTCAGCGGGGAGCCTGCTTTCCCCCCTCTCTCTCTGCCTCCCTCTCTACCTACCTGTGATCTGTCTGTCAAATGGGTAAATAAGATCTTTAAAAGAAGAATTACTAGATGTGAAATACATCGAGGGTATGGGAAGGAAATAGATTTCACCTGATCTGACTAGGAAGTGGTTGAAGCCTGAATTAAAGTGCTATAAAAAGAGTAAAGACCTGGGAAATATATGGGGTAAAAATCCCTAGAAAAACAGCAATAATAACTGGTTGATATTTATTGATCCAGATCCTGCGGTAGGCAAAGAAGAGCTGGTTTTAGCTAGAGGATGATCTCCGTTTGTCTTCATGATCTGGCATTTCCTGCAAGCCAGCCAGGCATGGGGCTCTGCACTAGAGCTGCAAATGCTGGGGGGCCCTCACTGTCCCTTTTCTCTTCTCAGGGGGACAACGGGCATGTCCATGGTACATTGTGACAGGCTTTACCACAGGGAGATAAAAGACTGCCAAGGGTAGGTTGGAGCTGGGAAAAGCCACTTAGGAACAGATTTTCAGGGGAGGTGATAGACAAGGGCAAAGCGAAGAATGAGGATGAGTGTGTCAAGTTTCAAAGTGCCAAGAGGCAACACAGTGCATTCGGGAAACTACAGCAAGTTCATGACAACCGACAGCTGATCTGGAAGCATCACCTGGAGATGGAGGCTGAGCCCCGGGGTTAACACTGGGGGTGACATGGTTTGTATACTATGGCGAGGAGTTGAGGTACTACACTGTGGGGGCACAGGGAGCTACCGGAGGATTTCAAATATCAGAATCCTACCATAATAGAGTATTTAATTGCATCCTAGCTTTCATCAAGGGTAAGATGCACTATAGTTTATGTTTGACTAAGAAAGAGAAATGCTGTCAGTTAAACTAGGATTTGTCATCAAGTGCAAGATGAGTGCCACCTTAAGAGATATTAAAATGTGCGGGGACACATCTTAGAACAAGTAAATTGTGGTAGTAGAATAATCAAGAAAGATCCAACACTTGGATCAACTAAAGAAGTGATTATTGCTTACCATGTGCCCCAAACTATATTAAGTCCTAGAACAAGAGACATGCTCATCTTGATGCCCCGCAGCTGTTAGACCCAAGGTACAGAGGGCAGTAGCCAATGACCAGCAGGCCCCAAGTGCCATGTGCAAACTCTAAGAGCAACTGCCTTTGAGAGAGGAAACGGTTGAGAGGGGGCTTTTCGAGGTAGAGAATTACTATCTGGGAAAGTAGGACAATTGACACAGAATCGGAATTGATGCCCTTACATGACAGAGTTGGTGAAACTTCCCTTCTCACAGATCTTGACGCTCCTCAGAATTGTATTTTTCATTTTGGACAGAACATTCCGGATAAATATGATCTGTTTGAGTTCCTGGTTCTCTCATTAGGACTGTTTCTTAGGCTTCACTGGCACAAGAAAAGGGTTTTGATAATCCAGGGTAAATCCTGACAAAAGCAAAACACGGGATCTATGAAAATCTAACTACTCAGAGGAGAACAACAGATAAATGGCCAGGCCGACCTGACCCTGCAGGATAGGTAAGGTTCGTCTGGCAACAGGTGTAGAGGGGAAGTGCCCCTTTAGGTTGGCATGGACAAAGCCCTCAATCAACTTTCTGTGCCTTTGGGACAGTTACGAGAATTTCTGGTAAGTCCCCAATTAATGAAAACAGTCTGCTGTGACGCCTGTTGTCCTCGTCGGCTTTTCTCTAAGAATTCTTTTCATCTGTTAGTTTGGTGGTACTGGTGGTTGTATTTTAACGGTTCATGATTATAATATTCACCTTCAGAAGAGTTGTAAATGATTTTGTTTTTGCATATGCTAAAAACCTAAAAAAACATGTTCGATTTGAAGAAGACATATTCTCAGAGTAGACAATCTTTAAATGTCAGGGGAGAGGAAGCATATTTCCAAATTCAACTTATTAATTCCACTTTGATCATATGTAAGTGGTTTCTAACTTACAAATGACTTGTATTTTAACAGTTTGTAATCTTGTAAATATCACCCCCCCACCCCATGTAATCTACGTGTGGTTAGGTTCCTCGGCTGATCTACAAAAACTGTGTAATCCCTAATAACTTAAGGATAATATAAATAAAATGTAATACTTAATAAATGTTACATTTGCATGTTCTCTCAGAAAAATCTCTGTTGTGGGAATGGGACTCCCCACCTCTAAGCCATTGGGAATAGGAACTCCACCTGGGTGAACAGTGGAGGGGCAGTTGTGGCATCCCTTCTAACAGAAAACTGTGCTGCCCTGTCTCCCCTTCTGCCCCCCCCCGTCTGTGTCTGGTGCCCTGACTTATGGCCTCTGTCCATTCTGATGCCCTGTCGTAAACTTGTCATAAACGACACCATCCTTCCTTGTGTGTCTCCTCTAGCTTGAGTGGCCTCTTGCGTCCCTCCTCTAAGACAGTGCCTGCATCCTAGAGAGAATATAAGGAGAACATAATTTAAGGGAAGACACAGTACATGGTTAGAACCAAGAAAAATGCGAAGTAATGGAAATATCAGTGCTGAGAAGCCTAGGGGAGGGGCAGGCAGGAAAGAGTTCGTGAAACAGGTAAAAATCTTGAGTTGTGCCTTGAGGTAGCCAATACTTTCCATGGTTTATGTCTCATTTGAATTTTACAAAATCTTGTTAAAGATAGTTTTCCTTGGAATGGAAGGGATTTTCATGGTCCGCTGTTGGATTCCACACCAGCCGCTGTGGGGCTCTCCCACTGCCTCCTTGGTGTGCCTCATCCTCCCGGGGCCTCATAGTGGTGTTGTTTCCCAAGCCTAGCCTTCCTTTGGCCTCCCACTCTTCTCTCGAACCCCCTCCCTGGAGGCAGATTTGCTCTACTCACACAGGCTCCCATCCCGCCTCACCCCCTGCCATCAACGTATTCCCTCCCTTTTCCATGGCCTGTTTTTATGGCCACTTTGGTCCTGCTCAGCCACAGGCCTGACCTACCTTTCTGGTCCCAACTCTGAAGCTGTTCTGTGAGATTCTCAGATCACTGAGGGATACGACTATATCTGTCTTCATTGCATCCCTGTAGGCTGCCACAATACTGACGTCCAGGAGGTGTTTCATAATGTTGATGGAGTGAATTAATTCACCTTCCTGTGGAATTTTTGTGATATGCCTACTTCATTCTAGTTGTTTCTGTTAACCTTTGTTTTGGCCCTAATACCTAATTATCTCTTTATTCATTAGCTTCTGGACATGTTTCTCTACCTCTGTGCTCTGCCTTTTTCTGGTCTTCTGTTCTTCATTCTTGATTCCTGGTATTTCCATACCCACATTTCATCATCATGCATCAGTGCTTTGACATTCTTTCGTTCTCCAAAATATGCAGAATCTAAAGACTTCATCTCAGTGAAGTTGGCCCTCCATTCCTATTTCTGCTTCTCTCCAGAAGGAAGCCTGCAGTGCACATGGCTGTGTGCCTGTCTGACCCTGCCCCTGAGTGTGTGTGCACTTACATCTGCTCCCCATCCCCTCCCCACCTCGGCAGCTGTGTACACATGGCTTTCAGAGTCCGATTCGAGCCCCGTCGCATTTCCAGACTCTCCTGTACTTTGCTTCATATTATCTGTTCTCCATTCTAAGCCCCCTCATCCCCATAACTTTCACTGTATATGTCATTCTTCTTCTGGCCATGCGACCCTGCCTTCGTGTCATTATGCCCCCAGGTCATGAGTCCCCTCAACAGTAACTGTGTCTGGTATATCATGTTTTTTTTTTTTTTTGTCAATATCTGCATAGTACTGGTGCACAGGTATTAATTTCTGTGGAATTGAATGAGATGTAGGAAATTGATAATGTGACAAAACAATGTCTGTAATACATTTTCTTTATTATTCTTTTAAAGAGTCTCAGGTCACCAGTCAGTGAAGGAATTCGGGCAGTAGATGAACGAATGTGTAAACAAGAGGACATAAGGAAGAAAAAGGTACCCTCCAGTAGATTTCTTATGCTGCATGCCAGTTGAAGCCCTCTCCTCTTGTCTCCGCGAACTTGTCAGCACTATTCAGCTTTTTTTCTTTTTTTTTTAATTTAGCTTTTTTTCAAAGCTCTCACGCATGTGCATTTTATGCATTATGTCACGTTATCTACCTGAAATAAGAAGACAGAATTTCAGAGGTACCCACACGATCTCAAGATCACCCACTTTTTCCAGAACAAGAAACAGTGATAACTGTTTTTCCAGAACAAGAAACAGTGATAACTGTTGTCGGTGGAGCGCTTGACAGTTAACGACTGTATAAATTGTCAGCAACCATGTAAAGAAAATAGGCCTATATTAGAGACTAGGGGAGAAGTGGGCTTTCCAAAGCAAACTCAGGATTCTGCCGTAGGTTTGCTGTTATTTTCTGATCCTGTGTTCTTTATGTTCTGGTGTTCACTTTAATTTTTTCAATTCCCAGTAGTTAGCATGCGGTGTTAGTTTCAGGTGTGTGAGACAGGCAACGGCTCTGTACATCTGAGGGCTCACCCCGGGAGTGTGCCCCTTAGTGCTATCTCCAGTTCCAAGTGTTCCCGATATCATACATGATCATAACGATGTAGGGGCACAGCGGGCATTGGGAGTCTGGGCTTCTGACTCTCGCCTGCTGCTCTGTACAATGTTTTCTATGTGTATTATTAGCATATTTGTTAAAATCTCAGTGGGGAGAAGCCTGTTTGAGGGACCTTCTGTTTAATTCACCTCTGGATCTCCTCACAGCTTTTGTCCAAAGAATGCTTGTCGTGCGCTTCCAGACAAAACAGTAAGCTTTGTGAGAGCAGGGTGTATTTCTTGCTTTATTTTCTCGTGCCCCCCCACCCCCCGTCGAAATGAATATCGAGCTCCCAGGGGTGTTCATTATTATTATTATTTATTGAATGGATGACTTTGTATTTTTTTGTTCTTTAAGGATGAGAGTTTTCATAATGTCCCTCAACCTCTTTGATAATATTTGTAGTGTAAAAGGTCTTTAATGATTTGGTGCTTGGGCATATAGGTATATGCACATGTAAACTGAGAGGGCCAGTACAATCGGAAGCCAAAGTTAAAACATGAATAAAGGGCCATAAGAAAACAAATGGAGGGGCGCCTGGTGGCTCAGTTGGTTAAACGTCCGACTCTTGATTTTGGCTCAGGTCATGATCTCAGGATCATGAGATTGAGCCCCGCATTGAGCTCTGTGCTCAGCAGGATGTCTGCTCGAGATTCTCTCTCTCCCTCTGCCCCTCCCCTGCACGTGCACATGCAGTCTCTCTCTCTCTCTCAAATAAACAAATCTTTTTTAAAAAAATACGAAAGAAAAGCCCATAGAAAGATTCAGGATGGGGAAAAAAAGAAATAAGAGTATAGAATATGAGAAAGCAAAGTCTAGGGTTTTTTTTTTTCCTCTATAAACTTGCAATAGAATATGGAAGTATGCTTATTCTAGAACTAAGATTTGCATTCTTGAGAATTCTGTGTTTCATAGAAATATTCAAAATATAGCATGCCCTATATATTTGAAGTTAACTTTTGGTCTTATATTTTCCTGCATTTAGCATGGGAAATAAAGATGATTAAGAGTAAAGATGGTGACGTTTTTTGTTTGCTTAATTTTTATTTTTATAGATGTTGAGGCTTATACAAGTTATTTGATCAGTTGAAAAGATTGAAAAAATCTTAAATTCACAAAGTTTGAAAGAAGCCTCTGCACTAGAAGCAAGCAGGTAAGCATTTTTTTTTAACTAAGTAGCACATAAATTAATACTTCACATCCAATCTAATTAGGCGGGGACAGCTTAGTTAGAATTCATTTCTAAACAAGAAGAAAATCCAGGTTTGTGGCTAGAATGTAGCTCTAGGAGAGTGGAGAGCATGAAATGGTGAAATCTATAACACGTTCCTATAAACGCTTTCGTTATAGACCACAGTTCCAACACGTCATTATGCTTGCAGTGTAAAAGTATATTTGGAATCACCTTCCCTGAGGACTAGCAAAGTCCTGTTGATCTTTAAGGCATACCTACCATTCATCTTGGTTTTTCTCCATCTCATTTTTTTTCCTAGACATGCCCAGAGTATTACCATTGATGTATTTTGCACCAGCATTATATTATTATGAAACAGTATAGGACATATCCAGTTGAAATTTACAAACAGGAAAGAAAAAACTTATGAAATAGGAAAAAGATGATGGCTCTCTTTGTTATACTGTGATTGTCTTGTTCCCTTCCTGGTGTGAATTTTCAATCAGCCAGGGTAGATGAGTGATTCAGAAAATGAGTAGTTAGGTCCTGTCAGCACTGTGAGACGCACAGTGGTGCAGTGGGAGTAGCCGGGGCTGGTCCTACACATACCAGCTGGGCTGCCTGCGTCAAGGTCGCCTGGTGCCCTGAGTGCTCTGTTGTGTGATGCTAACAGTCCCTCCCCTTGCAGGCGGAGTTAGGTTTCTAAATTTTAGAAAATAAGGTTTTAGATTTGGAAGGAACTTGAGAGACCATATGCTCCACATGTATCATGATAGAGATTAAGAACGGACACATCCCAAAGAAAGCGATTCTCTGGTCCTAGGTCTCTGTCCCCTTTCACATCAAGGCATTCAACTAAGTGGTCAGCTTCCACTGTGCTTGTGTCTCTAGCCCGTTGCACTCGTGCTTCTGCCCCGTTCGTCCACACTTAGCAGACAGTCTGCATGCGGCCCTTCTGCAGCCGGTGTGTCTCCAGCGGCTCTGCTTCACTGCGGCCCTTGGCAGCGCCTGCAGCCCCTCCAGCCATGTCCACGTTCGGCCCCTGGGGAGCTGGCCCTCCAGTGTTCTTCCTGTCTTTGCTGTTGCTGCTGTGCTTCTAGGATAGAAACACCTCAGTGAGCTCTGTGTCTACAATCCTGTCCCTTTGCAACACTGTCCTTGATAAACAGACATTGTGTGCTTTCTTGCTCAGAATTAATTACCTTGGAGGACTTTTTTCTCCAGAAGAGCAGCTCTGAGCTCTAGAGTCAGGAAGGCCAGAGCAGCATCAGCGCACAGTAAATCCATCATGCTCTGCCAGGCCCAGAAATGCCGATAAAAGGATAAATAGGAAATGCGCATGGGATCAGTCAGTAGAGGTTGGGATTAGGCTTCTGCATTGTTCCTGCCAAGCGCTTGCCTTCCCTCCACACCAGTTCTGATGCTCTGGGACGGGGCACACCATGGCAGGTCTCCAGAGATTTTGGGTTTCCTTACAGTGTGTTTCCTCACTACCTGACTGCCCATCCTCAGATGTGGGATGCCTCATAGAGCCCAGCAGGGGCTTTGGGGCCTTTGTTGTGTGTTTTTTTTTTCTTTCACTGTTCGACTTCCTTTTGAATGGGGTTGACGCTTTCTAATGTGGGGGGCAAGAGGGAAGTGTATCCAGTCCACTTGATGGCAGATGCACGGTGAGTGATTTCTCACCAGCTCCCGGAGCACCGAGCTTGCTCTTTCTGCCGTTGGGTAAATTTAAATTTGGAGTCCTCTGCTCTGAGCGATTTCCCAGGTTGCTGCTAGGCGGTCAGTTTTAGCTGATTGAGGAGACAGCAGTAGTTGGTACTGGGGAGGTACTTGGGAGGGAGAATGAGGCAGGCAGAGAAGAATAGGGGGCTTCGGGTATGAACGGTAGGACAGGGCAAGAGAGAGGAGGGGGTTAGAGAATGGGAGAAGAAGGGAGAAGAAGGGCACGAATGGGAGAGCCCGAGGAACGTGGAGGAATCATGCAGTTGTACCCACACTGACCTAAAATAGCTCCATCCCCTTGCCTGGGCCCTGTGGCCTGGGCCAGGCTGCGTCGGTGGCTTCTACAACCTCCCCGCTCCTCACCCCTTGCACTGGGGCCTGCTGCACAGACAGTTTGTTATGAAAATTGATGGCGTTCAGGTTCAGGTGCCTGAGCGCTGTAAGGCATAGGGGGCGGTGGGGGTGGCAGGTTTTAACTTTGGGAATTACATTTCTCTAATTGTCTTTACTAGCCCTCTCTGGACTAGACAGATTTTGGAGAGAATTGCCACAGAATTTAACCAGTTACACTTTCATGCTGTTCAGAGCAAAGGCATGCCTCTTCTGGACAAAGTAAGACCAGCAAGTGTTGGTTTCGATTTTCAATTTGCTGTTTGCGAATTTCCTGGATGATTTTGGTTTGACCTAGCATTTCCCCTGATAATTACTACTCTACAGGATTTTGAAGCTAGCTTTGAATTTTTTTTTTCAGTGTCTCCTGCTTGGGACCCTGCTTCCATTATGTCACACTAGATAGATTTTGTGTAAAGACACAAGCGTAGTCTCCAAACTATGCAAGTAAAATTAATTCTGAATTTTATGTAACTTGACACATCATATGATGTAGTCAGAGTTCATTTATCCAAAGCCCTTGACTGGGTTTAAATGCACGTTTGTCAGATTTACTCCTTAGCTTAAGAGGCAAATAACTTTTTGTCATTCCGTAATTGTCTAAACTTCACTTTGAAAAAGCCGACTTACTTTCAAAGAAATCATAGGGAGGGGACGCCTCAGTGGCTCAGTCAGTTAAGCCACTGCCTCTGGCTTAGGTCATGATCCCAGGGTCCTGGGATCGAGTCCCACCTTGGGCTCCTTGCTTGGCAGGAAGCCTGCTTCTCTTTCTGCCTGTGTCTCCTTGTGTGCTTGTGCTCTCTCTTGACAAATAAATAAATAAAAACCTTTAAAAAAAAAAAAGAAAGAAAGCAATCATGGGGAGAAGAGATTCATTGTTATTCTCTAGGAAATGTTGGGCTTTTAATCTTACATATATTCTGGTAGAATTAGAGGCTCGCTTTATATATATAACACATATGTATATAAATTATACACATATATTTGAGCTTTTAGAAACTGTGGTACCTGGACCTTCTTTCCTGGTCTCTCTGTTCTTGCAGCGTATAGCCCACATTACGGCCATGCTGCAGCAGTCCCTGGGAGGCCTGCTGCTAGAAGGGCTTCAGACTTCCAATGTGGAAATCATACGGCACTGCCTCCAGACTTACGCTACAATTGACAAGACACGGGATGCAGAGGCGTTAGTCCGTCAAGTACTGGTGAAACCGTACATGGATGAGGTTTGTGCCCCCATGCACCTCATTCCACAAACACAGAGCATCTAATCTGGCTTCGTTTCTTGACTGGGTGCGAGAGAGCTCAGGGCTCTTCCTTGAAGATGCTCTTAGTTCCTGCTCTTCTGGTTGTAAGAAAAGGTTGGTCCCGCTTGGTGCCCATCAGCATGGCAGGAATCAGGCATGCGCTCTGGTCTCTTACAGTGATGCCATAACTCAGGGATCATCTTAATTTAGTAGGGGTGAGGGACTTGCCTAGGAAGAAGGTACGGATCAGAACATTTTCAGGTCAATTTCCATTTCCATAAGTTATATGTTAATGAAGTTGCCGAAAAGCGTGACCCCACCAAGGCACCCGTGCCCACTGGAGGAGCTGGAAGACAGCTCTGTGCGCAGGGAAAGTCTGTGAGGGGAAGCGTCTTCGCAGAATTGATGTGGCCTAAGTCTTGAAGACCATGGGGGAGTTTGCCAGGCTAGGAAGGTGGGAGGGAGGGAATATTCAAAGATAAAGGGCTTTGAAGGGCAAGTTAGCGGGGTAGTACCTTAAGTCCAGAACTTGGTTACCCAGTGTTCTTGACCTATAAGGATACAGTAAAATACAGGGAGTCAGTGTATCCTGCCTCTGAGTGGCCGGAGTATGGGCTGCACCATGTGAGGCCGCCAGCAATCAGCAGCTTCCAACTTAGAGAGCATCGGTTTCATCTAGTTCAACCTGACAGAAGTCATGAAGCCAGTCTCAGCGTTTGAGGGCTTTCTTCCAGTCACCTGCCAGTGTGAGTGTTCTTTCTTTCTGGTAAGTATAAAGCTACACACCATGACTTCAGGATGAAAGGCTTCCAGTTTTAAAACGAGACAGTATCCCAGTGATAGAAGTGAAATTGAAGGATTAATTTCAGTAATCTTCTCAGCTTCATTAAGACTACTAAAAGTAAATGATCTGTCAGTTCTTTGTATGTATCCTATTATAGTTCATAGCTCTCTCTGTGGGGGTGAAAAAGATCACATTATTCTTTGTCACTAAATGAAAATATTTTAGTTATTTAATTTATGCCCTTTTCATTGAACTGAATCTAATATGCTAAATTAGGGAAGTACTTTACATTTCCATGTCATTAAATGAACTGTGGCCACGTTTGTATTTTAAGTTTGTATGCTTGTCATTCACCTCCTGCAACTCAACCTCACCAAAAAAAATTAAATACTAAAGCAAAATAAGATGTGTTTTCTTCCATCACTTTCCATCTCAGCCCTTTCCCTGTTCTGGAGACGGTAGAGGATAAGGCCAGGGTGAAGATGATACAGAGCTGTTGTCTGCAGATACAGTATTTCGCTTTTAAGCTCAGAAGGGAAGCAGATGAGTGTGTGTGATGTTTTAGCTTCAGGCCAGTCTCTGTCCCTCAGCCTCTGTGTCCCCCAGGGTTGGAGCAGTATTCCCAAATCCCGGGACCTAGATTTTCATGCCATTGTTACTTATCTCCCGTTTAGAAAGCATACTGAGTGGGGAGGAGGAAGGACAAAGTGCATTTTTAAAGTTTACACGATTCTTTTCTCTGTAGTGTATAGTTCATACTTCTCTTTTAGGTTCTTTAAAAAAAACAAAAACACTAACAAACAAACAAACAAATAAATAAATAAAAATAAAACGCTCTTCCTTCTGCTAGGTGATTGTAGAGCAGATCGTTGAGTCTCATCCAGAGGGCCTGAAGATCATGTATGCTAATAAGCTCCTGGAGTTCGTTCCTCACCACTGCCACCTTCTTCGAGAGGTCACAAGAGGAGCCATCTCAAGGTGACGTAAAATGCTGTGTATGCACCTGAGCTCAGTTTAGTGACCACCTGTCACCTCCTCATGTGCCGCTGATCCCTGGCTGTCCTGTCTGACCCGGGAACTTGGGAACGTGTGCTCTTCCCTATTTGTTACCAGTGCTGTGAGGCAGGTGTCACTTGCCTGGGTTTACAGGGAAGGGAATGAAGAGTGGGGATGAATCTCAATGGTGACATTTGTGTGACTCCAGAGCCTCTGCTTTTCTCTTGTCTATACTGTCTCCTTAACCAGGCTCAAAATCAAAATTGGTTTCCTTCCATTATTGTGATGTCATCATCGGTCTAGAAATACCAATTCATTTTAATTCAACACGTTTTATACTGATGGCTATTAAAGTCATGAACGGTTTTCCCTCCCTCTCTTATTTCATTTCCATGGCTTTCCAGTTCTGTTTCATGAATATCCCATTACCTTCCACCATCTCCGTCATCCCAGTCCAGACCTTTGTTGCCTTTTGTTCGAGAGTAGCAGGCTCTCCCCACATGGTCTCCCAGCTCCACCTGTCCCTCTTCATTGCAGCCCTCAGCTGTCCCACCTGCCCAGAGCTCTTCAGCCTTCCTGAGTCGCTCGTGGCTTCTCATCGCCCACAGAAGAGCATCCAGTCTTCCTGGCGTAACCTGTGACCGTTGGTGCTTGAGTCCTAGTGGTTCTCCGTTGTAGAACTTTCTACTGTGGAACTTTCCCCCATACCACTATGGTTCCTGGCCAGACAGGAGCACTTGACCTTCCCTAACACACCTGGTACAGAAGATCCCTGACTTCACCTTGGTTCAGTTTATGGTTTTTTGACTTTTTATAATAGTGCAGAAGTGATATGCATTTAGTTTGGATCTTTTCCCAGGGTGGCAATCTACAGTAGGGTCCTCTTTTGTAATGCTGGGCAGGGGCAGTGAGCACAGCCCCCAGGCAAACCACATGATCACGAGGGTCAGCAACCAACACACTTGAACCGTCCTGTTCTGGCTTTCAGTGCAGTGTTCAGTAAGTTAGATGAGATACCAGACACTTTATTGTGAAATAGGCTTTGTTTTAGAGGATTTTGCCCAACTGTGCAATACTGTAAATGTTCTCAAGACATTTAAGTTTGGCGGGGCTAAGCTCTGATGTTCAGTCGCTTAGGTGTTTTCCATGCATTTTCAACTAAAGATATTTCCAGCTGAACAATGGTTTTATTAGAAGCCGAGGCCGTCATAAGCCGAGGAACATCTGTCTATACTGTGCGCCTCTGTGTTTTCCTTCATTGCTTCCTGTCTCTTATTCCTTTGTCTTTCTGTTGATCTGTCACTCCACATGAAGCTCCAGTCAAATACAACTTCTTTTTTTTTTTAGGTTATTTATTTATTTACTTATTAGAGAAAGCATAAGCAGAGGGGGAGGCAAAGAGTGAAGCAGACTCCCCACTGAGCAGGGAGCCCGATGTGGGACTCAATCCCAGGACACTGAGATCATGACCTGAGCCACCCAAGCGCCCCCAGGCTATGGTTATTTCAAGAAAAAGTCCTATTTGTGAATTCTTCATCTAGTGAAGATGAATTAAAATCAGAAAGTCAACTCTGCCACCTTTAAAAACCCAGGAACAGAAAAAAATTCCACGAGCAGGTATAACCCTATCCACAATAAATCACTTTCAATCCAGTCCTGAAAACTAATACAGAGTAGGAAGAAAGCATTACAGAAAAATTTTGTTTGCATTAATCAAGCTGGAAAATAACGGGCCTTACATGAATGCCCTTTAGGAAGACAGTTCTTATAGTTTTATGTTGATAGAAACTCACATTACATTCGAAATGCATGTTAAAACCATGACTGTAGATTAACTACCACTTTCAGTCGTCAGAAGATGAAAAATGGTCAAGAGTCACCCAAACTGAATCCTGGTTCCTCCTGGAAAATGTGTTCCTAAATATTTTCCCCCTGAACTACTGTGCTCTTTCTGTATCTTACACAGCAGACACTGCGATGCACAAACACATCCAGAAGGCCTTTGAGGGCTGACAGCCTGCTGGAACAATGAGGAATTCACCTGGGTTTCTGCCTTTCTGCCGGGCCCAGAAAGTTCTGGGTAACCCAGGTGACGTGTCATGAGAATACATGTGTAGCTCACACCATATGTATTATCTCCTCAGGGTAGACACCAAAATCCATGTTCATATATGAAAATCCGAGATGCGTACAGAAATCAAGAGTGATTCTGTCATCTTGAAAGAAAAACACACTGTTGCGCTGCCACATGCCTCGTTTCTCCTTGAGTGACTGCAGGAAGTAGCGATTGCAGTCAGAAACCTCAGAAAGAAAAATTAGAGTAAGGGCAACACCTGAAGTTTATTCCTGAAAATACTTGGAGAATGACTGTGACCAATAAACCAGGGCTTAGTTCATGAGACTGTCAATGAGCTTATACCATCCCATGTCCTGGTCAAACCCTCATGTCTGGGAGATGGAGGGACGTCTTCATCTTCCAGAGCTACTATTAGGGAAAAAGGTGGAGACAATACTGACTGAGTCCCTACTTCAGCAGGAGAGCCAAAAACACCTTGCCCCTCCATAATCCCAAATGAAAATAAACATCTCGGGGCACCTGGGTGGTTTAAGCTTCTGCCTTTGGCTGGGATCGAGCCCCACGTCGGGCTCTTTGCTCAGCGGGGAGCCCACTTCCCTCCTTCTCTCTCTGCCTGCCTCTCTGCCTACTTGTGATCTCTGTCTGTCAAATAAATAAAATAAATAAAATCTTTAAAAAAGAAAAGAAAAGAAACATTTCATTTTACTAGTGTGCAGCAGTGACTATGCAGGAGAAATTATTATTATTTTATTATTAGATGATATATTATTATTATTATTATTGTACTATATTGTTAACCTTTTGAATTCGGACACCTAAAATTTTTAATAAAATATGAAGGCCTTTTTTTTTTAAGATTTTATTTATTTGAAAGACAGAGATCACAAGTAGGCAGAGAGGCAGGCAGAGAGGGGGAAGCAGGCTCCCCACTGAACAGAGAATCCGATGCAGGACTTGATCCCAGGACCCTGGGATTATTACCTGGGCTGAAGGCAAGAGGCTTTAGCCCACTGAGCCACCCAGGCGCCCCATGAAGGCTTTTTTTTTTTTTAAAGATTTTACCTATTTATTTGATAGAGAGATCACAAGTAGGCAGAGAGGCAGGCAGAGAGAGAGAGGGGAGGAAGCAGGCTCCCCGCTGAGCAGAGAGCCCGACATGGGACTTGATCCCAGACCCTGAGACCATGACCTGAGCCGAAGGCAGCGGCTTAACCCACTGAGCCACCCAGGCGCCCCATGAAGGCTTTTTGTAAAGAACAAAAACTTCAGACTATATCTTTATCCTATCAGTTCCCACTACAACTGGCTTCTGTCTTGGCCAACATTTAGCCATTCAGATAAAGTCCGTATTTAGTGCTTCGTGTGTATGCATGTGTAAAATAAGCGGACAGTCATAAATCTTTAAGATTGTGTATAATAACCGTGAAATAAGGATTCTTGATACACAAGGTCTCGTCTGGGGAAAACAGCTGGAGAACAGTATGCAGTTTTCAAATGACGAAGGGGAAATACGCATTCGGTTATGAGAAAGGGAAGGAGAAAAAGACCAAATATTAATAAAAGGGAAAAAAGCTTTTTCTGCCATCTTTCCGTGCCGCAGTAACAGTGTGAACAAATGTCCCACAGATGCCCTCAAGAACATTAACACTGCTGAAAGGGGGGGCGAAGGCCAGGTTCTTAGGAGGCCCTGCACAAAAGTCATCGTCCCGTTTCCTCACTGTGATGACGAAGCATGAGTACATTGGCAAATTTGAAATTATTGATGACCACAGAGCTGGGAAAACTGCTGTGAACCTCACGGGCAAGTTAAACAAGTGTGGCATGACCAGCCCTAGACTTGTATAACTGAAAGATCTAGAAAAGTGGCAGAATAGTTCCATCCCCTCAGTTTGGTTTCACTGCATGGAAAAATTCTTCTGGCATCATGCACCATGAAGAAGGAAGAATCCAGGCAGGAGGGAAAATCCTGGGATTCCTTTTTCCTAGAAATATAATATACATGGCACGTGAAATGCCTCAATGGGGAAAAAAAAAAGGGAAAATAAATTACAGTCAACTAATGTTTGACAAGGTTGCCAAACAATTCAATGGGGGTAAGAACAGTATTTTACTCCCAAGCAGCCACATGCAAATAATGAAACAGGAGTCCTGCCTCACACCATACAGAGAAAATAACCCCAAATGCATCAAAGACATAAGTGTAAGCATTAAAATGATAAAGTTCGAGATGCCTGGGTAGCTCAGTTGGTTGGATGGCTGCCTTCTGCTCAGGTCATGATCCCGGAGTTCCCGGATTGAGTCCTGCATCAGGCTCCAAGCTCCACAGAGCTTGCTTCTCTCTCTGACCTTCTCCTCGCTCATGCTCTCTCTCATTGTCTCTTTCTCAAATAAATAAAATCTTTTAAAAAATAAAAATAAAGTAAAATGATAAAGTTTTCAGAAGAAAACACAAAGGTAAATGTTAGTGGTCTTGAATCTAACAACGGCTCCTCAGCCAAACACCAAAGTACAAGCAACTTAAAAAAAATAATAAACAAATAAATGGGACTCAACCAAAATATCCCAGTTTTGTGCTTCCAAGGACCCCATTGACAAAGTCAAAAGACAAGCCACTAAATGGGAGAAAATATTTGCAGGTCATATATAAGGAACATG
This sequence comes from Mustela nivalis, assembly GCF_964662115.1. NCBI lineage: Eukaryota > Metazoa > Chordata > Mammalia > Carnivora > Mustelidae > Mustela > Mustela nivalis. The sequence continues at coordinate 57,534 of NW_028136228.1, forward strand.
CATTCAGACTGTGTGAAGAATTCTTACAACTCAAATAAAAAGACAACCAAGTTAAGAAATGAGCAAAGAGGGGCGCCTGGGTGGCTCAGCGGGTGAAGCTGCTGCCTTCCGCTCAGGTCTTGAACTCAGAGTCCTGGGATCGAGCCCCATGCTTTCTGCTCAGCAGGGAGCCTGCTTCTTCCTCTCTCTCTGCCTGCCTCTCTGCCTGCTTGTGATCTCTCTCAATAAATCTCTCTCAAATAAATAAATAAAATCTCTTAAAAAATTAGCAAAGAACTTGAATATACATTTCTCTAATATTCAAATGTATACATTAATATATAAATGTATATATAAATATATTTTACATGATCATATATTTATATAAACATATTTATGTAAATATATTTACATTCTTAAATATGTATTTAAATATAAATAAAATATGAAATATATAATATATATTTAAAGATACATATAAGGTATATATAAAATATATGGGACAATAAGCACGTGAAAATATGCTCAACATCACTAATCATTCTGGAAATGCAAATCAAAACCATGGTGAGATACCAACTCCCACCCACGTGGATGGCTACTATCAAAAACCCCAAAAGCAGGTGTTGGAAGGATGTGAAGAGCTGGAACCTGTAAATTGCTGGTGGGCTTGGAAAATGGCACAGCCACATTAGAAATGGTTTAGTAGCTCCTCAAAATGCAGAACACAGAGTTGCCATATGACACACCAATATCACTCCTGTGTATAGAGCCAAGAAAAAAACTATGCCCACACAAAAACTTGTGCATGAAGGTTTAGGGTTTATTCGTAAAAGCGAAAAGGTGAGAACAACCCTGATGTTCATCAACTGATGAAGAGATAAATAAAATGTGATCCATCCAGCCTGTGGAATATTATTCAGCCTTGAAAAGGAATAGAATTTTGATCTGTGCCACGACACAGAGGAGCCTTGAAAACATTCTGCTGATTAAGAGAAGTCAGTCACAGAAGACCACGTATTGCATAATTTGATTTATATGGAATTTCCAGAATAGCTAAATCTACAGAGACCGAAAGTAGATTAGCGGTTGCCTAAGACTGGTGGTGATGGCTAAAGTTTTCTTTTGAGTATGATGAAAATGTGTAGGTAGTTCAGTATAGTATAGTTAAATATAGTGAAATCCATTAAATTGTCCACATTAGATGGTGAGTGGTATGGCCTGTGAATTATATCTCAATTAAGCTGTCATCGAAAAATGCAAAGAACTTCTATATTTATCAAGTACAAAAAGAATGAACTTGATTAAAAACATCAAAAATGGGGAAAATAAAAACAAAATAAGATGGGAGGAATAAAATTATGACTGTTTATCATTAATTTAAATGTGTACAGACTGACTTTTTCTATTAAAGCGCCTATCAGGAGGTTACAGATCCACGCTGTTCAAGAAACATACTTAAAATGCAAAAGGGATTGAGAATGTATCAGGTGAGGAGATACCATGCAAAAGAGAAAGCCGGAATGGCAAAATTCATCGCAGACAAGTTGGGTCTAAAGTTATAGGTACTAAGATGAAGAGGGACATTTTTAAAGGCAGAGTTTGGAAAGAAGATGTAAAAGGTATAAGCAGGTATACATCTAACAACATAATACCTGAAGACTCTAAAAATGCAATAACAAGGTAAAATTTTAGCTTTTCAAATGGAAGTATCTACTAGAAGGAGGGAAAAACAAGGACACACAGAAAATAGACATCCTGGGGTGCCTGGGTGGCTCAATGGGTTAAAGCCTCTGCCTTCAGCTCAGGTCATGATCCCAGGGTCCTAGGATCGAGCCCCACATCGGTCTCTCTGCTCCGCGGGGAGCCTGCTTCTTCCTCTCTCTCACTCTCTGCCTGCCTCTCTGCCTACTTGTAATCTCTGTCTGTCAAATAAATAAATAAAATCTTTAAAAAAAAAAAAGAAAATAGACATCCTTATTTCCCTCAGAAAACATTTCTTTCTTACACCTAAGGAAAGCCATATTTGTAAAGATTAATTGCATACTAGGCAACAAAGGAAACCTTTACAAGCCTTCCAAATTAAAGATTTAAAGAACAGTTCTTTGATCACAATCCAGTAGAATCAGAATTAGATAACCTGGTAACAAAAAATTGAAACTACATACAAGTTAAGAAATACAGTCTTCAGTCAAAGAAGAAATCATAAGACGACTGAAGAAAATCTTGAAAGCAATGGAAAGGAGACTATTTCATACCAAAACTTACAGAAGACACCAGAAGTTATACTCTAAGGAGACTTTAGTGTCAAATGTCTTCAATTTCAAGCATTTTTTTAAATAAAAGAAAGTACTCATTTAAACCCATCAGAAAAGGGCAGCTCAATCCAAAGAAAGGAAGTAGTTATAATAAAGATAAATTATTAAACTAATAAAAAATATCAGGGGCAAATAAACTCAAAGTTGTTTCTATGAAAGACTAATGAAATAATAATAATAATAAAAACTTCAGATGCCCTATTAAGGATAAGAGAGGGGGAAGATGGGGTGTGGGAGGAGGTGGGGAGAGGGAAGGGGAATGGGGAAAGAGGGGTTTCAGGGAGGAGGGGACAGAGAGAGGGAGAGAGTTGCAAAACAGATAAGGATTGGGAACAGAGATATAAAAGCAAATGCATAATATAAAAGAATCACTAAACTGCAAGGCACTTTATACTAATCAATTTGATAACCTAGAAGAAACGATGATTTCCTAGGAAAACAAAATCACCCAAATGATTCAAGAATGGAAAATTAAGAAGATGAGTTCCAAGATCAGACAGGTTTGCAGCTGGATAACTGTCATTCTACTGTTAAATGGCAACAGGCAATTAAACAATAATAAGTCAATTCACTTGATGAAGCTGAGCACAATTTTAATACCCAAACCTGAGAGGGAGGAACGGGGAAGCTATTAACAAATCTGGCTTAGGACAGATTAGTTAGCAGAAACTGAACTAATGTTAGCAAATAACAGAAGTCAGGCATCTATCAAAGGACTATATCCTGAGACCAACTTGGATTCATTCCAGGAAAATAAAGGGAGCTCAAGACCAGAAAATCAATAAGATTTACCTCATCACTAAATTAACTGTGAAAAAACTCTTAAGACCATAGCAATAAATGCATTTGATAAAAAAAAAAAGGCACCTGATAAAAGGTGAGCAGCCATTCTTTATAAAAATGAAGATAAAAACAGAAGGACGTTATGCAGGAGGGATTATTAACTGGGAAGCACTAGATCAAGAGGTAGATAAAATGAGCCCATATTTGTTAAACAGTGACAGAGCCCCATGCGTGCATGGATAGAGGTGAATGAGCTCATGGATGAGCACCAGGCTGTCAACAGGTATTATAGGGACAAAGGCAGCGGTGAGGAGAGGAGAGTTTAACAACAGGGAAGAAGGTAAAAGGAGGATTGCAGTTAAAAATTGTGCATGATACAAACACATGCAAATAAGACCGGATATTTTCCGGTATATAGTTTTTTAAAACCCTGCACACATTACTGGAACTACCAACTCTTGCTTTCAGCTCCACAGCCCTCGCGTGCTTTCCCAGTACCAGGATGCAGGGGTAGATCCTCCGTTGGTGACATCCTATGTCATTGTACTCCTAAAGGGACAGGTGAAGCAGTGCAGGGGCTTGAGGTCGGAACTTAGGCATTGCTGCTCCCACCCCAGCTCCCTGCTCGCCCAGCCCCCACTCTGAAGCGGCGGGCACTTGGAGCTGTTAAGAAGCAGGGATCTGAGCAGTTCTCTGGTTTCCCCTGGAGCCATCTGCATCCATCATATTTCCCACAGCTCTCCCCGAGTGTTGGTGCTGGCTCCCCCCGAGTGTTCCTTTAACTCCAGGCATACCCTTCTTATGACAGCACCTAGTACTCCCCGTCACAGTGCTCTGTCTGTCACATGCATCCATTGATCAACTTTGTGCTGGTTGAGGGCTGGAGCCCCCTCCTGTTAACTTCTCAAGTCCGTTTCTAATGCAGCAGCACCTGGCACTTAAGCACCCTGTCAGTACCTGCCAAATGAATAAAATGTACTCAAAACATAGTATGAAGTCTGCGTTCTGAAACTCCTTTTTGGAGCTGTTTGCTATCATTTTCCCAGGCAATTAAAAAAATTTCCAGCCTTGCTGCCAATAACCTGAAGGGGTAAAGGAATGCCGTCATGCCCCATGGGACATGTCACTCTGGATGGTCCTTCAGCAGCAGGGACTTTGATAGCGCTCTTCCAAACCCAGCAGGATGGTGGAATGGGTATGTGGCTGAGTGCCTCCCGGGTCTGACCCTGTGTGACGCCACGCGGTGCCTGTAGCTGCCCTCTGGAAGGTGTTGCTTTTGCGGCAGAGCCGGAGGGCACCAAGCATGTGTCTGTCTCCAAAGTCCTGGGCACCACATCACAATGCCTTCCTGAGAAGCAGAATCAAGGACAGTTGCTGATCTTCATTCCTTCCCACCAAAGGTATCTCATACACCATCTTTGGAAGTTGGCGCCAGGGGGTGCCTGGGTGGCTCAGTCGGTTAAGTGTCTGCCTTCAGCTCAGGTCATGATCCCAGGGTCCTGGGATCGAGTCCCACACATTTGCCTCCCTGCTCAGCGGGGAGCCTGCTTCCTCTTCTCCCTCTGCCATTCCCCCAACTTGTGCTTTCTGGCTCTCTGTGTGTCAAATAAGTGAATAAAAATTTTTTAAAACGTTTGGGCCATACACTTTAGCCATTCTACTTTCCCTGGGATAATTTGCCACCTCCCTGAATTTACCTGAATCTTTCCCAAAATCTACTTATCTTCCAGCCTTCTTGACCATAATGAGTCTATAAATTTTCAATAGACAGTGTGAACTTACACTTGCTAATATTTGCATAACATGCACCTCTTTCGATCTCAAAGAAAAGCTTTGCACCGCAATGGTCTCTAATCTCCAATTAGGTTCTGTTCCGGGATCCCACTGGAATTCTATGCGCCTGTCCCCTAAGATCCCATAAATTGTGGTCCAGTTTCGCAGCCAGCCAAGGAAAGCACATGGGAAATCTTGCTGAAGTATGAGTAAGAGCCAACGAAAGGGAACATATTTATCTGCCTCGAATGCTGGGACCTGAGGAAAGCAAGTTTCATTACAGACAAATCAGGAAGGAGGTGCAGATTGCTTTTTATGTCACTCCGGAGTGGAGGTCTGCCATTGATCATTAAGGCCATTTCCTGCAATGCACTCACCAAAGTGATACTCACTTCGGAGTGGACAAAACTTAGGAAATGGCCAAGGGGAGCTCTGCTTACACTTTACACTCTCAGCATTTATTTGTATTATTTTCTTTATAGGGCAGTATAGAGACTTGAGACCACATTGAAAAAGCAAAGCTTGTCGTCCTGTGGCCTTGGGTCAAGAATAGAGATAGTGCTGCTCATGTCAGTTTCCACCTCCAGTGGCCAAGGGTTTGATCTGATGCTCTTTCAAGTTTTCACCATAGCCTTTCTCAAGCTCAATGGCCAATAATCCCACAGGAGGAGATTTTAGGGCCCTCTCAAACTTCTGTTTTGATATCTCTCCCCAGCCTGCTTCCTCTGCAAAAGTCACCACTTTGCCTGTGCATCTACCACCTCTTAGAGCCTTTGGAATCAGCCACAAATTGCAGTGCTGATTCCTTCCATGACCACATATTGTTTACAGGAAAACTCTTCTTCGTTATGCCTTGCCAGTCAGAGTGACGGTTTCATCCGCAACCTGGACCAGGTTCGGGAATGTTCTACACATAAATGTGAGCAAATGTCTTCTGTATTGAGAGACATGTACAATCTGTAAATGGAATCTATTGTAAAACCAATACATAGGGTACACTTATGTCCTGACCCAGCTGGAAGGAGGCAATTCATTTCTATCTTTCAGAAAATTGGTGTAACACATTGATTTTCATAACAAAGAAAGCAGTTTTGTGTCCTCTACCAAAAGACTGTCATAGTAAGCAATAAATTGCCTCTTTGGGGGGAACAAATTAATAAGATATTTTCTAAATTTCAAAATAACAAAGACAGAACGATGTCTGTAATGCTAAGTGCATCCCCTTAGTTGCAGGGCACTGTGTCATGGACCACCTGAGCAATGACACATGGCGGCCGGTAGTCTGATTTGTACATCAATTCACCTGGCAACCTGTTAAAAGAAAGTCTTGCACATGACAAGCTTTCAATAAGACACTGACAAGATGGCCAGGAAGCCCCCTTAGCTGGCTTTTTCAGGTGTCCAGACATCTAGTCAACCTACCTCACCAACTCATCACCATGCTTACTGGAGTAAACCCAATCTCTTCCTTCCCCCATGGAGATGGGAGAAGAGCCACTCACACGTTTGTATGGAATTCTCATTCCCCCTCGCTCTGTCCCCACATGGCGCTGTCCGTGTAATAAATAAACAAATCTTTATGTCACCCGGAAGTTCCTGGGTCAAATTACACAACTCGGACAATTTTGGGTCACTACAGCCTTTTGTTTTTCTCTCCACCTTAAGCCTTCTGGGTGACCAACAACTATCTAAAACTCATGTTGCTGCCATATGCTGATGTTCTGCTTCATCTTCCCAGTAAAGTTCAGTATTTTTCCCTAAAGTTTGGTTTATCAGTATCTCCAGCGTCTATCTCCAGCTAGGGTCATGATCCCAGGTCCTGGGATCAAGTCCCACTCTGGACTTCCTGCTCTGCGGGAAGCCTGCTTCTGCCTCTGCCTCCCATCTCTTATGAATAAATAAAGAAAATCTTTAAAAAAATTTTAAAAAACCATTTCTATCTTCCCACTTTTAAAGATTAATTCTAGGAATTATTGCTATAAATCCAGTGTCCTATCTCTTTCTTAAAAAGTCTTCTCCAGGGCACCTGGGTGTCTCAGTTGATTAAATGTCTGACTCAAAATTTTGGCTCAAGTCATGATCTCAGGGTCATGGGATTGAGCCCTTAGTGAGGCCTCTGTGCTCAATGGGGAGTCTGCTTCTCTCCTTTTCCCTTTGCCCCACCCCCCTAATCACATGTGCACACACGTGTTGTCTCTCTCTCTCTCTCAATAAATAAATAAACAAATCTTTAAAACGTCTTCTCCAAAGGGAGTTTGACAAATAGTCCAGTAAGGGGCTGGAAGAAAATATTATAAGTTTTATTCATATTTCATGTCATCCATTTAACTGTTTAGCTTTTGCATGCCTTTTATAATAATTTAGTAGAGTAGTAGAGTTTATAATTTATCAAAAATTTGCTTAAATTTGTGCTATGTCCGCAAATATTTTTTGTATGTATGTATGTATGTATGTATGTATGTATTTATGTATTTATTTATTTTTGTGAAAGAGAGGTGCACAGTAATAAAAGGAGATCACTGCTCCAGGGACCCAGATATTTCCCCAAGTCCTGTTTCCTTCCCTTCCCTCTGGGCTTCATTAGATCCCCTTAACACCAATCTTGTCCCTAAAACACGCCCTCTGCAGCACCAAGTTCAAATGCTTAACTCGGGCCATCACTGCAGGCTGTACCAGGATGACCTTAGGGAAAAGGGTGGTGGGTCTCACGGGTTAGCTGTGTCACCTCCATGAACAGTCCTTTGTTCTGAACAGCTAGTGCAGCCCACGTTTGCAATCACAGGCTCTGGCACCAGAGTGGGCGTAGATCCCAGCTGGCCCCTCAGTAGCAATATGGCTTTGGGAAAATTGTGTCATTTCTGGCCCAGACTTAAGGCTCATCCATAACGTGGAGGAGAAGACAGTGTGACCCTCAGTGGGCTGTTGAAAGGATCACGAGATGGTTCGACTCAGGTGCTCCGAGGAACCCAGCACACAGTAGGCCCACAGTAGAAGAAAAAGTTGTTCTATTGATCTTATAGTTACTATTACTCCTACTAACAAAACTAACTGATCATTTGAGATGATTTTCAAGCGAAGTGTCTTCGCCTGGATTTCTAAGATTAACCTACTTCAAAATGAATTCTGCTCTACTGTGAAAAACGAGCTAACCAGAAGGTTTCTTCTGCATCTTTTCTGAACTTTTTAGGATCCTCTCTAGAGAAAGGTTCTAAAGGAAGGCAAAGTGCAGAAATACTCTTGCTTCAAAGGATGTGTAGGAAATGATTAATTTTGCCAAAAAACAGTGCCTTGAACATAAAAGATGTTTGACGAAGCTCACTGTAGACAGTGTATCCCTCCAGGATTCATAAGTTGAAAACTCAGTTTCCAAAGGGACATAACTAGGAGATGGGGTCCTTGGGAGATGTTTAGGTCATGAGGGTGGAGTCCTCATGGGCGAGATTAGTGTCTCCATAAGAGAGACCCCACAGAGTCCCTCGCCTCCTCCACCTTGGAGGTTATAGGGAGAAGATGGTCATCTGTGACCCAGGAAGTGGGCACTTGAACAGACACGGAATCTTCCAGGGTCTGGATCGTAGACTTCCCAGCTTCCAGAACTGAGAGAAATAAGTATGTCTTTAAAGCACCTAGTTTATGGTGCTCTTGTTACATCATCCCAAACTAAGATAAAGCTTGTCTCTTATACTGAAAAATAACACAAATGTTAACAACAATTTAAAAAAGGAACACTGTGGCCAATGACATGTAATGAACATCATCTCTCCTCTACAGAGCCAAGAGCTTAATTAGTTTGGGGCAACTCAGTAGAGTATGATTAAACCAAAGAGCAGCAAGATGTCTAAATGCTCAAGTCCTCTGCCTCCTACTTTTCTGCCAAAACAAAAGAAAAGCCCTAGGCTGGTTTTGGTTACCACCAAGCACAAAACAGCCAAATTCCAAATTAAAAAGCTCTGGGGTTTAATTGTGGATGTATGGAATTACATAGAAGCTCTCTTTGATCATTCCAAAGGATGTTTCCCTCAAAGGTTACAAATACATCTCAGCCTACCAACCATCTCAGGCCTACCACAAAAATTATATATATACACTTTTAGCATTTTAAAATGTGTCTAAATTTCAGTTTCGGATCCAGTTTTGACTATTGTTATGGGCTTAGTTGGATGCCCCCAGACTCCTACGTTGACGTCCTAACACCCAGCATCTCAGAATGTGGCAGTATTCAGAGACAGGATTTTTAAAGAGGTGATAAAGGGAAAACGAGCTCACTGGGGGTGGGCACCAAGCCAACAGGACTGGTGTGCTTACAGGAAGAAGAGATTAGGACACAGACAGTACAGACTGAAGGACAATCGTTTGAAGACAGAGTGGAGAACACAGCTATCTGCAAGCCAAGGAGAGACGTTTGAAGAATCGAACCCTACTGCCACCTTGATCTTGGACTTCCAGCGCCCAGAACCATGAGAAAATAAATTGCATGTTGCCTAAGCCACCCGGCTGTTATTTTGTTTACGACAGCCCATGACTCAGAAATTTGAGGACCTCCCCCACAGACTTTATCCTGAAGTTCTGTTTCAGCTTCAGGGGCTTGTGTAACACTACTGTATCAAGGAGGGAGGCTCCTGCCATTCCCTGCACTGGGTCATTGAGACACTGCACAGCTGTCCCCAGGGCTGGCTGCATAATTTACAAGCCCCATGCAAAATGAAGATATAGGGCCCTTTTGGCAAAAACAGGGAGGAAGTGTTTGTTAAAGTTACTAAAATAGAAAGCTCATTTCCTCCATCATCTGTCTTCTGAAGGGGCATGACTGCTGTTTTCTATTTGCATTTATGTCATTCCAAGCAAATAAAAATTTTATAATGTGATTATGGGCATGATTTATGCCATTCATCTTCGCAGGGTGCAATGTCAGTGTTAAATAATTCACGCAGGGATTCCACAGCTGGGGCACACCCACGTGCCCTCTTCTTATCAGAACCGTAGAAATCCTGCACAAGACCAGCTCTGCCATCTTTACCTCACCTGGGGACTCACACCTGTTCCACCAACCCTGCTGCCCTCGGCTTCCTGATGAGTACGGAACTTGACAGGATCAGGAGCCAGGGACTGCCTTTCTTTCCCTTCCCTCCTAAGTCACCACTTCCAAGGCTTGGCTAACACAGGGAGGTGACATGAGTGAGAAAGGACAAGACAGGGTTCTGGGCTGCTCACAAGAGGCCACCGCCTCCTGCCGGTGCTCAGAGCAAGCTCTGGTCTGTAGGGAAGGCGAACTCTGGTTGACTCGGTCATAGACATCACGTGGTCAGCGAGTCTCGTTGACCACCACTCACGAGGTGTCCATTTCCATGCTGTGCTCACCGGGCAGGGCGAGCAGTACATGCAAATGAGCAGTACAGGCAAGGAATGGTGGATACCCACAGTGGGCTGTCCCCTCCACTATGTATGTGCTCCACTATCCCACCTGTTATGCCCCAATAATGGGTCCATGATTAAAAGAGCGAGACTGATACAAAGCGAAGGTCAAACAAAGCTTTATTTTGCACCAAGCATCAAGAATCAAACTGACCAGCCAGGGCCGCTTTTCTTACAGAGAAGTCAACCCCTCTCTCCTTTACAGACTAGCTTTTAAGGACATAGGCCATGCGGTTGGGCCTGGTCATGCACAGGTGGCCAATGAAATTGTAACACACAGAGAAAGCTGCACAGTGATGCTAGGTGACCAATTGAATTACAACTTGCCTTTTAGTAGATATTTGACCTAGCCTATCACCTTGGTTAGGATTTTCACCCAAAAGACTCACAAAGGGCGGGACCCATACTCCTTGGTAGCTAGGGAGAAGGTATGCAGCCCTCCACTGATCAGATGTCTTACCTGGCCTGACCCACCCTTGTATTTGGGCTTTGTTACTTGAGGTTGATTTCCGGGACTTGTTTTTAAGTAAGTCCCCTGGGAGAAGGGGAGCAGGGACAGCTTAAGGGTTAAACAACAAGGTTATTGTGTAACCTCAATGGAAGCCTCTGGCTAAAATATAAAAATATAAAGTAGGTCCTTACACCACCCACTTCGCTCAAAAAACACAAAGTCAAAAATAAAACTGAGTAATTCCTAGACATTGAGAGAGAAGCACACTGACTTCACCTTAGAACCCTTCTGAGGGCGGTGCTTGGCAGGGTAGGGGTGTGTGAGGGGGTTGGGGGTGGATAATGGGACCTCTGAGGGTGTGGCCAAAGGTCAGGGCCATTTGGGAAGGGGCTTTCTGGGGGAGGGGCCCTTCTGGGAGCAAAGCCCTGGGTGGGGGCATTCCCTCTGGGGGCAGGGCTGGGAGCAACCCCAGAAACCTGGCCCACAGAGAAGCTGGTCCTTTCTCTCCCTCTGCCCCCTTTCCCCAGGGACCCAGGCTTTGGAGACTAAAGTCAAAATTAAAGCCATATGTCTAAATGGTTCATACTGTGGTTGGGTAGTGTTTTTAACATATTAATTGACTGGTTTTTCTCAGTATTTGTCAAACCTTTCCCAACTCAAGGCTTTCTCTTAAGCAGCAGCGCAAGGCAGGCCGTTCAGTTGGGTCAAGCTGTTTGGTGATTCTTTGTAAAAACCCACCCTCTTGCGCTGCTCAGGAGGGCAGTGTTGCGTCCTAGGATAAACATAAATATATATCAAATGTGTTTACTAGTTATATTTATATGTATACATTCAATTCCCTCTTTACATATATATGTATAAAATAAAAATAAAAATATTGTTTAAAAGGCTGTTTTCCGGGGTGCCTGGTGGCTCGGTGGGTTAAAGCCTCTGCCTTCAGCTCAGGTCATGATCCCAGGGTCCTGGGATGGAGCCCCTCATCGGGCTCTCTGCTCAGCGGGGAGCCTGCTTCTCCCTCTCTCTCTGCCTGCTTCTCTGCCTACTTGTGATCTCTGTCGGTCAAATTAATAAATAAAAACTTTTTTAAAAAATGCTGTTTTGCAGGGAACCTGGGTGGCTCAGTCCTTAAAGCGTCGTTTTTCCACTCAGATCATGATCTTAGGGTCTTGGGATGGAGGCCCACATTGGGCTCCCTGCTCAGCAGGAAGACTTCTTCTCCCTCTCCCACTCCCCTGCTTGTATTCCTGCTCTGTCTCTCTGTCAAATAAATAATTTTTTAAAAAGAAATACTTTATTAAAAAAATATATGTAAAATGCTATTTTGCCCTCTATCCTGGTAAGATTGAACACATTCCTAACAAGAGATCTTCCTTGAATCTGTGATAAAAATTTAACATTGTCTTAATGAATCCTCACAACATCCGCCTCCCCAACCCTTCTCAGATGTTACAATTAAGGTTCAGTGAAGTCCAAACACTGGGCCTGAGGTAATATATCCAGTATGTGGCCTCTTGGCATAGTCTAGCAGCCCAAATTGGGGGCGAGGGTGTTTGAGTGTCGTTGGCCAGGATGAAAAAGCTGAAAGATGAAAAGAAGGGTAGTCTTGCTTTTTGGCCCCAAAAAAGAAGATTTAGAAAGAAAGAGACCTGTCGCCCAAAGGAGGAGGCTCCCCACTGATCCCGGCTGGGCAGGAGTCAGAGCAGAAGGGAAACTCCCATCACCAAGGAGAATGGGCTTCTCCTTCATACAAAAGCATAGGATCCCTCTCACCTGATATGTTTCTGTCCCATAGTCATCCCCCTGTGCCTGCCCCATAATAGCATTCACAGGAAATGGCTGAGAGATACATTCAACTTGCAGAATTATAGCAAATAAAGTAATCTTTGACCCATCCTGGGAGCTTCTGATTACTGGGAGGGTCCAAGCTATCCTAGGGCAAGTGCACTCATTTCAAAAACCAATAAAATGACTCCAAGAGTATCATAAGGGCTAGTGATCATGACTGGTCCAGAAATATTTCTGGGAGTCCCTTTTAACATCCCTCCCATCATTTCTTCTCATCTCCAAGGGAATGGTACTTAGGTATTCTGAAAGAAATATGCATGACTAGTAAACTGTGTGTGACCCCTGCCACCTAATTCATCCCTCACCAGCAATTAACACTGATGGTTTGAAGGATGGCTACTCCCCTGGCAGGGCAAGAGCTGAAGCAGAACGTATGGGGCGAGGCGGCTCTTCCCCCTGGATATAAATAATTAAACCCAGTAGCCACCCTTCCTGCCTGGCCACTGTCATTTAGGTATGGCTGATTATCCCTAAATGGGAATGAGATGGGGGCGGGGGTGGGGGAGAGAAGCAGGTGACGGTCAAAAAAACTACAGTAGCTGACACTGAGGGTCCAACCTGGCATTAGACTGAGCTCAAGTCCTGATTCCATCATATACGAGCTGTATGAACTCGGAAAACTGAGTTCAACTCTCGAAGCATCTGCTTTGCCCCCCCTTGGAGTGAGAATAGTCAGTAGTGTTGACTTCACAGGGCTTGTTAGGAGGATTAAGTTAGATACTGTTCATTTAGCACAGTTCCTGGCCTATAGAGGGCACACATAAAAGTTGATTATCGTTTTTATGGACCTCCAACTTTAAGCCTTCTATAAAGAACCAAATGATATCTCTGAAAAATACCAACTGCCTACAAGGTTGTAGGGAAAGTGGTATCTATGTTGACCTGATTAGAAAAAAGTGGAAAATCTCTCTTGTTTAAGCCTTATTGAAAATTTTCTAAACTCTGTCCACTCTTCTGCTTTAGTAATTAGAACAAACGTTGGAGACTCGTGATTTTCTGATAATTGAGTTGCTCGTTGTAACGCAGGGCAATTCAACATTAGTGTTTATTTAAAAAATTACCGCAAATGAAGATAAATGGTGAGACGTGCACTAAATTTGATGAAAATCCTGACGTGAGTGTTCCTTCTTGGGATTCTCTCTCTCTCTTTTTTCTCCTATGATCTGAGAGCGGATTACATTCTACTTGGGTGATGGCTCAGGTCAAATGTGTGGTTTTGCAGGTGCCTAGCCTTTCACAGACAATCTTGGAAGAACCATCATTGTCTCTGTAAGAAAACGGAGGGAAAGATGTGATTTTAACACTCAGCCTACAACAGTTCAACAATCTACCAATGTGAATTTAGAAACGCTGAGCAGGTCCCCCTTCTACTAAGGAATATCTCTCCCGTTTTCTTATAATACCTGAGTTTCTACAACTGAGCAATCTACTCTTTTGTGTAAAACAGCTTCCCAGGATTGTTTCTCCTTTAAACGCAAGTGAACTTTGGGGATGGCACTCAGATCCCTTTCTTTTACTGGACAACTGTGGAGCAGGGGTTGGGTGTGTTTCAAGAGGGAAAATATCCACAAGGGGACAGAAAAAGGACATAAATGTACAAAATCCCATTTTCCAAGAATGTAAAAAGCTAACTTCCAGGGGAGCCTGGGTAGCTCAATTGCTAAGCATCTGCCCTTCGGTTCAGGTCATGATCCCAGGGACTGAGAATCCAGCCCCGCATCAGGCTCCCTTCTCAGAGGAAAAACCTGCTTCTCCCTCTCCCACTCCCCCTGCTTGTATTCCCTATCTCATTGTGTCTCTGTCAAATAAATAAATAAAATCTTAAAAAAATGCGAACTTCCAATATTTATTTTTTTTCCTTTGCTCTAAATATCTCAATGTTCACTTGTTGAAAGCAATTGATTGAAGCCCTGGGAAGAAGTGGTAGATTGAAGCACTCATCAGAGTTGTTTGTGCTGCTTTGCAGGGGTCTGGCTGCACTAAATTATTTCAAGAAGTATTAATTATCTAAGTCACTCAGAAGAAGCCATTTACCTATTTCATTTTCTTTTTTTGAAGAGAATCTTTTTTTTTTTTAAAGATTTTATTTATTTGTCAGAGAGAGAGAGGGAGCGAGAGCGAGCACAGGCAGACAGAGTGGCAGGCAGAGACTGAGGGAGAAGCAGGCTCCCTGCCGAGCAAGGAGCCTGATGTGGGACTTGATCCCAGGACGATGGGATCATGGCCTGAGCCGAAGGCAGCTGCTTAACCAACTGAGCCACCCAGGCATCCCCCTATTTCGTTTTCTGTGGTTCTTGATCCTTACCCCAAATTCTCACAGGCCTCCGCAGCTGGCACAGAGTCCGCTCCCATAACTATAATCCCTGTCCCATACTCTCACCTCCATCATACATCATACATACCTGATAAAACCCCACCCTGGTAAAAACCCAACCTTCTGTCCACCCTATGTCTGCCCCTGGCAGCTGAAGGTGGTTGGTGAGAAAAGCCACAATGCTGGAAGCTTTCACATTAAATTTTTTTTTTAATTTTATTTATTTATTTGACAGAGAGAGATCACAGTAGGAGAGAGGAAGGGAAGAGATCACAAAAAGAGGAAGGGAAGCAGGCCCCCTGCTGAGCAGAGAGCCCAATGTGGGACTCTATCCCAGGACCCTGAGATCATGACCTGAGCCGAAGGCAGCGGCTTAACCCACTGAGCCTACCAGGCGCCCCTTTCACATTAAATTCTCAGCCACAAATCCAAGTATGTTTCTCTGACCGACAGAATCTCCATTCTTCTCGTGAAATATTTTGACTATTTCACATCTTCTTTCCTCCAACCTTAAGCCAGGGCTTCTCAACACTGGCCACACTTTTGAATCACCTGGAAGACTTTAAAACACAGGAGTGCCCACCTCCAGAGGACCTGATCTAATTGGTGTAGAACCAATTAGATTAATATCCAATTAGGGTCTGGATATAAGTGTGCTTTTAAAATTCTCCCAGTGATTCTAATGTACAGCCATTTTGTTCAGAGTGAGAATTGAACACCTTCCATCAGATACAGCTGATGACCGACCATTCTGATGACTTCACTGAGAAAAGTAAATTGAGGGCACCTGGGTGGCTTCAGCTCAGATCATGGTCTCAGGGTCTTGGGCTCTTGCATCAGGCTCTCTGCTCAGCAGGAAACCTGCTTCTCCCTCTCCCTCTGCCTGCCTATCTGCCTACTTGTGATCTCTCTCTCTCTCTTTCTCTCTGTGTCAAATAAATAAATGAATAAAATATTTTAAAAAAAGAATGAAAAACAAACTGGGTGGATGTCTAGGTTGCTAAGTGGTTAAGCGTGTGAATCTTGGCTCAGGTCATGAGCTCAGGTTTATGGAGTCAAGCCCCATGTCAGGCTCCATGCTCAGCGGGGAATCTGATTGAGATTCTCTCCCTCTCCTTATGTCTCTTCCCCCTGCATGTGTGTGCTCCTGCTCTCTCTCTCTCTCTCAAATAAATCTTGAAAAGAAAAATCGGTAAGGAAAGAAGACCCACAGAATCCCACTAAGTTTACCTGGGTGGAACCCTTACTCCAACCCCTTCTGAGTGAGGACATGACCCTCCACTTGGGATTTCTTCTCATTTCCCTGATCTCTGAGTATGAATGTGCTCCAGGACCCAACCTCAGACTTCTCCTCTGTCTACACTGAGTCCTTGGTGACTGTCCCTCTTCTACCATCTATCTCCTGATGACTCCACATCTCCACCTCCAGTCCAGACCTGGATTTTGAACTTTCTTCCACTGCCGGCTTTCCAGATCTACCTAGATGAGTTAAACCCAACATGTTCAAAACCAAGCTCTTATTCTTCTCGAGCTCTGCTGGTCTTGCAATAGCTCAAACAGGAAACTGTAGAGTCATTCTTGATTCATCTCTTTCTTTCACTGCCCACGTTTAATTCTTTGGTAGAAACTGTGGATTCTATCTTCAAAATATATTCTAAATCTGACCAGTTCTCCACATTTCAGTTACTCCCACTGTGGTCCAAAACACCGTCTTCTATGAGTTATTGTAATAGTCACCTATCTGGTCTTCTGGATTCCATCTTTGCTCTGTTCTAGTTTATTTTCCACTCAGCAGTTAAAGCAATCCGTTTAAGACAAAAGTCAGACCTTGTTATTTCTCTGCTCTAAGATCTCCAATGGCTCCCCACTTCACTCAATACAAAATTCAGTCTTACAAAATTTAACACTCAACTTCCTTCTCAATTCATCTCCTACCTCTTCACTCAGCTGTCTCTGCCTCCGCTCACCAGCCTCCTTAGTGTTTAACAGAGTACAGCAAGTGTGTGCCTTTCTTGGGGGGTTGCACTTGTTTCCTCTTCTTAAATGTACCTGTCTTGTTCTCTGAATCCACTCAAGGATCTGCCAATGTCTTCTTATCAGAGTAATCTCCCCTAACTGCACACACAGCCAGCACCAGCACCATCACAATCAACATAGTTTCTGTCCCTCTCTACTTTTGACTTCTTATCAACAGCTGACATATTATATATTTATTTATTTACTATCTGTTCTCTCTCTTCTATTTGAATGCATGTGCTATAAAAATGGTATTTGTAGGGGTTTTTTCCTGATTTATTCTGTGTTCAGAAGAGGATTTGATACATAATACTCAGTACATAATTGTTGAATGAATGAATGAATGAATGAATCAATGGAAATATCAGGTTATCTCAATCATAAGAGAGATTTCTCTCAAGCATTTTCTATAGTATTGCCCTATTTCATCCTCTGCATCTCTGGGTTAATTAGTAGATAAAATCATCATGTAAAATCAGTTTGAGCAAGGTTGGATCCTTAAGCTTCTATGTCACCTAGAACTCCAAATGTCACGGTGTACCATGCACATTTGCCTCCAGCCTTCTCCCCCATATTTTGTTCATGGTTCAGCAGCTGTGGCATCGTTCAGCTTTCTTTTCCCCTCCCCTGTCTCAGTTCCAGGAGGTCCTCCTTGGCTTTGGGCCCCCTCCCTGTGGGTGATGAAGGCAATGTAGGGAGAAGCAGCAGCTTCCCTGACTCACCCCTGCTTTCTCCATTCATACTGATCCAGTAACGCATAGCCTGTGCAGTACAGGGCTGGCCAGGTCAGTCTCTGCCACCTTAGGACATCATTTTTGTTCCCTGCGGCAGCTTGGCCATTTGCAAAATCAGAAATTGTAAAAGTACAAACAGGAGACAATATGCCATATTTTATGGATTTTAAGATGCCCCTCCCCTCCCATTTTCTTTCACATCTCCAATGTCAGGAATTGTCTTATAGTTGGGGCTGAGCAGGTGGAAGTCCCTATAAAGTTACCACAGCTTGACCCTGTGCCATGTGGTTACTGCTCCTAGGGCACAACTGATCATCTACATCACTTGGCATGCCAAGCCACAGACCTTTTGAGGACCATTTAAAGAAAGAAAATAAACTGGTTATTATATGAAAATCTCAGATAAGGAAATAAAAAAGAAAAAAGAAAAAGAGAAACCCTACCAGCATCAAACCAAGCAGAATGGATGACCTCAGAATACTTTTATAAGAAGTGTAGCATGCAAAACAATCTTGAGAAAGGAGAACAAAGCTCAAGAGATTTTGAGAACAAAATCTCAGATAAGGAAAAAAAAAAAAAAAAGAAAAAAGAAAAAGAGAAACCCTACCAGCATCAAACCAAGCAGAATGGATGACCTCAGAATACTTTTATAAGAATTGTAGCATGCAAAACAATCTTGAGAAAGGAGAACAAAGCTGGAGGTATCAGTTTCTTGGATTTCAAGATATACTACAAAGTTATAGTAATCAAAACAGTAGGGTACTGGGAGAAAATATACGCATAAATCAATGGAAACAGGATAGAGAGCCCAGAAATAAATCCACAATTATATGGTCAATTAATCTTTGACAAAGGAGGCAAGTATATGTAACAGAAGAAAGTCTCCTAAAAAAACAGTGTTGGGAAAACTGGAGAGCCATTTACAAAAGAATGAAACTAGACCACATTCTTTTACCATACACGTAAAGAAACTCAAAATGGATCAAAGATCTAAATGTGAAGTGTGAGGTGTGCCTGTCTTGCTCAGCCTTTACAGCATGTGACTCTTATTCTTGAGGCTGTGAGTTTAGGTCCCACATTCAATGTAAAGCTTACTTAAAAAAAAATTAAATGAATAAATGAGAGCCCTGAAACCATAAAACTCCTAAAAGACAATAAGCAGTAATCATTGGAGATTGGTTTTAGCAACATTATTTGTGGGTATGTCTGCTTAGGCAAGGGAAACAAGAACAAAAATAAATTATTAAGACTACAACAAAATAAAAAGCTTTTGCACAGTAAGGGAAACCCGCAACAAAACCAAAAGGGAACCTACAGAATGGGAGATGACAGTGGTGAATGATAAATAAAATAAAGAATTAATAACCAAAATATGTAAAGAACACACACACACACACACACCAAACCCCCAAAAAACCCAAACCCCAACATATAATCCAATTGAAAAATGGGCAGAGGACTTAATAGACATTTTTCCAAAAAATACATACAGACACCCAATAGACATGTGAAAAGATGCTCAATATCACTCATCATCAGGAAAATAAAATCAAAACCACAGGGAGATCTATCACCTTATACTTGTCAGAATGGCTAGTATTAAAAAGACAAGAAAGAACAAGTGTTGGCCAGGATGTGGAGAAAAAGGAACCTCTGTACATTTTTAGTGGGAATGTAAATTGGTGCAACAACTGTGGAAAACAGTATGGAGGTTCCTCAAAAAATTAAAAATAGATTTACCATATGCTTTAGTAATTCTAGTACTTGATATTTACCCAAAGGAAATAAAAACACTTGATTCAAAAAGATATATGCCCTCCTAGGTTTTCTGCAGCACTATTTATAATAGCCAGTATATGGAAGCAGTTCAGGTGTTTATCAGTAGATGAATGGGTAAAGATATGGTGTATATAGATATATAATGGAATATTATCCAGCTATAAAAAAGAATGAGATCTTGCTATTTGTGACAATATGGCTGGATCTAGAAGGTATTAGGTTAAGAGAAATCAGTCAGACCGAGAAAGGCAAATATCATATGATTTCACTTCCTTTTTTTTTTCTTTTTAAGATTTTATTTATTTATTTGAAAGAGAGAGAGAGATCACAAGTAGGCAGAGAGACAGGCAGAGAGGCAGGTGAAGCAGGGTCCCCACCGAGCAGAGAGCCCGACTCGGGGCTCGATTCCAGGAACATGGTATCATGATCTGAGCCAAAGGCAGAGGCTTTAACCCACTAAGCCACCCAGGGGCCCCTGTAATTTCACGTCTATATGGAATATAAAAAAAGAAACAAGTGAACAGACAAAAAAAATAAAAAACAGAAATAGACTCTTAAATACAAAGAACAAACTGGTGGTTATGGGAGGGAAGGTGGATGGGGGATGGGTGAAATAGGTGAAGGGGATTAAGAGGTACAAATTTCCTGTTATAAAATAAATAAAATAATTTCCTGTTCTCATCTGGAGATGAAAAGTACAGCATTGGGTATACAGCCAATGATATTATAATAAGTTTATAAGGTGACGTGATGATATACTTACTGTGGTGATCACTGAGTAATTATAGAATTGTCAAATTACTATGTTGTACACCTGAAACTAATTTAACATTGAATGTCAGCTATATGTCTAATAATAATTTTTTTAAGTGCAGTATGACAAAAGCTCTGGGTGGCTCAGAGGAACATATTGTGAGAAAAATCTGGGCACTGAAATCTCTCAGTTAGAAAGTAAATAAAAGTAGTGAGATTCTTAATGTGAGGTTTGGAAAAACGTTAACCCAAAATTTTAACTTTTATTTTATGTATGCATTAAGGCCATATGTAATAAAAATCTGTCTAAATACTTACCAAAGAGCTTTTTGAATACATTTAAATTAAAATATTAATGAAAAGAAAACATTGTATCATAGTTTGAATGGTAGCATTTTTTGTTTCTTATTAAACTATACCAGGAAAGGAGGCCAAGACCCAATGAAATATGGCTATTATCCCCAGTTTCACAAGAGCATGAACCTCTCTGGCTTAACAAAGCCTAAGGAAACTACTACAGAAATGGGTTGTTCTTACTACCCTGGAGCCTTTTGTGCAGACTATGAACCAAAAGCTCAATATTAATCTTAAAATTAATTATATTACAAAGTTGTATTATTTGGAAGATGTGTTTAAATGACTCAAAGTTAAAAGATCTCAGTATAATGCTGGTTCTATAATTATCCTCCCAGAAAACATTACTTGTAAAACTTAATGATGTAGAACCATAATCATAGCATCGAGTAGGAGGTTGCCAAGCAGATGGGAAAGTTTTTTGGTTTTTGTTTTCCAGTTGTTTTCTTCCCTTTCCTCCCCTCCTTTCACAAGGAGAATCAGCCACCTGTTTTTAAAGGCTGAAGTATTTTTACTGTTCTTGGTCGGAAACATTTGTTTAAACAAAGTAGCACTTGGTTGCTAAACCCTTGATTCTAAATGGACATAGCCATCTCATTTTTGTTGGGCCAGGGTTTGGATAACAATTTGATTTCCCAGTCTGTTTCTTTTGTGACCATATAATCCTCTCCCAGTGTTGAATGCTCTCTGAGCTACAAGCACTTGAGAGCTCATAAGCACAAAGACTCTAAGGTTTCTTTGGGATTAGCACCATACAAATGCAGATTTGGCACAATGGAAGACTGATTCCATCCTTGTAACTGTTACTACTCTACTTCCTGCTTCCTCTGGGAAGCAAAGCAAGCCAGTGTTTTTAAAATACACACTTTAGCTGCTGACTTTTCATTGGCTGCCTGGAGAAGAGAAGGAGTTCTTGCTTATGTATTTCAGTGTTTTGATCCCTTTCAATTATTTTTTAAAATATATGTCATTAAATTTTACAGGAGTATTACAGAATTCCTAATTGCAGAATTTGAACTTGAGCTACGCAATCTTACTTTTCGTCTTTAATCTATGTGTCAATGACCTTTTTAAGTCTGATTACCTGTATGAACTCTCTTCAGAATCTTTCCCTGGTTAACACAGTATAGAGAAGTGCTGGAAACCAGTTCTTTTCTGTGACACAATTCTTCCAACGGATTTGAAATGCTTTGCAAACAATTTCACGTATATCAGCCAATTCATATACAAAGCAATGTCATGTGAATCCTTTCCTTTTTATATATCATCTTTCAGTGATGATCAGGAATTCATGCTGGTACAGAGACTCTGGTTTGGGAGGAGGAAACAGGGGCTTGCGAGGGGAGGGCGAGAGCAGAAGCAGCTCACCTGCTGTTAGAACGACCTTAGCTGGTGGTACCAACATCTTCACCCTTTATGCATCTGCATCCTTTATGCATGAAATAGCAATATGCCTTTCCCTTTCGTGTAATCCTTATTTAGTTAATACCCAGTAGGATTTGCAAGCCCTTCACATCTCTGTGGATTTATTTTATTTCAGAGTGCAAGTGACTTTATGGCCCAATTACCATCATTGTGACTTATTGCATTATTGTGGGAGGGAGAGAGGAGCAAGAAACGCCTGATCACGTGTATCGTCATCAATGGAATGAGTGCCAAGCACTCCTGGCCAAGGCAGAGGGATGGATGAAACCTTTCTGATCTATTGTTTATCAGAACACTGAAGCCTGGGTGATTGTGCCGTACTTTAACAGACAAGTGTGTCAAATGTATGGGTGAAGATGTTGCAGTGGTGGTGTTAGAGTAATTAATATTTGGAAGGTAATGAATATTTTGATTTTAAAGCTGTCAAAGGTAAAAGACGGAAGGAATGACTAAGATCGGATGTTGACCCCCTCAAATTACAGGGGTATTGAAGCGAGACTGAGTCACCACCTGACCCCAGGAATGAACCAGCGAGGAGGGCTCCTTATTAGAGCAAGGCTCCCGGAAGCCAGATAGCCCTTGTGCTTGCAAGAGCTCAAGGTACAGCCGGTTGTGGAGCACCGAAGCAGCAGCAGCCACAGCAGCCACGGGAATCGTGACCCTCAGGCCTGGCGCCTACCTGGAATTTCCGCAGCGCCTGGTTCAGAACCACCGGGACGGACAGCTCCCCACCGCCACCGGCGCCAACTGCGGAAGTGGACCGAGAGCGCGGGCTTCACACTCCGTGAGCCGGCTGGGGCGGCGGGAAGACCAGCTGCGTCCCCCCCAACCCCCGACACCCACTCGGTTCCTCCCTTCCCCCTGCGGGGCCGCGCGGGGCCTGCGGGTGGCCGTCCCGGGCCACACGTCCCGCAGGGGAGGAAGCCACTGGCCGCTCTCCCCCCTGCCGCCACCGCCGCCGCAGCTGCTCTCCTCGCCCCCCTCGGCCTAGGGGTTTGGGGCGTGCCCCGTGCGGGCCCCGCCCCGGCCTGCTCCCCATTGGCCGGCGGGCGGGCCGGAGGTGCGAGGAGGCGGGTCCGTCTCTGGCGGCTCGCGCCCGGGAAGGTCGGCCAGGGAGCGCGGGGTGCGGCGGGAGGGCGCGCGGGGACACAGCGGGCGCCGAGGAGACGCAGCGGCGGCGGTAGCGGCGGCACCTGGGCCCGGCCGCAGCCCCTGCCTCCCGCCCTCGCGCCCTGCGTCCCTCCGCGGCCTGCAGCCTGCGGCGCCCGAGCTCCGAGGGCGCTTCCGAGGGCGCTGGGCCCGAGGCGGCCAAGATGGCGGGCCGGCCGGGCGGGGGGCGGCAGGCGCTGTGCTGCGGGCTGCGCTGGTGGGGGGCGGCGGGCCGCGGCGCGAGCCCGGTGCCCGGCGCCTGCGGCTGGGAGGCGCTCTGGGGGGCGGGCTCGCGGGCGGCGGCTGGGGCCATGGCCCAGGTCGGCGGGAGCGCGCGGAGGAGGGCGCCGGCGCTGCTCGAGGCTGCATTCGCGCGCCACGAGAGCCTGCACATCTGGGACGAAGTGTTCCGCGAGTCCGGCCTGGACAGCGGCGGGAACGCCTTCTACAGCACGTCCGTTGCCTCGCGCTCCTCCTCCGCCGCTGCCTCCCGACGCCCCCGAAGGGCAGGAGTCCGACGAGGACGAGGCCAGCGCGGGTTGGAGTGCCACGCTGCGGGACCGCCCGCCTCCGCGCTTCGTGGACACTGTCGGTAAGGCGCGGCCCGCGGGGGCGGGGGCGGCCTGGGGAGGCGTGAGCGCGGGGCTGGGAGAACTCCAGACGCTCCGCGGGCCGGCTGCTTGAGGGCGGCTTTTCGGTCAGCACACAGATGGGGCCCTGGCAGCGGGGATTTGAAGTGCGAGAATCAATCTGGTTGCGTGGTGGTGGTTGGTGGGGGCCGCTCCGACTTCCCCGCGGATGGAGAGGATGAGGCGGAGGCCCAGCTGGCACCCTGCCGCTGGCAAGGACCCAAGGGGGGGGCCTTCCCTCCCTTGCTGGGAGTGTCCAACCCAGTCACACCTGTGGGGTTGTTGTTAGGGGTGCGTTTGAGTTAGGTTCCTAAAGCCCGATGCAGCTTCTGTGTGTGTGTGTCTGTGTCTGTTGTGTTTGTTGCGGGTGGGGGGTACGTAAATCGTTTTGTGTGGATGGCCCCAGAGCAGCGTTACCCAGGTGCCAGGGGTGGGGCAGCCAGCCTTTGGAGGGAGGCCTAGTGCGAGCCGGGATGTCTTCACTGGCTCGTGTTTTCTCCAGTGAATCTGACCAACTTTGTCCATCCCTTTCAGGATCACTTGCTGAGAGCAGAGAAGAGTGAGAGGACCAGTTATCAGCGTTAAGCTGTCTTCTCTTGCTCCGGAAGGCACTTGTGTGTTCTGCTTACCGACACGGTCATGGTCAAGCCCCTGATATCTGGAGGTCGCAGGCCTGCTGGTGGTTGTGGCTGCTTGAAATCCTCCTTTACTGCCTACTTTTTGGGAAGGTAATTCTGACACGTCTCTGGTTAGCCTGCAGAAGCTCTGCGGCCTCTGCCCTCTGGGAGAGGTGGAGACCAGCCAGCAGTCCCACCTGTCCCCTGATGCTTTCTGTTCCTTGCTCGACAGCCTACTGTGGCAGGCCCTTGTTTCTGCACACCATTTTCTTGTGTTGAAGAGTGTGCAACCAGTGTTGTGGAGGACCAGGGAGTGGCCATACTGGACCCAATGCCTCTCTCCCTGTGGCTCTCCATGATTGTTGTTCAACCATAAGAGGGCAGGCCAAAGGGAACCCTGGCTGGTGCCTGGGCTAGGATCTGGACCTTGTGCTACAGCCTGCTGGTAGGCTGATTGGGTTGGCTGGACTCTCTCAGCAGGGAGTGGTCTGCAGACCTCCCACAGACAGGCTGCAGTGTGGACACCCTGAGCTACAGCTGGGCTCTAGGGTCTGAGTCAACTGTGCTGTGTTTTGGAATGGGTGAATTTAACATATTCTCATTTAGGCTTCAGTTCAGAGTTTGGGAATTTTGAAAGTCACATCACCCTGCATAATCCTTTTAAAGCCCATACATTTCCCAGAATGTCATAAGGGTTTCCAGCCCCAGATGGCTGTTTTCCATTCAATTAGCTCTTTAAGAATTGTACGTACCCAGAGCTCTGGTTTGGCAGACTTGATGCTGTGAGTGCTGTGATCCAGTTTTTGATCTTGGAACATGAGAGACATGTCCTCTTGTTTCCCTCCCTCTCTGGGGAAAATAGGGGAATCGTGTTAGCTTAAGCCTGGTTATGACTAAGAGCCCATGAGTGTTGGTCTGAGAAGGATGAGCGCACCTAAATACATTTTCAAGCAATATTATGTTTCTCAGTAACCTATACTTGGGAGAAATTCTGCATCAGAGCAATTTAGTCTAGCCACTGTGGCACTTAAATGGTCATGAAGTTCAGGATCATTTGTCATTTAGCATCAGGTTCAAATTCTGCTTCCTTTGGATGTGCACTGAGCTCACATCTGGACCTGAGAATCACAGGCAGGCAGGTGCTTTAACCAAAGACATTTAGTGGTTATTGGATGGTATTTATACCCAATTTTGTTTTCTGGTTTTTTGTGGAAGCTTGCTTTTAAAATCCAGCCCTAATGAAGAATTTCCTTTTCTTCTTGAAACAGTCTTTCCCTGTGGGAAATTCGGGGTGGTGGCGGAAGGGTGAGGTGGATGGTTTATTAAGCATGAGTTCAGATGGCCTGGAACAATGTGATAGGATTTATGGGGCCTGGAAATAGATGCCGGGCAGAGAAAACCCTTGTGCCCCGTGGTGGGGGGAGGAGAGATGGACGGGTTTGGTAAGAGTGAGAGCTGCACCCTGGCCAGTCTGAGAGCAAAGAGGCTCAGGCTCTGAGGTTTATTAAAGTGTCAAATATAACCCCACTTTAGGAAGGCAGCTTGGGCCTATCTTCCATCTTTGTTCCCTGGTTCACTGACAGACGTCAGCGGACCGGTGGGGTAGGAAAGGGTGGCAAACAGGATGGTGGCATTTGGATCTGTGATCAACCCTCGAATAGGAAAATCCATAGCAGAAATGGCTGTTGCTGCTAGAAGCAGATGAGGAAAGCAAAGGACTTAGGGAACAGGTTTCATGCCTGCCTTCTGCTGCAAAAGCGTGTGTGTGTGTGTGTGTGTGTGTGTGTGTAGATAAGTGAATGTGTATGTGTGCATAGGTGTCTTACACATAAATATGTATTGCTTGTGCTGGATTGGGCTGGTTGGGGATTTTGGTTTTGGTTTTAAATTAGAGATCACAGGTGCTGTCTAGGAGTCCCGCTGATGCCCTAGAGTTCCTGCGCCGGAGAGAGGCATCAGCACTGGGCACCCCTGAGCTTGGATATGCATCTGGAGTGCAGTAGGGAGGCACCTGGTGCCCAGCCGAGGGGAGGAGGGCAGGGAGGCAGAGGTGTTTCTGTGGTTCAGGTTGAGACTAGTCCACGAACAGCTCTTCTAGTCTTCCAGTCTTCCCAGATTCTTCCTTCTGTTCTGTCCACACATTTAGCTTCCTGGATCAGGCGCTCCAGAAGTGCAGCCAGCAGATAGGAGTGGAGGTACCCTCTCCCTCTCCCCCTTCCCTCTCCTCCCTGGCTTCTGGTTGTGCCTGGAGATATGGGCCCCCTTGAGGTGATTTAAATACAAAGACCATGCTTGCCCTGCTGCCTCTTAAACCCTGTCTGAAGGGAGGGTCAGCTTGGAAGCTGGAGATGCGTGCTGGGACCCCAGGGTCCAGAACCTTCTCCTGATCAGACTTACAGCTCTCCCTCTAAAATAACCCCTTCAAGCTGTCAGCCTCACCTGCCCACTGTGTAAATAACTGACACAGCAGCACAGCAGGCGGGCTCACTCCTTGGAAGCAGTACGAAATTCAGGACGCGCTGGTTTCTGGGTTTCTGCCCTTCTCATTTCCCATTCTGAGCAGTCTCGTGACTCGTTTCCTCTGAGGAGGCAAAGGAACAGGCAGATTCCCAGATGCTCAGGGGCCTCTCTGTGTTTGGCTTTGTTGGTGGTTCCTTTGTGGTGGCTGGCTGCATTCTGAGCTGTTTGCTTTTTCTCTTAGAGGCTGGACATCCTAAGAGTTTTTTTTTTTTTTTCTGTGTATCCTGTCAGCAACCCTCGGTAATCATTCAACAGGGAGGTGTGACCTTGAGAAGCTGAAGACAACCATAGGCCTTAGGAAGTTAACACGGTTAAATGTTTTATCTTAGGGTTTGTTGTTGGTTTACTTGGCTTAAAGACTTTTTTGACTGAGAAGTAAGAGGAGAAACATCTTAAAGCTAGAGTTAAATGTATATGCTTGTAATGGGTTTGTGAGCTGAGGTACCTGGGCCCTCGTCATTGGTGTCCACGGTGAGCCACTGCTCCCAGCTTTAGCTCTGTATGGCATTCGGTGGCTCCGGGAGGAGCTGTGCGTCTGGGCGAGCAACAGGGTAAGCCTTATGCAGTGCTCCCTAATAGTCAGCCACGTGCCCCTACCACACAGAATTCAGAGAAGGGAGCTTCCTGGAGGGATGTGGTGTTCAGGCTGTGGGCATGACGGTGACCACAACCAGCGGGCCCCGGTCATAATGTTCCGTTTCATAATCACGCCAAACCTATGTGAGTACTCCGAGAGAGCCGCGATCACCTCCACTTCACAGAGAAACATGGTTTCGTCTGAGGCGATGAGATTACCTGGGGAAGTGGTAGCCTTCTCTCGAGGGAGACTTGATTAATCAGGGAAGGTCGTGCCTTTTTAGTTTTTTTTTTTCTTTACAGCAATCTGAAAACTTTTGCTGTCAGAAATACGTTCGTATTTTTACAGGGAATTGCTTTACAGGGTCTTTTTCTCAGGGCGTACGCAGTTCAGTGAGATCTAATGCATGTATGGATTTGGATTTGTGTAACCAATCTGCACAGTCTGATAAGAGACAGGAAATCTGCAATGTTATCTCTTTATTTAATCTGTCTCAGCCACTGTGATGAGCGTCGATAGAGCGCTTCTGCAGGCAGCAGGGCTCTGAATCCATGGGGAATCTGGGAGTTGTGTGGGGTCTGGTACTCAGTTTTATTTTATTTATTTAAAGATTTTATTTATTTTATTTGACAGATAGAGATCACAAGTAGGCAGAGAGGCAGGCAGAGAGAGGGACGAGGAAGCAGACTCCCTGCTGAGCAGAGAGCCCGATGCGGGGCTGGATCCCAGGACCCTGAGATCATGACCTGAGCCGAAGGCAGAGGCTTTAACCCACTGAACCACCCAGGCGCCCCTGGTACTCAGTTTTAGAGTTGAAAACTCACCTTTATTTTTAAGAAGTGTGATTGTGTATTTTTTCTTATTAATAAGTAATATATGTGCATTTTAGGGAAAAATGATAAAATTTTAAGATCCCATAACCCCTCATGACCTTAGCTAATCATAGTTAATCATATTGAGTATATCCTTCATATATCTTAGGTGTCAGCTTGTTGGGTGACCTGCTCTTTAATTGTAATTAATATATTGTAGTCGTTTTCCATTTACATTTTTAAATGTCGATTTTAATGAGTCCGCGGTATCACACAGTTTCCTCTGGGTTCGTGTTGTTGCTGCCTCCCTCTTGTATTTGTTCTGCTGTGATAAATATTCTTGAAACCTAAGTCTTTGTGCACATCTGTAGCACAATCCTTAGCAGAAAATGACCGAAGCAGAATTGAATCAAGGACCCACTGTAAGGTTTTTGGTGTCTGTGGTGAAATAGGTCTCCATAAACATATCTACAATGCTCCTGCCGGCTGTGCACCGAAATCCTTAGAAAGTCATGCTTGGAGGACCTGCTCCAGTGTGTGATTCCTGCCCGCCGGGGCTCTTAGAGGACCGTTGCCTTTGGTAAAGCTTGCTGAGGTGTAATACACACACACAGCACATGAGTCCTAGCATGCGGCACGCTGTGTGTAACTACTACCCAGATGAGGATCAGGAACATTCTGAGCACACCAGAGGTTCGCTCCTGCTCCTTCCCAGTCAGTCACTCCCTGCCCCCTGCTTCTCTTCCATCACCAGCGATCAAGTTTGCCTGTTACCTTGCTCTGGTGGTTCGGTTCCTCAGGACATCTGTGGATTCCTTCTTGTTGTCGCGTATGTGGCATCTTAAATTTCGTTATCGTCTGTTGTCTTCCCATCACGTAGGTACTGTAGTCGGTTATCCGTTCTCCTGTTAATGGTCTTTTACATGGCATCCAGTTGGGGCTTCCGAGGGTAAGCTGATTTAGACATTCTTGTGGTTTTGATGGACAGATACATTTCCCTTGATCATGTAAACCTAGGAAAAGGTTTTCCAGGTCCTAGATTAGATGCGGGTCTCCCCTGTCGACCTCGTGGACTGGGTGATGTTTTGCTGAGGCCTGTCTTGTGCATGGCCAGATGTTGGCCACCTCCATTTGGCCTCTCCCCACCAAATGCCCAGTGGCGCCCTTTCCTCCAATTACATCAACCAAACGTTTCTCCAGGCATTGCCATATGTCCCCTGGGGAGCCAAATCACCTGCAGCTGAGAACAACTGCTTAATTTTTTAAAAATTTATTTAAAATTTATTTTTTGAAAAGATTTTATGTATTTATTTGAGAGGGAGGGGAGAAGCAGAGGGAGAGGGAGAAGCCAACTCCCTGTTGAGTAGGGATCCCGGTGCAGGCCTGGATCCCAGGACCTTAGGATCATGACCTGAGCCGAAGGCAGATGCTTCACCGACTGAATCCCCTGGTGCTCTGAGAACCCCTGCTTCAGTACATGCTGCCACACTGTGTTCCAGTTCATCCAGCTGCCAGCGATGTGCGGGACATGCCATGTGTTAATTCAGCAACATCCTGAACCCTGCTGGGATAAAATGATGAGTGAGACCTGTCTCCTGGGGTCCAGCAGGAGAGACAAAGTAAAGACAAGGAGAAAGAGCCTCTGGGAAGCAGTGGGATCAACGTTAACAGGGATTTATATGGAATTCTGGGGAGGGTCACCTGGTCCTGCGGGGTTGGGGAGGAGGTGGCCTCTCGGATGGAGGTGGCCCCCTGAGCTGCTTCTGGAAGCAGAGAAAATGATTACTCAGGTGAAGAGGAAGGAACAGGGCATCTCCAACTCGGGCAAAGGCCAGGAGGAGAGAGAAGGTATGCCACTCTGCCCAGGGGTGAACCCACCCTTTTCCTACCCTGAGCATCCCGACCCGAGGCCTTATATACGAAAATGTCCTGAAACGCGACATGATGTCCTTGTTACCACAGCACAAGTAACTGTAGCTGGGATCCCAGGTCCCATGTTCAGGTGCAGATACAGATGTTTCCAGCGTTTCCTGGCGCCCACAGGGAGGGGAATGTGGTCGGCTCGGTGAGATCTATGAACTTAGGATGGAATCTCTGGAGAAGCCCTGAGCTCTGCCCTCGAAAGAAGGAAGAGGGAAAGGGAAAAACTCAACTTCTGTTGGCGGAAAGAGGCACGGTGTTGTCTCGGGGTGGGAGGGATGTCGTACTAAAAGGCGGTAACAGGCTCTGAAAACACCCTGTAATGTGACGATGATGTTCTGCCCCGACTGGCACGTGGTGCAGAGAGCCCCTCTCCCCTTTTTGAGTTTCAGAAAAAACTTATTACAAAAGTAGAAACCCCGGGCAATAGTTAGCTGTGTGTTTAATAAGCCACTTTACTAAAAAGTTTAGAACTGCAAATCTTGACACTCTCACTGCGACAGACTCACTCCTTGGCCAGGATATTGCAAACTTCATCTGCTTCCATTTCCAGCTTCTAGGCTCGTGGACACCCCCACCCCATCCCCATTTCTTCTGTGGAAGAGGAGCGATCTTTTACAAATATAGGCTAATCTGATGATTCCCCGCTTTAACCTTCATGTAGCTTCCGGCTGAAACCAAAGGGAATTCCAGAGTCCTTCGCAAGGCCTCCAATGCCGACAGCTGCTCCGCAGCCTTCCTTTCCAGTGTCCCCTTAGTCCCCTGTCCTGCTGTCTGCACATAATCTATTCATTTCCGCCTTCATGCCTATGGGGCCCATACCTGGAATGTTCTTCATGGCAGGCTCTGCTTGTTAGTTTGGTCTTGATTCAGATGTCACTGCCTTACCCCATCCCTCTTTGCTGCCACATTTGCTAATATGTTTCCTTTGTGGGATGAGATGCTGGATGTCTTGGTCACAGTTAGGACACGGTGAGTCCTCTATGTTTGTTGAATAAAGGAACTAACAGAAGACCAGATGAACACACAGCTAGATTGTTAAAAATGAGGATGGAATCAGCACCAATGGAGAAATGTCTAAACGTTTTCTACATCCCAAATAGTGGAAGAGAGGTTGGACCACTCTTGAGGGAACGGATTCCCTACTAGGAAGGCAGCGAAGCAAGTCTGGGATGTGTTTTACAGGTTTTCTGTCCTGCATAGAAAACTGAACTTGGCCTCGGAGGGACTCTACAATCTTGGGCTTCTGCGGCCTCCCCACTTCCTAAGAGCTAGAGACCCCCAGACAGGAGCCTATTAGAAATCTGAAGGGAAGCCAGACTCTTGTACTCTTTTATCTGTTTAACAAGTGCTTGTGTATTCTGTACTATGTGCATATAGTGTTCTAAGAACTTCGTTTTTTTTTAAAGATTTTATTTATATATTTGAGAGAGAGAGAGAGGGCAGGAAGTGAAGAGGGAGGGAGAGGGACATGCAGACTCCTCGCTGAGCAAGGAGCCTGACACGGCCCTCTCCCAGGACCATGAGATCATGACCTAAGCTGAAGTCAGATGCTTACCCACTGAGCCACCCAGGTGCCTCTAAACACTTTGTAACGTGTGTGCTCCTCAAAACAATCTTGTGATGTATTGTTATCCTCATTTTTAGTATAAGGAAACTGAGTCACCGATTGGTCAAGTGATCTCAGGTGAAAGAGTTCCTTTGATTATGGCTCGAGGAAACCCCATCCTTACGGCGTGAATGTGGAACACAGTATATCTGTTCAGATCTGCTACTTAATGGTATTTCCCTTGTGAGGGGCCCTTGAAGGCCAGTGTCATTCTCCAGATCTGTCTGACCTGCTGCCTCTCTTCCTGGTGGCGGCACCTCGTTACTCAGCACCCTTTGTGGTGAGACGGGACCGCTGCCTGGATTCAGCGTGGTGGAAAATGAGCCCAAGGGTGTGCTCCACTCTCAGGCCTGGCCGCGGGGAGGCCCCTGGGAGCCACACGTCAGGGATGTTGGGGGCCAGCAGGCAAGACGACCTCGTATCGAAATCACCATTTGGAGAAAAGCTGCTCCTGCATCAGCCACAGCTCTCAGGGATTAAAGGCTTGTCGGCCAGAAATGAACTTCTTTCCCCGTTGGTTCTTGGTACGTTTGGTGGGGGGTGTTAGAGGAGCCGGGTTTGCAGACACAGACGCTGAATAAAAGCGGATTCCTCCGGGGAAGTGGATTCAGAGCAGTAGGGCCCACGTGGCATTGCTGCGTGGGGACTCCTGAGGGGCTACGAGGGAAGACAACCAAGAGGATAAAAATCGATTTCCTGTCTCCTTGCTGCGACATTCCCACGGTGATTTTGGGAGCGGCCACGGAAGGGTGCCGGGAAGCCACGTGCATCCTGTGCTCTGGAGATGGGTGCTGAACCGCACGTCAGTGGTTTGAGGCTGTAGACGGTTTGGAAGGGGCTAGGGGGTCAGTTTATGGCTGGAGAGGACCTGGGGCAGGAGGCCTGGGCTGTGCGTGGGCTCCCCCTGTGACTTTGCACCAAGGGGCTCCTTCCCAGGGTTCTGAAGGTCAGGAAAGATGTGCGGGGAAGCCCAGAGCTGCTGGCTCATTCTGGGGAGCTTTATCTTTCTTCCTTTAAACTCCCTCTGTCCCGTGTGGCCAAAATGCACATGATGGCTTTTGTGCTACTTAGGAGATTTTCAGACCTTTGCAGCAACCAGGAACCTTAAAGAGGGCAAACCCAGGGTACCTATATGAGGCAGGGGAAAGCAGGCGCTGTCTTTGAAGTTGGGAGTGGGAGGGCCCCAGAGCCCCCCACCCCACCCCAGGGTGCTTCCACACCCCATCCTGCTCAGTTCCTCATACTCTAATGTGAAGGACCTTTGGCTGGGACCTGGGTCAGGAGGGGAGAGAGACCTCTGAGAAACACCCAGTCCTTTTCTGAGATGGTGAAGAGGACACTGATAAGTCAATGAGATTCTGGTGTTTCAAAGCCACCCAAAAGTGTCTATGGCAAAGTGATTAAAAATTGAATTATTTTGGGGCTTCCTGGGTGCCTCAGTTGGTTATGCATCTGCCTTCGGTTCAGGTCATGGTCTCAGGGTCCTGGGATCGAGCCCCAAATCGGGCTTCCTGCTCAGTGGGAGAGTCTGCTTGTCCCTCTGCATATGTGCTCTGTCTCAACAAATCACAATTTTTTTTTTAAATTTAAAGATTTTTATTTTATTATTTTGGATGGAACTGGAATGGGAGGACACCTGTTTCCTTCTTTAGGAAACTGTTACAAAAAGAAGATCATGGATTGGGAGAGAGGATGATTTTCTAGGAAGAAAAAAGGTAAATAAGTGTAATTGCCTAAAAGTGGTGACAGTCTTGCTTGTAGATGTTCCTCCTGCATTTTGGGAAGTTGGAGAATCCGTAAT
Source organism: Mustela nivalis (assembly GCF_964662115.1). Taxonomy (NCBI): domain Eukaryota; kingdom Metazoa; phylum Chordata; class Mammalia; order Carnivora; family Mustelidae; genus Mustela; species Mustela nivalis. The sequence continues at coordinate 91,104 of NW_028136228.1, forward strand.
ACTTTCAATTAAAGTTTTCCTGAGAATCCCCAGCTGACTTTGGGGGTGGGGGGCATTGTCCTTTGTGAAGATTTTGAGTTTCTGTGAGTGAGCAGACCTCCACTCCAGAGTGACATAAAAAGCAATCTGCACCTCCTTCCTGATTTGTCTGTAATGAAACTTGCTTTCCTCAGGTCCCAGCATTCGAGGCAGATAAATATGTTCCCTTTCGTTGGCTCTTACTCATACTTCAGCAAGATTTCCCATGTGCTTTCCTTGGCTGGCTGGGAAACTGGACCACAATTTATGGGATCTTAGGGGACAGGCGCATAGAATTCCAGTGGGATCCCAGAACAGAAACTAATTGGAGATTAGAGACCATTGTGGTGTGAAGCTTTTCTTTGAGATCGAAAGAGGTGCATGTTATGCAAATATTAGCAAGTGTAAGTTCACACTGTCTATTGAAAATTTATAGACTCATTATGGTCAAGAAGGCTGGAAGATAAGTAGATTTTGGGAAAGATGCAGGTAAATTCAGGGAGGTGGCAAATTACCCCAGGGCAAGTAGAATGGCTAAAGAGTATGGCCCACACTTTTTTTTTAAAGATTTTATTTATTTGCCAGAGATATAGAGAGAGAGTACACACAAGCAGGCAGAGAGGCAGGCAGAGGCAGCGAGAGAAGCAGGCTTTCCGCCGAGCAAGGAGCCCGATGTGGAACTCGACCCCAGGACCTTGGAATCATGACCCGTACCGAAGGCAGCGGCTTAACCACCTGAGCCACCCAGGCATCCCTGGCCCAAACTTTTTTTTTTTTTTTGTAAAGATTTCATTTATTTATTTGACAGAGAAAAATCACAAGTAGATGGAGAGGCAGTCAGAGAGAGAGAGAGAGGGAAGCAGGCTCCCTCCCGAGCAGAGAGCCCGATGCGGGACTCGATCCCAGGACCCTGAGATCATGACCTGAGCTGAAGGCAGCGGCTTAACCCACTGAGCCACCCAGGCGCCCCCTCGCCCAAACTTTTTAAAAAGATTTTATTCACTTATTTGACACACAGAGAGCCAGAAAGCACAAGTTGGGGGAATGGCAGAGGGAGAAGGAGAAGCAGGCTCAGGGGAGCTGAGCAGGGAGGCAAATGTGTGGGACTCCATCCCAGGAGCCTGGGATCATGACCTGAGCTGAAGAAAGACACTTAACCAACTGAGCCACCCAGGCGCCCCCTGGCTCCAAATTCCAAAGATGGTGTATGAGATACCTTTGGTAGGAAGGAATGAAGATCAGCAACTGTCCTTGATTCTGCTTCTCAGGAAGGCATTGTGATGTGGTGCCCAGGACTTTGGAGACACACACACGGTTGGTGCCCTCCGGCTCTGCCACTAAAGCAACACCTTCCAGAGGGCAGCTGCAGGCACCGGGTGGCGTCACACAGGGTCAGACCCGGGAGGCACTCAGCCATGTACCCCTTCCACCATCCTGCTGGGGTTAAAAAAATTACCTATATATATATATAAAAAGAACCAGAATAGTGGGAATGAATGAAAGATAAAGGTTTCCTATGTAGTAGTGTTAGTTCTCTTGTAGTACTTTTTTTCTCTCTCTCTCTCTCTTTTTTTTTTTCTTTCTTGGTTTGTTTTCTGGGTAAGGGGCCTGCCATGTGGGTTTTCAGTCACTGATGTTCCCTGACTTAAGTCCTACGGCCCCCCTCAAGGGGGTGGGCTTTGAGGAAACTTTTTTTTTTTTTCAGGCTTTTGTTCTCTGGCGGTTTTTTGTTTGTTCACTTTTTTTTTCTCACTTTGACCGCTTTTGATGGTTTTTGTAGTTTTAGAGGAAAACAAACCGCACCCTGATCTCCCTCTCAGAGAGAAGCCTCAGTCTGGCTGCAGAGCCCAAATAAGTTCCCCCTTGGCCGCTGGCAGAGCAGGTTCCAAGTCGCTGTCCCTGGGGATGGAGGATCTTTTGTTTGTACCCAAAAGCATGGCAGCAGCAGCTTTGGGCACCTCTAGACTGCTAGAGAGGTTCCAAGCAGCAATCGCACACTGAGATTTTCCCGCTGGCCCGGGCTGGGAGTGCCCGGTCTTTCTGGGTCTAAGAGCGCCCACCTTACATGCACCAATTTCAGGGAAGGCAGAGGTTCGCGCACGGGTCTCAGGCTCTGAGAATGGGGCACAGGTCCGAGAGCACCAGGCTGGGCCTTCGTGCACCTCTCTGGGGCGAGAGTTTGGTGCAGGCTCTGAAACAAGGGCGTGTATCAAAGGGCACCGGCTGGGCCTTTATACCTCTCTCAGGGGAGTATCTCAGGCTCTATAGCAGGACTCTTGCATTCTGCCCCCTGGTGTGGCTCCCATCCCCTCACAGGAAAGGGACCCCATGCATTCTCCTTGCGCTGGCAGCTTAGGGACCAAGAGCTGGTTTCTCTGCCGCACTCTCTCTGACTCAGTGCCAAGGGAGGCTGTCCTGGGACCAGGGACTTAAGCCCCTGTCCCAAGCCACCCCGATTCCCACAATTTCCCCAGAGATGCTTTGCTCTTTTGGAGTGCTTTCAACCAGTCTCCGAGTTAATGCTGGTCCCCAGACACAGGGCACTCTCGCTTTTATTGGGGTATTACTTTCCAACTGGTTGCCTCTGGTAGCTCCCTCCCCCTTTTGTTTATCTTCTGATATCAGTTCACAGTTCCCACTCTGCTTTACCTGCCCACTGGCTTCTTCTCCCCCTGTAGAGATCCACACGTGTATAATTCTGATCTCAGGCTGATTTCATGGGTGATTGGAGTTCATGGGTGATTGGTAGGTAATCAGCTCATTTTGGGGTACAAGTTGAAAAGACGCCTCCTACTTCCGTGCCATTTTGTCCCCCCTCTTAACTTTTTTTTTTTTTTTTAATTATATTTGTCAGCACAAGTAGAGGGAGAGGATGAAAGAGAAGCACGATCTGCACTGAGCAGGGAGCCAGATGCAGGGCTGGATCCCAGGACCCTGGACAGATGCTGCACTGAGGGAGCCACCCAGAGACCCTTTTAGACCTAGGATGCAGGTAGGAGAAGCAAGCCAGGGGTTCCTTGGCCCAACACTAATGACCATGGCTCAGACAAATCCATCTTCCACTTCAGGCTTCCAGATACTCTGCGAAGGAGACATTCCCCTTCCTGTCCCTGAATGCTCTGCCAGTTCAAGGCAGATCCATGTTTCTGAGGGTTCCTCTTTGGTCATTCTGTCAGGGACAGCCAAGAGGGCTCCAAGCCTGTGTGGACCCCAGGACTGGGGATCCCAGCCCTGAACTCTTTCCTCTGCCCTTGATGACCCCAGAATAGATCAATTCAGCAACTGTCAATCCATGCCAGGCCAGGGAACAAACACAGCAGTACACAAGATCAACTCGCCTTGGTCCCAGGAGCCTGGATTCCCCAAGGAGGGCTTCACCTGGTCTCTGAAGGGGATTCCAGGGGTTCCAAGATGGCCATGGGTGGAGCCCACCAGGTAGAGAGGCCCCTGGAGAGTGTCCACTGGCACTGAGCAGACGGAAGATCCCCTCAGGCCTTCCCTCGCGGCTCCACTGTGCCCTCGGGAGAGAAAAGGGCCAGCCACACCACACCGGGGCCACAGCTTGGCCGCCCAGGAGCAGCAGCGGGCCTAGCCTGGAGCTCAAGCAGGGGCAGGGAGCAGCAGGGAGGCCGGGACTGGGCGGGGGACTGAGTTCCTGGAGTCAGCAGAAGAGCAGCGGGAACCAGCAGGGGGCGCAGCCAGCCCCCTCACCGGACAGGACAGAACAGGAGGCTGGGCGAGGGTGCGCGGGCCTGCAGAGAGGCCTGCACTGCTGTTTGCCGCCCCCCACCCGCCACAGCTCCCCCGCACCTGCCTGCCCCGCCCACCGCCTTCTGTGGGCCCAGCAAACTCACTGCGCAAGTAGCGACTCCCAGGAAGGCAGGGGTTCTGGGCTGGCTGGGCAAGGTGAGGGGGAGTGCATCGGTGCCTCCCTGACTCAGGTACTGAGGGGCTGGGGAGGGGTAGGGGCGCTAGGCAGAGAGGGAGACTGGGGCCCTGCTGCCCGCTGCCACCTGCTCCTTCGTCCAAGGGAGCGAGAGGGGGGCCTGGCGGACAGGTTCCTGGCGGCCTGGTGCTCCTACGCCCCATAGCCCTTGCCCCACAGCTCTTGCTCCACTTCTCGGTATTCAGGGAACCCGTGGGGCCCTACTGACATCAAGGGGCTCAGCACCACTGGGCTCGTCTGGACCCCGGAGAGACGCCTGTGCTGACAGGCTTCTTTTCCAGAACTTGATGGAAATCAATTTTGTCCCTCAGAATCGCTGGGCTCCCCAGCCTGAGAGGCGCTGGCTCTGCCCGCGCAGCCTGGGCCCCACTGGGCCCCCTCCACCTCAAGTGCCTTTTACCCAGGAGCCCCAGGATACCATTTTTTTCTGGCCCATGGACCCCTTTCCCCCACCCCCACCCCCACACCTCTACTTTGGGCCTGCAACCACCCTGGGATCACTTCCATCTCCGGCCCCCTACCCCACAGGTCCTTGTCCACCTCCAGGCCTGACCCCTGGCCCCTCTCACCTCTGGAGTTACTGAAACCCTTCCACTTGAGGGCCACTGGCATCTGTAATCCCAGACTCCCGGGACTCCCCTCCACCTTGGAGCTCCCTACCCTGTTTCCTCTAGGAACTGCTGTGCCTAGAGCACTGAAACCCCACATTCTCAATCCAGCTGTCTTTGGGCCAAGGACTCAGGTATCCTCAGGGACCCTCCTTTCCGGGGCACATACTCCTCTCTGTGCAGGAGAGACCAGAGAGAGCAGGCTTGGGGATCCTTCACTCCAGCTGGATGGAGGGGCAGAAGCTGGGGTGTGTGTGAGGGGGTGCTCACAGGTGGCCTCCCTGGGTAAGGAGCTTCCAGGAGGAAACTTCAGAGTGAGGCTATGATGTGGAAGCCTCAGGAAGCACTGGCTGCACAGACTCCAGGCTCCTGGCTTGGGCAGTGGGCATTTAGTGGCCAGAGCCCTACAGGACCAACCCTGTCCAAACCCACCTCACCATGGCTGGCTTTTTTGTCTTGAATTTGCACAGCAACCTTTTCTCCAGTATGAAATTGAAAGCTTTGCTTTGGAAAGTTTTGTGTCCAGGAGGCTCCTGGGCATCCACTTACTTTATTTCCGGAGGCTAGTTGAGGAGGGTGGAGTCTTTGGGACCTTAACAGCAGGTTTCCTGATCCTTCCTGACTTCCTTTTTTTTTTTTTTTTTTTGATTTATTTATTTGAGAGAGAGAGAGAGATAAAGAGCACACCACAGAACCACAGAACACATGCAGACACAGGTGAATGGGCCAGGTGAATGGACCTGTGCCAAAACAAAGAGTCAGATGCTCAACCAGCTGAAACCACCACCCCCAGTCCACCTTTTACAGATGGGTTACATCTTCACACTGTTAGGCACTTTGCCTGGACCCGGCTAGTCTTACAGCAGTCCTAGGACACTGTCTCTTGCCCAGTGTCTCTGGTCAGTACCAACCCATGCCTCAAGTGTGGGAATGACTTCTTCCTGACTCCTTTTTTTTTTTTTTTAAGATTTTTTATTTTATTTTATTTATTTGACAGAGAGAGATCACAAGTAGGCAGAGAGGCAGGCGGAGAGAGAGAGAGAGGAGGAAGCAGGCTCGCTGCTGAGCAGAGAGCCTGATGCGGGACTCGATCCCAGGACCCTGAGATCATGACCTTAGCCAAAGGCAGCGGCTTAACCCACTGAGCCACCCAGGCGCCCTTCCTGACTCCTTCTTAACTCCTTGTCCAGCCTGGGTTGCCCACCCCCCTCCAGGCTGTCCTAGTTGTATATATTGGATCTCTGTAGATAGTGGGCACCATCAGATCCTCACCTGTCGTGGCCGGCGCAACAAATCAAACAGGAACATGAGGGTAAGAGGATGAAGAAAAGAACTCGAGAAGCAAAGAGATGGGGGACAGGAGGAGCACTGAGGAGGATGTCCAACAGTGCTAAGTTTATTCAAAGCCTTAAGGCCATATATATAGTGACATTACATCTGTGTTTAGTTAAGCAACTATGGTTCCTCATGACGCCAAATGGCTGATGCCAGTACAAATACAGCAAACCTGAAAGTAAATTATGGGTTGTACTAAGGCAGCAAGGACCAGCAACGAACTTTTTAGCCCAACCGAATTGTTCTCATTTGTTTAGTAAACGTGTGGGAAGTCACGTAGGCGAGCGCACAACACATAGCACTGACTCTTGCCCAGTGCTACTGAACTTTTCCCATCCTAAACCTTTTGTTAGGTTATTTGGACTTTAAAGGAGGCACAAGTCAGGGTCTGGTTTGGTTCTTGTCTCAAGCCTTATTGCGGCCTCCCACACTCACCGAAATGAGAACATGGCTCAGGGTTATGGAGTGAATATACCCTTTAGGAAACATTAAAGGACATAGCATAACTGGTCCGGGGTCACCCAGCCTGTGAGAGGCATGGGTGAGATTCAGACTGCACTGGGTGCCACAGCCATTATCAGCTCACCTTAGTGTCCAACCTGGTCCCAGAAGGTTCCTGCTCAGGACTTTGCTTTGTGCTGAGCTGGGCTTGCTTCCTGCCTTTGAAGCCATTTTCACAGTGTATCCCCAGCCCACCCTCTCACATTGAGCATCAGGGCTGCCTTGGCTGGCCTCTGTTGATCGTGCCATTCCTCTCAATCCCTCTGTCACCCCTCCGGCCCACTGTCCTACTGCCCTCTGTCCGGTGGACCAAGTTCTGAGTTTCTTACCTGCACTTCCTCTTAACTGTGCTCTGTTGAAATCCTCTCTAACAGGGAAGACCTGCTTATCAGAGCAGCTTGATTTGGAATCCATCTCCCCTGGAGGTCAGAGCTTCTGACCATCATGTCCCCAGCCTCAGCACTGGGGATGCCTGCCCAGCCTATTCTGGGTGCTCGTGGAGCTCTGGGATCTTGGAGAAGATTTGCCATGAAAATAAGCATTTTTACATAACACGGAAGAGAAGATTTGAGGAAATTGAGTGAGTGCCATCTGGTAATGTTTGTGTTAGGATGGTTCTGAAATTTCTGGGCCCTGAGTTACCAAGAACCCTAGGTTGCCCAGCTGGAAGGACCTCAGATAGATCAGCTGGGCTCCTCACCTCATTTGACAGATGGGAAGTTGAGGCCCAGAGCTTAGTGCCACAGAGCAGGAGTGAGGAGAGATGTTAGTGACAGGAAGAAACCATAGGGTAAGCACAAAGTGGCTGAGTCTGGGCTTTGTTTATGCAAATGAGTTGCTAAAACAGTGGGCCTGAGGCTGCTGATTCTATCTAGTGGCCAGCAAGAAGTAACACCAGCCCACACCTTCTGAGGTTTAACTCATGCCAGGAATGATTCTCAATGTTTTATTTGTGGGCACCTGGGTGGCTCAGTTGTTCAGCTGAGGTTATGCTCCCAGGGTGCAGGGATCTAATCCTCACCAGGCTTCCTGCTCAGTGGGAAGCCTGCTTCTCCCTTTCACACTCCCCCTGTGTGTGTTCCCTCTCACCCTGTCTCTCTCTCTCTGTCAAATAAATAATAAAATCTTAAAACAAGAACAACAACACCAAAATGCTTTATTTGCCTTAGGAGATAGGGTCTGTTATGGCTACCATTTTAATGCATGGAAATATGGGCACAGGGGAGCTAAAGGAGTCCAAGGTCACACAGCTTTCAAGTGGAGGAGCCAAGATTTGAACCCTGGGCAGCCTGCCTCCAGAAACTGTATTATTTTTTCCCCTTGTGTATGTCATTTTTAAAAACCTTTCCCTGAATTCTAACAGAGATGTGTAAACATTGTTAAGCATGTAGTTTATTGATCATAACAAAGCTTAGGTTCTGAAGCATTGCAGCAAGCTGGGGTGGGCTTTGATGTCAGAACTGGTTGGAATCCAGTTTCTGGTGCTGCATGATCTTAGGTGACTTACTCAGCCTCAGTTTCTGCACTGAGTTTGGCAGCCTTGTGATGAGTAGAGCGTGTGACAGTGCCTAGCGGGTTTGGTGCCTGGCGAGTGTTTAATAAATGGTTTTCTCTTCTTAATAATGAAAATTCTAAGTTGTGTTGGTTTTGTTAAGCAGTCCGAATACCTTCCTCATCGGTCAGTTGCCTGTCAGTCGCCTTGTAGGTACTTGTGATGAGTCACTTTGGTAAGTCACTATATATAGCTGAAACATTTGGGGGTAGTTGGGGGACACCCCCCTCGCCCCCACTGCCCCTGCATTGAAAGTCTGTAATTTAAAATGTTCCACCTGTGCCTTTTTTTTTTTTTAAACATAACCACTTTGCGACAGTGAAAGTTATATGTCTTCTCCTTAGGGTTGTGACGGAGCCTTTGGGGACCTGCAACAGCTTACTTCCAGTTTCTGTCTGGCATACTGATGGGCCAGAACTTATTTTAACAACATTCCATCACATTCCAGGCACCTGGAAGGAGGAATCTGTTGAACTTCTCGGAAATTATTTTTTGGAACTGTTTTTATCCTGAGGAATAACCCATTTAAAAATTGAATGACCTTTATGGTTGACTTTTCCACTCTACATAATGCAAACTGAAAAACTCGTTGTTTTCAGCTGCTTCTGCAGCAGTGGGAAGAGCAAGCCTGTGGGAGTCCTCCCCCGGTTGGCCCCAGCACAGAGCTGCATCATTCTACACACCCCTCATGCCTTGTCTCCTTGTCTGTGAGGTGGTAATGATGGTGCAGGGAGCTCCAGGGGTTGTCGTGAAGGTTACAGAGATGGGGGGTGTAAACTTTGAACAGTGTGCCCCACATAAAATGCAGATCTGGTGAGCAGAGGCAGCTGCTCACATTAATTGTTGATGCTAAGGCACTGGAGTTCCACAACAGCCTATGCCTTTCTTTCCTGGGTCCTTTTTGTCTCAGTCACCACCTTAGAGAAAGTGACTCAGCAAGGCTGGTGCTTGTGGAGCCCTCTACAAAGCCAGCTAATTCACACGGGTGATGCCCTGGAGATAAGGGGGTTTTCCTGGGTGGTAGGACCCCACTTCAGAGGCTTAACTAGCCGGTTTCTCCTAACTGGTCCTGTCCTCCAGGGTCAAGATGAAGGCCTGCCAGGAGACTGGTGGTCTCACCAGAGTTTTCCACTGGAAGCATGAAGGACCCCATGGGGCCTCGTGCAGAATGACATGGGTGTTGGGGGGAGAACAGGGGGGACATCGCCTGTACCATCATGGGCAGGTCACTATATCTGGCTCACGCCGGCTTTCTTCCCATCTGGGAAATGGCAGAAGACCATGCTTTTTCAAAGGAGGGATGAGGGTTTAGGGAGGTATTTGATGACTGTGTTGGGGCTGCATGAGTAACAGAGTTGACGGAGGGGCCTTGGAGTCACAGACTTGGGTTCAGGCCCCTGCTGCTGCCACATAAAAGTAGATCGCTTGGGTAAGCCATGGACCTCAGTGTCCTCCTCTGTGCACTGTGGATAATACCTAGCATGTAGGTCTGTGAGGGGTACAAAATAGAAGGCCATATTAGGAGCTTAGAGCAGAGCCTGGTACTCACTAGATTGTAGTTTTATGGAGATACTCTGGCATCACTGGTGTTGCAGACCTGGTCCTACCCTCTGGAAACTTTGGCTGTGTGACAGATGGCTTATGAGGCCGTGGCTGACAGAAAGAAGCGGTGTCTGTCTTTTCTTAAGATTAAGGGTACAGAGGGGTGCCTGGTGGCTCAGTCGTTGAAGCATCCAACTCTTGGTTTCAGCTAAGGTCATGATCTCAGGGTGGTGGGATTGAGCCCTGAGGTGTGCTCTGCTCTCAGTGTAGAATCTGCTGGAGGTTCTATCTCCCTGTATTTGTGTGTGTGTGCTCTCTCTGTATCTCTCTCTCTGTCTATCTCTCCCTAAAATAAATGAAGCTGTAAAAATAAATAAATACATACATGCATAAGTTAATTAATTATGGGTACAGAAATCAGTGATGGAGCTGGGCTGATGGGACACTTGGCAGCAAAGACAGGTGCACCCTGCTTGAAGGCTCGGGGGTAGCTGCAGTGTCACCAGTGGTGATGGGGGTGTGAGGATGTTGCCTCGTGCAGCATCCAGAGAGGAACTTAGATGGGGGGGTTCCAGGGAGTAAATGCCCATGGGTAGGAAGCATCTTCAGATGAATGTCAGAGGGTGTCCTCATGGATGGGGAGGCACCCTTTCTCCCTGAAGCTGCCCACGAGTGGAGGTGTGCCTGCTGGGGACATAACTAAATCATTGGGGTTTAGCCTCCTAAGCTGTTAATTTATGAAAATGTGGCCAAGACCTTGTCTCACTGCTTTTTAAAGAGAAGTAAATTAAACTGTTATTTGGGATGGTGTTGTCTTCCAAAGGGTCATTCAGAGTCAGTGGCAGAGCTGCTGTGGGCTTTCCAACTTGTCTTGAAAGCCTGGTCCAGGCAAGGGTGAGGGATATTCCCATCTCTTGGGGTCTCTTGCCCTCTCTGTTTATGGCAGAAAGTGGTTTTGTGACTGGTAAATAAACAGGCATCCTGTGCAGATCCTTCAGCTCTTTGTGTGGCTGCAGTAGAGGAAATTCCCATTCACTGGGCACAGACTGTGGCTGGACGGGCGGTGTGGCGGGGCTCTCACTGAGCATTCTCCTTTCACGTAATCCCCGACCAGATATGAATTTTGTGGTGTTGCCACTTTCCTGCTGGCCAGGAGGGAAGTTGAGGCCCAGGAAAGTTACACTTTCTCGCTGTGGTAAGCGGCAGAGCCATGTCAGCCGGTCCAGGCCCTGGCTTTCAGGTCTGTTTGCTGTGAGCATTTCCTCTTGTGTTTCCAGCTTTTGGCCTGTTTGACCTATCAAACTACTGATGGTGTATTGATAATTCTAATACTCTCGACATTGTGAAAGATGAGCTCTTCACTTTATGCTAGAAATGTTTCTTGCTGTATTTTTCTTTTAATTAAAAAAAAAAGTCAAAGTCCCACGTTTCTGCCCATTTGAATCTCCCTGAGTCTCCCTGTTGTGAAGTGGTTGGGTTTGGGGATTTCTAGGGCAGGGGCCTAGTTGTTGGTGGCTTTGCCTGGAGGAGCCCATGGCTCAGGACTTAGAGTGGGGACTGGAGCAGTGTGAACTGTGGCCTGAAAATGTGTTCATGTATGCTGAGGTGGTGCCCAGATTCTTTTGGAGGATGAACTGAGGTTTTGATCAGTAGGTTAGAGAAACACTTGATGGAATAACACTGATAATTTTGTTTTTGTACTCAATCCTAATTTTGTGTTTTCGTTTTCGTGTAGTGCAGTGTGCTCTATGTTCTAAGAAAAAATTGGCAATCAATTCATACAGTATCATGATTTAATAATCCTTCCTCATTCACCGGGTCATATTTCAGGTTTTTATATGTAGTTTTTATATCTGTAGTTCTGTTTCTGAATTCTGCATTTTGATTCATTCCTTCATTTTTAAATTTCTTATTTTAAAGATTTTATTTATTTGAGAGAGAGAGAGAATGAGCTAGGAGCAGGGGCAGAGGGAGAAGGAAAGGGAGACTCCTCACTGAGCATGGAGCCTGATGTGGGTCTCAGATCCCAGGTCTCTGAGATCAGGACCTGACCCAAAGGCAGATGCTTAACAGACTGAGCTACCCAGGTGCAGCCACATTCCTTCATATTTTTATTTTTACTCCAGTGCTGCACTGTTTGGCTGGTTGCTTCAGTTTCTGGGAGGGAGGGAGATGACCCCCTCCCCTGTTCTTTTAACAAGTTTGCTTTTGCTGCGTTGACTGGAGAAGGGCCAGGCTTCCTGAAGATGAGTAGGATGATTCAGTGACACCCAAAAGGCAGTGGCTATCATTGTTCCCACTGTGCTTCAACAACTTCACCCACTGACTCTTTGATGATGGTAGCCACCAGCAAATCTTCTGCAGAGGACTGCTGCCTTGGGATGTTTTTCTTGTGGTGCTGGACTTCATTCCCCCTGGCAGCCAGTACAGCTAGGATTAGAACCTAGGAAAAGTCCCATTAGAACCCAAGAAAGTGGGGTGCCTGGGTGGCTTAATCGATTGTCTGCCTTTGGCCAAGTTCATGGTCTTAGGGTCCTGAGATCAAACCCTGCACTAGTGTCCATGCTGGGGGTGGAACCTACTTAAAATCAAGCAAACAGAAATCAGCCCAAGAAAGTACCATCCTTTGTGTTGTTCTATACTGTGGATCAGATTTTATTTTTCTTTTCTTTTTTTTCTTTCTACTTTCTTTTTAAAGATTATTTATTTGTCAGTGAGAGAGCATAAGCAGGGGGAGCAACAGGCAGAGGGAGAGGCAGGCTTCTGGTTGGGTAAGGGGTCTGATGCCGGACTTGATCCCAGGACCCTGTGATCATGACCTGAGTCATGTTAGGCTGCTGCCTAACAGACTGAGCCAACCAGGCATCCCCCAGGATCAGACTTCAATAACCCTACCAGATTTCTTTAGCTTTGACATTTTAAAGGACAATGAAAGCTAGCTAAACCTACACCAGGATTCTGCATCTGCTGGGGCTGTGCTGTCCGGGCCTATGTGCCTCCTGTTCTTCTAACCCCATCAATTCCACCCATGTTTTAGCCAGTGAACTGTAGGCAGGTGTGGGTGTGTCACTGAAAGCTTTGACTCATCATTCATATCTTTATTGTAAGCTTATAATCTTTATTTTTTTCTTTTTTTTGGGTAAGATTTTATTGATTTGTTTGTTTATGAGAATGAATGGGGAGCAGAGGCAGAGGGAGAAGCAGACTCCCTGCTGAGCAGGAAGTCTGACATAGGGCAAGATCCCAGGATTATTTATGACCTGAGCCCAATGCAGATGCTTAACCGACTGAGCCACCCAGGCGCCTCTTTATTTTTCCTTTATTGATTATCTGCTTTTCTGAGGCAGCGTTCTACCTGGGTTTTCATAACTCCACACTAAGGTATTCTTCCACTAGTGTGGCCTGTTTTGAGGTAATTCCTATACATTCTGGCTATGCTGCTAAATGATGCTATGATCTTGGACTCTTTTTTTTTTAACCTCTCTGAGCCTTGGTTTCCTCTGTGCTAATGTGGATAATATACCCTCTCTTGCAGATGTGTGGAGGGCCATGGCTGACTTGGATGCAGTTGGAGTCATCTCACGGCACATGGAATACACAATTTATCTTGCTTCCTGTCTTGATAACGACATCTTTGTTTTCATGCTGTCTTAGAACAAGTAGAACTTGACTTACATGTAAGTTGTGAATTCACGTACTTTTGACAGAGGTGTTATTTTAGTTTAGTTTAGTTTAGTTTAAAGCAGGCTCCACACCCAGTGCAGAGCCCAGTGTGGAACTCAAACTCACCACCGTGAGATCAAGATCCGAGCTGAGATCAAGAGTTGGCCGCTCAACCAGCCTAGTCACCCAGGCATCCCTTCTGTTTATCATTTTTCAAAAAATGTGACAAGTAACACTTTCTCTGCTTGGACCTGTCCTCACACCTGCTATGCTGGTCTGGGGGTCAGACGTGTAGCTGGTGTGGTGCTGGTGATGTTGAGCAAGACAGTTGTTAAGTCTTTTTACCCTAATTGCTGTTGTCCTATTATTTCCTTTTTTTTTTTTAAAGATTTTATTTTATATCGTGGTGATATATGCTAAAACTGTTGCTTCAGTCCTGCCTTAAAACTTGAATATGTAGGGCATTTTTTAAGGATTCATCCCTGGAGATACAGTATTTGTTTTTCTCTGTCTGACTTATTTTGCTTAGCACAATACCCTCTAGGTACATCCATACTGTTGTAAATATCAGGATCTCATCCTTTTTGATGGCTGAGTAATATACCATTGTGTGTATGTACCACTTTGTCTTCTGTTGCTGGACACTTGGGCTGCTTCCATATCTCGGCTATGGAAAAATAAATGCTGCAGTAGGCTTAGGGGTGCCTCTGTGCTTTCAGAATGTTGAGTCTGATGTGTCAACTGCCACAACAGTCGTGGCAACTCAGGAAGGGAGCCAGGTGCAGGAGGTAAGAGGAGGAGTGCAGCTTTAGGCAATCTGAGTTGAGGTGTCTGTTGGACGTGCAGGTGTAGGTTCTGGTTGGACAGTCAAAATGTAGGAATGGGTGCTTGGGGGAAGAGAGATGCAATCATGCTGTTGCCAAGGGATATATTCCTTGTAGAGAGACTGACAGTTAAGGATTTAGGGTAATTCCTTCTTTTCTTGGGCAGATAAAGGGGAAGAATAAAGGAGTAGTGGATGGAAGGGGAGGGACGTGGCTTTGATGCCAGGAAGGCATTTTTGCACAGATGTCTAGAGAAGAGAGATTTCAAGGAATGAAATGTCAGCAATGTTCGATGATGTGAAAAGTTGCAAAGCAGCTTGATTAGGGGGTGGGGGTAGATCGAGGAGGTTGTCACTGAGTACTGAAAGAAAATGGGAGGTGAGTAGTGGAGTCCTAAGCCAGACATAGAGATAGAGTGACTGGGCGTGAGACCATGGAGGTCACACACAAGAATAGCCTTTTAGAAAGTTTGATGGTAAAGACACAGACGATCATAACTCCAGACATAGCTTGGACAAGGGTGGGTTTTACAGGCTGTGTTTACCTATTTGCAGGTTGACTGAAGGGAGATGACAGATGGTGCATGCTGCTGGATGTTGTGGGTTGAGATGGGATCAGGTATACAGAAAAGCACACAGAGATGAGTGTATGGATGCCCTGACTGCTTCTGTAGAACACAAGGCCAACATTAGGCATGGAGGGAATGGAACGTGGCTCAAGGAGATGTGCAGTCTCAGATACAGACCACATGGCTCAGAGTCTTACAGGGCTCTCCTTGCCTCCGCATGGCCCTTCTCACAGGGTTTAAGTTTTGAAGAGTCCTTTTGTTTCTCTGGGTTTGGGGTGTGACTGGAGAGACATAGCAGAGAGCAAGGGCTGAGGAAAGACCAAGAGGGCAGGAACTCACAGAGGGGAGTCTACTACCCTCTCTGCCTTTTCTGGTATGGGCTCTCTCCTGATCTGGATGGACGGATGACCTGCCATTACTTCTTTTAAAAATGCATTTGGCTTTACCCTGCCAGAAAGCAACACATGTTTAAAAAGAGAACAAAGCAGAAGAAAACGGTGTTTATTTTCTTCCTGAGGCTGCCCTTCCTCGATACTGCTACTTGGTTTTACTACCTGCTTTTCTCCCTGGGCTTTCTTGACAAAACATGGTTCCACTACTTTTACCTTCTTCAAAGTGTTTGACAGAGTCGTTTGCTTTCAACATGGAGTTTGAGCAAAATGGACTATTGTTTTAAAATATTCTATCATGTGTGCTGTAATATCTCATCCTGGACATGATACAAATGCTATGATAAAAAGAAGAGATGCTTTTAAAGTGATCACCAGAGTTGTGAAATTCATTGGCATGATCCTTCTTTTTTTTAAAAAAAGATTTTATTTATTTATTTGACAGACAGAGATCACAAGTAGGCAGAGAGGCAGGCAGAGAGAGGAGGAAGCAGGCTCCCTGCAGAGTAGAAAGCCCGATGCGGTGCTCGATCCCAGGACCCTGGGATCATGACCTGAGCTGAGGGCAGAGGCTTAACCCACTTAGCCACCCAGGCGCCCTGACATGATCCTTCTTTTGAGGGTCATAATTCGTTTAATTTTTTTCTGCTCCAGCTTAACCTTCGCAGTCTTCAGTTGTTATGTGCATTAGACACAGTATTAGCAGTAGTGGCAGTAAAAATACTCCTGTCACCCTTTACAGGTACCATTTTACTAGCATCTCCTTACCACTGTAGCTGCTTTAAACCCTGTTTCCACCCTGTACATTCCTTTAAATGCCTTTTCCTTAAAACCTTTTCTTAGTTTTTGGTGTTCTATAGCTTTACCACAAATTGTTTAATTGAAGATTTCTCATCTTGCTTGGTATCTGTGCATTTCCTGTATTTCTGGATTTATCATTTCTGTAATATCCTCAGCTGTTTTCTTCTGAAATTTTGACTCTGTCCTTCTGCTGTACTTCCCAGGATTCTTATTTAAACCTCCCGTCTGTTGTTCGTGTCTCTCAAGCTGGCGTTCATCCTCTTCTCCTGCCTCCTTGTGTTGCATTCTGGGGAATGTCTTCACTTCTTGGTGCAGTGTTGTGAAGTCCTTCATTCGGGGCTCATCTACTGCCCCACCATTCTGGTGTGTTTTCTGTTGTGTTTTACGTCTCAGTGATTTTTGGTCCCTGTTTAACTTCCTTCAGTTCCATGTTCACACTTGGCCTGTTACTTTTGATAGGCTCTTGATCCTTCTTCATTTTTATACCTCTTTTGTGTTCTTAAACAATTAACATGTAATATTTTCTATTCTGTATCTGATCATTCCAGTGTCTAAAGTCTTCAATTTCCCTCAGTCTTCTGTCTCTCACAGTGGCCTCATTTCTTGCATGCACTGTGAAGGGATTTTGAGACCAGATTTATTGGAACATAGATGTAATCTCTTTTAATTCTGTTTTTTGGTGTTTTTGTTTGTTTGTTTGTTTGTCTGTTTTTTCCTGGAGGGTTTGTCTTTCCTTTGCCAGGAGGCTGGGAGTGTTCTTGGTTGGGATCACTTTGGTTCCATTTGAGGGTCCTGGTTTATTAAGGAAATCTCAGGTTCAGTTCCCCCAACTTACCGTGTGGTGGGAACGGGGTCTGGAGGGCACAGGCCTGTAGAGATCCTGCAGTGAAAATGGCATTTGTTCTCTGGCACCCTGATTTGTTTTTCTTGAGCTTGTTGCTTACAGATCAGGTTTTGGCTCACTTGTTTCTGCCACCTCCCTCTTCCTGCTTCCTTTCCTACCATTTTCTAAGTCCTTTGCTAGTTTTCCGATGTCTTTTAAAGCCCAGAAATGTTTTGTGAATTCCATTTGCCATCACTAATTGCAAGTCTCATCCTGCAGCAGGAAGGCCAGAGCCAGACACTGTAATGCTCTGCCTCCCACAGAGGAGATTTTAATACCCTCTCCTCATGTTCAGAAATTCTAGATTGGAGATGGAGTTATGGATACATTACCATCTACAGAGGATTAGTTGCCTATATAATAGAACAAGTATGCATTATTCTAATCTTCCTAAAACTTCCATTTTGCATAATAAATATGAATGAAAAAGGAACCCGCATTACTTTAGTTTATGCAGATGTTCTCTTTCTGTCTCTGGCTTTAGATGGTAGGTTGTCATTTGTATGGTTCATTCTGGAAATTGGGTAACTTCATTCTTATTTTCTACATGTTGGTGCCATATAAAGTGATGATTTATGGAGATTCAGAGGTAAATATTTATCAACATCTAAATAATTGGGGAAGGCTTCCTTTACAAAAGGTAGAATTATTAAGACCTGTTTAATCACAGAAGGGATATCCTGTAAAGCTAGCCCATAAATAAAAAGTGGATCAGAAGAAAGCAGAGAGAGGAGAGAATTTGGAAGGAGCACGTGGAGGGACACCTACTGCCTATCCCTGTAAGTCAGGGGCAATCTGGAAGGGAAACCTTGTTAAAGGAGGCAGTAGTGTTTAGATGTAATGAGCTACTGGAAACCTCACAGTGTTCTGGTGAAGCAAGTGGTGTGCAATCAAGTCCGCAGCCCAGTTGAAGTTGTGGCTTCAGGCAGCAAGCGAGCAGGCCTTTCTGTCTGCCTTTATCTCCAGTGGGAGCAACTTGTCCTCCTTGAAGTCAGCCTCCAGACATCTTTTCCTGTCGCTACACATCTGTGCATCACTGAGAATTTCTGCGGTTGCTGCTTCATGGAGATGTTTGTCAGATTTGGGTTTTGTTTGTTTTGTTTTGTTTTTTACCGAGGTTCACTTGCTAAATTTTCTCTTCTCTTAAATAAAAATATATTTAATCTAGGGGTGCCTGGGTGGCTCAGTGGGTTAAAGCCTCTGCCTTCGGCTTGGCTTGAAGGCATGATCCCAGGGTCCTGGGATTGAGCCCCACATCAGGCTCTCTGTTCAGCAGGGAGCCTGCTTCCCTTCCTCTCTCTCTGCCTGCCTCTCTGCCTATTTGTGATCTCTGTCTGCCAAATAAATAAATAAAATCTTTAAAAAATATATGTGTTTAATCTAGGGGCACCTGGGTGGCTAAGTGGGTGGGTTAAGCCTGTTTCTTCAGCTCAGGTTATGATCTCAGGGTCCTGGGATTGAGTCCTGCATCAGCAGGGAGCCCTCTTACTCCTCCTCTCTCTCTCTGCCTCTCTGCCTACTTTTGATCTCTCTCTGTCAAATAATTAAGTAAGTAAATAAATCTTTTAAAAATATATATATAATCTCTTCCAGGAAGAGATTATGTTGAGTGAAAAAAGTCAAGCAGAGAGAGTCAATTATCATATGGTTTCACTTATTTGTGGAGCATTACAAATAGCATGGTGGACAAGGGGAGTTGGAGAGAAGGGAGTTGAGGGAAACTGGAAGGGGAGGTGAACCATGAGAGACTATGGACTCTGAAAAATAATCTGAGGGTTTTGAAGGGGTAGGGGGTGGGAGGTTGGGGGAACCAGGTGGTGGGTATTAGAGAGGGCACGGATTGCATGAAGCACTGTGTGTGGTGCAAAAACAACGAATACTGTTACACTAAAAAAAAATATATATATATATATATATATATATATATATATATATATATATATATATATATATAAATATATATATATATATTTTTCATCTCTTATTACCATGTATTTCAAATGGTAGTGAGGGATGATGGTGTGGGACCCCATGAAGTGAATTTACACTGCCATCTTGACCACAATATAAGTGTCGTACACAGCCGTCCTGTGTCCCCTTTCATTCTGAAATGGATTCTCTCTTCCCAGGTGTTATCCATAGAAGACAGGGGTCTTTGTTCTTGTAGGTGACTTGTCCAAGATCGCACAACTTTCGAGGTTTAACCTTTGGTCTGATTGTAGGACCCATTTTCTTTAACTCAGTGCCATGCAACCTACCATGTAGGACTCTCAATACTCTCCTGCTTTTGAAGCTGTACTCCACAGGCCACGTCTACCAGTGCATATCTATTTTTGTCTAGTTCACTCATTTATTGCACACATTTACTGGATGCCAGCTATGTGTTTCAGGCACCTTTCTAGGTGCTGGAGATATGGCAGTGGGCAAGTCAAACACAACCCCCTGCCCTCATTGAGCATGTTCCATTTCCTACTACTGGAAGCATCCACCAGGAACAATGGACTTATGCCAGAAGTCCAGCAATGATATGAGTTCCAGAAATTTCTGAATGGTTCTTTGTGGAAGTGATGATTTGGCGGCAGCCCTCAAGGTAGCTACCTGCACAGGCAAAAAAAAAAAAAAAAAAAAGGAGGGCTGGTGTAGAAATGCCTGATGAATGGGCTTCAAGGTCAAATAACTGAGCCAGGTCTTTAAGGTCTTATTTAGCTCTGAGATTTTTCAAGAACTTTCCATGATACATAAGCATATTATAGAAAAAACCCTATTCAAAGCACACTGTAAATTTGGAGGATGATTGTCTTTGCATTATTTTTGTGATTAAATGACAGTTGATGTTACAGGCACTGTTGTAAGTCACTTATCCCTGTGCAAACACTTTGTGGTAAATTCTTTTATCATCTTTATTTTTCAGAGGTAGAGACTGATGCAAAGGGAGAAGTTTGGTGGTTCTCCACTGGCCACAGCTAAGCAAGCAAAAAGCAAAAAGCAGAGCCTGCATTGGAACCAGGCACTGTGGCTCCAGACCCCAACTCTTCACCCTTGGGCTTCTTGCAGCACGCCTGATTTCTTGTCACTAAGAACTTGGTGCAGGAGTTTAACGGTACCTTTAACTTCTAGTTTTTCTTTCTCAGAACTGAATCTGCATTGCAGTGCATCTCTGCATAAACATGTGTTTAATTTTGTCACCTTTAATTTTGTTTTTATGTAAGATCTGAAGGAGTCAATCTGTTTCTTCTGTGGCTTCAAGCACTTCAGACAAACTTTGCAGAAGAGCAGGTGCTGATTTTTGCTTGCCTCATGCCTGGTTTCCCAGCGATCATGTCATCCAGAGGGACCTGCATGGTGGAGACACTCATCAGTCCTAGCCCTGGTGTGGCGGATGGTGAGGAACATTTTAGCCAGCCTTACAGGTTGAAATGACTCTGGAATTTCTCTTGAGGGATTCCTCAGCTTGTCATGATCCTGAATAGAACCCTTTATTTCGTAGATGGGTTTGGAGGAGGAATTATCCCCTGGTCTTGTTCACAGTAATGTCTTACAGACATTAGAATAGAAAGAATCAGAGCCTTTTTTTTATATGCAATGAGGATGGGAGACATTTACTTAAGTGGTGGAAACAGGAATGGAAGGGAGGACTCAGATGTTGGAAACAACAGGAAGTGGAGACACATCATGTATCTGGAGTGTTTTCTTGGCTGTGAATGAAATTTATTTTATTTTATTTTATTTTTTTAAGATTTTACTTATTTATTTGTCAGAGAGAGCGAGAGAGAGCGAGCACAGGCAGACAGAGTGGCAGGCAGAGAGAGAGAGAAGCAGGCTCAAGGAGCCAGATGTGGGACTCGATCCCAGGACGCTGGGATCACGACCTGAGTGGAAGGCAGACGCTTAACCAACTGAGCCACCCAGGCTTCCTGGTGTGAATGAAATTTAAATCTGCCATCCAAAACTACTGTTTATTGTCCTCAGCATGATTGTTTCACGAGTGGACATTCATCTGCTCACCCAGACCTGTATTTTCATGCCGCATTCATGGAAAGACAGTAGCTGCTTCCTGGGAGAGTCATGGCAACCATCTGTGTCCCATGAGTTTTTAAGGAACTTGCCAGTTAGGGCCAATGTTTGATTAATGCACATCACTTTATTGCCCAAAGACAGGTATTTGATCCTTAGGCTGACCGAAGCAGAATTTGGCAGATAGAAGAATAGTTTAGAGGGAGAGGTGGCTTCATGGGAGTTTGTACCGTATTTCCAACCCCTTGATGCTCGCTGGCCTGGAGTGTAGCGTGAGCAGGTTCCAAAGGAGGGGCCGATGTATTTTAATGAAGGCCATTTTTTAAAAACCCTTTGAACGTTGGTGAAAGAACTCCTTTTTTTCCCCACTCTGGAGCAAAGATATATCCACAAGAATCACTCCACTCTTGCCGGCCATATCAGGGGAAAGGATCGCTGAGGACCAAACATGCTTTTTCCTTCAAGTACTATTGAACTGTATGGTTATTCAGGTAAAAGCAAAATCTTGGATAATTCAGGAATGGTCTTTCTCTTGATAGGAAAGAGGAAACATTGCTTATTTTCTCCCAGCTCATCCATATTTTGTATGTTTGCTTGTTTGTTTGTTTGTTTGTTTGTTTTTTGAGTTGACTCTTTATGATATTTCACTAGAACTTGAATATGTGCTATATCACATCAGCAAAGACCTGGCATACATAATATTTTGTGTGAGAGTGTATGTCAAGCAAACATTTCAGTTCTCCCATCTGCTTTTATATTACCATATTCACACAGAACACTTCACTTCTAACACTGTGGCTGAGGCTGTGGATTTTTCCCTCACCAGGCAACTCTGCAACACCAGCTGGGTGTCCTGTAGTTTTACTCAGCTTTGACACTGTCTGCCTTTATATGGCATTTGATCCCACAGGTTAAGGGCTCAGTCCCGTGAGACTGTTCCATCACATTCAGGTGCCAGTCATAAGTAGGAGGAGCCCAGGTTACCCACAACTTCTCTACAACTTGGCTACAAATCAGAGGTTCCTTCAACTCCTCCTCCGGTTCAACTGAGTGGCTTGCAGAACTCTGGGAAACATTTGTTTTCATTTGCAATTTATGAAAGATATGATAAAGGATACAGATGAACAGTCAGATGCAGAGACACAAAGGGCACAGTCTGGGAGGGTCCCAAGAACAGGAATGTCTATTCCAGTTGGAGCTGGGTTTTATCCCCCTCCTGGTACCTGGATATGTTTACTTACCTGGAAGTTTCCTGAGACCCCTGCTATGAGGATTTTTTTTAAAAGATTTTATTTATTTATCAAAGAGAGAGAGGGGGAGAGAGCGAGCACAGGCAGACAGAATGGCAGGCAGAGGCAGAGGGAGAAGCAGGCTCCCTGCTGAGCAAGGAGCCCGATGTGGGACTCGATCCCAGGATGCTGGGATCATGACCTGAGCCGAAGGCAGCTGCTTAACCAACTGAGCCACCCAGGCGTCCCTGCTATGAGGATTTTTATGGAGGCTTCCTTACATAGATGTGCTCTGCTTTTAGCCCCCTCCCCTCTCTGGGGGAATGTAGGGGTTGGGGTGGGGGTGCCGAAGATTCTAAATTCTAATCATGGTGTGGTCTTCCTGGTGATGTGTCCCCACTGAGGAGCCATCTCGGAGCCAACCCAGAGTTGTGTTATTAGAACAAAATATTAAACTCAAAATGGATGGAAGACCTCAATGTAAGATAGGAATTCTTGCCAGTTTTCTTAAGGTGATTCTTTCTCTCTGCTATCCCTCAAGATTCTGTCCTTGCCTCCCTTCCTGACTGCACTGTCCTATTGGGCAATCTTGCCTATTGGGCAGGTGGAATGGACCAGTAGGGTCAAAATTCACAGCTTCTAGAAGGCAAAGGGATACTCCAGTCTGCTCTCAGGACTTTGGAGTCTTTGTGTTTTTGGTGCTGGTGAAAGGAAATGAGAGAGGAGAGCAGACAAGAAAGAATGCTGTCATTAGAGAGAACTGGTAGGATAAAATACAGGCATGATGAGTAGAATGAGTTTAAAAACATGATACCATTGGGTGATTTTTTTAATACTCAGTAAGAATATTTTTAACAAAGTGAACCATTTAGTTTTGAAATATTCATTCTTAGCATAATTTGAGTTTTAAGATAGGATTACATTACATGATTGTCAACATTATTTGTCACCATGACTTTTTTTTTAATTTCGGATAGGAATTTTAATAAGATAGCATTTTATTTCAGTAGACATTTAAGTTAAAATTTAAATGTATATATGTTCTTTCCCACATATTATCCAAAGGCTACAAATTAGAGTGGAAGAATAAGGAGAATCAAGATACTTGTTTTAAAGTTCTTTTTACACTGTTTTGAAAATATTGTCTTCCTCATTTATTTCCATATTTACCATGTTAGCAAAATCTACAAACTTGTACTTGGTAAGTACTGATTGGGTTGGGTATAGAGGATGTCCACAGGGAAGCTGCCATTCTCTTTCAAAGTGACCTTTGTTTATTTTTAAGCAAAATAGTCACTTTATTCTTATATTTAATGGTAACTTTATTGTAAGAGGTTTAAAGTTTCCTAATAAATGATTTTACCTATTTGTACAAACTATTTATTTGTACCTCAGGAAGACTGTGGCTCCTAAAATAATTCAACATGTGTCATGATTCTTCTTGGTATAATTATATTTAAAATTAAGTTTTAAAATTTTAATTTTTAATTGAAACTGTTTATTGAAGGCAGTGTTTATTTTCTCATGCAAAGATGTTGAAATAAACATTCTCGTTGAAGTCTTCTCTTAACGGTGTTGAGGTATGGTGACCCCAGACCCCAGACCTTGCCCAGTGGTGAGGCAGACCATCCCAGGCCACGCAACTGCCCAGAGTAGCCCTTCCTTATATCCTGGATCTTTCATCCACTACGTGCTACTTACAGCTTCTTATGGAGGGGCCAATATTTGGGCAACTGTGCAACCTAAGGGCAGTAAGCTCCAGAAAGGAAGGAAACATGAGGGAATTTCTAGTTTCACTGCTCAGGGTTTTTTGGGTTTTTGTTTGTTTGTTTGTTTGTTTTCCCCTATGAAAAATGAAGGCTCACAGGACATAAGTATCCCTTTGATTGGTGCTGGGGTGGGGAAGCAAATTTTCTTCTCCCTATTATTGGAAAGCAGGCAAAATTAGTTAAAGTGAATAATCAGAAACAATTTGGGAGGGAAAGAGATCACAACAGGCATTAATCCATGTGGTGAATGTGGACTACTAATTCAGTTGTCTTTGGGTGTTTACTTACATACACACAAATGTGCATGCTTGGATCAGGGGAAAGCAGCAAAAACTTGATGCCTTTTGAAATATGTAGAAGTACTAACCTTTAGAGGTACCGGGCTGTGTATTTGTTAGCTATCTGTATATGGGTATTTTTTTCAGAACTTGATTCTGATTTGATAAATAGTCTATATTCACTGTGGAAAACATAGTATACTTTAATATATTGAATTAAAGTTCTTTATTGAGAACTTGTCTGCCTCATGCAAGTGCCTCCAGGTATATAAAAGGTGGGAGGTCGGGGTACCAGGTGGTGGGTTATATAGAGGGCATGGATTGCATGGAGCACTGGGTGTGGTACAAAAACAATGAATACTGTTATGCTGAAAATAAAAAAAAAAAAGAAAGTAAGAGAGCTGGACATACAGCAAGTAGTAGCTCAAGTCCAATACCATGTAACTTTTTGTATTGATTATGAAATTTAAAGGAGAAAGGGACTTTTTTTTATTATTCTATTTCTTTTCAGTGTTCCAGAATTCATTGTTTATGCACCACACCCAGTGCTTCATGCAATATGTGCCCTCCATAATACCCATCACCAGGCTCACCCAACCCCCTACCTGCCTCCCTTCTAAAGCCCTCAGTTTGCTTCTCAGAGTCCACAGTCTCTCATGGTTTGTCTCCCCCACCAATTTCCCTCAACTCACTTCTCCCCTCCATCTCCCAATGTCGTCTGTGTTATTCCTTATGCTCCAGAAGTAAGAAACCATATGATAATTGACTCTGCTTGACTTATTTCACTCAGCATAATCTCTTCCAGACCAGTTCATGTTGATACAAAAGTTGGGTATTCATTCTTTCTGATGGAGGCATAATAATCCATATTGTATATGGACCACATCTTTATCCATTCATCCATTGAAGGGCATCTTGGTTATTTCCACACTTTAGTGACTTTGGCCATTGCTGCTATGAACATTGGTGTACAGATGGCTCTTCTTTTCACTACATCTGTATCTTCTTGGTATATACCGAGTACAGTTGCAGGGTCATAGGGCAGCTCCATTTTAATTTTTTTGAGGAATTTCCACACTGTTTCCCAATGTGGCTGCACCAAGAAAGGGACTTGTTATTAATTCTGTGGAGCTGGTCAAGTCAAAATTCAAAGATGAATTTTTTCAGACATAAAGTAGTTTATACTGATTCTATTCTTCAGATTCATTTACAAGGAAAAGGCTATAAAACTAAAGTCTCATGGATTTGATTAGGGTAGTATTGGATGTTAAAGTACCTGAAATGATGAAGAATGTCTGTACATTCTTCTAGATTTGTTTCAGTCCTAAAATATTAAATTAGTTATAATGTATGTGAAAATATCCTTACTATTAGAATTGCTTATCCTTTCTCAAATTTTCTAGTGGCTTAGTACTTAGTACTTCCACCGCTGTATGCCATAGCTATAATAAGCAAGCAGTAACAGGAGTCACCATCCCACCTTTGTCAGGTCACAAGGCAGAATCAGAAACAAGTCTACCAAAAAATGTCATCCCTAATAATTTCCGGTACTTTAATTTTAAAGTTTTAGTTGATATTCATCCAATCAAATATAGAGCTGAGGTATATGTTTGTGAGAAATGGAACTGTTTAGGGTGATGGCTTACACTCACTCCCCTAATCATGTATTCTGTTTCCTTCCAGACATCCCCCATTTGAGACCAGCGCCAGTGTATGTACATTACTACAACTCAAGACAATGAAAACATTTATAGTATAAAAATTCCATACATGGCAATTCACATTGTTTTTATTAAATGGATTATAAATTTCTTTTTGGAAAAAAGTATCTAGCTATAATCCAAAACACTCAAAATTGAGTTGCTGTACTGCCCCAAATCATACAGGTATGTCATTCCTCTTTTTCTTATATTTTACATAGGTAAAAATACACTAACACATACCAAAGTAATTGACTCATAGGGGTTTTGGTTCCTAAAGGATGCTGGTTCTAGGGATTATGTTTATGGGTGGGCTCTCTCTCTGTTGCTGAGGTGTCAGAGGGACTTCTGAGATAGCACTTGCCATGACCTGCTGACATTGCCATGACAAGGTGATTTTGGGGGCCAGGGAGATGTTCTGAAAACATGATGTTGTGTGCAGTCTCCTGGACCCTCTCATTTTCCTTCCTTTGCTCAAGAGCCAGTGACATCAGAGCATAAGACCAGGGGCCTGTGTTGCCTTCACCCATCCCCAGCACCAGGCAGGCCCTCAATAATCATGTAGGTGGGCTGTGGGAAGGACCTATTTGACTGCCAAGTGCCTCTTGGCATCTCAGAGGGAGCAGTGGAAGAGATCTCAGGATTTTGAGGTCCCATGATGGAATGCCTGGAAGAAAAGGCAGACTCTCTTTAGAAGGCTTTCAGTGAAGACCTCTTTCTGTGTGGGGCCCATGGTATACCTTCCCTCTCTGTGGTCCTTGGTCATAGAGAAATGGGCTTTCCCAGCAGGTTGAGTTTCTTAGAGACTTTGTGCTGTGTAAGGAAGGACAACTTGGGGAGGTTTGAGAGGGGCTGCTTCATGGCAGGGGCCTGCTTTTATGCACAAAGCATGGTCCCCTTAGAGTAGCTTCGCTGATGCCCCAGAGTTCCCAAAAGTGTGACTAGGCCTGAGCTGCAAGAGTTCACACACCTGAGTGGCAGGTAGCATCTTGGTGGAGGAGCACCAAACTGAGGTCCAGAGCACGTGTCCTCATTGATTAAGAACTGACTACAGAGCTAGACAAACTTCTTGTCAAGAAGTCTGAGGGGGATACAGTTACAGTAAAGAGCAGCAAAATACTTACTGAAGATTTTGAAAGGGAGCTTTGGGGTGCGTGGATGGCTCAGTTGGTTAAATGTCTGCCAGAGATCAAACCCTGTGGTGGGGGGTGGGGAGTCCCTGCTAAGTGAGGAGTCTGCTTCTCTCTCTCCCTTTCCCTCTGCCACTCTCCCTGTCTGTGCTCACTTACTCTCTGTCTGTCTGTGTCAAATAAATTTTATAAATCTTTTAAAACATAAAAATACAAGAAAGATTTGAAACTTAAATTCACTAGTTGTAACATGTAATAGGAACCCTGTAAATGATCACTGCTGAGAACAATATTGATTTTTTTTAAAGATTTTATTTATTTGGCAGAGAGAGATCCCAATTAGGCAGAAAGGCAAGCAGAGAGAGAGGAGGAAGCAGGCTCCCCACCGAGCAGTGAGCCCAATGCAGGAATCGATCCCAGGACCCTGAGATCATGACCTGAGCTGAAGGCAGTGGCTTAACCCACTGAGCCACCCAGGTGCCCCACAAAATTGATTTTCCAAAGGAATATCCCAGAACACTGAGGAAAATTTCAAAGAGATGGAAATGAGAAACGAATAAGTAAGATCTGAGGTCAGGTCCAAATCTACCTTGCAAGTACCCTGAGGACAAAAGGAGAAAATAACAGAAGTTATAACTGAACTAATGCAGCATTTACTTGAGCTGAAAAACAGTCATGCCTTCAGTTCATAAAGCCTTCAAGTCCCAGGGAGAATTAGCTGAACAGACTCAAACCAAAACAGACGTAAACCTATTTGACTTTCAGGGACTAAGAAAAAATTGTCAGAGTTCCAAACAGAAACCACCAGTTCCTTCTAGAAAATGAGACAGAGTATCATTGAATATTGACTTTAAGCTCTATCCCTCAGAGCTGAAAGAACTCTCTTTCTTAGAACTCTTGCTTCCTATCACATATGTAAGCAGATGTCAGATTGATTAACCTTGTAAATTGGTTTAAGTTCTAACTCTACAAACAAAATGATAAAGAATTTGGAGACAATCTAGGGGCATGTAAAAATTTGGGAAGTGGTAGACTACCTTAGGTAGAGATAAGACCCACAGGCCATAGAAGAAATGACATGCCACTTTATTTTAAAAATTTGAAAAAGATTTGTATATCAAAAAAGAGTAAAGCTGCATGTGTGCAACAGGCTGTGAAAAGCATCTGTAACATCAGCTGTTCAAGGAGTTCATGTCTCTGACGTGCCTACAAATTGAGAAGAAAACAAACAGTCCGATTGAAAAACAGACCAAATGAGAGGAAGGAGAAGTTCATGGAAAAGGAAACAGAAATGACCCTGGATTTCATAGTGAGCCAGGGAACACCATTAGTTCTGGACCATGTTGAGACACCTTTATTCCCTCACCCTGTAGACAAAAACTAAAAATCATCAGGTAGACAAAAATTTGCATGAAATCATATATAAGAAACTCAGCCCCACTCTTTGATAAATTTTACAGTCTATTTTGTGTGATTGTTAAGTCAATTCAAAACAATCTGTTTAGAGACTCTGACTGTTCCCTACTTGGTTACAAATTTTCAGGGAACCATCACTGTATTTATTGAGAATAATTTCCTCATTCTTGAAAAATACATTTGAGTGATGAAAAATAGCAAGAATAATGGAATAGCCACAAATTCAAGGTTCTAGTTTTCCCCCCGCCCTTAGTGGGAAAGGAAACTTTTCACACATGTGAGTCATCTACTTTTATTATCTGGATTTCTTAGTTTCCGTAAAGTCTGACCTCCTGAATCAGTTTGGATGGTTGTCTCATCCTAACTCAAACTGTCTTAAAGATTAAAAAAACAAAACAAAAACAAAACAAAAAAAAAAACCTTCAATCTCATGAAGAAGCAGCTCATGGCAGTGCTTGCGGAGAATGTGTTTTATTCACACTGTCTCCATGATTTTCTCCATTTTTCCCTACTGTGCCCTTTCCCTCTGGCCAGTTTGTCTTCCACCCCTTGCTGACTGTGTGATGGCTGCCCGCAGTGGGGGCACTGCTTTTCTTGTTCACATTCAGAGACAACCCAGATATTTCTGTAAAGCCCTTCCCGTTTGTGTGTGTGGGACAACCTAGGTTACTGTCTCTCATAGAACAGTAACAAGGCACTGACTGTCGTGCAGCTGGCTATGTGAATGGCCCAGGAGGAACATGACTGGCTTCCATAACAGACCCCTTCCCTGTAGTGTGGATGGGGCCAGCTTCCTGTGAGTCACCTGGGCTGCAGTGGAGGAGGCACACAGTGCACTGGGGTTCAGGGAGGGGGAGGGAGGAAGGATGCTGGCAGTCAACTCTCCAGATCCAGTACTACCACACCCTGAAGATAGTCCTACCTAGAAATGGTCCCTGCCATTGTACAGACTCAATATGTCTCAGTGAGTTCTTCTAGTAGTTTTTAGTGCCACTGTAGCAAATGACAAATTCTCAGTGGCTTGAAACAACACAAATTGATTATCTTGCAGTTCTGGAGGTCAGAAGTTCAAAAATCAGTCTCAGTGTGGTAAAATCGGGGTGTTAGCACCCTGTGTTCCTTCTGGAGGCTCTAGAGGAGAATCCACTTTCTTGCCTTGTCCTGCTTCTAAAGCTGCCTGCATTCCCTGACTTGTGGCCCTTCATTACACCACCTTTTATCCCTCTGTTTCCAACTTCACATTGCCTTCTGATTCTGATCCTCCTGTCTCCTTATGGATCCTCATGATTACATTGGGACCACCGAGGTAATCCAAGATAATCTCTCCCCCCTCACACCTTAATTTAATCATGCTTGCTAAATCCCATTTCCCAGGTAAGGTAAAGTACTCAGAGCTTCTTGGGCTCAGGGTATGGTCATCTTTGGGGCAGTCGCTATTCAGCTGGTCAGTTGCCTCCTGTGATCCCTTTTATGCCTCACACCTCATCTCACATGTGTCTGCTGTGTTCCTCTCTTCATCTGCATTGCAAATGAGAAATGCAGCAATTTAAACCATTGAATATTAGATTTTGGAGATAGTTGCAGGAATAAAAGCACATATAATTTTATTTGTGTCCTAAAAGTTTTTGTTTGGAATTTTAAATTTTATCTAATTGTCCCTAGGTAAATTAAATATGATTCAATCAGTTGATCTGAAAAATCTTTTCAAAGAGTATACCGCTGTTGTAAAGGCCCTTCAAAACAGTATTTTGAGTGCTGTTTCCAAATGAAGTTTACACTTTCACCCTTATCACTGTATTAAAGGTCATGTTGGAGGGTTTTGTGTGTGTGTGCTTTTTTCCAAAGTGAACTTGCTTCTCTATCTAAAACTAATACCTCTAACAGTATTTTTCACCAGGAAGGAGATAAATTAGTGTATCTTCTAGACTAAGTTTTCTTTCCACGTGAAGAATCTGTTAGGACTAATATTCATGGGAGAAGGAAAAGACAGTAGCTCTTACACCCCATATACTATGTTGACAACAACAGTATAAGCCTGACCAACGCTGTACATCTTGGTGCATCATTTCAGCTGAAACGTGTTCAGTGAAGTATGATTTATTCCTTAGTAATTCATTTTTGTGTGAGATAAAAGTACATCAACAGAAATTAGGGAAAGCAGAGTGGTAATTTTAAAATTTCATCATTGACTGTTTTTTTTTTTACCAGTTCTATAAGCACATTAATTGATATTAAAACCCATAAAAGCTCATTTGGGAATGAAAAAGAAAGTTTGAGGTGGTATTGATTTTTTAATGATATTTGTATTTATTTGTATGATTACACTTAGTTACACTTTGATTGAGTCCGAATGTGCCCTTCAACAATAATCCATGGGCTCTGGGTTTCCTGAAGTTGTATGTCATGGGGTGAACAGTTAGAAAAAGTGAATCCCACCAATTGACAACCCTATGGGGGTTTATATATTACACAAAAACATTTGTTTTTTGACTGCCACTCCAGTACTTTCTGTGTCCTAGAGCTCCACCCACGTGGTGCAGGCTGCCCCCATCTGTGCTGGAGAATCATGACGGGGCATTCAGTGGCCTTAGGCATCCCCAGAGAGCTGCAGTTGCATCCTCTCATTTCCCACCTAGTTTGTGGGCATCCCCCTTTAGCGTGACCCTGACAGTGGACAGGTCTCAGTATGAGCTGTCTGTGGGAAGAAACAAAATGTTGGGGGGGCAGCGGTAGTTGTTGATGAGAAGTTTTAAGTGTCAGGTTGTATCTTGCAATTTTCTGAACCCTGGCAGTGCAGGCCTGGGATAACCTGGTATGTTTGTTTCACCAACCAAATCTTCCTTATGTGCCCAAGAAGTGAAACCATATTTGCATTTGCCACCAGTATCAACTAATACTAAATAATAGTTGAGAATTCCAGCTTGATTATAGTGAGTGGAAAATGGCCCTCTCTCTGGTTAATTCTTACATATGATTTTACTGTTCATCTTCATAAAAGGGATAAGAAATGAGGAAACGTGGATTATCAGTTTGTTTTCACTCTCATCACTCACTGCAGTTATAATTTTCAAAATACCAAGATGTTTTTCAAAAGTAGTTGTTTTTTTGTTTTTTGTTTTTTTGTTTTGTTTTGTTTTGTTTTTGTGGAGGGAGTAGGGACTAAGACTAAGGAAAGCATTGTTCTATCAAGAGAAGTCGTTTTCAATTTATGGTATGATGGGAAATCCATCGCGTATGTCCTATTTGGATAACAGAGCTCACTTTTAATTTTTTTAAACTTCCTTTGATTTTTTAATTGAATTATAGCTGACCCACAATGTTGCATTCGTTTCAGATATAAAACAACAAGATTTGACAAGTCTGTATGTTATGCTGTGCTCGCCGTACTGTACCACCAACCATATTCCCTATGCTGTGCCTTTCGTCCTGCAACTTATTAATTTTGTAACTGGAAGCCTGTTATTTCCCACTGTATTTCACGCATTTTGCCTGTCCACCCGCTGCCTCCTCTTTGGAAACGATCAATTTGTTCTCTGTAGTTATGGGTCTCTTTCTGTTTTTCTGTGTGTTCAGAGAACTTTTTAAGATAACGTGGTGCCTTTAAACATATTCCTTGATTTACATTAGTTTGGATACGTATTTGCCATGTTACCCAATTAGTTATGTAATGACTTCAAAATTTGGGGGCTTAAAACAACACTTTTGTCATATTACATATGTTTTGGGGGTCAGAAATTAGGGCAGGATCTCATGGGGCAATTTTTATGCTTAATACGGCATTAACTGAGGTCAGTGGGTGGTGGCCTTCAGCAGGCGGCTGCTTGGTCTAGAGGATTCAGGATGACTTTATGCACATGCCTGTCACTTTGATGGGTACAGTTGGGAGATGAGGCTCAGATGGCCCTCCACTTCCGTGCAGTCTTTGTAACAAGGTCGTTGGACTTATTTCCTGTCCACTCAGAGCTCCAATAGCAAATGTTCCAAGAGAGGGGTTCCTTTTGGACTTGGGCCTGAAACTGACACGTTTATTTCACTGTTTAACACAGTCACATAGCCCATGTGAATCAAAGGGAATGGGGAGTCATAGGATTTGTGATCATTTTTTAACGTGCTACATATGTTCATATGTGCATTTTTTCCCATTTCTCTGACCTGTGGGAAAATGGAAGTTATTGATCAAAGAGTCACAGGTTATCAAGCTGTATGAGAGACTTCAGACTTAATCCAACCTCCATACTTTAGAGATTATAGAATATATACGTAGGTGCACATGTACATCTCCATATCAGTTATTATATATACACTTGTATATCACTAAAAATGGTATCTGTGGATTAGCCAATTCTTCTATCTTCATAGGAATGAAAAGGACTCGTCATTCCCCAGCAAATCTGAAGAAAGAAGCCAGAGCAAGAGTAAGGGAGAAAGAGAGTGAGAGGAGCATCTGATGGGATAGGATTTCTTACAAAAGGACTCCTGAAGTGACCAGAGAAAACAGACCAACAGAAAAGGGCAGACTTTGACCAAGCGGTGCTCAACGACGTGAATATCCACATGGAACAGAAGAGGTTTTAACGCTATTCCCTAATGATGTAGCCTACATACTAAAGAGGACATCAGAAGTTTTCTGGAAGATACCATAGAAAACCATTTTGAGGACCTGGGGGCGGTGGCAGAGATGAGTGGAACAGAACACCAAAAACAGGAAGCCCAAGAAAACTTGGGTGCCGCTTCCAGATGGCGAAGAGAGAAGAATTAGGCACGAACCAGTCAGCTGGAAAAGACTGGGAGCAGGGGACAACAGTCGAAAAGGACGTCTGCCAAGAGCAACTCGACAGTCTCACTTTTATTGGAAAGAAAACAATAGCCAATAGAAGGATTGAGGAAGGTCAAATGTTAATCCCATCTTGCTGACAAGCAAGAAGGAGGATAAAGTTTATAGTTAAACAAGCACATTGAAAGAACTCTTCTAACTAGCAACAGGCACTTCTGGGAAGAGAAAGGCTCTATGGCGGATAAGGGAGGCAGGCGGTTTTCATTCCACCCTGAGCTAACCTGTAGTTCCCGGGTGCTCCGCTTTCCTGAAGCAGGCGGCATTCCGCCCTGGGCCGGCCAGGCTTCCAGCCAGCGAAGCTTCTGTGAGGGGGCTGCATTCCGCCATGAGCAAGCAAGGTATCCCCCGCTGCCCAGCTTCTGTGAAGGGGCGGTGTTCCGCCCTGAGCAAGCTGGGCATCCCCAACTATAAGTGCTACCATTTTACTTAAAACTGTGAAATTGGGTCAGATTTAAATTTCAATTTATGTTAAAACATTCTGTAAACTGTGTTAAACTTTGACATTTGTTCCCTCTGTTCAGTGAATAACACTATATCATATTCTGAAAAATACGCTAATTTCATTTTGAAAATTATCCCTTTTTCCTCTTATGGTAATTATTAATATGAATTAATAGTAGAATTTGATATGGTTCCATATGCCCATAAATACTTTATTGTATATTATCAAATTTAATAATGAATATAATGTACTTCTTTGGACAATTTTTAAAGACCAGTCTACTCTTAAAACAAAAAAATGGAGACGCACTTCTTTAGTTCACACAAATTTCATTTTATTATATATAACCTCAGATAAATTTCAACAAATCATAATTTATTAAAATTATGTCTACTTAAAAATCTCATAGAAGAGTAAAACCATCAAAAATAATAATAAACACACACAACACACACACATCACCCATGTATTGGCAAATTACAATTGCTGTAACAATACATTAGGCATTCCACTGTTAAGGGCTATCAAAATTTCCATCAGTGACAAAAAGATTTGTATCCAAATGGACTGATTTTCCAGAATCCAAGAAAAAGTCTCCTAGGGTTTATTTAAAGATAAATATTTGAACAAATACTTCTTAAATTTAGGAAATTCAGAACATACGATTAAAGAATATTTGCAGTGCAGACTATATTCAATCCTTCCTTCAAAATGTGCCTTCGAGTACATAATTCTGTTTTCTCTATCTAAATTGAGCTGTCCTCCAAGGAAGTTTTCTAAAATGTGTGTCTCTGTGTGATAAATGTTCTAAGACCTAACATGCTTCATTGTATTTTTACTGTGCTCTCAAATTTAATCAATAATTTGGCTTGATGTATAATATCTAGTTTCAAATATCTTTTCCATCTATACAAACCCCCAGCTGTCTCCTTTATATGCTATTACTATTGAGAATTCTGCTGTCAGTATTATTCTTGTACATTTTAGGTGATCTGTTCTTCTCTTGGGCATCATTTATGCTCTTCTATGTTTTTGATATTCTTAAAACTCACCATAATGTATATGAGTGGTGTTGTGTGTGTGTGGATTTTGTTTTGTTTTGTTTCTGATTTCTCATGTTTGGCATCATTTTAAGTCTGGTAATTTTTATCTTTCTTTAATTCTCCAAAATTTATCTCAGTACTTATTTAAATATTTTCTTTATTTTTTTTTTCTTTTCTGCTGCATTTGGGCAGAAGTCATTAATTTGTTTGTTTGTTTGTTTGTTTGTTTTTCCCAACTCATTTATTCATTTTACAGCTATATTCATCTTAGTCTCCATTTATTGTATTCTTTATTTCAACAATTTTCACTTAATTTATATTCACAGTATAGTATCTTTTCTTTGTATATTATATCATTATTTTATCATATACTTTTAAGCTATTTTTAAAAATATTTTACTTATTTATTTGACAGTGAGAGATCACAAGTAGGCAGAGAGGCGAGCAGAGAGAGAGGAAGGGAAGCAGGCTACCTGCTGAGCAGAAAGCCCGATGTGGGGCTTGATTCCAGGACCCTGAGATGACCTGAACAGAAGGCAGCGGCTTAATCCACTGCGCCACCTAGGCGCCCCTAAGCTATTTTTAAAATTCCTGTTCCAATAACACTTGGATTGCCATATAAAGTTAACCACATCATCTTTTATAGGTAAGTAATTGTACTTTTTATATGCATAGTTATTTTGGTCCATGAGTTCAGCTCTTGTTCGGATCATCAAATCTCTGTAAAGTCTGGGTATGCTAGGATTTTCTAAGCAACAATAAAATACATTGAAACCTGGTAGCTTAATTATAATAATGTTTTCTTTCTCAGTCATTCACAATAGTATTACATTCTGAGTAGCTTCCTTCTATTTTGCAGCTATAGTGTTTGGAAAAACTTGAATTGTGATATCACTGTGATAATGTGAATTAGTCAGGGTTTTTCAGAGAATCGGGAAGAGAAAAGAAGATATTCTCCAGGGCCAACTCTAGAAGTGACTATTAAAACATCTGTCCAAATTCAATTGAACAAAACTCAGAAATGCCATCTCCAGTGAAATACAAAGAAGATTATATATAGTTCTGGGCACACACATCTCATTTGACCCAATGATGTACATCAATGAAAGACTGAAGGCCAATCACCACTCCATGGGAGAATTTAAAAATAAATTTACTAATGAGGCCAAGAATTCAGAATCACAAATACTTCAAAACTAATAATAACTGCCTTCACTTGATGTTATTCTATAAGATAAATCCTACGATCAAGTTTCAATTTTAAATTCTTACAATTTTAAATTCTTAAATCCTTATGAAGAAGCATCATTTGGAGGGAGCAGTTTTCATAATTTATCATCCATCAGCCTTTTTTTTAAAGATTTTATTTATTTATTGGACACAGACAGAGATAAAGAGAGAGAGAGAGAGA
Source organism: Mustela nivalis (assembly GCF_964662115.1). Classification (NCBI taxonomy): domain Eukaryota; kingdom Metazoa; phylum Chordata; class Mammalia; order Carnivora; family Mustelidae; genus Mustela; species Mustela nivalis. The sequence goes on from NW_028136228.1 coordinate 127,000, forward strand.
TCACAAGTAAGCAGAGAGGCAGGCAAGCAGGGAGGGAAGCAGGCTTCCTTTTGAGCAGAGCCCGATGTGGGGCTGGATCCCAGGACCCAGAGACCATGACTTGAGATGAAGGCAGAGGCTTAACCCACCACCCACGTGATGAGAGAGCCACTCAGGTGCCCCTCATCCATCAGTCTTAATTGATTGGAGGAAAATGTGTGTAGGAATAATGCCTTAGGGAGCTAATCTCTCTAAAGAATTTTCAAGTCTTTACCCCTTCAAGGTTTTTGTACAGTTCTGATAGCCTCTAAACATCCAGATAATTTCTACAGTGACAGGCCTGTTAAAACCTGTCTTCAAACCAGGAATAGAGCTTGAAACATACCAGTCAAGAGCAACTTTGAGTCTTTTAAGGAATTTATCATCATTTCTTTGTTTTTGGTTAATATCTGAAATAGTTCCATATTACACTTGCATAATTTCTCCAGAGCTGACTTTGAAGGAGGCATATTCAGTTCCAGCTAGTTCCATAGTTTGGCAAGAACTATAATTCTATATATAAAAAAAAAAAAAAACATATTTTAGGGCGCCTGGGTGGCTCAGTGGGATAAAATCTCTGCCTTCGGCTCAGGTCATGATTCCAGGTTCCTGGGATTGAGTCCAACAGTGGGCTCTCTTCTCAGCAGGGAGCCTGCTTCCATTCCTCTCTCTCTGGCTGCCTCTCTGCCTTCCTGTGATCTCTGTCAAGTAAATAAATAAAATTTTTTAAAAAACATATTTTATACCAGTTATTCATGTTTATTAACTAAGATATCACAATACAAATAATACAAACAGTTGCTCTTTATTAATACCTTCAACCAAGATCAAAAAATATGTCATATTTTCTCCAAAAATTTTATATCATCTGATAGGTCAGATATATATAAAATTAAATTTAAAGTTTTAAAAATATCATCAAATATTTTCATTTAAATGCAAATTTGAAAAAAAATCTACTTTTCCAAACACAATTTTTTATCCTATTTTTTTTGAATTTTGTCGGCAACTGATAAAATGTTTAGCGAGATTATAAATGTTAGATCGAAAAAAATAATTAATACATGTAGGTTCAAATTATTATGTTCCATTAAAAATGATTTAGTCTTTGATGAACATCTGTTTGGTAATATGTTGTATCCAGATATAGTAAATTAATGACATATATAAAATTATAGGGAAATGACTAGAGCTTTTAAAATGCTATTTGTCACAACCTGTCATCTTGTCATTATGTAGCATTATGTAGCATTTAAAAAATGTATACTCTTCACTTCGAAGTCTTTTTTTTTTTTTTTTTTAACTTTTTATTTTTTATAAACATATATTTTTATCCCCAGGGGTACAGGTCTGTGAATCACCAGGTTTACACACTTCACAGCACTCACCAAAGCACGTCTTTTAGAAATCTAAAATATGACTTTCTATGGTTTGTGTTTCCATATTCCTTTATTGCCAGTTTGAACAAATCCACATGCTTGGATTCAAAAGTAATAAATTCCTCTTATGTGGAAAAATGATGTTTATTTTTGTTGTCTCACCATTCGCAGGTGGTTTCATTTTAGCACACTTCAGAGTTATAATTTCATGCTTATTAAAAACATTTATTATGATCTACATAGATGAATGAAACTTTTATTTTATTAAATTATTTGACAAAAAATCTGTTATTTTTAAAAATGTATTTCCTTTGAAGGGTTAATTTAGAACGTTCAGAGAGGATCTAGGAGTGCGGTATTATGCAGTTTTTAAGTAGGTATGAAATGGTTATTTATATGATTGTTTCTTTAAGGCTTATGTATATTGTCCATTATATGCTGTAAAATATTTTGAAAGTAAATTTAAGGTATGTTTTACATAGTTTATATTTTGGAAAAAAATTATTGAAATGACTTATGAAATTCAGTATACTCTCAACATTAATTTAGTCTGAAATTTACCAATTGTCTACTGAACCTATTATATGGCAGATATTACTTCAGACTACACTGGTAAATGAAATACTTGGCTTTGTAGAACTTTTATTTTCATGGGTGAGACAATTAAAAGCTATAAACCTTAATAAAAATTGCATAGTGCATTCAAAATTGATGAGTATAATGGGGAAAAAGAAAAATTCAATCAGGGTGAGAAAAATCAAGGTTGCTAGGCAGGGGATGGGGAGTTAAAATTTTTAATAGGAAGATCAGGGTCGTTACAATGAAGCTGACAATTGAACAAAGGTATGGAAAGGTGATGAATTTGCCCAGAACTATCAGCAATAAGGTCACTCTAGACAAAGGAATTGGCTATCTTGAAGGCCATAAGGTTGGATCATGCCTGGCATATCTGAGGAATAGCAAGGAGGCCACTGTGAGTGACTGAAGAGTAGCAGGGAAAGAGGTCACAGAGGTTAAATGAGTGGCTAGATCATGTAAAAGCTTAGAAGTCATTGTAAAACTCTGGCTTTTATATTTGGAAACTTACTGTGTGATAGAATTTCTGCTAATAACTGAGAGTTCAAATGTCCATAAAATCTCAAGGATTCTTATTGTAGTAAGACAGAATAAAGAAAAAGAGTTCATATTTTCACATGGTGTAACAAATGCTCGGAGATCCAAGTGTAGGAAGCTATGGGAGCACAGAAGAAGGCACTAAAATCTCACCAATATATTTGGTGACTGTGACTATATATAAATTTGTATTTTCTAGATTTTTTATAGTCATGGAATCACACAGTATATATTATTCGTTGCCTGGCTTTTCTTTTCTCAGCATCATTATTTTGAGAATCTCCAACTGTAAATAGTTCATTTTGATGTTGAATAGTAATCTCTTTAATGAATAGATCATAATTTGTCTTTGCTCTAGTGATGGACATTGATGAACATTTCCATTGTTTTCAATTCTTAAAAATAAAGCTGCTATGAAATTCATATACAAGTCCTTGTATGAACATAGGGTTTGTTTCTCTTGGTTAAATGCCTCGAAGTAAAATGGCTATTTTTGTAACTGCAACATATTTTGCATTTAAAAAAATTTTCAGACTATTTTCCAAAGTGGTTGTATCATGATATATGCCAACAACAGTTTAGATTTTTTGTTGCTTCTCAATCTAGCTCAGACGAAGTACAATTAGCCTTTATAATTTTAGCCATTCTAATAGATATGTAAGCATGTCTCATTATGATTTTAATTTGTATTTCTTTAATGTCTAAATGTTGAGAAATTTGTCATGTGCTTATAAGCCATCCATATCCTTTTGGTGACATGTCTCTTCCATTATTTCCTTCACATGTAAAATTGGATACTCTGTTTGGTTATTAGTAAGGTTTTTTTATTTTTATTCATTTTTTAATAATCAGAGTAGATGTCCATTATCAGATATATAATTTGCAAATCCCTTCTCCATCTTTACGGTTTCTCAATGGAGCTTTGATAGCTGTGTCTTTCACGAAATATGCTACTTCTTTCCTGGTACACGGAGGTATGACTAGAACATTATCAATGTTGACCTTTGCAAAGAAATTCATGGCTTAAGATATATGTAGTCTGCAGTTGCTGGGAGTGTTCACCATCCTTGCCTCTAACTCATCTCTCACTGCCCACACATTCAGATATAGGGAAATATTGATTGACAAAATATTAATTGCCAAATAACACTAGGTGGAGAATAAGAAAAATGCAGGCACCTGATTATATAATATTACTTAAATAAAATATGTTTTTATAAGTGATATTGGAAGTAAATTCTTCAATACTTTAATCACACAGAATGATGGAATCCTAGATTTTTTTTCTTGTATTTACTAAGAAAATGATCATGCCTCAAGTATATTAAAATGGAATAGGGAAAATTAAAAATTGTTTTAAGTTGATTTGCGTGTGTTGTGCGTATGTGAGAGAGAAAGTGAGAGAGAAATAGAAAGAGAGAAAAAGAGAAAGGGAAAGACAGAGAGGTGGCTGCAGTGAATTATGAGTTGCAGGATAGATTTTAAAGTTTTGTCATTTGCTTTCTACATTTCCTTTTCCTTAGGTTCAAGAGAACAATCAGTAATATCTCAGATGCCTGCTGGTAACATCAGCAGAAAGAGTTAGAGGTTCCCAGAAAATTAAAGATGAGATATAGTTTTCCTGACATAAGAAAAGTCATTTTTTGTCCCCAGCTATTTTCTTTTTTTTTTTTTAAGATTTTTTATTTATTTGTCAGAGAGAGAGCGCGAGCGAAAGTGAGCACAGGCAGACAGAGTGGAAGGCAGAGTCAGAGGGAGAAGCAGGCTCCCTGCGGAGCAAGGAGCCCGATGTGGGACTCGATCCCAGGACGCTGGGATCATGACCTGAGCCGAAGGCAGCTGCTTAACCAACTGAGCCACCCAGGCGTCCCATGTCCCCAGCTATTTTCAATGATCTATACCCCACCTGTGTACTTGCCCAAGCACACTTCTTCCAAAATTTCCTGGGAGGCTCTTACAAAGAAATGCAAAAACCTCACTAGTTAAGGATTTTGAGGGAACAAGGCAATGGGAAAACTAACAGTCACCACCAGACCAGGAAATAGCCTAAGCTATTGAGACAATAAATCAGTGGTAAAACTCCTAGTGCTATTTCAAAAGTAATCAAGGCCTTGCATTCCTTGTCCCAGAAAATGAGCCCAAGACCCCATCTAGTTTATATCTGCTCTTGAAGCCTGCAGAGTCCCTTTCCCTTGTCCAACAGTTACCTCTGCTTTATTCTAACATTGAAGTTTCTGCCCTCGGTGGAATACAAGCTTCATTCAGGTGAACATGCAATACATATTTCACAAATATATATGTGGATGTGCATGCATCCACAACCTTATGACCAACCATACACGGGATAATAAAACTCTCCCTTCTGAGTATTCATCTTAAATACTAAATAAAAATCTCTCTCCTGTTCAAACAGTCAAGGCTTTGGAACTTATTCCCTGTGATCTCCTTGTATGTTGTAAACAAAGATTCCTTTGTTTGACAACTCCACCTGTTTCTGTGATTCACCAAAGACTGACCTCAGTTAGTTCCGTTACTGTAATGGCTTTCACTACTCTGATTCTACCTCTGCAAGTCTCCAAATTTAACTATTTTTTCTCCCAATTCCGCATGTTCTTGGCTTTAAACTGCAACTCTGAAGAGATGCTTTGCTTGTTTTTAAAAAAATCAAGAAAAGGGAGTAGTAGTCAACATTGTTACTTTGAACTTCCTGCCCTAAGGGGCTCTCCTGTTGTTTCTCTTTGACTTCCTGGACTGAAACGACAGAAATTTGGCAATACATCACTCCCCAATCCAGATTACTGACAGAAGAGTTTAGACTCTTAGAAAAATATTAGTTTAAAAGATCACATAATTAAATACTTAAGCATGTAAGGTAATATAGGGGTTTACAAGAAATATATTTTGGTCATCTGAATATTTGGTTTTCAACCATGACTACTGACTCACAGCTCCTAAAACTCTTGGAATTTCCTGTGATAAGGGTGAGAGAGGTGTGTTTTGTTATGTTAATGAAGTGACCTTCAGACCTCACTCAAGGCAAGGGCTGTTTGCCTGAAGGACCAACAACTTGGTGAAAGCCTTCATAACTTTTTGCCCAACATGCCTCCCCTTCCTCCCAATTCAGGATTATTTGGGGAGGGAAGAGGATCTGGAGATTAGATCAGCAAATGACAATAATTTAGTCAGTCATGACTATGTCATGAAGCCTCCACAGAAAACCTGAAAGGACTGGGTTCAGAAAGCTTTTAGTTTGTTAAATGTATAAAAAGGCAGGAAGAGTGGCAGTCTTACAGAAGGTAATAGAAGCTCTGTGCCCATTCTCCATACCTTGCCCTGTGCACTTCTTTATCTATCTATTGATTTAAATCTTCTATTATATCTTTTAATAAGCTGGCAAACATAAAGTAAGTATTTTTCTGAGTTTTGTGAGTCCCTGTATCAAATTAAAAGAACGTAAGAAGTAGGCCATTGGGACCTCCAACCTGTAGTTGCTCAGTCACAAGCACAGGTAATAACCTGGGGCCTACAGTGAGACTGGCATCTGAGATGGGGTTGGAGATAGTCTTGGAGGACTGATCCCTTAACTGATGAAATCTTATGCTATGTTCAGGTAGATAGTGTCAGAATTTAGTTGAATTCTTGGATATCCTGCTGTTGTCTGAAAATTATTTGGCATTGTTGGTATGATGTCCTAAAACCCAAAAAGATATAGCTACCTCAAAATAAGAATAAGGTTGACAGCTTATATATAATAAGTGAGTATATCAGGGATTTAAAATATACCCAATAAATAATGTAAGGAAATAAGGAAAGATTTTGAAATGAAAACAAGAATAAGAACCTAGTGGTACTAATAGATTAAATATATGTAATCTAGTTGAATTAAGAATACAATGGATAGAATACGTAATGGATTCAATAGAGATAAGAAGTCACTTAAGGATATAGTCATCTGGATACCAGCAAAGCATTAAAATTATCAATATAAAAGAGGTGTAAGATGTAGGTGATACGTGTGGAACAAAAGCTAGAGAAAAAATTAGATTTCCTTACTACTCATAGCCTGTTGACAAGTCCTTGAAGTTCCTCTGGGGACTCAGCTGCTTCCATGTGGACACATCTACTCAGGGCAAAAAGCATTCTTAGTCCACCCCCAGGATACTGAAATCTACTTTCACGTTCAAAAATTACTTTGGAAACTTCTTTATCTCTATTCCCCACCCCTGCCCTCAAGATATACATTGGCAATCATCTCCCAAGCATATACCCACTGATACACATCAGAAGAGTCTCTTCCCTGAGCTTTTACTAAATAGTAATAAATGACCTTTCCCTAACAATAGCTAGCCCCCTCAAGGTCCTGGAAACCTTGTTTATAAAATACCTTGGAGGCTTGTGCTATCCCTAACCTCCTCCCAAATTGAAAGTATATAATCAGCCACTCTTCATGACCCTCTCTCTCTACTCCAAATTAATGAATACATATTTTTTTAAATAAAATAAAATAAATGACTTTTTTTTAAATGAAAGAAGAAAAAGGAAAGAAATATTTGAATATTAATGTACATCTATTTCTCAAGCGTAAAAGAGTCAAGACACTGGATTAAAACTTACATACAAAAAAAGAAAGAAAATATTCATAACTATAGTTGACTCTATGAATCCCAAACTAGGGCATACATACCAAAGACAAAAAAAAATCATAAGTGTTAGAGAGAAAAAAAAAATAATTCATTAATAAAGAAACAAGAATCCGACTGACAGAAATTTTTTAAATAACATCAGATATAAAAAAGAATGAAGTAATAGCTTTATTATTTTGAAAAAAATAATCACAAATGTATACATTTATATCCTTATAAAATGTCATTGGAATAGGAAGGCATAATAAAAAAAAAATATTTTCAGGAATACAGACCACAGATAATTTGCCTTAATTTGTGTAGGCAGCACTTAAATACTAATATTTTAACAGTTAAAATGTACTCTATGACCTATGGGGTGGGGTAAAAGAGGATGACCAAGTCATCTTGAAATAATTCAGTTTTATGAAAAAAGTAAAAAAGTAAAAAGATCGAAAAAAAGACTTGAAGAAAAGAGAGATAAAACATATGCATAATAAAAATAAATAAATAAATAAATAAACAGCTGGAGTGCCTGGGTGACTTAGTCGGTTCAAGTTGTCTGCCTTCAGCTCAGGTGATGATCCCAGGGTCCTGGTATTGAGCCCTGCATTAGGCTCCCTGCTCAGTGGAGAGTCTGCTTCTCCCTCCCATTGAGAAAAATAATTTGACTTATTTATTTGAGAGAGATAATCTTTAAATTTTACTTATTTATTTGAGAGAGAGTGAGAAAAGAAAAACATGCACACAGGAGGGGGAATAACAGAGGGAGAGGAAGAAGCACCCCACTGAGCAGGGAACCCCCTGAGGGGCTCTATCCCAGGACCCGGGTATTATGACCTGAGCTATAGGTAGACACTTAACTGACTGAACCACTCAGGTACCCCAATCAATACAATCTTTAAAAATAATAATAATAATAATAATAAGTAATATTTCATATAGTATGATTTTTTTTAATGTAAGACTTGGTATAAAAACAGGATGACATACTTGTCTAATGATAGCAAAAGACTTTGATAAGTTTAGATGCAGTAGTACATAAAAAATTTAACTTCTTTCATTAACTGATAATTTAATTAGATTAAATTAAGAGACATCAAAATTTAGAGAATCTAATAGTCCTGATCTATTAATAAATGTAGCCATCCTGACCCCAAAACAATAGTCTTCAGTAAATATATAAGCATAAGTTGAACATTTACACAAACAGGCCATTATTTAGGCCAGAAGTATATGCCAATAAATTCCTAGAGTTAAATATCAGGCTATATTTTCCAAGAATAAGGCAATAAAATTAGAAAACAATAACCAAAATATTAAATTCATATAATTGTAAGTTAACTTCATACCTAAAAAGAAATAATACAGCTAATTCAGAAATTTTTAGAATTACGGTACTTTGGTAATATCAACTCTCAAAATGAGTAACTGACAGGTGGGGCTAGGGAGGAAGAGATCCATAGGGAACTTTGTGAACAGGCTCTCAGAAATCCCCAAAATGTGATGTGGTAAAGAGATAAATTGGACCACCCTACCCTGGGAAGAGCACCCTGATCTAGGCATGTGGGATGGAGGACCACCCTGCCCTAGGTGTATGGAGTGGGTCATGTGGGGTGGGTGTCTCTATGATAAACACCTGTAACCAAAAAAGAATAATCAGACCCTCAAAAGGAGGTAAGCCATTGCAGGAGTTATTGATAGAGATGTTAAAAGGATTAAAGTTGCCTGGTTACCTTTTTATAAAAAATAAACCCTGAAGGCACTCATTGTTAACTGTGTGGGGACCCCTCTTAGTTGTGAGAGCTTTTTCTATATATTCACTTGATAAACTTCTGTCACTTCCTCACTCTCCATTGCCCACGAGATTCCTTCTTTGACTCCAAGAGACAAGAACCTAGCTCTCCCACATCATTCCCTAGAGTTAAGTATCAGGCTATATTTTCCAATGATAAGGCAATAAAACTAGAATAGAATGACCAAAATATTAAGTCCATGTAACTGGAAGTTAACTTTATACCTAAAAAGAAATAATACAGCTAATTCAGAAATATTTAGAATTACTGTACTACGGTAATATCATTTGTGAAAATAAGTGACAATAATTAAAGGTATGAAAGAAATCTAAAGGTTTAATTGTATTAATTCAAAAGAAAAACAAAACAATACAACAAAAACACCAAAGCATAAAACAACAAAACAAAACAAAAAGAATATAAAGGCAAAACCTAAGAACGACAGCAGTCATAACAAAATATTATAGAAACAAACAAATTTTTGGAATAGATTAATAAGAAAGATTTGACCAATGAGTACTGGTCAGGAATACTCAGAGATGATGAAGATAAAATAAAATACTAAATGAAATGTATAAAAACTAAATTATAGACCTAAGAGACTAATTAAAAATGCTTCTAGAAAAAGAATCTCATTTGAAGACAATAAAATTAATAGCACCATAGAGAAAACTGTATTTGTGACATAGGGGATCAATTAGAGATGATAAAGTATTTCCTTAAATATCAAAGATAACAATTAGACTCAGTGGCTCAGTCAGCTAAGCCTCTGCCTTCACCTCAGATCATGATCCCAAGGCCCTGAGACTAAGCTTGACTCCCTGCTTGGTGGGGAACCTGCTTCTTCTTTTCCCTCTCCCTCTGCAGCTTCCCCTGCTTGTGCTTGTTCTCTCTCTCTCTCACTCTCTCTCTCAATAAATAAAATTTTAAAAGTTAAAAAAAATTAAGAAATAAGCATCAAAGATTAATCCATAAGGTAAAAATATTTATTAAAGTGATTAATTAATTTATATTAAAATTAAATATTTCCTTGCAATTAAGTGCAGTGTGGAGAAAAAGTTACTAGACAACTGACATAGGAATGAACAATACTTAAAATATTTAAAACTGACAAGGAATTATAGATTTAGACTCCATGATGATCTCTATGTATGTGCATATAAAACACCTTAAAATACTTTGTAGGAATGTGCTACAGGAAATTAAAGAGACAGGGAGATAAAGGGGGCAAAAATAGCTCAACTTGAAATGACTAGTTGGCTGCCACTGTGTTTTATTTACATTTTCCACCACTTTTTTGGTCAATGAAATTATTTTACATGTATCTATTATTATCTTGTAAGACATGTTACACTAATATCATTATTAATGAAGTTGAGAATAAGAATATGATGCCTCATTTCATCATAATTGTTAAAAATGATCCCTAAGCTGGTAAATGCAGGAAGCCAGAAACAAATAATAATTAGCACCAGTTCAAAAGCTTGTCCACCTGGAACCTGTAAGAAAATCCAACTAGATCCTGAAAATAATGAGTGATTTGAGGAAACTGGACAGGAATATAAACTTCCAGATGCTTTTTACTTATAATGGCAATAGCAACTTAGACAAGGTAATGAAAAAAAATCTATTAATTGGCAGTAGAAAAATTATTAAAAAAATATAAACCATAAGCCAATGAACTTGGGAAAATTATGAAGAATCTACATAAACATAAAATGAAACAATATATATTTGCCAAGGCACATTCACATTTTAAAAAATAAGTTGAAAGGGGAACAATATGCCATAATACATATATCAATGTTTTTCATAGAAGTTTAGTATAAAAAATAAACATTTTAAATAATTTATTTGGAAATTGATATCACATATCTGAAAAACTTGGAAGAAGAAATGGATAACCATGACTAAACAAATGTAGCAAAAAAATGATTTACAATAATAGATAAAAGCTATTCAAAAATGCAGTGAATATTGGCCAAAGCTTAGAAAAATCGATAAAATATAAAATGTAAAATGAATTCATGAATGAAAAACAGAATCCCATTAAATCTAATTTGGAAAGAACTAATATATATATATATATATATATATATATATATATATATATATATATTTTTTTTTTTTTTGCCTGAATCTGCTCTGCCTTTCATTAGGTGGGACACTGACCAAGCCCACTCAGCTCCTCTCTCATGCCCAGTAATAGAAAAGTCAGAGACATTAATTACTTCTGGGATGAATTTTAACCACTGTGGATAGGATGCAGAAGCCAGTGGGTTAAACAGATTCTTTCTTGTTTCAGGAAAATAATTCTGAGATGTATTCTGTGCATTAGGATTGATGCTCAGATGTCCACAATCATAATCCACTCAGTCTGAACTCATATATGTTTCTCCTGGACCACTTAGCTCTTCTCATTCTCTCCTCTTCCACGTGATCAAATCCCAAAATAATTATTTAGGTTGTGTATGCAAGTCCTGATTTTGAAGGGAAACTCAGTTACAGAAAGAGATGAAAATGAAGATACAGGGAAAAAAAATGGTGCACTTGGGTGACTCAATTTAGATAAGCATCTGACTCTTGATTTCAGCTCAGGTTGTTACCTCAGGGCGATGAGATGAAGCCCCTTTAGGCTCTGTGCTGGGCAAGGAGGTTGCTTAAGATTCTCTCTTCTTATCCCTTTCCTTCCACCCCTCACCTCCCATGCTGTCTTTCTCTTAAATAATAAGCACTGCTGAACTATCTTAGATTCTGTACCTTCTCTCCAGCCATGAACATATCACTGTCTTTAACTCTTGAAAACTTCATTAGACAAATTAATGTGTTGAAGGAAGCAATATGAGAAAGCCTATTAATCTGATGAGCATGGAACTGAACAAACCCTATAGATACTTTCCCTTTGATCTCTAGCCTATCAATACCTACAGTGAGTCACATACACTCAAGATTATTGTTTTTATTGTATACTTCATATATTTATTAATTTTTGACTCATTATCATTTTGTTGAAGTGTTAAACTATGGTAATAAACAAACTTTTAATTAACTTTTCCTCCTAGGATTCAAATATAACTTGCACTTGAGCTTTAGCTAATTTTATGTTCTAAAATTGCCAAAACACAATGATCAAGGTTTCTAGATTATTTACTGTATTTTATACTATATAATATTGTTCTATCTCTTCTGTATAAAGAAAATGAATGCTTGGGGCTCTTGGGTGACTCAGTGCGTTAAAGCCTCTGCCTTCTGCTCAGGTCATGATCCCAGAGTCCTGGGATAGAGCCCCACATCAGGCTCTCTGCTCAGCAGGGACCCTGCTTCCCTTCCTTTCTCTCTGCCTGCCTCTCTGTCTACTTGTGCTGTCTGTCAAATAAATAAATAAAATCTTTAAAAAAAGCAAATGAATGCTTGATAACTAAATGAATGCTTTTCTGAATAAATTAAATATGGCAATAGCATTTTATTTTATCATGCTTTACATATTAAACTATAATATTATATCACTAGTCTACAAATAATCTACTCACATAGTGATTTGGAAGCTTTTAGCAAAAGAATTATTCCTCCTGATTGTAGTATAAAAGCCACAGAAATATACAGAAGACTCCCAGGATAGAAAGTTAAATCCAGTTATCCGTGATGCCTTGAGTAGGACCTGACCTATGTATGTCCTGGGATGCACTAGTAACTGTTACATGTGATAGGATTATATTTAATATATACAGTTTCATTTACTTCACAAAGGAGATATAAATTTGAGAATAAAATATTTGATGAATCTATAAAGTCTATATCTATTTGTAACCAATGTGGTAGAATTAAGATGTTAATTTGAAAAAAAAATTTCATTGAACACATACACATATTCAATTGTTTTTATATATATAAACAGCATTATTTATTTATGTAAATAAATGCATTGTCAGTAAAATCCATTTACTTATCAATCATAAGGGTAATTTTAAGTACTAAGAATAAGAAATATGTGAAAAGATAAGTGTTCAAGAGTGCAGTTTGTGGTAATTAATACAATATGATAGGCTCATAAAAAAGATATATTACTTGAACTTAAAAGTTTCTATAATTAAGCAATGACCACTTGAAATTTGTAATTAGTCTTGCTGCAGTTTTTCCTTGCACTTATTGCCCTTCCCCAGAAGTTCATTAATAATTTCTGTGAATGTCCTTATGTTTAATCTCATTCATAGATTCCACTGCTGCTCACAAAACAAAGCCAAAAAGAGAGGTGACTCTATGTGGCACTCCATCCACAAGCAATACATTCATAAATAATTAAAAAGCTCTCTACTTCATTTGTTACCCATTCAGCTGATAATTTAAATGAGTAACTGAGGCCATTTTATCAGCACTTTTAATAGAATGCGACTCAGAAACTTCACAGTGTTATTTAAGAAGAAATGCTCATGTGGTAAGGTTTTTATTTTTTTTAAATCAACAAAATAATTTTCAAATATTAAAAGCAAATGTCTCCTTTTCCTCCAAGTTTCCTTGCTACATCAAAGTTATAAATAAATACATTACAATCGTATTTTGAGTAATAGATAAAAACAAATGTTTTGAGGGGCGCCTGGGTGGCTCAGTGGGTTAAGCCACTGCCTTCGGCTCAGGTCATGATCTCAGGGTCCTGGGATCGAGTCCCGCATCAGGCTCTCTGCTCCACAGAGAGCCTGCTTCCTCCTCTCTCTCTCTGCCTGCCTCTCTGCCTACTTGTGATCTCTCTCTGTCAAATAAAAAAATAAAATCTTTAAAAAAAACAAATGTTTTGAAACTGTCTGTGGGTTGAGTGTCTGGGTGAACTTGTATAAATATCTGATCTCAATGTATTTAGACTTTATTAGATGGTTGTTTTTAGACTATTTAAAAATACATGCTCAGATAATGACAACATTATTTTATTCATTTTAATAAATAAATTATTTTATTTAATTATGTTTAGATATTTATTTATTAAATTAATGATTTAATATTTAACAATCTAAATTAGAAATATTTTAAATTCTAAAAAATAGTTATTTAATTAAATCGATATATTTAATATAAATATTTAATAAATCATTTAATCATTATTATAATTATGCAATACATTATGTATTGTGTAACAATTGCATTTTAATAAATAAATAAATGTATTATTTACATTATTTTATTTTACTTTATTTTATTTAGTTGACAAAGAGAGGGGGAACGCAACAAAGGGAGCTGCAGGCAGAAGGAGAGGGAGAAGTAGGCTCCCAGCTGAGCAGAAAGTTCAAACTGGGGTTCCATCCCACGACCCTGGGATCACCACCTGAGTCAAAGGCAGATGCTTAACTGACTGAGCCATCCAGATGCCCAAGGCTTTGTATTCTTCGCTTCTAAATATTGATGCTGCTTCATCTCTGGAGTTAGTAAATTGATGCTGAGAATTCATATCAAAGAATTGATAGTAGCTGTTAAGCAGAAACATGTAATTTACGGGAAAAAAAAAAGAACAGAATGAAGAGAAAGGCCAAAAGTCAAAAGCATATTAATATAAAATTTAATTAGATAAATAAAGCTGGTATTCCTGAAGGGGGCTAATAAAAGAGCTGCAAAGAGCTGATAGGATTAGGAAAATTGTCCACTCCTGGTCATTTCATAATTTTAAACTATTCCTTATTAATAAATATACTTAGTTCCAGAAACACAACCACATAAGGACATTTCCACCAAGTTTCCTCTAACAGCATTTACAAATTAGACGTTCAAACAATGTAGTTTTTTACATGTTGCATCTGTATCTTAAAGTTTAAACACTTTCTGTGACACATTTTCTAACAATGAAAATTTATGTATATATATATTGGAAAAAAATATATATATATAGAAACCTTATCCCTAAATGAAACCTTTCTTGTTTATTAGCTTAAATAGGTAAATTAGCAACAACAACAAACAGCTAATATTATAGAGGTAGGAACAATTTACCTTTTCATTCATTGCTATTTTCTAAAAACTCCTATTTTATTTTTTCTCAAGTCTGTCATAATAATTTTCTAAATCTCCTGCCTTACTCAATTTTTTTCCTTTAGTGGAAATCTCTATTTCATATTTATTTTCTCTTCCTCCACTCTTTGCTCTAATAATTCAATGTATTATTAGATTTTCTGTTTTTCTCTTTTCCAGATATATCTTTTCTTTCTTTCTTTCTTTTCTAAATAATTTGATTTGCTGGCATTTTACATCAGTACATGCTTTCTTATGGATGTTAGAAATGTCTGTGAAACTTCTAGAAGAATAAACTTTTTTACCTTTAAGAAGTTTACAGTCTAGAGTGCCTGGGTGGCTCAGTTGGTTAAGTGTCTTCCTTCAGCTTAGGCCATGATGCCAGGGTACTAGGATCCAGTCATGCATCAGCTGCCTGCTCAGCAAGGAGTCTGGTTCTTCCTCTCCCTCTGCCCCTCCCTCTCTCTCTCTAATAAATAAATAAAATCATTAAAAAAAAGACTTACTGAAATCTGAGACTGAATTACTAAATTCAGTCTTAATATAAGACAGCTAAGCAAAGCAATGATCACAACTGGAAAATTTATTCAGATCATGGTTTAACATTTTTGGTTGACACAGGACCTCTTTCAGTAACAACTTTCCCTAAATATCAATTTCTTTTTAAGGCAAAAAATTTTGACAAGAAATCCAGATCCTTCTCATCATTTTCATATCAATTTAATGTGACATCCTCGGAGTATATAATCAAATATGTAATTATTCTATCTGTTGCCTTGTATATTGCCTGTATCTTTTTAAGACTCAAAGTTCCATTGAGGTAGAGTTTTTTTGTTCTGTTTTTAAAGCAGAGATTTTTAAAGTGTTTGATATATACAAGATGCTTAATAAGTGTTTACAAAACCTATGTATTTCAGAAGCCTTAAACAGGCTTTAAAATAATGTAGGTGATATTAGTAGTCATATCAAACAATTTGTAGGTTTCAGTCATGTAAATAACTACATTTCTCAGAGACAGAGAAACATACAAATGATCTGGGTCCAGTAGGATAATGCTAGCATGTGTTGTAAATTCTCTTATATGACCTTATTCTTAAGAATTGGTTATGTGGCAGAAAAAAAGGTATCACTATCTTATACTTTATGATTTAAAGAGATTTATGGAAGTTGTTAATTTCTTACACTACCCCTTTGTTTCAGTGGACCCAATTTCTGTGGTAATGGTGAGAGGAAAGTAGGCAATTTAGGCAGCAGCAAAAATCTCCTACAAGGCACTATAAAATAAGGCTTGTTCTAGATCATGGGTCTGTCCAAAGGGGAATGTTAAGGGGTAGAATGGATGATGGATGCATTGTGGACTTATAACTATAAGATTAATACTGTTATGCCCCAATAATGGGTCTATGATTAAAGGAGCGAGACTGATGTAAAGCGAAGGTCAAGCAAAGCCATATTTCATGCCAAGCATCAAGAATCTAACCGAACGTTCAGAGCCACACCTCTTATGAGAGAAGGCAACCCTTCACTGTTTCACAGTCTAGCTTTTAAGGGCAAAGGCCATGAAGTCAGGCCTGGCCACGGACAGGTGACCAATGAGATTTTAACACACACAGGAAACTCCACAGTGAGGCTAGGTGACCAATTGAAGTTCAATTTACCCTAGTATAGACATTTGACCCAGCCTATTACACCTTGATTAGGATTGGTGCCAAAACGGTTCCCAAAGGGCATAGGAGTGGGGCATACTCCTTAGTATCTAGGGAGACAATATGCAAACACCGCCCCCCCCTCCCGCTGATTGATGTCTCCACCTGGCCTGACCCACCCTTGTATATGGGCTTTGTTACCTGGACCTGATTTCCAGGTCTTGTTTTTAAGTGAATCCCCTGGGGGAAAGAGAGCAAGGACAGTTTCAGGGTTAACCTCAATGGAAGCCTCTTGCTAAAATATAAAAATATAAAGTAGGTCCTTACATTACAACAACTCAGTAGGGAAAGTCCCTGTGTGGTGATAAAAGAAGTGATGTAACTTGCATTGCACATTTTATTTTTAAAACGTGTAAGTTGTATTTTTCCCTGCCATGAGATCATACTTTATCTTCATCTCTGTCTGCTAGTTTAAAACTAGTTAAACAAACTCAACAATTTTTTTAAAATTATTTTATTTATTTATTTAAGAGCAAAAGCCAGAGAGAGAGAGAGAGAGAGAGAGAGAGAGAGCGCATGAGCAATATGGGGCTCGATCCCAGGACTCTTGAGATCATGATCTGAGCCAAAGGCAGACACTTAACTGACTGAGCAAATGAGACTCCCACAAACTCAACAATTTTATAAAATTTTTATTTGTTGGGGTGCCTGGCTGGATCAGTCAGTAAAATATGTAACTCTTGATCTTGGGGTTGTACGTTTGAAATCCACCTTGGGTGTAGAGGTTTTTAAAAATAAAATCTTTAAAAATTTTTTTTTTCATTTTTTATTTAAGCCGTTGTATGGCAGTGTTGATCACTATATTGTACACCTGAAACTAATATTAACCTTATTTTAACTAACTGGAATTTAAATAAAAACTTTAAAAATAAAATAAAAATAATAATCATAAAAATAAAAAAGAGGAAAAATTATTTGGCAGGCAATTTTCTTAATTGCATTATTATTTATTATTATCATAGTCTGTGTGTGTCGGTGGGAAGTGGCTGGTATTCCAGTGAGTTCCATATCTGTGTTACACTGAGGTCCATGTCTGTAGTCAGTCTTTTTTTTTCTTTTAATTTATTTTCAGTGATCCAAAATTCATTGTTTATGCACCACACCCAGTGCTTCATGTAATAAATTCCCTCCTTAATACCCACCACTGGGCTCACCCAACCACCTGCCACCGTCCTCTTCAAAACCCTCAGTTTGTTTCTCAGAGTCCACAGTCTCTCATGGTTTGTCTCTCCCTCCGATTTCCCCCAGCACACTTCTCTCCATCTCCCAGTGTCCTCCACGTTATTCCTTATGTATTGAGTCTTATAAAAACTTTTATTTCTTTCCCTATTCTGCTTTGCATATGCTTACCTTAGATGTTAAAATGTTATAAACCCTCCTGCCTGGTCCATTTTCTCTCTCTTCTCTCATGATTTCTCATGCTCTCCCTGCCAACCCCACATGCCTTACAATATCTGGATATGACTAATTTCTTCCTGAGCTACTTTATTCTACTCTGCCATATGGTTGCCCTTCCCTCTTCTGTACCATAACTTCTATCCCCTGCATTTGTGCTTTAACAATACCTAATTCTTTTCACTACATCTGTATCTTTGAGGTCAATACTCAGTAGTGCAATTGCTGGGTCATAGGCTAGCTCTATTTTACTGGAAAGAAGGGCCATATGCACCCCAGTGTTCATAGCAGCAATGTCCACAATAGCCATTCTGTTGAAAAAGCCAAGATCCCCTTCAACAGACAAACGGATAAAGAAGATGTGATCTATGGATACAATGGAATATCACTCAGCCATCAGAAAGGATGAATACCCAACTTTTGCATCAACATGGATGGGACTGGAGGAGATTATGTTAAGTGAAATAAGTCAAGCAGAGAAAGTCAATCATCATATGGTTTCACTTATTTGTGGAACCTAAGGAATAGCATGGAGGACATTAGGAGAAGGAAAGAAAAAATGAAGTGGGGGCATTGGAGGGGGAAATGAAACATGAAAAACTATGGACTCCAAGAAACAAACTGAGGGTTTTAAAGATAAGAAGGATGTGGGGATGGGTGAGCCTGGTGATGGGTATTAAGGAGGGCACATATTGCATGGGGCACTGGGTGTTTTACACAAACAATGAATCATGGAACACTACTTCAAAAACTAATGATGTATTGTATGGTAACTAACATAACATAATTAAAAAAAAAAAGGAGGGGGACAATACCTAACACTCAATCTTTGCTAGTTTCTTGTTTACCTCCTTTTAAGAGTAAGCTCATTAGTGGTTTTTTGTTTGTTTGTTTGTTTTTGTCTCAACTAAAAGAAGAAAAATAATACACATTATTTTGAAAACTTTTTGAACAGTGTACAAACGTTAGTCAAGTCCACAATGTCTCATCTCTTCTTCCTCCTAACATGGCTAAGTTGAAAAACCCTTTATCTGGGAAAAGATCATTCTCCTGCCACCTTGTGTAAGATTTTGGCTTTAGCTTAGATTATCCTTTCTTTCCTTTTCTGAAAATAAGTTGAAAATATTAATAGCCTCAGTTTCTTCTTCCAAAATATGACTGCTTCTTTACCAAGTGCAAAAGCAACTCATTTTGACCATAGTAAACAGCTTGGACCTACTTTTTTTGGCTCACTGTTTTAGTGAGACAAGTGGAGTGAAGATGACACACCATTTCCAAATGTATTCATAATTGGTAGACCATACTTCTAACTTGAAGTTTTGTTGCCATTAAACTACGACCAGAATCGCTATAATTACAGAGGTAAATTCTTTATATTTACTATATTTGAAATTACCATATAATACCAAAATAAAATTATGATTATGTGAAGAGTCTGTAATATTAAGATGACTTTG
This sequence comes from Mustela nivalis, assembly GCF_964662115.1. Classification (NCBI taxonomy): domain Eukaryota; kingdom Metazoa; phylum Chordata; class Mammalia; order Carnivora; family Mustelidae; genus Mustela; species Mustela nivalis. The sequence goes on from NW_028136228.1 coordinate 146,474, forward strand.
AAACTATTGCTTATCTAAATGAAATTTCCCATTTTATAATCTTGTATAAGCTTCCGTTGTCATTTCCTATTTAAAATCTATTGGAAGGCTCTCTTATTTTCCCTTAAGTGGGAAGTCAAATGTGGAACAAATTCATCCCAAAGGAACTGATTCTATATTCCACTGAAGACCAGGTGGCTTCCATGTGGCATTTTGCCTCTTGCATATTGTTCAACTCCTACAACAAATGGGGGTATGCTCTTTAGTAAACTAATTCAACTCAATTAGAGACATTGTCTTCAAGGGATAACATCATAGAGACTAGAATCAGAATCATACTTTTGGGAAAATTGGGCCCAGGTTTTTTGTTTTGTTTTGTTTTGTTTTAAGATTTTATTTATTTATTTGACAGACAGAGACCACAAGTAGGCAGAGAGGCAGAGAGAGGGGGGGAAGCAGGCTCCCTGCTGAACAGAGAGCCTGATGCAGAGCTCGATCCCAGGACCCTGAGATCATGGCCTGAGCCAAAGGCAGAGGCTTAACCCACTGAGCTACCCAGGCGCCCCTGGGCCCAGGTTTTGATGGCTTCTTTCCTCAATCTTATAAAACCTATTTGAACTCTACTGGATGCCAGACTGCTTAAAAATATTTGGTCCCTTGTAATTTTAACCTTTCAGTATTCAATGCACCTGATTCATGTAATATCCTATAGTATTTTTGTCAAAGGAAGACTCTCAAAGTGTGTTTCTTGGGAGACACTTTTCAATTGGTTGCTTACATTTCTGCATTTATTATTTGTTCTAGACCATCCTTTGAAGATGGTTGTATTGAATAGACTTGGAGGACAGAAATACTATCTTTTTTTTTTAACTTAACCTGTTGTGTTTGCAAATATTATCTGCCTCTGTTTTGATTCTTCTTGTGGGAACTGAGGCTCAGAACTGATATATAACTCCCACCCCTACACACACACACACACACACACACACACACACACAAACACAGAAACACACACACACACAAATACTGTTAATATTCTGGCTACCTCTAATGCTGTGAATAATAAACTATATTATTTCTGAACCCTGAGTCTGCATCTTCTATCAACACCCAAGAAACCACAGCAGACTCATACACAAGCTTTCAAATAAGGGAAAATAATCTCAGATGCTTTATAATTTTTGATAGTGTTACCTACTTCTGAACATATGACTGAACACATATAAAGCTGGAGCCATGACCATTTAGAGCTTCTTCTGTGGAAGAACTATGCATTCACTAGTAAACAAAAGTAGTTTTATCTTTTTTTTTTTTCCTCCTGGACACCATTTCCTCTCTCACACTGTTGCTCAAATTGGATGGAGTCTAAGGTCATTTGAGGAAATTTTTGTTTAATGACTCAAAATAAAATAGGAAGAGTCTAAAGTGCTAAAATTAATTCTAGATAAAAGGTATAAGTCATGCCAGAAAGGATAGTAATTTTATTTAACAACTGCCTGTTCACCCCTTATTTGTTCATTAACTAATCTCCAAATTCCTGACTAAATCCCTTTTGTAAGCCAGAATGTGAGCTAAAAACTGGGATTTTAAAAAATTTTCATTTGAAATCCAGTTAGTTAACATATATGGTTGTATTAGTTTCATGTGTAAAATATAACATATAGCACTCGGTGCTCATCATGACAAGTGCTCTAATTAACCCCCATCACTTATTTAATCCATCACTCCTTTCAGATCCCCTCAAGTAACCATCAGTTTGTTCTCTGTTATGAAATGTCTGTTTCTAGCTTTGTTTCTCTTTCTATGTGTTATTATTTTCCCCTTTGCTTGTTTGTTTTGTTACTTTTATTCCATATATGAGTAAAGGTATTTGTCTTTCTCTGACTGACTTATTTCACTTTTAGCATTATACTGTCTAGTTCCAGCCATGTTATTTCAAATGGCAAGATTTCAGTCTTTTTTATGGCAGAATAATATTCCATTGTATATACATACCACTTATTCTTTATTTATTCATCAATTGATGGATACTTCGCTCTTTCCATATCTTAGCTTTACAAATAATGCTGCTATAAACATAGGGGTGCTAGCATCCCTTTGAATAAGTTTTCTTAAATTCATTGGGTAAATACACACCAACAGGATTGTTGGATCACAAAGGACTTCTATTTTTAAATTTTATGGAAATTCCATACTGTTTTCAAATATGGCTGTATCAGTTTGCATCACCACCAACAGTTCACAATTGTTACTTTTTCTTTTTTTTAAGATTTTATTCATTTGACAGAGAGAGATCACAAGTAGAGAGAGAGAGGAGGGAGCAGGCTCCATGCCTGGCAGAGAGCCCAATGTGGGACTTGATCCCAGGACCCTGAGATCATGACCTGAGCTGAAGGCAGAGGCTTAACCCACTGAGCCACCCAGGCAGCCCCCACAGGTGTTACTTTTTCACATCCTCTCCAACCCCTTTTGTTTCTTGTAGTGTTGATGTTAGCCATTCTGATAGGTGTGAGGTGGTATCTCTTTCTAGTTTTGCTTTGCAATTTCCTGATGATTCATGATGATGGACAACTTTTCATGTATCTACTGAACATTTGAATGTGTTCTTTGGGGAAACACTTGTTCATGTCTTCTATCCATGTTTTTATTGGATTATTTGTTTTTGGATATTGACTAAAAACTGGATATTAAGTAACACACAAGACAGGTTTCCTTTAGCTTAAATTTTCTTTGCATGAGTATCATTAACAGGAAAAAATATGCATATGTGTATGTACAAGTGTGTTTATGTATACATCTATCTATCTATCCTCTATCCCCTGTCTTCTAATTGTGGTAAATCCTGTAAGGTGGGGAATGGGATAGTCTGAAGAAATATGCTGCTGGATATGTTGGGTAAGCAAATTTAATTGCACTCAGATGCATTGGATATAAGTGAATCACTCAAATGAGTTATTTAATATTATATAGAAACAAATTAAAATTTTATGTAGTTGAAAATAATAGGTAGTTAAAATAATTTTTGTTGTTTGTTGTTTTTGTGTCTCTTTTGTTTATATATACTATGGTGTGAATGTTTATGTCTCCCAAAATCATATTACAAAATCTAACTCTGGAAGTGATAGTATTAAAACATAGGGGCCTTTGGGAGGTGATTAGGTTATAAGTGGGATTACAGTCCTTTTAAAGGAGACCCCAGAGAGTTCTCTTGATTCATTCATCATGTACGTTTACAGTGAGAAGATAGACATCTATGAGGAAGTGGGCTCTCCCTGGATCTGCCCATTCCTTAATCTTGAACTTCTCAGTTCTAGAACTGTGAGAAATAAATTCCTGTTCTTTATAAGCTATTCAGTCTATATCATGTCCGTTATAGCAGCCTGCATGCAGAAGGACACTATGACCTAAAATGAGAGCAATAAATATAAAGTTTCAGTAAAGTCAGTTGGTACAATGTTTTTTTACTTAGAGAAGACATGCTGCTTCATGTTAAACCTTGATATTGTATATGTTTCTTGAAGGGCCACTTCTTACTCCTTTGTGTGTTTTCCACAAAGTCCAGAATGATGCCTTACATAAAGGTAATATTTTATAAATACTGTTGGGAACATATACTTCTCTAAAATCTTATTTTGCCTACAGATTACTTGGATCCACTTTGCCTTGTGTAGAATATTTGAAATATATTAAGAACAGAATGTCTCTCTAAATAACATTTAGAATCATCATTAAAAGACTCAAGGAAAAGTCAAAGAAGCTGGCAGAAGCAAAGGACCAAATTTTTGACCTGGCAGAAAAGGATTGGTAAATAAGGAAACAAATCCAAAGAAAGAAGGAAGAATGATGAAACATGACAATGAGCTTAGGAAAGTCATTGACTCCAAGGAATAGAAAGAGGTGCTTATTGTAGGAGAAGTAGGAGTGAGAGAAAAAAAAGAGGGCTGAACATGGATTTGAGAATTCAGAGCTAAAACTGTCCCTCATTTGGGAGCAGAAACAGAGATCCAGATTCAGAAGCAAGGAGGACTCACATCACCATCCACAGAAGCATAGAACAACAAGACATAGTTTCATTCCCTCTGCAAAAGCTATCAATGGAAGAATTCTCTTTACCTAAATATGCGTGGGAGTGTAGTTTGTACATAGCCAAGTCACTTACCTCAAGAGGACAAACTATACCAGTTCTCGAAGCAGGCCAGATTGCTCAAGCAACACCAGCCCAAGCCAAAATCCATTTCCCCTGCATTTGTGAACAATGACAGAGCAGTGGTTCACGTCTAGAACTAGGACATATTCAGAAGTCAAAGATTGTGTCATGGATTGTGCCTATCAGTTCAGAGGCGGCCTTCAGCTCAACTCATGATCCCAGGGTCTTGGCATTGACTCTGGTCTCAGGTTCCCTGCTCAGGGGTAAGTCAGCTTTTCCATCTCCAGCTCTACACCCTGATTGTGATCTCTCTGTCTCTCTGTCAAATATGTGCATGTGCATTGTTTGACAAAAAGACAAAAACACAACCGGGGTACAAGGATTGACTGTGGCCAGGGGATGTTTTCTTTAATTTGGACCTAGATCTCTATGGAAGGCAGCCAGGTTCAGAGAACCTCCCACCATCCTCAAATGCCAGACCTTCGCTCAGAGCTCCAATGTTTATTCTCCAGTTCCTTGTCTTCCTGAATATTCTCACCAACCTGTAGCATACGCTGTCTGTGGCTCTCTAATGGACCTTTGTTGTCCCACTGTTCATCTTCTGCTGCCTCCATTAGAACACGCCCATCTTCCACAAGAGGCACTGTTTGCTTATCCCATGAAACCATTTGGGGGATGTTCATGAGAGGGTGAAGGCAGGCTTGTGCTGTCACATCTACATGTACTCCTCCAGAGGGTATCTGCAGGACCCTGTGGGAATGCTCCAGGTTCTTTGACATTTGAATTCTCTTCAATGCGTCCTTTTGAAGATACAAGTTGTCTTCCTGAAACAGGCACGGAAGTCTTTCAGATGGCTTCACTTGGGCTATGGGTCTTTTCCAACATGCTCCATGCTTGCTCCTGTGGACTCCAAGTACATGAGTCCATTCTGGACCTAAGGTTCTAGGATGTAGAATCTGCCTTTGGTACATCGTCAGTTTTGAAGATTTGGAAGACATTTTGGCTCGATTTCTAGAGACGCTACAAGTACTCGTTATAAGGGCTGCTAGGCCAGAGGGAGTCATTTTGTGTTTCTGCAGTAAACTTATATTGAACCCATGCAGTAAACTAAATTGACCCTACTGCTCCCAGAGGAGCTTACTCTCAAAGCCTAGATACAAGGGTGAATCAGGCCAGGAGAAGACATCCCATTAGAGGGGCACGGATATATCTACTAGGGTAAATTGAGATCCAATTGTCCACCCATGTGTTACCTAGCATTTTTGTTTTTGTGGTGTAGCAGACTTAGCACGACTGTGCAGTTTTTTTCTGTATTGTTATCTCATTGGCCAACTCTGTATAGCCTGGCTAAACTACCGCTATAAATGTTAGTCTGTGAGGCTGGGAGTGGTCGCCTCTTTGCAAGAGAAGGCCCTGACCGGTCAATATGATTCTCGATACTTTGTGCAAAATTAACGTTTGCTTGAACTTCACTTTGTATCAGTCTCGCTCCTTTGAATAAGGACCCTATTTTTGGAGGGCCACCCGAATTCAAATGATGAGAACTGAAACAGCATTGGAATTTTTGGAAAAGCCTCTGGAGGTAAGATCATGGGATCCTGCATGGAGCTGCAGGGTATGGCCCACTGGTAGAAGTTGGCAGCAGCCATGCTCCCCAGAGCTGGTGTGGATGCGGAGATGCCCCATCCTCTGCTGGTAGATCGTATGGGGGTTCAAGTCCCCCTGGGTGGTCAGGGGGTTCGATTCCCCCTAGATGGTCAGGGGGCTCGAGTTCCCCTTTGCGGTTAGAGGGGGTTCAAATACCCCTAGGTGAACTCCAGGGGGTTCGAGTCCCCCTGGATAGTCAGGGGGGTTCGAGTACCCCTAGACATTCAGGGGGTTCAAGTCCCCCTGGGCGGTTTGGGGGTTTGAGTCCTCCTAGGCGATCAGGGGATAAAGAAAGCCCCCACCAGTGGCAGGTTATGGGTAAGAATCGTTTGGCCTACGGTTGTCTTTGCCTGGTCCTTTTGTTGTCTGTTGTATTGTTTGTTATGATTGAAGGAATGGGGCAAGCAGAGAGTAAAGGGACTCTGACTTTCATCTCTCTTTTCTTCATAATAGATGTGAGGCTTCTCACTCACTCATTTCGTGTGTTAAGGGCTATGACTGTAGCCAACTGGGGTTAGTCTAAGAGTGAGTTAAGGTGCCCATGCTGATGCTCATTGGAGGTGAGCATGGAATATGAGTGCCTAATGGACCACTTTTGGTAAGCAGAACTGGAACTGTGGGATGAACCGACCTTGAGCCAAAGACTTTACAAAATATTCCCCAGCAGCTGCCGAAACCCCCTTTGTTTTGGGGAATTATTTGCCTTCTCTGGCCTGATGTGGACTGCCTAGCCCCTCCCCCTTGATGGCGGGAGAGCATGGCATCTGAAGTGGAGATAGTTATTTGTCTGTCTCAAGGTTTTAATGGGTAATTGTTAAAGTGGCTTCCAAAGTCTTTGGTAACCTGAAACTGTGAAGGGTTGCTTGAATGACAAATGGAATTAAATTTGTTGGACATGTAGGTCTTAACCAAATGAGATATAATGCTAGACCATTAGGTCAAAATCTCATCTTGACCACCACACACGCTATCGCGGACCTTCGTAGACTCCAACTGACTGATGGATGGTGAACACCCGAGTGACAGGGTATCAGGCCCTCCTCCTCAACAAACCAAGAGTGATCTCACAGCCACAAGTGGTGCTAAATCCAGCCACACTGCTCCCAGAGGAGCTGGCTGAACATCCACACAACTGTGCGGAGGTCCTAAACCAAGTCCCAGGAATAAGACTGGATCTCAGAGACATGCCCTTCCCAGATGCAGACATGACTCTGTTCATGGAAAGAGGTATGTGAGGTATGTGAGGGCTGTGGTAGTTTATCCTGAGCAGGAATTCTGGGCAGCACCCTGCCACATGGAACTTCGGCACAACAAGCAGAACTGATTGAAATCACTAAGGCACTGCAGATGGCTAAAGGTAAAACCACCAACATCAATACGGACCACAGGTATGTCTTTGCTACTCTCCATATACATGGAGCTACTTACAAAGTAAGGAGCCTATTAACAGCAGAAGGAAAAGGAATTAAAGCAGAAGAGAAATATTGGGACCCAAAAGAGGTGGCTGTTATGCATGTCTTGCGACACCAAAAGGGGACTGATCTGATTTCAAAAGGAAACCAATTATCAGATCGAGATTTAAAGCAAGCAGCCTGAGAAACAATGCAAGAGCTGGTTACACACCTGGATTTATCCCTACCAGATAAACTGGAGTATTCAGAGGAAGATTTAAAGTATTTACAAAAATGGCTAAATTATATTATAAAGGAGACTGGGCTAAGACTAAAAGAGGAAATTTAATTCTTCTTCGAAGACTAGGTAAGAAATTAGTAGACCAGATACATCAGGGTACTCACCTGGGGTCACTCAAACTCAAGGAACTTCCAGGCTTCTAAATTACGGTGTATGGTTCAGGATATAGTTGATAGATGTGCTCAGTGCCAGGCAGTTAATGTGGGAGGAACTAGAATTGGAAGAGGGAAAAGAGAAAGAGGTAGGGTACCAGGAATTTATTGGAAAATAGATATTACAGAAATAACACCCGGAAATATGGGGACAAGTATATGTTAGTTTTTGTAGATACCATTTCAGGCCAGGTTGAGGCTTTTTCCGAGAAACATGAGACGGCAGGAGTGATAGCCAGAAAGCTACAAGAAAAATAAGTCCTAGGTCTGGGCTGCCTCTCACGGTTGAGTCAGACAATGGCCTTGCATTTTGAGTTCAGTCTCACAGGAATTGGCCAAGGCCCTGGGCACAAATTGGAAACTACATTGTGCCTATCAGACCTAGAGTTCTGGGCATGTAGAGAGAATGAACCGGACTCTTAAAGAGACCTTGACAAAACTAACCCTGGAGACGGGCAGTGGATGGGTGGATCTGCTTTCTTTCACCCTACTCAGGGCAAGATGTACACACTATTTAAACAGGGTGGCCCCATTTGAAATGTTTGGGAGAACCCCTGCTCCCGCTCTGTTTTCGGCTACAAAAGGTTGCCCTAGCAGAAATGACTGATCAGTCTGTACTCCAGTCACTGCAGGCATTACAGTCTGTATTAAAAAAAAAATGCAGGGATCCAGACTGCCCACACTGGTATGGAGACGGAGGTGAAACCACTTCCTTTCCAACCCAATCACTTGGTTTGGATATGACATTATCAAGTGGGGAGCTTGGAGCCTCGCTGGATGGGACCTTTTACTGTTACCCTGACCACACCACAGCAGTAAAAGTAGAACGCATCAGGGCCTGGATTCACGCATGTCACATCAAACGAGCCAAGGATGAAGATGACCCCAAAAGGTGGAAGCCACAGCCAAAGATCCCGTTCACTGTGGACTAAATCTAAGACTGAAAAGACTATGAGTTTGTTGTTGCTCCTATTTTTACCTGTTTATGTAAAGTATAGGTAGTTAATTAGATAAAGGAAATTAGAAAAAAAAAATGGAAAGGGTTCTATGAAGCGGTAAATGGGTAAGTCATCAGCCGACTGTGCACTAGTCTCATTTACACTAGTGTAAATATACAGCCGACTGTACACTAGTGTCATGTACAAAAGAAAATGAGAGCGATAAAAATGTTAGAATTACATGCTCAATAAACCCTTTATAACCAGAGAATGTAGAACTGGATGAAAAGTCAAGGATTGGACTAATCTCCAAAGAATAGGGAGGAATGTAAGAGCCTGGGTGGCCAGAGGGAATCATTTTATGTTTATGCAGTATACATAGATTGACCTCATGCAGTAAATTTAGATTGATACTGCCCCTTCCAAAGGTATTTACTCTCAAAGCCTAGATATAAGGGCAGGTCAGGGCAGATGAAGATATCCAGTCAGTGGGGAGCTTATATCTACTAGGTAAATTGAGATTCAATTGTCCATCCGTGTGTTACTAGCAGTTTTTTTCTATGTCTGGCAGACCTAGCACCACTGTGCAGTTTTCTCTGTGTATTGTAATCTCAAGGCCACCTGTGTATAGCCCAGCTAAACTACATCTATACATGTTAGTCTGTGATGCTGGAGGGGGTCGAATTTGGAAGAGAAGGCCCTGACCAGTCAGTATGATTCTCAATGTTTGGAATGAAATTAAGCTTTGCTTGACCTTCGCTTTGTATCAGTCTTGCTCCTTTGATTAAAAACCGTAACACTTGTGTCTACACTGTGGAAGACTCCAGACATGTCTATGTCATGATTGGGGGTGTTCCCTTTGAGCTTTCCTTGGGTGGCTCTTCTCCTGTTCAGAAGATTGGTGAATGGGTGGGAGGGCCTAACCCTTGTGCAGGGCTCAGATTCCCTCCCCTGAGGTTTGCTTGAGGCCTGATTGTTACTTGACCTTTCCGGGCTAAGATGGAATGGTGGATTCTTGCCTTTCTCCGAAATCCAGAGGGCTGCTGCTGACAGTCAGGACCAAACACTACGAATCGGGCCATGGAGATGGTGATACCGACTCGCTTCACAAATTGCCTTGGTGAGAGACCCAGGTGGCTCCAGCGGTTTGGGATGGCTAGGGGTCCTATTGGCACAACCATGAATACTCCAACCAAGTGTAGTGATCAGGCATGGGTTTATGAGGATTGGTTGCTATGACCTCAAAGCGTTGTGACATCACAGATGCTGGCTTCACTGAAGCAGCTGTCCCTCTCCCATGACCTTGGTATCCTATGGCTTTAGGTAGAAAGCCCCGGGAAGGATAAAACAAGAGCCCTCTGAGCCTGATCAGGAACTCAGGTTGTCTTGTGGGTTAATGTCCCATTTCCCCTTTCTAGATAAATAGGAAAAAAATGATGTTCATTATACCTTCCTTTAGGCCAACAATTCTCCAGAGACAGCAAGGTGTCCTATTTCCACTACAATTTCTAGATCTCAAGAAACAGTGAGGCATCTTGGGTACCAACAGCTCTCCATGGGGTTTGTCATCCTGTGGGTGAGCAAGTCCATTGTCAGTGTCTTTTCCCAACGGGTCAGTGATGACTAACGGACAGAAAGTCCCTTTTTGAGGAAAAAGGTGAGGGCATGGATATATGCTACTGCCTTTGTCTTCATCTCCTAGAGTTCTGAAACACAAGGTTAAGGGATTAGGGCTCTGTCTACCTGGTTTTCCCATAACTTTGCAAAGTCTTCGAGGAAAGTGACGTTCTGATCAGAGCTAACTCTTCAGGAAGAGGCCTGGACCGCACCTGTTGTCATCATTAGTTAACTGTACTTGTAATGGAACGGGTATAGACATGTTGACCAAGTCTCTTTAGTCAAAAGGAAAGGGATGGCCTATATCGACGGCTTGCAAAGCCCACTTGAGCAGAACTGTGGACTGAGCCTCAAGGTCCTTGCAGACTAGTGATGAAGAAGGTGTGGTCCATCTTGGTAACAGAGTATTCCTCAGCCATCGGGGAGGATGAACCCCTGGACCTTACATTGACATGAACTTCCCATGTCTGGGTGATGGGAAATGGAAAAGACAGGCAGAACAATGGAAATATATAGCTTTCCACAATATGTTCCTCAGGAGGAATACCTTGGCTCTTAGTAAAGGAAAGGAAAATTGAATGGGAAGAATGCAGAGAAGGAGACCCACCAAGAGTGACTCAGGACTCTGAGAACCAAGCTGAGTGTTACAGAGAAGAGACACATGCAGGGAATAAGTGAAATGCTTAATGGGTGTTCAGGAGCTGTGGCATATATTAGGAAAAGCACTAGGTCGCATATGAAACTAAAAGATCCGTGAATACTGTGTCAAAAAAAATGACAAAAAAATTCCAAGAAGAATTCTAAGATTTTCAACAAAAAAATTCAGAGAAAAACAATGTGACCCTTTCAAAACCTAAAGAAGGCACAGGGAGAAAAGGAAAGAATTATAATTTTTATTATCTTTCCTTATTGAAATGGCATGGGATTTGTTTCCTAAAATGTCCTTATCTGAATTGGGGCTTTATCCTTGTAAATTAGAGTCTACCCACCTCTTCCATTTCTGAAATTGATGAGAAGACATGACATTGCCTTCTCTAAATACCTAGAAGAGTGGCCCAGGAAAATGACTTGGACCTGGCCTTCTGTGTGCTGGCAGGTGTTTGATTACTGCTTCAAACGCTTCAGTCACTACTAGAGAGCTGAGATTTTGTAGGTTTCCTGACCTAATCGTGGGAGTTTCTATGTGTCTGGGAATTTAACCTTTTCTCTCCGGTCTTGGATTTGCTAGCATAAATGTGTGTATGTGCCTCTTAGGTTATTCTTTTTTCCTTTCTACCAGTTGTCATGTGGTTTCATACTTTCAGCTGTGAGCTTGTCTCCCTGCTGTATCCCATTAATGGCTTCTGCAGTTTGTTCATGTTTTCAGAACTGAAGTGTGAGATCTCCGAATTTTTTTTTCTATTGGTTTGTTTGTATTTCCTTTATTTTGATAATCATATATATGATTTCATTTTTTCTGTTAACTTTGGAGTTAGGCTCTTCTTCTACTTGCTCCTTCAGGCGTCCACTTAGGTTCCTTTTTTTTTTTTTTCGTTTTTTTTTAAATTTTGGAAATGCATGCGTTTAACCCTTTATGGTTTCCCAATAAAATGTTTTTGCATCACCCCATAAGTTTCTTGACATTCCTTTGTTCATGGCTATTTCTGCATTTCCTTTGGATTTTCTTTGTTGATTCATTGCTAGGTCGTGAGTGTGTTGTGTTTTCCAACCTTTAGGGTATGGCTGTATTTCCAATTTGAAAGTGATATCTTCCCGTTTTCATACCTTCATGATCATAAGAGCCCAGGATAGGTTTTGACTTCTCTTCCATGAATTACGACTGGATTTGGACTCGAGCTCATGACCTGCGATAGACAAAGTTAGGTCCGCCGCTGGGAAGAACATATCTTATTGTCCTCAGAGACGCAATCTTACTCATGGATCCCCAAAGTTCAGGTGGTCTCCAGAGCCCATGTGGACATCTGTTATTCCTTACCACCATTCCACCAAATGATCTGTGCTGTGCTTAACGTGGATATCATAGTCCCCAACAATATTGGATTAAAGTCCCCATCTCCCTTCCTCTCTGATCATATGCTTCCAACGTTTAGATACAGCCATGTTCTGGTATATATGTTGGCAGTTCTTCCAGGTTTCTGATGTTTTGATGCTCCATTATGACAAAACACCTTCCGCTCTCTTTTGTCTCTGAAAGGCATAAAATCACTCTAGATGACTTATGCACAATTACTTTGGCTCTCTTCTCCTTGGCAAGAGCATAACGTACGTTTCCAAATTTCTTCACTTTCAAGCTATGTGTATTTTATAGTCAAAGGAAATCTCCTATGGGCAACAGGGGTCGAGCTTGTTTAATATTTGTTGTTTTTTGATGGATCCTTTCTGGTTTTTTGTTTGTTTGTTTGTTTGTTTTATTTTATTTTATTTTATTTTTTCTAATTTCAACCACACCTACAAAATGTTTGTATTGACGGGAGACTTTCGTCCTGAATGCTGAATGAATTATTGTTAGGTAAGAAGTTCACTTTCTCATTTCGGTTGAATTCTGACTTGAATTCTCTGTGCCTTTCCCTTTTATGGTATTTTCTTTGGGGATACTTCATTAGTGCGATTTCTCACTTCCTCCACCTCTTTCTCGTGTCTTCTCTGTGTGTGTGTTCGTCTGTGTGTGCATGTGCATGTCTTAATGTGTGCGTGGTCTGTATGTGTTTCACAAAAAACTTATAATTAAATTCCAGAGGTAGGAATTGGTTCTCTTAAGGTTAGCAATTCAATGTGACATGCCTTAGAAACTCACATTCCATCCGTTTCAAGAACATCTTCTGCAAGCAATGTCATCATTTGTACTCTTCCATAAACACGTATTCTCACAAAACTGCCTTCAAACAAACACCACATTTTGTGTGCCTCATTAGAATCGTATTGTTTGTCCCTATACCCCTTGATTTTTCATATGTTTCTTGACTGTCTTGAGGGAGTGAAATCGTCTGTTTGTTTTCTTTCTGAGAATGATAGATATGACAGAGCCCAAAGCTCTCTGCAAGCCTGTCACATGAGACATATGGAATAATTCATTCTTGCTTAAGTCTCAGTAAGAATTTGCGGTGACATGGAGGACAGTGAGATGGTAGTAGTGTCTAATAACCTCATGCTTGTCTTCAGCCATGAAAGCAAAAGGAAGATGACAACAATAATGGGGGCGGGGTGGAAATTGACCTGAAGCCTACACAGTAAACTCCACAGAGTAAGAGATCGGAGGTCGCAGAAACTATGGGAGAAGTTTGGAGACATGGCTCATGGGAGATTTGGGTGGTTCGTGCATCAGAGGGCAGTGATATCATGCAAAGGACAAAGGCACAGGAGAACAGGGCCCACTGGGAACCCACAAGGTACCTGTTTCCCAGTGCAATTGGCTGTGATGAACAGAGGGTCTGAGTTCTTGACAACACAATTCTTGAGGGGTGGAGTTTTTAGATCAGCGGGATTGGCAGAAATTGACTCAAAAGAACACCGTGTTTTCTTGTAGGGGACATGAACAAGCAACCAGGTGCAGAGAGCCTGGAGACCATGATCAGAAATAATACCAGGAGATGTAGTTGGAGGAGAGTGGGTCCTGGCAGTGCATCTGTGAGAGGCAGTGTTTGTGGAAATGATTCTATGGGTGCATAAGAAATGATCGGCTCTCAAACCAGTAGCAACAGGACTGAGCACTGGCCAAGACAGGATGGTGAGACATTTGCTGCCTACCCTCCCGACACAAAAACCCAACCTTGGAACACTTGGAGGACTGCCTTCCTCAGTCCAAGATGCTTAGTCCAAGGAGAACACATTCTCCCATAGGGGACAAGAAGAATGCCTTGACCACATGCTCTCTTCTGAACACAGCATTCTGCAGGCCTGCATTCTATTCGGTTGTGGAAGGTCTCTTTCACACTCACACTAGACCCTACTAAGTGAAACCTCAGCATATTTAGCCCGGGTCCTAACACACCAAACGCCCGGCAAGGAGGGCCTTTACAGTTGACTGGTCTCAAGGACAGGGTCAGCCATAACACAACAGCAGATGGCATGCATCACACACACACACACACACTCACACACACACACCCATCATCCCTTAAATGCCAGCACTTGGTCACTCCTGATTTCCTCTTCTTAAAGACATTAACCTCAGGATGGAAAAAGAATGAGCATTCAGAATATGGAGAGGTAGACAGAGACTTATATCCAAGGCAAAGATGGAAGAATCCACTGACGCCAAGGTAAAAGAACAAGAAATGATCACGGCTAGGCAATCAGAGAGAACCTTCTACATAGAACACGCCCGATGGGGTATAGAAAGCAGCGGCCTGGATACTTCCTGTACATCAGAAAACATAGAAGATATCAGAGAGTCTTGAACCACAGAGATAAACTGATAAAGATAAATGAACATAATAGCTCCTGAAGAGAAGTTTGGTAGGAGACTGGATGCAAAGTCTGGGAACATGGCAGAAGTAGAGGATCCAATGAGTGACCTGGAAGAACAAGTCTAGACAATAAGAAAGCAAATTCTAAAAGAGAAGGAAGAATGACGGGACATGACAATGAGCTTAGGGAATCATCATCTCCAGGAATTGAAAGAGGTTCCTTTTGTAGAAGAAGTAAGAGTGAGTGAAAAAAGAGGGCTGAACATGGATTTGAGATATCGGGGCTGAAAATGACCCTCATCTGGTAGCACAAACAGAGGTCCACAATCAGAGGCACAGAGGACTCCCATCACCTTCCACAGAAGCAGAGCACCAAAAGACATAGTGTCATTTACCCCTGGAAAATCTAGGCATGGAGGAATTCACTTTAGCAAATAGGTATGGGAGAATAGTTTGTCCATAGCCCAGTCACTGACTTCAAGAGGAAATGCTATACCAGCTCTCGAAAAAATCCGGATAGCTCAAGCAACACCAGCCCAGGCCAAAACCCTTATCCCCTGCATTTCTGAACAATGACTGAGCAGCGGTTCTTGTCTAGAACCACGAGGTTCTCAGAAGTCAACGGTTGGGCCCCAGGATGTGTCAATCAGTTCAGAGGCACCCTTCAGATCAACTCATGATTCCACGGTCTTGGCAATGACTGTGGTCTCAGATTCTCTGCTCAGGGGAAAGTAAGCTTCTCCCTCGCCAGCTCTACCCCTTGATTGTGAACTCTCGGTCTCTCTGTCTAATAAGTGCAAGTGCATCGTTTGTCAAGATAACAAAAACAAAACCAGGCACAATAATTGACTGGGGGCAGAGGATGATTTATTGAATTTGGACCAAGGTTCCTATGGAGGGCAGCTAGGTACAGAGAACCTCCCACCATCCTAAAATACCATACCTTTGCTCGGAGCTCCAATGTTCATTCTCCTGTTCTTTCTCTTCCTGGATCTCCTCACCAACCTGAAGCATCCGCTGTGTGTCACGCTGTACTGACCCCTTGTTGACACATGTTCATTCTCTTCTGGCTCCATTATAACATACCCATCTTCTACTACAGGCACTGTTTGCTTATCACATGACATCATTTGGCTGGGGGTCATGAGAGTTAGAAGGCAGGCTTGTGCTGCCACATCTCCATGTATTTCCACAGGGGTAGCTGCTCCACCCTGAGGGAGTACTCAAGATTCTTCCACATTTGAATCCTCTTCAATGCGTCCTTTTGGACATAAAAGTTGTCTTCCTGAAACGGGCAGGGAAGACTTTCAGATGGCTTCACTTGGGCTATGGGTCTCTTCCAACATGCTCTCCGTTTGCTCCTATGGACTCCAAGTACATGAGTCCAACCTGGACCTAAGGTTAAGGGTGTAGAGTCTGCCTTGATGCATGGTCATTTTTGAAGATTGGGAGGCATTGTTGGCACTGTTTCTGGAGATGCTCGAGGTACTCGTGTCCTCGCTGTGGAAGACTCAGACATGTCTTTGGCACGGTTGCGGGTGTTCAGTTTTCTTTGCTTGGGTGGGCCTTTTCCTGTTCAGAAGCTCCGTGATTGTGTGGGAGGGCCTTATCCTTGTGCAGGGCTCAGATTTCCTCCCCTGAGGCTTTGCTTGAGTCCTGATTGTTTCTTGGCATGTCGTGGTTAAGATGGAATGGTGGATGCTTGTCTTTCTCTGGAATCCAGAGGGCTGGTGCTGATAATCACGACCAAACACTATGAATTGGGCCATGTGGAAGGTGACACCGACTCGCTTCGCAAACTGCCTTGGTGAGAGACCCAGAGAGCTCCGGCGGTTCGGGACGGCCTGGGGTGCTCTTGGCCCACCCACGACTACTCTAGCCAATTGTAGTGATCAGGCGTGATGTAATGAGGAGTGTTTGCTATGAACTCAAAGCATTGTGACATCACAATGGCTGGCTTCACTGAAGCAGCTGTCCTTTTCCCATGACCTTGGTGTCCTAAGGCTTTAGGTAGGAAGCCACCGAAGGACAGAACAAGAGCCCTCTGATTCTGATCAAGAACTCAGGTTGTCTTGTGGGTTAGTGTCCCACTTCCCCGTTCTGGAAAAAGCGGAAAGAAAATGATGTTTAGTATACCTTCCTGTAGGCCAACATTTTCCCAGAGACGGCAAGGTGTCCTAATTCCACTACAATTTCTAGAGATCTCAAGAAACGGTGAGGCCTCATGGGTATCAACAACTCTCCATGGGTTTGGAAATACTGTGTTTGAGAGCGTCCTTTCTCAGCGTCTTTTGCCTATGGCTCAGTGATGACTAAGGGACGGAAAGTCCCCTTTCGAGGAAAAAGGTGAGGGCATAGATATATGTTGCTGTCTGTGGTCTCATCTCTTAGTTTTCTGAAACACACGGCTAATGGTTTAAGGCTCTGTCTACCTGGCTTTCCCTTACACACCTTTGCAAAGTCTTAGAGGAGAGTGTCATTCTGCATCAGGGCTAAACCTAAGGAAGAGACCCGGACAGCACCCGTTGTCATCATTAGTTGTCCTTGTTGCGGTAACGGGTATAATCATGTTGACCATGTCTCTTTAGTCAGAAGGATAGGTATGGCTAATATCGATGGCTTGCAAGGCCAATTCGAGAGGATCTTTGCAGTGAGCCGCAATGCCCTTGCAAGGACTAGTGGATAAGGAAGGCTTGGTCCATTTTGGCAAGCAGTATTCCTCGGCCGTCGAAGAGAATGAACGCCCTGGACCTTGCCTTGACATGAATGTCCCATGCCTGGCTGATGTGAAATGAAAAGGCAAGCAGAAAAAGGGAAATATCATATGGCTTCCCACAATATGTACCTCCTAAGGAATACCTTGGCGCTTTGTCCTCTTCAATAAACATGTATTCTCATAAAACTGCCTTCACACAATCACCAGGATTGGGTGCCTCATTAGTGTCGTATTGTTTGTCCCTATACCCCTTCCTTTTTCATATGTTTCTTGACTGTCATGACGGAGTGAAATCATCTGTTTGTTGTCTTTCTGAGAATGATAGATGTGACGAAGCCCAATGCTCTCCGCAACACTGCCACATGAGGCAAGTGGAAGAATTCATTCTTTCTTATGTCTCAGTAAGAATTTGTGGTGACATGGAGGACAGTGAGATGGTAGTAGTGTCTAATAACCTCGTGCTTGTCTTCAGCCAAGAAGGCAACAGGAAGATGACCAGAAAACTGCAACGGAGTGGACATTGACCGGAAGCCTACAAGGGAAACTCGACAAGAAGAAAGGTAGTCGCAGAGACTAAGGGAGAGGTTGGAGACATGGCTTATAGGAGATTTCGTTGGTTCATGCATCAGATGGCAGTGATCCCTTGCAAAGGACAAATGCCCAGGAGAGCAGGGAATGCTGGAAAACCACAAGGCACCTGTTTCCCAGTGCCATTGGCTGTGACAGGAAGAGGGTCTGAAGGGCACGAGTTCTTGACAACACAAGTCTTGAGTGCTGGAGTTTTCAGATCAGCAGGCTTGGCAGATATAACGTCGAAAGAACTCCGTGTTTTTCCTGCATAGGTCACCAACAAGCAACCAACCATGTGCAGACAACCTGGAGACCATGATCAGCGACAATACCAGGACACGCAGTGGGAAGATGGTGGATCCTGGCAGTGCCTCCATGAGAGGCCGTTTTCGTGGAGTTGTATCAATGGGGGCATAAGAAATATTGGGCTCCCACATGAGGAGAATCAAGACTGAGCTACTGGCCAATACAGGATGGTGAGTACATTAGCTGCCTACTCTGCCCACACGAAATCCCAACCATGGAACACTTGCGGGACAGCCTTCCTCACTCCAAGTTGTTTACTCCAAGGAGATCAGACTATCCCAAAGGGGATGAGAAGAATGCCTTGAACACATAATCTCTTCTGAACACAGCATTCTGTAGGTCTGTGTTCTGATGATTTTGTGGAATGTCTCCTTTCACAGGCACACCAGAGCCCACCAAGGTAAACCTCAGCATATTCAGCGCAGGCCCCAAACACACCAAACGGTAGGCAAGGAGATCCACTGCAGATGGCTGGTCTCAAGGACAGCATCAGCCACAACACAAACATCAGATGGCATGCATGCCACACACACACACACACACACACACACACACACAAGCACACACACACTAGACAAACCTTAAGGGCCCGCCTTTGGTCACTCAATGATCTCTTCTACCTAAATAAATTACCCACAGGATAGAAAACAGAATAAGTATTTCGAATACAGAGAGGAGACAGAGATCTAGATCTAATATAGATGGAAGAATCAATAGATGCCAAGGAAAATGAACAAGAAAGGATCACGGCTAGGAAATCAGAGTGAAGCTTCTACATATAACACGCCCGATGTGGGTTTGATAGCAGCGGCATGGATCCTCCCTATACATCAGAAAACATAGAAGATATCAGAGAATCTCGAACCACAGAGATAAAACTGATAAAGATAAAAGAACCTAAAGAGCTCCTGAAGAAAAGATTGGTAGGAGACTGGATGCAAAGTCTGGGAACGTGGCAGAAGTAGAGGATCCAATTAGTGACCTGGAAGAACAAGCCTAGAAAATAAGGAAGCAAATTCTAAAGGAGAAGGAAGAATGATGGAACATGACAATGAACTTAGGGAATCATCATCCGAAAAGAAGGTAATAGGTGCCTATTGTAGGATAAGTAATAGTGAGAGAAAAAAAAAGAGGGCTGAACATGGATTTGAGAATCAGGCTGTCAATGACCCTCATCTGGGAGCTGAAACAGAGGTCCAGAATCAGAGGCACAGAGGACTCCCATCACCTTCCACAGAAGCAGAGCACCAAAAGACATAGTGTCCTTCCCCCTGGAAAATCTAGGCATGGAGGAATTTTCTTTACGCAAATAGGCATCGGAGAATACGTTGTCCATAGCCCAGTCACTGACTTCAAGAGGAAAAGCTATAACAGCTCTCGAAGCAGGTCGGATAGCTCAAGCAACACCTGACCAAGCCAAAATCCTTATCCCCTGCATTTCTGAACAATGAAAGAGCAGCGGTTCTTGTCTAGAACCAGGAGGTATTCAGAAGTCAAAGGTTGGGTCCCTTGTTGTGTCCATCAGTTCAGAGGCGGCCTTCAGATCAACTCATGATTCCAGGGTCTTGGCTATGACTCTGAATATGACTTTTATGTGACTTTTATGTGACTTTAATATGAATTTTATATAACTATAAGATAAATAAAAAATGAATTAAAAAAATAAAAAGATAATTTCTTTACCTATAGGTATAGCATTGTTTGGGAAAAGAAGATTACCTTGAAGTTTAACTCTATATGAACATTAGAAAATAGAAATGAAAAAGGAATAAACTGGACTAAACTAAACTAAATTTTTTAAAAAATTAGAATGCAAATGAAAAAAAATGTGTATGTATCAAAAAGTTCAGGTTAGAAGGTTAATATGGAATTTGATATACTGGACATCTCAGTTTGAAGGTAAATAGGTTAAAAAGTTATCTATATATTACAAATAAACCAGAATAGTGGGAATGAGTTAAAAATAAAATTTGTAGCTATGAAGTAGCAGTGGTTGTTGTTGTGTAGTCTTTTTTTCTTTCCTGGTTGGTTTTCTGCGGCAGAGGCCTGTCACGTGGGTTTCAGTCAATGATGTTCCCTGATTTAAATTCTCCAACCCCTCTCAAGGGGATGGGCTCTAAGGAATCCTGTTTTTTCAGGTCTTTATTCTTTGGAGGATTTTATGTTTGTTAATTTTTTTTTCTCTTGCCTTGACCTCTTTTGATGGCTTTTGGAGATGAAAGCAAACTGCACCCTGTTCTCTCTCTCAGAGATAATCCTCAGTCTTCTCACCTGTGGGTGCTGCAGAGCCCATATAAATTCGCCCTTGCCTGCTGCCAGAGCAAATTTTGAGTCGTAGTCCCAGGGAGCACAGAATCTTCTGCTTGTACCCAAACCATTGCAGCAGTGTCTGTCTAGGCAGCTCCTGACCATCAGAGAGGTTCCAATTGCCATCCCACACTGAGATTTTCATGCTGGCCCTGGCTGGGAGTGCCTGGTCTTTCTCTGTCTAAGAGTTCTGGGCTTGCAAGCACTCTCTCAGGGGAGGGTGTGGGTCATGCGTGTCTCAGGCTCTGATAGAAGGGTGCGTGTCTGAGAGCATGAGCCTGGGCCTTCACGCACCTCTCTCAGGAGAGTGTGTGGGGTGCACGCGTGTCTCATGCTCTGATAGTATGGCACGGGTCTAAGCAATGGACTGGGCCTTTGCACACCATTCTCAGGGGATGGTAAGGGGTGCAGGTGTCTCAGGCTCTGTTAGCAAGTCTCATTGCTCTGCTGCTTGGTGAGGCTCTAAGCCCCTAACAGGAGCTGAACCCCACATGATCATGGGTGTGCTGTTGGCTCAGGGACCAAAACATCGTTTTTCCAACACACTCTCTTTGGCTCAGCACCAGGCAATCTGTACTGGGTGTGGGGACTTAAGCCCGTGTCCTTAGCTGCCATGATTCACACAATTTACTTTCAATATCCTTTGCACTTTTTGAATGCTTTCAACCAGAGTCCAAGTTAGTGCTGGTCCCCAGACTCAGAACACTCTTGTATTGGGGTATTACTTTCCAATTGGTGGCCTTGGGTGGGTCCCTTGAACTTTTGTTTATTTCAGTAACAGTCCAACGTTCTCACTCCACTTTTCCTGCCCACTGATGACTTCTGCGCTGGCAGAGATCCAGACATATATAATTCTGATCTCAGGCTGTTTTCATGGGTAATCAGAATTCTTTGGTAGGAAATAACTTCAATTTGGAGTACAGGTTGAAATGGCACCTCCTCTTACTTGCCCATCATCTTGTTTCCTCTCACATGACACTTATAAGAAAATTTCAAGAGATAGGAATTTGGCATTTTATGGATAGCAAATCAATTTCATGTGCATTGAGAACTCACATTCCATCACTTTCAGCCACAATTCCTGCAAAGAATGTCCCATTTTGTCCTGTTTTATAAACACGTATTCCCACTAACATGCCTACAAAGAAAGACAAAAGTTTAAGTGTCTGGTTAGAGTAGTATTGCTAGTCCATTTTCCCCTGCTTTTTCACATGTTTCTTTACTACCATGACGGGGTGAAATCATACGTTATTTGTCTTTCTGAGACTCAGAGATGTGACATAGCCCAATGCTATTCACAACATTGCCACATGAGGCAAGTGGCAAGAATTCATTCTTCCTTATGGCTGGGTAAGAGTCTGTGATGCCTTTGGAAGATAGTGAGATGTTAGTAGTATCTGGGAACTCCAGGCTTGTCATCAGCCATGAACACAACTGGAAGATGACTACATCAACTGTGACTTGGTGGAAATTGACCTGAAGCCTACAGACCAAACTCTACAGTAAAAGAGAAAAGAAGTCAAAGAGACTATGGGAGAAAATTGGAGACATGGCTTAGGGAGAAGTAGGCGGTGGTGCTTCAGACGGCTGTAAGCCAATGCAAAAGACAAAGGCACAGGAGAGACGAGAACACTGGGAACCCACAGGTAGCATGTTTCCCAATGCCACTTGCTCTAACCAGCAGCTTATCTGAATGGTACAAGTCCTTGCCAACAAAGGGTGTTGAGTCTGGAGTTTTCAGATCATCAGTCTTGGCAGATATCGAGTTGAGAGAACACTGTGTTTCTCCTGGAGAGGACACCAACAAACAACCAGGTGCAAACAGCCTGGAAATCATGATCAGAGACAGTACCAGCAGACACCGAAGGAAGATGGTGGTTTCTGGCAGTGTATCTGTGAGAGGCACGGCTCGTGGAGATGATTTGATGGGGGCAAAAGTAATTTGGGGCTCTAGCACAAACAGCATAAAGACCGAACTACTGGCAAAGACAGGACGGTGAGGACATTAGCTGCCTCACGTACAAAAGCGAAGTCCAAACCATGGAACACTGTGGAGACTGTCTTCCTCCGTCCAAGTTGCTTAGCCAAAGGAGAACAGACTCTCCAGTAAGGGACTAGAAGAAAGCCCTTCTACCATGCTCTCTTTAAAACACAGCATTCTGCAGGCGTTTGTCTGTTGAGTTGGTTGAACGTCTCCTTTCTTAGGCAAACCAGTGCACACCAAACTAAACCACACCATATTCAGCACAGAAACACTAAAATGGCATGCAAGGAGAGACCCTGCAGATGACTGTCTTAATGTCGGGACAGCCACAACACAACAACAGAGGGCATGCACTCCACAAACACCCGAGACTTCCTCAATGGCCAGACCTTGGCCACCCCATGATCTCTTCTTCCTAAAGACATTACCCTAAGGGTAGAAAACAGAATGGGCTTTGTGAATAGAGAGAAGAAGACAGAGACCTGGATCCAATGCAAAGATGGAAGACTCAATTGATGCTGAGGAAAAGAATTAGAAATAATCATAGCCAGGCAATCAAAGTTAAACCTTTAAATGTAACAAGCCCGATGAAGGATTGAAAGCAATATCCAGAATACTCACTGTACATAGAAAAAGACAGAAGACATCAGGGAGTCTCCTACCACAGAGATAAAAGTGATAAAAAAATAAAATCTAGGGTCTCTGATAATAAGATTGGTAGTAGACTGGTTGCAAGGCCAAGAAGCTGGCAGAATCAGAGGATACAATTAGTGACGTGGTAGAAAAATACTGGAAAATAATGGAAGGTAAGTGAAAGAGAGAAGGAAGAATGATGGAACATGACAATAAGCTTATTGAAAACATCAACTCCAAGAAAAAAAAAAAAAAGAGGTGCCTATTCTTGCACACCTAGGAGTGAAAGAATAAAGAAGGCCAAATATTTCTTTGAGAAATCAGAGCTGAAAATGTCCCTGATCTTGGAGTAGAAACAGAGCTCCATATTAAGAGGCACAGAGTACTCCCATCACCATCAACAGATTCAGAGCAATACAATACAGTGTCATCCCCCCTGCAAAAGATAGCAAGGGAGTTATTCTCGTAATGCAAAAATGTGTGTGAGAGTAGTTTGTCCATAGCCAAGTCACTGACTTCAAGGCGACCAGTTATACCAGCTCTCAAAGCAGGTCGGATAGAACAATCAACACCAGGCCAAGCCAAAATGCGTATCCCCTGCATTTCTGAACAATGACAGAGCAGTGATTCTGTCTAGAACTCTGAGGTATTAAGAAGACAAAGATTGGGTCCTGGGGTGTGTCCATCAGTTCAGAAACGGCCTTCAGCTCAGCTCATGATACCAGGGTCATGGCCTTGTCTCTGGTCTCAAGATCCCTGTTCAAGGGCAACTCTGATTCCCCACCACATCTCCATCCCGTGAGTGTGATCTTTCTGTTTCTCTCTCAAGTACGTTCATGTATATTGTTGGACATAAATAAATTTTAAAAAGTTTACAATGATTTACTAGGGCCAGAGTATTGTTTATTTAATTTGGACCTATGTCCCTATGGAATGCACGCAGGTACAGAGCACCTCCCACCGTCTTAAAGTGCCAGGCCTTCACTCTGTGCTCCCTTGTCCATTCTCCTGTTCTTTGTCTTCCTGTACCTCCTCACCAACCTGTATCACCCACTGTCTGTCCCAGTATAGTGGCCCTTTGTTGTCACATTGTTCATCCTTTCCTGGTTCCATTAGAACATGCCCATCTTCTGCAAGAAGCACCATTTGGTTATTACCTGAAA
The DNA here is from genome assembly GCF_964662115.1 of Mustela nivalis. NCBI lineage: Eukaryota > Metazoa > Chordata > Mammalia > Carnivora > Mustelidae > Mustela > Mustela nivalis. The sequence goes on from NW_028136228.1 coordinate 170,731, forward strand.
CCATTTGGGGGATGGTAATGAGAAGGTTAAGGCAGGCTTGTGCTGCCATATCTCAATTCAGTTCTGCAGAGGGTAGCTACACCACCCTGTGGGCATACTCAAGGTTCTGCATCATTCGAGTCCTCTTCCATTTGTCTTTTGTAGATACACGTTTTTATCTTGAAACGAGCAAGAGTGCCATTCAGATGGCTTCCCTTGTGCTATAGGTCTCCTCCAACATGTTTCATGCTTGCTCCTGTGGACTCCAAGTAAATGAGTCCATCCTGGGACTCAGGTTCTAGGGTGTAGAGTCTGACTTTGGTGCTTGGTCAGTTTTGAAGATTGGGAGGCCCTATGTCATGATTTCTTGAGATGCTAGAGAAACTCATATCCTTGCTGTTGTAGACTCCAGACATAACTTTGGCAGGGTTGCGGGTGTTCCCTATGAGATTTCCTTGGGTGGCACTTTTCCTGGTCAGAAGCGCCCTGATTGGGAGGGAGGACCATAACATATGCAGGACATGGAGTTCATCCCCTGTCTCTTTTTTGAGACCTGATTCTTTCTTGGCCTTTCGTGGGTAAGATGGATTGGGGGATACTTGTCTTTCTCCGGAGTCCAGATGGCTTTTGTAACTGTCACGACAATAGACTACAAAATCGGCCATGGAGAATGCTACACTGACTCGCTTCTCAAACTGACTTGGTGAGAGACCCAGGCGGCTACAGTATTTGGGGGAGCTGTGGATCCTCTTGGACCACTCATGACTACAACATCCAAGTGTAGATCAGACGTGGTTTGGGGAGGAGGGGCTGCTATGATCTCAAAGCTTTGTGACATCACAGAAGCTGTCTTAACTGAAGCAGCAGTCCCTCTCTCATAACCTTTGATTCCTATGGCTTTAGGTAGGAAGCCAGGGAAGGGCTAAAAAGAGCCCTGAGCCTGATCAAGAACTCAGGTTGTCTATGTGTTAATTTCCACTTCCCCTTTCTAGAAAAATAGAAAAGAAAATGATGTACAGCATACCTTTTTTTTTTTTTTTTGGGCCAACATTTCTCCAGAGATGGCAAGGTTTTCCTATTTCCACTGTAATTTCTAGAGATCTCAATAAACAGTGGGGCCCTGGGTATCATCAGCTCTCTGTGATGTTTGTCATTCTGTGGGTAACAGAGTCCTTGCTCAGCATCTTTTACCTATGGGTCAGTAATGACTAAGGGACGGGAAGTCCTTTTTCAAGGATAAATGTTAGAATATGTATGTATTATGCTGTCTGTGTCCTCATCTCCTCGTGTTAAGAAACACTATTCATAAGGGATTAGGGCTCTGTCTACCTGGCTTTACCTTGGACAGCTTTTCAAATGCTTCAAGAAGATTGATATTCTGCATGATAATTAACCCTTAAGGAAGAACCCATGAGAGCACTCCTTGTCATCTTAGTTAACTCTACCTGCTGTGGTAATGGGTATGGCCATGTTGACTACTTCTCATTAATCAGAGGAAAATGAACGGCTTATATGGATGGCCTGCAAGGCCCAATAGATCAGAACTGTGGATTGAGTTGCATTGCCCTCACAAGGACTATTGGATAAAGAAGGTGCAGTCCACATTGGCAACAGAGTATTCCTCAGCCATCAGAGAGGATGAACCCCTGGTACTTGCATTGACATGAATGTCACAGGATGCCAAATGAAAAAGGCAAGCAGACAAAGGGAAATATAATATGGCTTCTCTCATATGTGCCCCAGGATGAATACCATGGGCATTAGTAGAAAGAAGGGGAAATGGAAGGGGAAGAAGTCACAGAAGGAGACAAACCAGAAGTGACTCAGTACTCTGAGGTTACAGAAAAGAAAGACATGCAGGAAATGAAGGAACTGGCTAATGGGTGTTGAGAAGTTGTGGAACATCTTAGAGTTTTTGGATGAACTCTAGGTCATATATGGAACTAAAGCATCGTGAATACTTGTCAAAATCGAATGATGGATGATAGGCCTATTTCCTCAACAGAACAAAAAATTAAAATAAAAACAAACTGGCCCTTTCAAAAGCAGGTAAAGATAGACAGAGAAAACGAAACATTATATTTATATTATCTTTACTTATGAAAATAGCATGGAATTTGTTTCCTATAATGTCCTTATCTGAATTGGGTCTTCATACTTGTAAATTACAGTCTACCTGCCTCCTCCATTTGTGGATTTGATGAGAAGAAACGACATTGACTTCATCAAATGTCTAGAAATATTGACCAGAAAAATGATTTGGATCTGACCTTCTGTGTGTTGGGAGGTGTTGGATTACTGCTTCAAACGCTTTAGTCACTACTAGAGAGCTAAGGTTTTGTAGGGTTCCTGACTTAATATGTGTTCCTAATTTGATATGTGTCTTGGAATTTAGCCTTTTTCTCAGTGTTGGATTTGCTGGAATAATTGTGTAGATGTGTCATTTAGGTTATTTTTTTTTCCTTTCTATCAGTTGTCATATGATCTCATAATTTCATCTGTATGCTAGTCTCCCTGTTTAATCCAGGTAATGGCTATTGCCGTTTGTTAAAGTTTTCAAAACTGACAATTGAGTTCTCCAGATTTTTTTCTATTGTTTTGTTTTTATTTCTTTTATTCCAATGATCATATATATTATCTCTCTTTTTCTGTTCACTTTGGATTCCATTTCATCTTTTTCTAGTTCCTTATGCCATCGGTTAGGTTGCTTTTATTTGGTGCTTTGAATTTTTTGAAATAAACGCATTTAGCCCTATATTCTTTCCCCAAGGAATGTTTTGGCATCATCTCATAAGTTTCTTTACTTTCCTTTGTTGAAAGTACTTTATGACTTTCCTTTTGATTGTCCTTCTTTAAGGCATTGATAGTTTGGGAGTGTTTATGTTTTCCACCTATTAGTGTGTGGCTGTGTTTCCCATTCATAAGTGATTTCTTTCCTTTTTCATATCTTTGTGGTCATAAGTATACAAGAAAGGATATGAATTCTCTTCTATTAATTATTACTGGGTTTTTACTTCAGCACAGGATCTGATAGACAATGTTAGGTCTGCCCTTGGGAAGAACTTCTCTTATGGTTCTCGGAGACACAATCTTATGCATATTTCTCCTATGCTCAGGTGGTCTAGAGAGCCCATGATGACGTCTGTTATTCCTTCCCACCTATCCCTCTGCATGATTTGTCCTGTGCTAAAAGTGGATATCATCGTCCTCAAAATATTGGATTGTGGTCCCCAACTCCCTTCTGTTCTGGTAATATGCTTCCAACATTTACATACAACCAAGTTGGTGGTGTATCTGTTGGCAATTCTTCCAAGTTTCTGAAGTTTTGATGCTCAATCAAGACAAAACACCTTCTGGTAATATTTTGTCTCTTGAAGGCATAAAATTTCTCTATCTGCCATAGGCACCAATGGATTGGTTCTCTTATCTTTGCCAATTGCACTACCTATGTTTTCCCAAATCCATAACTTCCAAGCTATTGTATCTTTATAGTCGAAGGATCTCCTACGGCTAACATAAGGTCGAGCTGGGTTTGTTTTGTTTGTTTGTCTGTTTGTTTGTTTTCTTGTTGGTCTTTTTTGCCTTTTTTTTTCAATTTTCATCCTTCCAACAACGTGTTTATAGGAATAGGAGTATTTAGTCCTGAATACTTCAACTAATTATTGATGTGTACAGAGTTAACTTTCTCATTTTCGTTGTTTTTTGGACTTGGATTCTCAGTGCCTTTCCCATTTATGGTATTTTCCTTTGGGTTTGCTTCCTTCAGTGCGATTCCTCCCATCTTCCCCATCTTTTGTGTGTCTTATTTGTGTGTGTATGTGTGCGTGTGTATGTTGTCTGTGTGTTTCACATAACAATTATAATGAAATATCAGTAGTTAGATTTCTTTCCTTTATGGATAGCAATTCAATTTGATATGCCTTGAAAACCCACATTCCATCACTTTCAGCCACATTTCTTGCAAGGAATGTCCCATTAAGTCCTCTTTTATAAACACATATTCTCACTAACTTGCCTTCAAAAAAACACCAAATTTTAAGAGCCTGGTTAGAGTAGTATTGTTTGTCCCCTTTTCCCTTGCATATTCACATGCTCCTTGACTAGCATGAGAGAGCAAAATCGTATGTTATTTGTCTTTCTGAGACTGATAGATGTGACATAGCCCTATGCTTTCCACAATTATGCTCCATGAGGCAAGTGTAAAGAATTCATTCTTGCTTATGGCCTGGCAAGAGTCCGTGGTGCTTTTGGAGGACAGTGAGATGTTAGTAGTGTCTGGGAACTCCAGGCTTGTCTTTAGCCAGCAACACAACTAAAAGATTACTATATCAAGTGCAACATGGAGGAAATGGACCTGAAGCCTACAAAGTAAATGCCACAGCAGAAGATAAAAGAAGTCGCAGAGACTTTGGGAGAAGACTAGAGACGTGATTAGGGGAGACAGGGGATTGGTGCTTCATAGGGCAGTGAGATAATCCAAAGAAAGAAGGCACAGGAGAGTGCACACTGGGAACCCCAAAGGAGCATGCATCCTTATGCCAGTGGTTTCGACCTGCAGAAAGTCTGAATGGCACGAGTTTTTGCTAACAAATGGTCTTGAGTCCGGAGTATTTAGATCATTAGAATTGGCAGACATCGACTCTAGAGAACACTGTGTTTATCATGGAGAGTACCTCAACAAGCAACCATGTGCAGACAGCCCGGAAACCATGATCAGAAACAATCAGAGGAGACACAGTGGGAAGAGGGTGGGTTCTGGCAGGGTATCCGTGAGAAACAGTGTTTATGGAGATGACTTGATGGGAGTACACGAAATTTTGGGCTCTCGTACCAGCATCATGAAATGGAGGTACTGGCCAAAGACAGGATGGTGATGACATTAGCTGCCGAAACTGCAAACATGAAGTCCTGACCATGAAAAACAGGGGGTACTGATATCCTCAGAGCAAGTAGCTTTTTCCCAGAATAGAATCTCCCATAGGGGGATAGAAGAAAGCCCTGCCCACGTGATTTCTCCTGACCACAGCATTCTATAGGTCTTCATTCTATTGTTTGGGTTGAAAGTCTCATTTCACTGGCACACCAGAGCCCACGATGCTAAACCTCACCATATTCATCCATACACCAAACACTCCAAATGACAGGCAAGTAGAGCCTCTTCAGATAACTGGTTTCAAGGATTGGGGACAGCCACAAAACAACAGCAGAGGGCATGCATGGTACACAAATCTGAGACTCCCACAAAGGCCAGACCTTGGGCACTCCATGATCTCGTCATCTTAAAGAATTTACTCTCAGGGTAGAAAACAGAAAGGACTTTTTGAATAAAGAGAAGAAGACAGAGACCTAGATCGAATGCAAAGATGGAAGAATCATTTGACAACAAGGAAAAAGAACAAGAAATGATCCTGTCTAGGCAATCAAAGTGAAACGTCTACATGGAACACACCCGGATATGCAGCCAGCATACTCACTGTACATCAGAAAAACACAGAAGACATCAGGGAGTCTCGAACCACAGAGATAAAAGTGATTTAAATAATAAAATGAGGAGTCCCTGATGAAAAGTTTGGAAACAAACGGGATGCAAAGGTCAGGAAGGTGGCAGAAGCAGAGGATCAAATTGGTAATCTAGAAGACAAATACTGGAAAATACAGAAGCAAATCCAGAGAGAGAAAAAGGAATGGTGGAACTCGACTATGAGCTTAGGGAAGTCATCAACTCCTCGGAAAGGAAAGAGGTGCCTAATTTAAGAGAACTAGGAGTGAGAGAGAAAAAAGAGTGCTGAACATGTCTTTGAGAAATCAGAGCTGAAAATGTCCCTCATCTGGGAGCAGAAACAGAGATCCAGATTCAGAGACACAGAAGTGTCCCATCTACGTCAACAGAAGCAGTGCATCTCAAGACATAGAGTCATTCCCCCTGCAAAATATAGCAAGGGAGGAATTCTCTTAACCAAAATATGCTCGGGAGAATAGTTTGTCCATAGCCAAGTCACGGTCTTCAAGAAGACAAGATATACCCATTCTTGAATGAGGTTGCATAGAGCATGCAACACCAGCCCAAGGGAAAATCTGTATCCCCTGCATTCTGTACAATGACAGAGCACTGGTTCTTGTCTAGAAATAGGATGTATTAAGAAGACAAAGATTGGGTCCTGTGGTGTGTACATCAGTACAGAGGCCGCCTTCAGCTCAACTTATGAGCCCAGGGTCATGGAATCGACTCTGGTCTCAGGTTCCCTGCTCTTGGGCAAGTCAGCTTCACCCTCTCCATCTCCATCCCCTATTGTGATCTCCCTGTCTGTCGGTCATATACATGCATGCCGATATTTTGGCAAAAAACAAAAACAAATAAACAAACAAAAAACAGTGTACAAGTATTGACTGGGGCCAGAGGATGGTTTATTTAATTTGGATTTAGGTCCCTATAGAATGAAGCCAGGTACAGAGCAACTCCCACCATCCTGAAATGCCAGACCGTCACTCTGAGCTCCCCTGTTCACTCTGTTATTCTTTGTCCTCCTGTATCTCCTCACCAACCTGTAGCATTTGCTGTCTGTCCCGCTCTAGTGTCCCTTTGTTTTCACATTGTTCATCCTCTCCTGGTTCCATTAGAACATGCCCATTTTCCGAAAGAGGCACTTTTTGTTTATCGCATGAACAATTTGGGGGATGGTCATGAGAGGGTTAAGGCAGGCTTGTGCTGCCACATCTCCATTCAATTCCCCAGAGGGCAGCTGCACCAACCTGTGGGAATGCTCAAGGTTCTGCAACATTCAAATTCTCATCCTTGCTTCCTTTTGGAGATACATGTTGTCATCCTGAAACGTGCACGAAAGTCTTTCAAATGATTTTACTTGGGTTATGGTTCTCTTCCAACAAGCTCTGTGCTTGCTCCTGTGGACTCCAAGTACATGAGTCCGAACTGGGCCTCAGGTTCTCGGGTGTAGGGTCTGCCCTTGTGCTTGGTCACTTTTGAAGATTGGGAGACCGTTTTGGCACGGTGTCTGGAGACACTAGGTTTACTCGTTTCCTCACTGTTGAAGACTCCAGACATGTCTTTGGCATGGTTTTGGGTGTTTCCTGGGAATTTTACTTGATGGCACTTTTCCTGGTCAGAAGCTCCCTGATTGAGTGGGAGGACCATAGACATGTGCGGGGTGTGGAGTTCCACCCCTGAGTCATTGTTTGATGCCTGAATCTTTCTTGTCCTATCATGGGTAAGATGGAATGGTGGATTCTTGCCTTTCTCCGGTGTCCAGAGGCTGGTGGTGATAGTCATGACCAAAGACTACGAATTTGACCATGGAAAACATGACACCGATTCACTTCACAATTGCCTTCGTGAGAGATCCAGGCAGCTCCTGTGGTTTGGGAGGGCTTGGGATCCTCTAAGCCCACCCATGACCACTCCATCCTAGAGTAGTGATCAGGCGTGGGTTGAAAAGGAGTGGTTGCTTTGAGTTCAAACCTTGGTGACATCACAGAAGTTGGATTCACTGAAACAGCAGTCCCTCTCTCATGACATTTGAGTCCTATGGCTTTAGGTACTAAGACCCGGGAAGGACAGAAAAAGAGCCCTCTTAGATTAGTCAAGAACTTAGGTTGTCTTGTGTGTTAATTTCCCACGTCCCCTTTGTATACAAAGAAATGAGAAATGACGTTAGGTGTAGCTTCATTTAGACTAACATTTCTCCAGAGATGGCAAAGTTTTGCTATTTCCAATGCAATTTCTAGAGATCTCAAGAAACAGTGAGGCATCTTGGGTATTATCAGCTCTCAGAGGTATGTCATCATGTGGGTGATAGTCCTTTCCCAGCGTCTTTTCCTTAAGGGTCAGAAAAGACTGACTCATACAGAAAGTCCCTTCTCTATCATTTTACTGGTCAACATTTCTAGACATTTAAGGAAGACAATGTCGTGTCTTCTCATTGATTCCAGAAATGGAGGACTCAGTTAGACTCTAATTTCATGTCATTTTAATAAGTATAGATAATAAAATATAATTATTTCCTTTTCACTGTAGGTCTTCAACTGCTTTTGAAAGGGCCAGTTTTGTTGTTGTTGTTGTTGTTTATTTGTTTGTTTGTTTTTTAGAATTGTTGATTTATTTTATTGTACATCGAAAACTAATATAACACTGTACATCAATTATATTTAAATAAAAACAACAAAAATAAAATGGGAAGGTATACAAGAATTTTTGGTACACAGTAATTTTTTTTTAATTTAAGTTACCAGTTTATTGTTTACTTTCTATTTTTTTAAAATTTCTTTTCAGTCTGGCGTTATTTATTGTTTTTGCACTACACCAAGTGCTCGATGCAATCCATGCCCTCTCTAATACCCACCAGCTAGTATTCCCAATTACCCATCCCACACCCATTCAAAACCCTCAGATTGGTTTTCAGAGTACATAGTCTCTCATGGTTCACCTTCCCTTCCAATTTACCTCAATTCCCTGCTCTCCTACATCTCCCCTTGTTCTCCATGTTATTTGTGATGCTCCACAAATAAGTGAAACCATATATAATTGACTCTCTCTGCTTGATTGTCTCCAGCATAATCTCTTCCTGTCCTGTCCATGGTATTTCAATAGTTGTGTATTCATCCTTTCTGATGGAGGCATAATACTCCACAGTCTATATGGACCACATCTTCCTTATCCATTTGTCCATCTGGTTTCTTTCTACAGTTTGACAACCGTGGACATTGCTGCTATAAACATTGTGGTACAAACGGGCCTTCTTTTCACTACATCTGTGCCATTGGGGTAAATACCAAATAGTGTAATGGCAGGGTAATAGGGATGCTCATTTTTAATTTCTTGAGGAATCTCCACACTGTTTTCCAAACTGGCTGCACCAACTTGTATTCCCACCAACAGTGTAAGAGGGTTCCCCTTTCTCCACATTCTCTCCAACACATGTTGATCCTGTGTTGCTAATTTGGGCCATTATAATTGGTGTAAGGTGGTATCTCAATGTGGTTTTCCTTTGAATCCCCCTGAGGGCTAGTGATGATGAACATTTTTTTATGTGTCCGATAGTCATTTGTAGGTCTTCTTTGGAGAAGTGTCTGTTCGTATATTCTGCCCATTTTTTATATGATTGTCTGCTTTGTATATGTTGAGTTTGAGGAGTTCTTTATAGATCCTGGATATCAACCTTTTATCTGTATTCTCATTTGCAAATAGCTTCTCCCATTCCGTGGGTTGCCTCTTTGTTTGTTGACTGCTTCTTTTGCTGTGCAGAAGCTTTTGATTTTGATGAAGTCCCAAAAGTTCATGTTTACTTTTGTTTCCTTTGCCTTTGGAGACATATCTTGAAAGAAGTTGCTGTGGCTGATATCTAAGAGATTACTGCCTATGTTTTCCTCTAGGATCTGATGGATTCCTGTCTCAACTTGAGGTCATTTATCCATTTTGAGCTTACCTCTGTGTAAGAGAATGGTCGAGTTTCATTCTTCTACAAATGGATGTCCAGTTTTCCCATCACCATTTATTTATTGAAGAGACTGTCTTTTTTCCACTGTATATTTTTTCCTGTTTTGACGAAGATTATTTGCCCATAGAGTTGAGGGTCTATATATGGGCTATCCTCTTTATTCCACTCGTCTATGTGTCCGTTTTTATGCCAGGACAATGCTGTTTTGGTGATCACAACTTTGTAGTAAATCTTGAGATAAGGTATGCAATGCCCCAGTTTTATGTTTGTTTTTCAACATTTCTTTAGAAATTCTGGGTCTCTTCTGATTCTATACAAAATTTTAGGATTATTTGCTCCAGCTCCTTGAAAAATACCGGTGGAATTTTGATAGGAATGGCATTAAAACGATAGATTGCTCTAGGCAGTATAGACATTTTGACAATGTTTTTTCTTCCAATGCAAGATCATGGAATGATCTTCCTTTTTTGTGTGTGTCTTCTTCAATTTCTTTAATGGGTGTTCTGTAGTTCCTCAAGTACAGCTCCTTTACCTTTTCAGTTAGGTTTATTCCCAGATATCTTATAGTTCTTGGTGCTATAGTAAATGGAATCGATTCTCTAATTTTCCTTTATGCATTTTCATTGTTAGTGTATAGAAAGCCACTGATTTCCATATATGACTTTGTATCCTGCCATGTAGCTAAATTGTTGTATGAGTTCTAGACATTTGGGGATAGAGTCTTTGGGGTTTTCCATATAAAGAATCATGTCATCTGCGAAGCGAGAAAGTTTGACTTCTTCATTGCCAATTTAAATACCTTTTATTTCTCTTTGTCTGATATCGGAAGATATAAAGGGGGAAAGAGCCACCAGAGTCGACCGATTGGAAAGTAATGCCCCAATACAAGAGTGCCCTCTGTCTTGGGACCACCATTAACTTGGACTCATGTTGAAAGCACTCAAAAACAGCAAAGGATCACGGGGTTAAAGGATCACTGACAATTGAGGCGGCTAAGGACAGGGGCTTATGTCCCGGAACAAGTTTAGAATTTTCTGGTGCTGAGCTAGAGAGAGTGTGGCAGATTAACCAGCTCCTTGTTCCTGAGCCACCAGTGCACCTGAGGTGTGTTGTGTCCAGTTTCTTTAAGGGGTGGGAGCCACACCATACAGCAAATTGCCGAGCCTTGCCTGAGACACGTGCATCCCTCACCTTCCCCTGCCTGAAGGCCCAGCTTGGTGCTCTTAAACCCTTGACATACTATTCAGAGCCTGATAGGCGCCTGTGACCCACACCCTACCCTATGAAAGGTGTCACATGCCCGGCGCTCTTAGACCCGGAAAGACCAGGTGCTCCAAGCCCAGGCCAGTGGGAAAATCTCAGTGTGCAATCACTTCTTGGAACCACTCTGGTGGTCTGGAGCTGCCCACACTGCTGCTGTGGTTTTCAGTACAAGCAAAAGATCCTGCATCCCCTGGGACCGTATCTCAATATAAGCTCTGCCATTGGCCAAAAGGGAATTTATATGTGCCCTGCAGAACCTACAGAGGAGCAGATAGAGGTTTCTCTCTGTCAGGGAGGTCAGGCTGCAGTTTACTTTCCTCTAAAACTCCAAGAACCATCAAAAGCAGTGAAGGCGAGAGAGAAAAAGTGAACAAATACAAAAACAAAAACAAAAGCCTGAAAAAACCGGTTTCCTCAGAGCCCACCCCCATGAGCGGGGAGGGAGGACTTAAATCAGGTAACATCATTGACTGAAAACCCACGTGGCAGGCCCCTCCCTCAGAAATAAAACCAGCAAAGTAAAAAATTAAAAGACTACAAGAGAACAACCACCACTATTTCATAGATACAACTTTAATTTTAATTCATTCCCAATATTCTGGTTTTTTATATAGATTTTTTTAAGTAAATTTTTTATTTTCAGCTTAACAGTATTCATTATTTTTACACAACACCCAGTGCCCCATGCAATCCATTCCCTCTATAATAGCCACCACTTGGTAGCCAGACCGCCCACACCCCCGCCCCTGCAAAATCCTCAGATTGATTTTCAGAGTCCATAGTCTCTCATGGTTCACCTCCCCTTCCAATATCCTCCATCTCCCTTCTCCTCTCCATCTCCCCATGTCCTCCATGATATATGTGATGCTCCACAAAGAAGTCAAACCATAGGATGATTGACTCTCTCTGCTTGACTTGATTCATTCAGCATAATCTCTTCCAGTCCCGTCTATATTGCTACAAAAGTTGAGTATTCATACTTTCTGATGGAGGCATAATAGTCCATAGTGTATATGGACCACATCTTCCTTATCCATTCGTCCATGGAAGGGCATCTTGGTTCTTTCCACAGTTGGGCGACCGTGGCCAATGCTGCTATAAACATTGGGGTAGAAATGGCCCTTATTTTCACTACATCTGTATCTTTGGGGTAAATACCCAGTATCGCAATTGCAGGGTAATAGGGAAGCTCTATTTTTAATTTCGTGAGGAATCTCCATACTGTTCTCCAAAGAGGCTGCATCAACTTGCATTCCCACCAACAGTGGAAGAGGGTTCCCCTTTCTCCACATCCTTTCCAACACATGTTGTTTCCTGTCTTGCTAATTTTTGCTATTCTAACTGGTGTAAGGTGATATCTCAATGTGGTTTTCATTTGAATCTCCCTGATGGCTAGTGATGATGAACATTTTTTCATGTGTCTGATAACCATTTGTATGTCTTCATTGGAGAAGTGTCTGTTCATATCTTCTGCCCATTTTTTGATATGATTGTCTGTTTTGTGTCTGTTGAGTTTTAAGAGTTCATTATAGATCCTGGATATCAATCTTTTGTCTGTACTGTCATTTGCAAATACCTTCTCCCATTCCGTGGGTTGCCTCTTTGTTTTCTTGACTGTTTCTTTTGATTTTGATGAAGTTGAAAAAGTTCATGTTTGCTTTTGTTTCCTTTGCCTTTGGAGATATATCTTGAAAGAAGTTGCTGTGGCTGATATCGAAGAGATTACTGCTTATGTTCTCCTGTAATATTTTGATGGATTCCTGTCTCACATTGAGGTCTTTAATCCATTTTGAGTTTATCTTTGTGTATGGTGTAAGATAATGGTCCCGTTTGATTCTCCTATATAGCTGCCCAGTTGTCCCAGCACCATTTATTGAAGAGATAGTCTTTTTCTATTGTATATTTTTTTCTGCCTTGTCAAACATTAATTGACCATAGAGTTGAGGGTCCATATCTGGGCCCTCTACTCTCTTCCACTTGTCTATGTGTCTGTTTTTATGCCAGTACCATGCTGTCTTGGTGATCACAGATTTGTAGTAAAGTTTGAAATCAGGTAACGTAATGCCCCCCATTTTATTTTTGTTTTTCAACATTTCCTTAGCGATTCTGGGTCTCTTCTGAGTCCATACAAATTTTAGCATTATTTGCTCCAGCTCTTTGAAGAGTATCGGTGGAATTTTTATCAGAATAGCATTAAAAGTATAGATTTCTGTAGGCAGTATAAACATTTTAGCAATGTTTATTCTTCTGATCCAAGAACATGGAATGCTCTTCCATCTTTTTGTGTCTTCTTCAAATGCTTTCATGAGTGTTCTGTAGTTCCTCGAGTACAGATACTTTACCTCTTTTGTTAGTTTTATCCCCAGGTATCTTATGGTTCTTTGTGCTATAGTAAATAGAATCGATTCTCTAATTTCCCTTTCTTTATTTTCATTACTAGTGTATAAGAAAGCCACTGATTTCTGTAGAGCGACTTTGTATCCTGCCACTTTGCTGAATTGTATGAGTTCTAGTAGTTTGGGGGTGGAGTGTTTTGGGTTTTCCATATAAAGAATAATGTCATTTGCAAAGAGAGAAGGTTTGACTTCTTCATACCAATTTGGATACCTTTTATTTTTCTTTATTTTCTGATTGATATTGCTAGGACTTTTAATACTGTGTTGAACAAGAGTGGTGAGAGTGGGCATCCTTGTCATGTTCTTTATCTGAATGGGAAGGCTGTAAGCTTTTTCCCATTGAGGATGATATTCACTGTGGGTCTTTCATAGATATATTTTATGAAGATCAGGAATGTTCCCTCTGTTCCTATATTTTGAAGCATTTTAATTTGGAACGGGTGCTGGATTTTGTTCAATGCTTTTTCTGCATCAGTTGAGAGGACCATGTGGTTCTTGTCTCTTCTCATATTAATTTTTTCTATGACATTGATTGATTAGCGAATGTTGAACCATCCTTGTAGCCCAGGGATGAATCTAAACTGGTCATGGTGGATAATCTTTTTAATGTCCTGTTGGATCCTGTTTGCTAGGATCTTGTTGAGAATCTTAGCATCAATATTTATCAGTGATATTGGTCTGAAATTCTTTCTGGTAGGGTCTTTGCCTGGTTTGGGGATCTGGGTAATGCTGGCTTCAAAAAGAGTGAAAGTTTTCCTTCTGCTTCAGTTTTTTCTTTTTTTTAAACAGCTTCAGGAGAATATGTGTTATTTCTTCTTTGAAAATTTGGTAGAATTCCCCAGGGAATCCATCAAGTCCTTGGCTCTTGTTTTTTGGGAGGTTTTTGATCACCACTTCAATCTCGTTACTAGATATTGGTCTATACAGATTGTCAATTTCTTCCTGGTGCAATTTCAGAGTTTATCGTTTTCCAGGAATGCATCCATTTCATTTGGCTGCTTAGCTTATATTCATTTAACTGTTGATAATGATTTATGACGATTGTTTCTACTTCCTTGGTGTTCGTTGTGATCTCTCCCTTTTTATTCATAATTTTATGAATTTGAGCTTTCTCTATTTTCATTTGGATTAGTGTCACCAATGATTTATCGATCTTATTGATTCTTTCAAAAAACCAGCTTCTAGTTTCATTGAAACATTCTACTGTATCTCTGGTTTCTAACTCATTGATCTCAGCTCTAATCTTGATTGTTTCCCTTCTTATGTGTGGAGTTGGCTTTATTTGTTATTGATTCTCCAGTTCTTTAAGGTGTACAGACAGTTGGTGTGTTCTGGATTTTTCAATTTTTTTTGAAGGATGCTTGGATGGTTATGTATTTCCACCTTAGAAACGTCTTTGCTGTATTAACATATTTATCATCACAGTGAGATGTCCAGAAAATCTAATTATATAATAACCTTCTAATCTGAACTTTTGGTATATACACCTGTGTTCTCTTTTGCATTTTTTCTTTTTCACTTTTTTTTTTTAATTTGAGTTTAGTTTAGACCAGTTTGTTTCTTTATAATTTTTATTTTCTAATATTCATATAGAATTTAACATTATGGCAATCCCCTTTCTCCAATCAATGCTACCCCTATAGGTAAACCAATTTTTAATCCCACTATATCTTAGATAAGTTGAGTTTTTTTTAACAAAGATATCAAGATACATCCAGGAAGAATCAACACAATCTTCCTCGCCCACACTGAGAATTTATAACCACACTCACATCATTTTTCTCTGCCAAAGTTTCCATGTTTTCTTGTTTGTCCTAACAATATATAAATCTTATATTTGGGGTTCTTTTTGCCGAGTTTCTTTTTTTATTTGCCTATAATTTTATCAGCTTTTTGTTTGTCTGTTTCTGTTTGTATACTTCACAAATTTTCCTTGGGGCCCATTTGGGCTGAGCCTTCTCTTTTATCTTTCTATCTCTCTCTATTCTTTCTCTTTTCTTTTTTCTCTTGTTTGGGTCGGGAATCCTATTGCTCAAAAGCATCCCAGGGTGTACTTTCACTACAACATGGTCGATACATCCACCTGCATCCGTTCAGTCATCTCTCACAAAAATGACTTGGAGGAGGAATGCACAACAGAAGAAAAATGGATGGGCCTTCTGCAACTGACATAATGGCTATCTACATATTCAGTATGTCGGAAAGAGTATTCAGGCTCACAATAGCTAGGTTGCAGAAAGCCATGCATGATCAAACAAAATTGATTAGAGCAGAACTGAAAGCCACCAGGGATGACATTCACAATGTAAGGGAAGAACTAAAACCACTAGGGATGATGTTCACAATGCTCTCAATCAGTTCCAATCTAATCTAAATTCTCTAAAAGCTAGGGTAACCACAAAATAAGATAGAATTAATGATCTGCAGGAAAAAAAGACAGAGAAAGTATCAGGAGGAAGTCTGGCACAAATTTAGAAGCTACAAAAACAGAATCTGGGAAATAAATGATGCCATCAAATGTACCAATGTCAGAATTATTGGAATTCCTGAAGGGGAGGAAGATATAGTGGAGGAGGAAGATGTAGTGAAAGAAGTCTAGAAGATATAGTGGAACAACATCTTTATAAAAATTTTCCTAATCTCATGAATGGAACCAGTGTTCATGTTCTAGAGGCAGAACAGTCTCCCCCTAAAATTATAGATTCAAAAAAAAAATGAAAGGGCACTGATAGTAAAATTGAGAAATCATAAGTATAGATACAATCGCTATAAAGCTGCTATGACAAAGAGGATTCTTATATACAGAAGAAAGCCGATCAGAATCATGTCAGACCTGTCCAGAGAGACCTGGCAAGCCAGAAAGGGCAGGCAAGATATTTTCAGGGTACTAAATGAGAAGAATATGCAACCAAGAATACTTTATCCAGCAAGACTGACATTCAAAATCGATGGAGAAATAGTTTTCAAGAACGGCAAGGCTTAAGGAACTATGCAACCACCAAACCGACACTGCAGGAAATATTAAGGGGAGTTCTATAAAAGTGGAAAAATCCTAAGAATAGCATTGAACAGAAATATAGAAAAAATCTACAGAATAAAAGGTTTCAAAGAAACGTGATGTCAATAAAAAACATATCTATCAATAAACACTCTCAATGTGAAGGGCATACATGCGCCCATAAAATGACACAGGGTTGCAGATTGGATTAAACGACAGGACCTATCCATATGGTGTCTACTAGAGACCCATTATGAACCTAAAGATAAACCCAGACTGAAAGTGGCCTCAAAAGATGTCCGGGGTAGCGATTCTCATATCAGATAATTTAGATTTTAAACTAAAGGCAGTAGTCAGAGATACAGAAAGACACTACATCATTCTTAAGGAGACTATCCACCAAGATGATCTAACAATTGTAAATATCTGTGTACCCGATATGGGAGCAGCCAATTACATGAGAAAAAAGGTTAGTCAAGATAAAGAGTCATATTGATATGAATAGATTAATAGTAGGAGATCTTTACATGTTTCTCTCAGAAATTGACAGAGCATCCATGCAGAAAATTCATAAAGAAACAAAATCATTGAATGACACATTGAACCAGATGGACCTCATAGAGATATACAGAACACTCCTCCCTAAAAGAGCAGAACACTCGTTCTTCTCAAGTGCACATGGAACCTTCTCAAAAGTAGACCATATACTATTTCGTGACGTGTTGTGTTTTCCAACTTTTAGTGTCTGGCTGTATTTCCAATTTGAAAGTGATATCTTCCCGTTTTCATACCTTCATGATCATAAGTGCACCGGATAGGTTTTGACTTCTCTTCCATTAATTACCACTGGATTTGGACTCCAGATCATGACCTGTGATATACAAAGTTTGGTCTGCCTTTGAGAAGAACATATCTTATGCTCCTCAGATACGCAATCTTACTCATGGATCCCCAAAGCTCAGGAGGTCTAGAGAGCCAATGTGGACGTCCGTTATTCCTTAACACCTTTCCATCCCGATGATCTGTGCTGTGCTTAACGTGGATATCATAGTCCCCAACAATATTGGATTAAAGTCCCCATCTCCCTTCCTCTCTGTTCATATGCTTCCAACGTTTAGATAAACCAATGTTTTTGGTGTATATGTTGGCAATTCTTCCAGGTTTCTGGTGTTTGGATGCTCCATCAAGACAAAACACCTTCTGCTAATCTTTTGTCACTCGGAGGCATAAAGTCGCTCCATTTGACGTAGGCACAATCACTTTGGCTCTCCTCCCCTTGGCAATAGTGTAACCTACGTTTTCCCAATATCAAGCCATATGTATGTTTATATAGGAAGGAAATTTCCTATTGTCAACAGAAGGTCGAGCTTTTTAATATTTTTGTTTTCTTATGGATCTTTTTTGCCTTTTTTTTTTTTTTGGTGATTTCAAGCACACTTATGAAGTGCTTGTATTGTCGGGAGACTTTAATCCTGAATACTGAATGAATTATTGATAGGTAAGTAGTTCACATTCTCATTTCAGTTGGCTTCTGACTTGGATTCTCTTTGCATTTCCCCTTTATGGTATTTTCTTTGGGGTTGCTTCCTTAGTGTGATTCTGACTTCTTCTCCCTCTTTTGCGTGTCTTATCTGTGAGTGTGTTCAGGTGTGTGTGCATGTGCCAGTGTTAATGTGTGGTCTGTGTGTGTTTCACATAACACTTATAATTAAATTTCAAGTGATAAGAATTCGGTCTCTTAAGGATAGCAACTGAATTTGAGATGCCTTGAAAAATCACATTCCATTCATTTCGGAACATCTTCTGCAAGGGACGTGATCTATTTTCCTCTTCAAAAAACATGTATTCTCACAAAACTGCCTTCAAACAAACACCAAATTTTTGTGCCTCATAAGAATAGATTTTTTTGTCCCTATATCACTTGCTTTTTCATATATTTCTTGACTGTCTTGAGGCAGTGAAATCTTCTGGTTTTTGTCCTTCTGAGACAAACAGTCTGTTTGTTTTCTTTTTGAGAATGATAGATGTGTTGAGGCCCAATGGTCTCCGCAACCCTGCCACATGAGACATGTGGAAGAATTCATTCTGGCTTATGTCTTAGTAAGAATTTGCGGTGACATGGAGGACAGTGAGATGGTAGTAGTGTCTAATAACCTCGTGTTTGTCTTCAGCCATGAAAGCAACAGAAAGAAGACAACATAAACTGCAACAGGGTGGATATTGACCTGAAGCCTACAAAGTAATCTCCACAGCGAAGAGAATGGAAGTCGCAGAGACTAAGGGAGAAGGTTGGAGACATGGCTCAGTGGAGATTTGTGTGGTTCATGCATCAGAGGGCAGAGATACCATTCAAAGGACAAAGGCACAGGAAAGCAGGGCTCACTGGAAACCCACAAGGAACCTGTATCCCAGTGCCATTGGTTGTTATGAGCATAGGATCTGAAGGGCACAAGTTCTTGAAACACAAGTCGTGAGGGCTAGATTTTTCAAATCAGCAGACTTGGCAGACATTGGCTCAAAAGAACACCACGTTTTTCCTGCATAGGACACCAACAAGCAACCAGGTGCAGACAGCCTGGAGACAATGATCAGAGACAATACCAGGAGAAGCAGTGGGAAGATGGTGGTACCTGGCAGTGCATCCATGAGAGGCAGTGTTCGTGGAAATGACTCAATGGGGGCATAAGAAATTTAGGGCTCTCTCACCAGCAGCATCAAGACAGAGCTATTGGCCAAGAAGGACAGTGAGGACATTTGCTGCCAAGCCTGCCAACATGAAATCCCAACCATGGAACACTTGGAGGACTGCCTTCCTCAGTCCAAGATGCTTAGTCCACGGAGAACAGACTCTCCCATTGGGCACGAGAAGAAAGCCTTGACCACATGCTCTCTTCTGAACACAGCATTGTTCAGGCCTGCATTCTTTAGAGTTGGTGGAATGTCTCCTTTCACAGGCACACCAGAGCCCACCTAGGTAAACCTCAGCATATTCAGCCCAGACCAAAAACACATCAAACGTCAGAAAAGGAGGGCCCTAGCAGTTGACTGATCTCAAGGAAGGGTCAGACGTACACAACAGATGGCATGCATGCCATACACATACACAAACACACACACACACACCAAAATCTCTTAAGGGTCAGCCCTTGGTCACTCCGGGATCTCATCTTTATAAAGAAATTAACCTCAGGATAGAAGACAGAATGAGATATTCAAATACGGAGAGGTATACAGAGACCTAGTTCCAAGGCAAAGATGGAAGAATCAATTGATGCCAAGGTAAAAGAACAAGAAATTATCCAGGCTAGGCAATCGGGGTGAAATCTCTACATATAAAAAGCCTAAGGGGATTGAAAGCAGCGGCCTGGATACTCCCTGTACATCAGAAAACATAGAAGATATCAGAGAGTCTCGAACCACAGAGATAAAACTAAAAATATAAAAGAACATAAAGAGCTACTGAAGAGAAGATTGGTAGGAGACTGGATGCAATGTCCGGGAACATGGCCGAGGTAGAGGATCCAATTAGTGACATGGAAGAACAAGCCTAGAAAATAAGGAAGCAAATTCTTGAGAGTAGGCAAAATGATGGAACATGAGAATGAGTTTAGGGAATCATCAACTCCAAGGAATTGAAAGAGGTGCCTCTTGTAGGAGAAGTAAGAGTGAGAGAAAGAAAAGAGGGCTGATCCTAGATTGGAGAACTCGGGGCTGAAAATGACAATCATCTGGGAGCAGGAACAGAAGTCCAGAATCAGAGGCACAGGTGATTCTCATCAACTTATACAGAAGCAGAGCGCCAAAAGACATTGTGTAATTCCCCCTGGAAAATCTAGGCATGGAGGAATTCTCTTTAGGCAAATAGGCATTGGAGAATAGTTTGTCCATAGCCCAGTCTTGACTTCAAGAGGAAAAGCTATACCAGCTCTCAAAGCAAGCCGGATAGCTCAAGCAACACCAGCCCAAGACAAAACCTTATCCCCTGTACTTATGAACAATGACAGAGCAGCGGTTCTTGTCTAGAAACAGGAGGTATTCGGAAGTCAATGGGTGGGTCCCGGGTTGTATACATCAGTTCAGAGGCGGCCTTCAGATCAACTCATGATTCCAGGGTCTTGGCATTGACTCTGTTCTTAGGTTCTCTGCTCAGGGGCAAGTAAGCTTCTCCCTCTCCAGCTCCACCCCCTCACTGTGATCTCCCTGCCTCTCTGTCCAATACGTGCATGTGCATATATTGATAAGAAAACAAAAACAAAACCAGGCACAATAATTGACTGGGGCCAGAGGATGTTTAATTGAATTTGGACCTAGGTTCCTATGGAGGGTAGCCAGGTACCGAGAACCTCCCACCATCCTAAAATGGTCGACCTTCTCTCAGAGCTCCCATGTTCAATCTCCTGTTCTTTGTCTTCCTGGATCTCCTCACCAACCTGCAGCATCCGCTGTCTGTTGCGCTGTACTGACCCCTTGTTGACACATTGTACATCCTCTCCTGGCTATATTACAACATGCCCATCTTCTGCAAGAGGCACTGTTTGCTTATATCATGAAACCATTTGGGGGATGGTCATGAGATGGTGAAGACAGGCTTGTGCTGCCACATCTCCATGCAGTTCCACAGAGGGTAGCTGCTCCACCCTGAGGGAGTGCTCAAGGTTCTTCCACATTCAAATCCTCTTCAATGAGTCCTTTTGGTCATATAAGTTGTCTTCCTGAAACGGGTACGGATGTCTTTCAGATGGCTTCATTTGGGATATGGATCTCTTCCAACATGTTCTCCTTTTGCTACTGTGGACTCCACATACATGAGTCCATTCTGGATCTTAGGGTGTAGAGTCTGCCTTGGATGCATGGTCATTTTGGACGTTTGGGAGGTCTGTTGGCACCGTTTCTGGAGACGCTCGAGGTAATCGAATATTCCCTGTTGAATTCCAGACATGTCTCTGAGAAGGTTGCGGGAGTTCACTTTGAGCTTTCCTTGGGTGGCCCTCTTCCTGTTCAGAAGCTCCATGATTCGGTGGAAGGGCCTACCTTTACAAAGGCCAGGATTTCCTACACTGAGTCTTTGCTTACAGTCTGATTGATTCTTGGCCTATCCTGGTTAAGATGGAATGAGGGATTCTTGCCTTTCTCCAGAGTCCAGAGGGCTGGTGCTGAGAGTCACGACCAAACACTGCGAATTCGTCCATGGAGAAAGTGAAACCGACTCACTTCGTAAACTACCTGGGTGAGAGACCCAGGAGGCTCCAGCGGTTTGGGACGGCTTGGGGTCCTCTTGGCCCACCCAAGACTACTCTAGTCAAGGGTTGTGATGCGGTGTGGGTTAAAGAGGAGTGGCTGAAATGACATCAAAGCTTTGTGACATCACAGATGCTTGCTTCACTGAAGCAGCTGTCCCTCTCCCATGACCTTGGTGTCCTATGGCTTTAGGAAGCCCCGGGAAGGACAGAACAAGAGCCCTCTGAGCTTGAGCAAGAACCCAGGTTGTCTTGTGTGTTAATGTCCATCTTCCACTTTCTAGACAAAGAGGAAAGGATATGACGTTCAGTATAACTTCCTTAAGCCAACATTTCCCCAGAGATGGCAAGGTGTCCTATTTACACTACAATTTCTAGGGATCAAGACACAGTGAGGCCTCATGGATATCAACAGCTCTTCATGGGGTTTGTCATCCTGTGGGGAGAGCGACCTTTTTCAGCGTCTTTTGCCTATGGGTCAGTGATGACTAAGGGACAGAATCCCCTTTTCAAAAAAAAAGGTGAGGGCATTGATACATGGTGCTGTCTTTGGCCTCATCTTCTAGTATTCTGAAGCATGCAGCTAAGGGATTAGGGCCTGTCTACCTGGCTTCCCCTTAAACCCCTTTGCAATGTCTTTGAGGTGAGTGACAATCTGCATTAGAGCTATCTCTAAGGAAGAGGCCTGGACCGCACCCATGGTTATCATTAGTTAACTGTACTTGTTGTGGTAACGGGTATAGATATGTTTAACAAGTCTCTTTAGTCAGAAGGAAAGGGATGGCCTATATTGATGGCTTGCAAAGGCCACTCGAGCAGACCTTTGGATTGAGACGCAATGCTCCTGCAGGACTAGTGGATAAGGAAGGTTTGGCCCATTTTGGCAGCACAGTATTACTCAGCCGTGGACGAAAATGATCCCCTGGACCTTGCCTTGACATGAATGTCCTATGCTTCGCTGATGTGAAATCGAAAAGGCAAGAAGACAAAGGGAAATATCATATAGCTTCCCACAATATATGCCTCCAGAGGAATACCTTTGAACAACGTCATTTTCTTGCATAGAGAAGGCAGAATGGTGTAACAGGAAATTGAGCTTAGTGAATCTCTACGGAATTGAAAGAAGTGCCTCTTGTAGGAGAAGTAAGAGTGAGAGAAAGAAAAGAGCCCTGAACATAGATTGGAGAAATTGGGGTTGAAAACGACCCTCATCTGGGAGCAGAGACAGAGGTCCAGAATCAGGGGCACCTAGGACTGCCATCACCTTCCAAAGAAGCAGAGCACCAAAAGACATAGTGCCAACCCCTTGGAAAATCTAGGCATGGAGGTATTCTCTTTAGGCAAATAGGCATCGGAGAATAGTTTGTTCATAGCCCAGTCACTGACTTCAAGAAGAAAAGCTATACCAGCTCTCGAAGCAGGCCGGATAGCTCAAGCAACACCAGCCCAAGCCAAAATCTTTATCCCCTGCATTTCTGAACACTGACAGAGCCGTAGTTCTTGTCTAGAACCAGGAGGTATTCAGAAGTCAATGGTTGGGTCCCGGGTTGTGTCCATCAGTTCAGAGTCGGCCTTCATATCAACTGATGATTCCTGGGTCTAGACATTGAATCTGGTCTCAAGTAAGCTTCCCCCTCTCCAGCTCCACCCCCTGACTGGGATGTCTATGCCATTCTGTCCAATACGAGCATGCGCATCGTTGGACAATATAACAAAACAAAACCAGTGCACAATAATTGACTGAGGCCTGAGGATGTTTTATTGAATTTTGACCTAGCTTCCTATGGAGGGCAGCCAGGTACAGAGAGCCTCCCACCATCCTTAAATGCCCGACCTTCCCTCAGAGCTCCTTGTTCATTCTCCTGTTCTTTGTCATCCTGGATCTCCTCACCAACCTGCAGCATCCAATGTCTGCCGTGCTGTACTGACCCCGTGTTGACACAATGTGCATCCTCTCGGGGCTCCATTGGAACATGCCTATCTTACACAAGAGCACTGTTTGCTTATCGCATGAAGCCAATGGGGGATGGTCATGAGAGGTGAAGGCAGGCTGGTGCTGCCACATCTCCATGCAGTTCCACAAAGGGTAGCTGCTCCACCCTGAGGGGGTGCTCCAGGTTCTTTCACATTCGAATCCCCTTCAATGTGTCCTTTTGGACATACAAGTTGTCTTCCTGAAACGGGCATGGAAGTCTTTCAGATGGCTTCACTTGGGCTAAGGGTATCTTCCAACACTCTCTCCGTTGGCTCCTGTGGACTCCAAGTACATGAGTCCATCCTGGATTTAAGGTTCTAGGGTGTAGAGTCTGCCTTGGATGCATGGTTTTGGAAGATTGGGATGCCTTTTGGCACCGTTTCTAGAGAAGCTCGAGGTACTCGTGTCCTCGCTGTGGAAGAATCTAGACATGCCTTTGGCACGGTTGCGGAGGTTCACTTTGAGCTTTCCTTGGGTGGCCCTTTTCCTGTTCAGGAGCTCCGAATTTGGGTGTAAAGGCCTCACCCTTACACAAGGCACGTATTTCCTTCCCTGAGGTTTTGCTGGCAGTCTGATAGTTTCTTGGCCTGTCATGGTTAAGATGGAATAAAGGACGCTTGCCTTTCTCCGGAGTCCAGAGGGTTGGTGCTGACAGTCACGACTACACACTACGAATTGGGCCATGGAGAATGTGACACCCACTCACTTCGCAAACTACCTTGATGAGGGAACCAGGCGGCTCCAGCGGTTAGGGTCAGCTTGAGGTCCACTTGTCGCACCCATGAATACTCCAGCCACGTGTCGTAATCAGGCGTGGGTTGATGAGTAGTGGTTGCTATGACCTCAAAGCTTTGTGACATCACAGATGCTGGCTTCACTGAAGCAGCTGTCCCTCTTCCATGACCTTGGTGTCCTATGGCTTATGTCAGAAGCACCCCAACAAGGACAGAACAGGAGCCCTCTGAGCCTGAACAAGAACTCAGGTTGTCTTGTGGGATAAGGTCCCACTCCCCTTTCTACAGACAAAGAGGAAAGAAAATGACATTCAGTATACCTTCCTTTAGGCCAACATATCCCCGGAGACGGCAAGTTGTCCTATTTCCACTACAATTTCTAGAGATCTCAAGAAACGGTGAGGCCTCCCGGGTTGAGCGCTCTCCATGGGGTTTGTCATCCTGTAGGTGAGAGCCTCCTTTGTCAGAGTCTTTTGCCTATGGGTCAGTGATAACTAAGGGACGGAAAGTCCCTTTTCGAGGAAAAAGGTGAGGGCATCGATATATGGTGCAGTCTGTGGCCTCGTCTCCTAGTGTTCTGAAACACGCGGCTAAGGGATTTTTCCCCTCACTACCCGGCTTTCACTTACAAAATTTTGCAAGACTTCGAGGAGAGTGATATTCTGCATCAGAGCTAACTCTTAAGGAAGAGGCCTGGACCACACCCGTCGTCATCATTAGTTTACTGTACTTTTGTGGTAATGGGTATAGACATATTGACCAAGTCTCTTTAGTCAGAAGGAAAGGGACGGCCTATACTGACGGCTTGCAAGGCCCATTTGAGCAGAACTTTGGAGTGAGCCACAATGCACTTGCAAGGACTAGTGTATCAGGAAGTTTGGGTCCATTTTGACACCACAGTATTCCTCAGCCGTCGAAGTGAATGAAACCCTGGACCTTGCCTTGACATGAATGTCCCTTGCCTGGCTGAGGGGTAATGGAAAAGGCAAGCAGACAAAGGGAAATATCATATGGATTCCCTCAATATATGCCTCGGGAGGAATACCTTGGCCCTTAGTAAAGGAAGGGAAAACTGAAGGGCAAGAAGTCAGAGAAGGAGACCCACTAGGAGTGACTCAGGACTCTGAGAACCAAGCTGAGGGTTACAGAAAAGAAAAGTGCTTAATGGGTGGTCAGCAGATGTGGTATATATTAGGAGGAGCACTAGGACATACATGCAACTAAAGCATCCGTGAATACTCTGTCAAAAACAGATGATTGATGAAAGGCAGGCTTTCTCAACAGAACAGCAACAACAACAACATAAATTCAGAGGATACAACGTGGCCCTCTCAAAACCAAAGGAAGTCTCAGGGAGAAAACAACAGCTGCACCTAGGCCTCCCAGGGGTTTGGGGGAGGCTATATGGGGGTCACTGGATGGGCACTGCATTGAGTGGAGTGTGAGCCTTGAGCATATTGGGGACCAGCGGCTCAGGGAGCCCCCAGGCAGTGGTGACCTCACTTCCCTGAAGACAGAGCCCAACGGAATTGGATCCGACGTATACAGGCACCCCATAACAGAGAAAACACCCCTGCCCAGCTCATTTCCAGGCACATCCTAAAGGAAGCGACATGTTCTTCTGCTGTACTGAGGCCGAAAGGATGCAGGGAGAAGAGAGCTCGCCCGCCAGACACGTCCCCTCCCTGGCAGGTTATATCTGGATTTCCCCAACACCTCAGGCCCTTTGGCTAATAAAATCAAAGGTGACACCAGGGGGCTCAGAGTCAGAGAGTCCCATACCTTCTGATCCACTGGTGTAGCCCTAGGTGTCTTCCCAGTCTGTGTGTGTGTGTGTGTGTGTGCGTGTGTGTGTGCCTCTGGGTGTCTGTGTCTCTGTGTGTAAAGAGGACCTGGCCATGCCATCGTGGGTGGTGATGCCCCAAGCAGGATAAGGCTGATGAGGGGTTGGACGTCTAGTGCGCAAGTTATGTTCACACCTCAGCTTAAGTGTGGTTAAGAGGGATCAGGTGTAGGGTCTACACACTTCTGCCCAGGGTTTATCCTGAGACCCTGAAGGGATGGGTCCATGGCACAAGCGCGGGGCTAACCCTAACAGTAACCACTAACCCTGACCCTGACACTGATTGTGAAACATCCCCAAACCCTAACCCAAGCCATGAACCTGACACTGACCCTGACCCTGACTGTGATCCTGACCTTAACTGTAAACCTAAACCTAAGCCTGACACTGACCCTGATGTGGACCCTGAACCTAAACTTGACTCTGACATTACCGTCACCATGACTCATACCTAAACATGACCCTGATCGTGAGCCTAATCCTAACCCTGACGCTGACCAAACCCTGACCCTAACCATCACCCTGACCGTGACTGTGATCCTGACCGTAACCTTAAACCTAATGGTAACACTAACCATGACCCTGATACAGACCCTGAATCTTCACCTCATGCTGACCCTTACCCTAACACTAACCCCTACACTAAATCAAACAGTAAACCTGACCTTACGCTGTCTAAACCTAACCCTAACCATAACCCTACTTCTAAATCTAACCCTAACCCTAATCCCAAACCATACGACCAAAACCTAACTGTGACACTGAACCGGACATTGACCCTAAACCAAAGCCTGACCCTAAACCTGACCCCGGACGTGAACTTCACCTGACCCTAACTCTGACCCTAATCCTAACCATGACACTAACACTGACCACTACATAACCCTATCCCTGAACTGAATGTGGACTTTAAACCAATCACTGACCCTGACCCAGACCATGACCATAATAAACCTAACCCTGACCCTAAGAGTGACCCCAACCCTCACCTGAACACTCAACCTGACCCTGACTGTGAGCCTGACCCTAAATCTAATCCTAAATGTAACCCTGACCCTGACACTAACACGGGCCCTCCCCCGAATCCTATCCCTGAACTTAACCTTAACACTAACCCCTAACCCTACAACGGACCCAGACCCTAACAAGTTAAAACCCTAACCGTCAACCTAACGCTAACCCTAACACTAAGCCTGAACTTTAAAAATAACCCTGACCCTATACCTGACTATGACCATAACCCTAACCTTGAAATTTGCCTACACCAGACCCTGAGCCTAATCATGACCCTGGCCCTGACCCTAAAACTAACCATGACACTAACAATGACTTCTACATAACCCTGTCCCTGACACGAATGTGGACTTTAAAACAATACCTGATCCTGCCCGTAAACCCGACACTGACTTTAGTCTTCACCCTGACCCCGACCCAGGCAAAGACCCAAACCCTGACCTTAACAGTGACCCTGACCCTGACCCTAACATTAACCGTTACACTGAATGTGAGCCTGACCCTAACACTCTCCCTATACCTAACCCTAGCCCTGACACTAACACGGGCACTGTCTCGAAACCTAACCCTGAACCTAACCCTAAAACTAACCCCTAACATTATCCCTGACACTGACCCTAACCCGGTCTAACCCTAACCCGCAACCTACCTCTAACCCTAACCCTAAACACACTTTAACAATAATCCTGCCCTCTACGGGACCCTGATCATAACCCTAACTCTGAACTTTGCCTCTGTCAGACCTTAACCTTAAACCAGACCCTTGCCTTGACCTTAACACTGACCCTAACCCTGACTGTAAACCTAAATCTGACCCAATCCGTGATCATGAACAGAATCCTAACCCTAAAGCTAAACCTGTACCTGAACCTACTCATAAAACAGAACCTAAACCTAAAGCTGACCTTACCGTAACCATGAACCTAACCCTGACCCTGACCCTAACCCAGACACTAAACCTGTGCCAAACCTATCCCTGACCCTGACATGAACCTTGACCCCAAAATAAAACTTGAACCTGACCCTAAATCTGTCCATGACCCTGCCTGACCCTAAATCTAACCGTTACCCTAACACTGACCCTGACCCTGACTCTGACCATAACGCTAACCGTGACCCTACTGTGAGCCTGACCCTAAACCTAACCATGAACCTAACCCTAACACTCACCCCTACCCTAAGTCTAACGCTAACCATGACCCAATGACGTCTAACCCTAACCGTGAACCTAAGTCTTTCTTAAACCTAACCCTAAAACTAACCTGGTTTAAACCCAGGTCTGTTCCCTCAGTCGGGGACAACAGCTGCACCCAGGCCTCCCAAGGGTTTGGGGGAGGCTATATCGGGTCACTGGATGGGCACGGCATTGAGTGGAGTGTGAGCCTTGAGCAGCTTGGGGACCAGCGGCTCAGGGAGCCCCCAGGCAGTGGTGACCTCACTTCCCTGAAGACAGAACCCAACGGAATTGGATCCGACGTATACAGGCACCCCATAACAGAGAAAACACCCCTGCCCAGCTCATTTCCAGGCACATCCTAAAGAAGCGACATGTTCTTCTGCTGTACTGAAGCCGAAAGGATGCAGGGAGAAGAGAACTCGCCCGCCAGACACGTCCCCTACCTGGCAGGTCATATCTGGATTTCGCCAGCGCCTCAGGCCCGTTGGCTAATAAAATCAAAAGTTGACACCAGGGGGCTCAGAGTCAGAGAGTCCCACATCTTCTGATCCACTGGTGTAGACCTAGGTGTCTTCCCAGTCTGTGTGTGTGTGTGTGGGTGTGGGTGTTTGTATGTGTGCGTGTGTGTGTGCCTCTGTGTGTCTGTGTCTCTGTGTGTAAAGAGGACCTGGCCATGCTATTGTGGGTGGAGACGCCCCAAGCAGAATCAGGCTGATGAGGGGTTAGACTTCTGGTGTGCAAGTCATGTTCACACCCCAGTTTAAGTGTGGTTAACTGGGATGGGGTGTAGGGTCTACACCATTCCGCCCAGGGATTATCCTGAGAGACTGAGGGGATGGGCCCATGACCCAAGCGCGGGGCCAACCCTAACAGTAACCTCTAACCCTGACCCTGACACTGACTGTGAAACATCCCCAAACCCTAACCCAAGCCATGTACCTGACCCAGACCCTGACGCTGACTGTGATCCTGATCTTAACCCTAAACCTAAACCTAAGCCTGACACTGACCCTGATGTGGACCCTGAACCTAAACATGACTCTGACATTACCATCACCATGACTCATAGCTAAACATGACCCTGTTCCTGAGCCTAATCCTAACCCTGACGCTGACCAAACCCTGACACTATCCATCACACTGACCGTGACTGTGAGCCTGACCGTAACCTTAAACCTAATGGTAACTCTGCCATGACCCTTATACAGACACTGAATCTTCACCTCAGGCTGACTCTGACCCTAACAATAACCCCTACCCTAAACCAAACAGTAACCCTGAACTTACGCTGTCTAACCCTAACCCTAACAATAACCCTACTTCTAAATCTAACCCTAACACCAATCCCAAACCCTAGAGCCAATACCTAACTGTGACAATGAACCGAACATTGACCCTAAACCAAAGCCTGACCCTAAACCTGACCCTGGCCCTGAACTTCACCTGACCCAGACTCTGACCCTAATCATAACCATGACACTAACAATGACCACTACATAACCCTGTCCCTGACCTGAATGTGGACTTTAAACCAATACCTGAACATGACCCTAAACCGGACATTGGAGCTAAACTTCACCCTGACCCTGACCAAGACCATGACCATAATAAACCTAACCTTGACCCTAAGAGTGATCCCAACCCTCACCTGAACACTCAACCTGACCCTGCCTGTGAGCCTGACCCTAAATCTAACCCTAAATGTAACCCCGACCCTGACACTAACACGGGCCCTGCCCTTAATCCTATCGCTGAACCTAACCTTAACACTAACCCCTAACCCTACCACGGACCCTGACCCTAACAAGTTCTAACCCTAACCGTCAACGTAATGCTAACCCTAACACTAAGCCTAAACTTCAACAAAAACCCTGACCCTATACCTGAATAAGACCATAACCCTAACCCTGAAATTTGCCTACACCAGACCCTGAGCCTAAACTTGACCCTGACCATGACCCTAAACATTACCATGACATTAACAATGACTACTACATAACCCTGTCCCTGACACGAATGTGGACGTTAAACCAATACCTAATCCTGCCCGTAAACCTGACACTGGCCCTAGTCTTCACCCTGACACCGACCCAGGCAAAGACCCAAACCCTGACCCTAACAGTGACCCTGACCCTGACCCTAACATAAACCGTTAACTGAATGTGAGCCTGAACCTAACACTATCCCTAAACGTAACCCTGACCCTGACACTAACACAGGCCCTGACTCGAAACTTAACGCTGAACCTAACTCTAAAACTAACCCCTAACATTATCCCTGACACTGACCCTAACCTGTCTAACCCTAAACCGCAACCTACCTCTAACCCTAACCCTAACCCCACTTTAACAATAATCCTGCCTTCTACGGGACCCTGATCATAACCCTAACTCTGATCTTTGCCTATGTCAGACCTTAACCTTAAACCAGACCCTGGCCTTGACCTTAACACTGACCCTAACCCTGACTGTAAACCTAAATCAGACCCAGTCCGTGATTATGAACTGAATCATACCCTAAAGTTAACCCTGTTCCTGAACCCACTCATAAAACAGAACCTAAACATAAAGCTGACCGTACCATAACCCTGAACCTAACCCTGACCCTGACCCTAACCATGACACTAAACCTGTGCCAAACATATCCCTGATGCTGACATGAACCTTGCCCCCAAACCAAAACTGGAACCTGGCACTAAATCTGACCATGACCCTGCCTGACCCTAAACATAACCGTTACCCTAACACTGACACTGACCTGACTCTGACCATAAGCTAACCGTGACCCTACTGTGAGCCTGACTCTAAAATTAACCATGAATCTAACTTTAAACCTGACTCCTACCCTATTCCTAACGCTAACCCTGACCCAAAGACGTCTAACCCTAACCGTGACCCTAAGTCTTTCTTAAACCTAACCCTAACACTAACCTTGTCTAAACCCAGCAATGTTCCCTCTGTCGGGGACAACAGCTGCAGCCAGGCCTCCCAGGGGTTTGGGGGAGGCTATACGGGGGTCACTGGATGGGCACTTCATTGAGTGGTGTTGAGCCTTGAGCAGCTTGGAGACCAGAGGCTCAGGGAGCACCCAGGCAGTGGTGACCTCACTTCCCTGAAGACAGAGCCCAACGGAATTGGATCCGACGTATACAGGCACCCCATAATAGAGAAAACATCCCTGCCCAGCTCATTTCCAGGCACATCCTAAAAGAAGCGACATGTTCTTCTGCTGTACTGAAGCCGAAAGGATGCAGGGAGAAGAGAGCTCGCCCGCCAGACACGTCCCCTCCCTGGCAGGTCATATATGGATTTCCCCAAGGCCTCAAGCCCTTTGGCTAATAAAATCAAAAGGTGACACCAAGGGGCTCAGAGTCAGAGAGTCCCACAACTTCTGATCCACTGGTGTAGCCCTAGGTGGCTTCCCAGTCTGTGTGTGTGTGTGTGTGTGTGTGTGTGTGTGCGTGTGCGTGTGTGTGTGCCTCTGGGTGTCTGTGTCTCTGTGTGTAAAGAGGACCTGGCCATGCCATCGTGGGTGGTGATGCCCCAAGCAGGATCAGGCTGATGAGGGGTTAGACGTCTGGTGCGCAAGTCATGTTCACACCCCAGTTTAAGTATGTTTAAGTGGGATCGGGTGTAGGTTCTACACCCTTCTTCCCAGGGTTTATCCTGAGACACTGAAGGGATGGGTCCATGACCCAAGCGCGGGGCTAACCCTAACAGTAACCACTAACCCTGACCCTGACACTGACTGTGAAACATCCCCAAACACTAACCCAAGCCATGTACCTGACCCAGACCCTGACGCTGACTGTGATCCTGACCTTAACTCTAAACTTAAACCTAAGCCTGACCCTGACCCAAATGTGGACCCTGAACATAAACTTGACAATGACATTACCGTCACCATGACTCATAGCTAAACATGACCCTGTTCCTGAGCCTAATCCTAACCCTGACCCTGACCTAACCCTGACCCTAACCATCACCCTGACCGTGACTGTGAGCCTGACCGTAACCTTAAACCTAATGTTAACTCTAACCATGACCCTTATACAGACCCTGAATCTTCACCTCATGCTGACCCTGACCCTAACACTAACCCCTACCCTAAACCAAACAGTAACCCTGAACTTACGCTGTCAAACCCTAACCCTAACCATAACCCTACTTCTAAATCTAACCCTAACCCTAATCCCAAACCCTACCGCCAAAACCTAACTGTGACACTGAACCGAACATTGACCCTAAACCAAAGCCTGACCCTAAACCTGACCCAGGCCGTGAACTTCACCTGACCCTGACTCTGACTCTAATCCTAACCATGACACTAACACTGACCACTAAACCCTATCCCTGACCTGAATGTGGACTTTAAACCAATACCTGAACCTGACCCTAAACCGGACATTGGCTTTAAACTTCACCCTGACCCTGACCCAGACCATGACCATAATAAACCTAACCCTGACACTAAGAGTGACCCCAACCCTCACCTGAACACTCAACCTGACCGTGACTGTGAGCCTGATCCTAAATCTAACCCTAAATGTAATCCTGACCCTGACACTAACACGGGCCCTCCCCCGAATCCTATCCCTGAACCTAACCTTAACACTAACCCCTAACCCTACCACGGACCCTGACCCTAACAAGTTCTAACCCTAACCGTCAACCTAACGCTAACCCTAACACTAAGCCTAAACTTTAACAATAACCCTGACCCTATACCTGACTATGACCATAACCTAACCTTGAAATTTGCCTACACCAGACCCTGAGCCTAAACTTGATCCTGGCCCTGACCCTAAACCTAACCATGACACTAACAATGACTACTACATAACCCTGTCCCTGACACGAATGTGGACTTTACACCAAAACCTGATCCTGCCTGTAAACCTGACACTGACCCTAGACTTCACCCTGACCCCGACCCAGGCAAAGACCCAAACCCTGACCCTAACAGTGACCCTGAAACTGACCCTAACATTAACCGTTACACTGAATGTGAGCCTGACCTTAACACTTTCCCTATACGTAACCCTGCCCCTGACACTAACACGGGGCCTGTCTCGAAACCTAACCCTGAACCTAACCCTAAAACTAACACCTAAAATTATCCCTGACACTGACCCTAACCCGGTCTAACCCTAACCCGCAACCTACTTCTAACCCTAACCCTAAACACACTTTAACAATAATCCTGCCCTCTATGGGACCCTGATCATAACCCAAACTCTAAACTTTGCCTATGTCAGACCTTAACCTTAAACCAGACCCTGGCCTTGACCTTAAGACTGACCCTAACCCTGACTGTAAACCTAAATCTGACCCTATCCGTGATCATGAACAGAATCGTGACCCTTAAGCTAACCCTGTTCCTGAACCTACTCATAAAACAGAACCTAAACCTAAAGCTGACCTTACCATAACCATGAACCAAACCCTGACCCTGATCCTAACCCTGACACTAAACCTGAGCCAAACCTATCCCTGACGCTGACATGAACCTGACCCTAAATCTGAACATGACCCTGCCTGACCTTAAACCTAAACGTTACCCTAACACTGACCCTGACCCTGACTCTGACCATAACGCTAACCGTGACCCTACTGTGAGCCTGACCCTAAACCTAACCATGAACCTAACACTAAACCTGACCCTTACCCTAAGTCTAACGCTAACCCTGACCCAATGACGTCTACCCCTAAACGTAAACCTAAGTCTTTCTTAAACATAACCCTAACACTAACCTGGTTTAAACCCAGCTCTGTTCCCTCTGTCGGGGACAAAAGCTGCACCCAGGCCTCCCAAGGGTTTGGGGGAGGGTATATGGGGGTCACTGGATGGGCACTGCATTGAGTCGAGTGTGAGCCTTGAGCTGCTTGGTGACCAGCGACTCAGGGAGCCCCCAGGCAGTGGTGACCTCACTTCCCTGAAGACAGAGCTCAACTGAATTGGATCCGACGTATACAGGCACCCCATAACAGAGAAAACACCCCTGCCCAACTCATTTCCAGGCACATCCTAAAGGAAGCGACATGTTCTACTGCTGTACTGAAGCCGAAAGGATGCAGGGAGAAGAGAACTCGCCTGCAAGACACGTCCCATTCCTGGCAGGTCATATCTGGATTTCCCCAACGCCTCAGGCCCGTTGGCTAATAAAATCAAAAGGTGACACCAGGGGGCTCAGAGTCAGAGAGTCCCACACCTTCTGATCCACTGGTGTAGCCCTAGGTGTCTTCCCAGTCTCTGTGTGTGTGTGTGGGTGTGGGTGTCTGTATGTGTGCGTGTGTGTGTGCCTCTGGGTGTCTGTGTCTCTGTGTGTAAAGAGGACCTGGCCATGCCATCGTGGGTGGAAATGCCCCAAGCAGGATCAGGCTGATGAGGGGTTAGACGTCTGGTGCGCAAGTCATGTTCACACCCCAGTTTAAGTGTGGTTAGGTGGGATCTGGTGTAGGGTCTACACCCTTCTGCCCAGGGTTTATCCTGAGACACTGAAGGGATGGGTCCATGACCCAAGCGCGGGGCTAACCCTAACAGTAACCTCTAACCCTGACCCTGACACTGACTGTGAAACATCCCCAAACCCTAACCCAAGCCATGTACCTGACCCTGACCCTGACCCTGACTGTGATCCTGACCTTAACCCTAAACCTAAACCTAAGCCTGACCCTGACCCTGATGTGGACTGAACCTAAACTTGACTCTGACATTACCGTCACCATGACTCATACCTAAACATGACCCTGATCCTGAGCCTAATCCTAACCCTGACGCTGACCTAATCCTGACCCTAACCATCACCCTGACCGTGACTGTGAGCCTGACCGTAACTTTAAACCTAATGGTAACTCTAACCATGACCCTTATACAGACCCTGAATCTTCACTTCATGCTGACCCTGACCCTAACACTAACCCCTACCTTAAACCAAACAGTAACCCTGACCTTACGCTGTCTAACCCTAACCCTAACCATAACCATACTTCTAAATCTTACCCTAATCCTAATCCCAAACACTACGGCCAAAACCAAACTGTGAAACTGAAACGAACATTGACCCTAAACCAAAGCCTGACCCTAAACCTGACCCTGGCCCTGAACTTCAGCTGACCCTGACTCTGACCCTAATCCTAACCATGACACTAACACTGACCACTACCTAACCCTATCCCTGACCTGAATGTGGACTTTAAACCAATACCTGAACCTGACCCTAAACCGGACATTGGCGCTAAACTTCACCCTGACCCAGACCATGACCATAATAAACCTAACCCTGACACTAAGAGTGACCCCAAACCTCACCTGAACACTCAATCTCACCCTGACTATGAGCCTGACCCTAACTCTAACCCTAAATGTAACCCTGACCCTGACACTAACACGGGCCCTCCCCCGAATCCTATCGCTGAACCTAACCTTAACACTAACCACTAACCCTACCACGGACCTTGACCCTAACAAGTTCTAACACTAACTGTCAACCTAACGCTAACCCTAACAGTTAGCCTAAACTTTAACAATAACCCTGACCCTATACCTGACTATGACCATAACCCTAACCCTGAAATTTGCCTACACCAGACCCTGAGCCTAAACCTGACCCTGGCCCTGACCATAACCTAACCATGACACTAACAATGACTACCTCAAAACCCTGTCCCTGACACGAATGTGGACTTTAAACCAATACCTGATCCTGCCCGTAAATCTGACACTGGCCCTAGACTTCACCCTGATCCCGACCCAGGTAAAGACCCAAACCCTGACCCTAACAGTGACCCTGACCCTGACCCTAACATTAACCGTTACACTGAATGTGAGCCTGACCCTAACTCTATCCCTAAACGTAATCTGGCCCTGACACTAACACGGGCCCTGACTCAAAACCTAACGCTGAACCTAACCCTAAAACTAACCCCTAACATTATCCCTGACACTGACCCTAACCCGGTCTAACCCTAACCCGCAACCTACCTCTAACCCTAACCCTAACCCCACTTTAACAATAATCCTGCCGTCTACGGGACCCTGATCATAACCCTAACTCTGAACGTTGCCTATGTCAGAACTTAACCTTTAACCAGACCCTGGCCTTGACCTTAACACTGACCCTAACATTGACTGTAAACCTAAATCTGACCCAATCCGTGATCATGAACAGAATCGTAACCCTAAAGCTAATCCTGATCCTGAACTTACACATAAAACAGAACCTAAACCTAAAGCTGACCTTACCATAACCATGAACCTAACCCTGACACTGACCCTAACCCTGACACTAAACCTGTGCCAAACCTATCCCTGACGCTGACATGAACCTTGCCCCCAAACCAAAACTTGAACCTGACCCTAAATCTGACCATGACCCTGCCTGACCCTAAACCTAAACGTTACCCTAACACTGACCCTGACCCTGACTCTGACCGTAACACTAACCGTGACCCTACTGTGAGACTGACCCTAAACCTAACCATGAACCTAACCCTAACCCTGACCCCTACCTTAAGCCTTACGCAAACCCTGACCCAAGGACGTCTAACCCTAACCGTGACCCTAAGTCTTTCTTAAACCTAACCCTAACACTAACCTGGTCTATACCTAGCACTGTTCCCTCTGTCGGGGACAACAGCTGCAGCCAGGCCTCCCAGGGGTTTGGGGGAGGCTATATGGGGGTCACTGGATGGGCATTGCATTTAGTGGAGTGTGAGCCTTGAGCAGCTTGGGGACCAGCGGCTCAGGGAGCCCCCAGGCAGTGGTGACCTCACTTCCATGAAGACAGAGCCCAACGGAATTGGATCCGACGTATACAGGCACCCCATAACAGAGTCAACACCCCTGCCCAGCTCATTTCCAGGCATATCCTAAAGGAAGCGACATGTTCTTCTGCTGTACTGAAGCCGAAAGGATGCAGGGAGAAGAGAGCTCACCCTCCAGACACGTCCCCTCCCTGGCAGGTCATATCTGGATTTCTGGATTTCCCCAACGCCTCAGGCCCTTTGGCTAATAAAATCAAAAGGTGACACCAGGGGGCTCATTGTCAGAGAGTCCCACACCTTCTGATCCACTGGTGTAGCCCTAGGTGTCTTCCAATTCTGTGTTTGTGTGTGTGTGTGTGTGTGTGTGTGTGTGTGTGTGCGTGTGTGTGTCCCTCGGGGTGTCTGTGTCTCTGTGTGTAAAGAGGACCTGGCCATGCCATCATGGCTGGCGATGCCCCAAGCAGGATCAGGCTGATGAGGGGTTAGACGTCTGGTGCGCAAGTCATGTTCACACCCCAGTTTAAGTGTGGTTAGGTGGGATCTGGTGTAGGGTCTACACCCTTCTGCCCAGGGTTAATCCTGAGACACTGAAGGGATGGGTCCATGACCCAAGCGCGGGGCTAACCCTAACAGTAACCACTAACCCTGACCCTGACACTGACTGTGAAACATCCCCAAACCATAACCCAAGGTATGAACCTGTCCCTGACCCTGACCCTGACTGGGATCCTGAAATTAACTGTAAAAATAAACCTAAGCCTGACACAGACCCTGATGTGGACCCTGAACCTAAACTTGACTCTGACATACCGTCACCATGACTCATACCTAAACATGACCCTGATTTGGAGCCTAAATTTATCCCTGTCGCTGACCTTACACTGACCCTAACCATCACCCTTACCGTGACTGTTAGCCTGACCGTAACCTTAAACCTAATGGTAACTCTAAGCATGACCCTTATACAGACCCTGAATCTTCACCTCATGCTAACCCTGACCCTAACACTAACCCCTACCCTAAACCAAACAGTAACACTGACCTTACGCTGCCTAACCCTAACCCTAAACATAACCCTACTTCTAAATCTAACCCTAAACCTAATCCCAAACCCTACGGCCAAAACCTAACTGTGACACTGAACCAAACATTGACCCTAAACCAAAGCCTGACCCTAAACCTCACCCTGGCCCTGAACTTCACCTGACCCTGTCTCTGACCCTAATCCTAACCATGACACTAACACTGACCACTACATAACCCTATCCCTGACCTGAATGTGGACTTTAAACCAATACCTGAACCTGACCCTAAACCGGACATTGGCGCTAAACTTCACCCTGACCCTGACCCAGACCATGACCATAATAAACCTAACCCTGACACTAAGAGTGACGCCGAAACTCACCTGAACACTCAATCTCACCCTGACTGTGAGCCTGACCCTAACTCTAACCCTAAATGTAACTCTGACCCTGACACTAACACGGGCCCTCCCCCGAATCCTATCGCTGAACCTAACCTTAACACTAACCACTAACCCTACCACGGACTCTGACCCTAACAAGTTCTAAACCTAACCGTCAACCTAACGCTAACCCTAACACTAAGCCTAAACTTTAACAATAACCCTGACCCTATACCTGACTATGACCATAACCCTAACCCTGAAATTTGCCTACACCAGACCCTGAGCCTAAACTTGACCCTGACCTTGACCCTAAACCTAACCATGACACTAACAATGACTACTACATAACCCTGACCCTGACACGAATGTGGACTTTAAACCAATACCTGATCCTGCCCATAAACCTGACACTGGCCCTAGACTTCACCCTGACCCCGAACCAGGCAAAGACCCAAACCCTGACCTTAACAGTGACCCTGACACTGACCCTAACATTAACCGTTACACTGAATGTGAGCCTGACCCTAACTCTATCCCTAAACATAACCCTGGCCCTGACACTAACACGGGCCCTGACTCGAAACCTGACGCTGACCCTAACCCTAAAACTAACCCCTAACATTATCCCTGACACTGACCCTAACCCGGTCTAACCCAAACCCGCAACCTACCTCTAACCCTAACCCTAACCCCACTTTAACAATAATCCTGCCGTCTACGGGACCCTGATCATAACCCTAACTCTGAACGTTGCCTATGTCAGAACTTAACCTTAAACCAGACCCTGGCCTTGACCTTAACACTGACCCTAACCCTGACTGTAAACCTAAATCTGACCCAATCCGTGATCATGAACAGAATCGTAACCTTAAAGCTAACCCTGATCCTGAACCTACACATAAAACGGAACCTACACCTAAAGCTGACCTTACCATAACCAGGAACCTAACCCTGACCCTGACCTTAACCCTGACACTAAACCTGTGCCAAACCTATCCCTGACGCTGACATGAACCTTGCCCCCAAACCAAAACTTGAACCTGACCCTAAATCTGACCATGACCCTGCCTGACCCTAAACCTAACCGTTAACCTAACACTGACCCTGACCCTGACTCTGACCGTAACGCTAACCGTGACCCTACTGTGAGCCTGACCCTAAACCTAACCATGAACCTAACCCTAACCCTGACCCCTACCCGAAGACTAACGCTAACCCTGACCCAAAGACGTCTAACCCTAACCGTGACCCTAAGTCTTTCTTAAACCTAACCCTAACACTAACCTGGTCTAAACCCAGCTCTGTTCCCTCCGGCGGGGACAATAGCTGCACCCAGGCCTCCCAGGGGTCTGGGTAGGCTATATGGGGGTCACTGGATGGGCACTGCATTGAGTGGAGTGTGAGCCTTGAGCAGCTTGGGGATCAGCGTCTAAGGGAGCTCTGGTGGGACAGGAAGTTTGGTAAGGAGCCCCCAGGCAGTGGTGACCTCACTTCCCTGAAGACAGAGCACAACGGAATTGGATCCCATGTATCCAGGTACCCTATAAGAGAGAAAACACCCCTGCCCTGCTCATTTCCAGGCACATCCTTAAGGAAGCGACATGTTCTTCTGCTGTACTGAAGCCGAAAGGATGCAAGGAGAGGAGAGCTCGCCCGCCAGACACGTCCCCTCCCTGGCAGGTCATATCTGGTTTTCCCCAATGCCTCAGGCCCTTTGGCTAATAAAATCAAAAGGTGACTCCAGGGGGCTCAGAGTCAGAGAGTCCCACACCTTCTGATTTACTGGTGTAGCCCTAGATGTCTTCCCAGTCTCTGTGTGTGTGTGAGTGCATGTGTGTGTGCCTCTGGGTATCTGTGTCTCTGTGTGTAAAGAGGACCTGGCCATGCCATCGTGGGTGGAGATGCCCCAGGCAGGATCAGGCTGATGATGGGTTAAACTTTTGGTGCGCAAGTCATGTTCACACCACAGTTTAAGTGTGGTTAAGTGGAATAGGGTGTAGGGTCTACACCATTCTGCCCAGGGTTTATCCTGAGACACTGAAGGGATGGGTCCATGACCCAAGCGCGGGGCTCACCCTAACAGTAACCACTAACCCTGACCCTGACACTGACTGTGAAACATCCCCAAACCCTAACCCAAGCCATGAACCTGACCCTGACCCTGACCCTGACTGTGATCCTGACCCTAACCCTAAACCTAAACCTAAGCCTGACCCTGACCCTGATGTGGACCCTGAACCTAAACTTGACTCTGACATTACCGTCACCATGACTCATACCTAAACATGACCCTGATCCTGAGCCTAATCCTAACCCTGACGCTGACCTAACCCTGACCCTAACCATCACCCTGACCGTGACTGTGAGCCTGACCGTAACCTTAAACCTAATGGTAACTCTAACCATGACCCTTATACAGACCATGAATCTTCACCTCATGCTGACCCTGACCCTAACACTAACCCCTACCCTAAACCAAACAGTAACCCTGATCTTACTCTGTCTACAATGGAACTATGATGCATGTATTTTCAAAAGTATAGACATACATGAAGCTATGAGGTCAAAAAAGATGAATGTCCGTAGTACCATATAGACTCAACAAATAAAAGTGTCCAAGGCTCTGAGTGAGATTTATGAATATTGTATAAGATTAGGCCAACATGTGGTTTTGATATAAATCATCTGTTCTTAAATTAGAATTACAGACGTTGAGTACAGTGTTGAAAATGGCAGTTAGATTTCAGCTATCTTTGCTCACTAGGGAAAATGGAAAAATGTTTAGTTTGGTCAGATTTTCACTTATCTTCTGAAAAATCTTACGTTTGAAAGAACCCTTCTGAAATAAGAATCTTTAAAGACATAACCCCTTTGGCACAAGTTTTCAAGAAACACTTGTTTGATGTTGTAGACAATTATATGGCACACGTACTGTTCTAGATGTTTCATGCCAATAATATGTAAGCCATACCAAGGCTACATATACATATAGAGATGTTCCTCAGCTTACAAGGGGGCTATGTACAGAGAAACACATAAAAAAATGAAAATGCATTTAATACCCTAAACTATCAAATATCATAGCTTACCTTAAGCTTATTTAAACATACTCAGAACACTTACATTTGCCTGCATTTGGGCAAAATCATCCTAAGCAAAGCCTATTTTATAACAAAGTATCAAATATCACCTGCAATTTATTAAATATTACACTAAAAAAAAGAAGAATGGTTATATATTGTATGGTTGTAAGAATATCAGGTGTTCACCCCTGTAATCTTCTAGCTGACTGGGAGCTGTGGCTCACTGCCCCTGCCCAGCATGACAAGACGGTACCATACCACATGTCACTGGCCCTTTTTATAAAGGCCCAAATTCAAAATTCAAAGTACAGTTTCTACTGAATCACTTTCACTTTCACATCATTGCCAAATATATCTTAAGTTGAATCATTGTAAATCAGGAGCCATCTTGTTTGAAAGTAAAATCACAGTCACCCATATACACACAAAAAAAGGCCTTCATGTAGGGCCATCTATGTATCTCTAAACAACATAGCATGACCTATAAACAGCAAAAAATGGATGTGAAGGGGACAATTGCTTTGCGTCAGTACTCTGAGCAGTAACATACATGGCCTTACTCACCTAGCAGAACTCCAGAGCTAGATGATGGCAAGGAATTTTACAAATGTTTGCTGAACAGCTTAAGCACTATTATTTTTAAATTAGTGTGCATATCTGTTTTCTAAAGATATGTTAATTTATTTTATTGACTTATTACAAAACCAAATAATTTCCTCTTATTTAAGTGGCAGGTAAATAGAATTCTTTTTAATTTAAATCAAATGGCTTTTTAGGGAAAATATACTAAAAATTCTGAAACTTGTATTGCTTATGAATCTTTTATTGGAATCCTTATCAAGTTGTATTTTTCAAGTTTTTCCTAAATAATCTTCAATGAATTGAAAATATTTTTTGGATTTTATTCAAGGCTATTAACACACAATTTCAGTTTGTTAAATATAGTGCTAAACGTTCAACCAAAACGTTGTGTCTTTTTTTTTCCACTACCACATCCTCCATCTACTGACTGGATTCTCTCCCCAACTAGCACATATATATCATTGTCTATCTTTAGGATAAGTAAGGGTCATCTTTTGTCTTTATTCTATTCCTCGCATGCTTCTGAACTTGTTGAATTTTAATATAGTCACACCATAAGCATCACATATTTGATTCCCCTTTCAATAGTAAACAGTGCACAACTAGAGCATACCTTCAAAGCTATCAATAGACTTACTTTGATATATTATTTTTGTATATTTGTAAATTAAAATAATTAAATTATAGAACAAGAGTTTCAGGTGGTAGGTGTTGTAAGTTTTACCCAAACTGACTTTTGTCAATCTCGTTTTTGTCATCATATATGTCAAGTAGTTTTCTCACGTTTATTTTTAGAATTTCCTTGTATAATGAATATTTACACTGATATCTAGTATAAAAATCTTGCAATTTATTTTAGAAACATTAAGATATTGAAAATAAATCTATTTCTTTAATTCATTAAAGACATTTTTGGCTTGTTTCCAGTACTTTCTTACTGGTTAAAAAATGAATTTGAAGTAGTCTGAATTTCATTATTATATGGCACTTTCCCTTTGATGAATACAAAGACGATATTCTATATTAGCTATCTGAGAAGAATTCATTTTTTAAATTTTATTTATTTGTAAGAGAGAGAGTGAGAGAGAGCACAAGCAGGGGGAGCAGCAGGGTGAGGGAGAAGCAAACTCCCGGCTAAGCAGGGAATCTGTTGCAGAACTGAGTCCCAGGACCCTAAGATCATGACCTGAGCTAAAGGCTCAGGCATTTAACTGACTGAGCCACTTACGTGTCCCAATCTGAGAAGAGTTCTGTATGTTATTCCTATTAATATGAATTTTAAGTCTAGGTGATTAACTTAATATTTTAGTGGCTATTACATAGATAGCACTATGTTCCAGGCAGAGATTAAGAAAGAAATATTAGGGTGCCTGGGTGGCTCAGTGGATTAAGCCGCTGCCTTCGGCTCAGGTCATGATCTCAGGGTTCTGGGATCGAGTCCCGTATCAGGCTCTCTGCTCAGCAGGGAGCCTGCTTCCCCCTCTCTCTCTCTGCCTGCCTCTCCATCTACTTGTGATTTCTCTCTGTTAAATAAACAAATAAAATAAAAAAAAAGAGTCAGACACTTTAAAAAAAAAGAAAGAAATATTAAATCAACCATATTCTATGCATTCTAAATGAAAATAATTAATCAATCATAATAAATACTTCTATTTATGGAATATCAACTTATAATCTTTCCTCCTAATGAACAATGCCAAATACCAGAATAAAGGGTCATCTAATACAAATAAAGGATAGAATTAAAGAATTCTGGTAAGACATTTAATTTTGAAAAATGGTGCTATATTGTTGTTGAGTTGTGGTTTTCAGTTACATAATATCTGATAAGTGTAGAAGTAACATGAGTGCTACATGAGATGAGAAATGGTATATAATTAAGATATTTTTAAAAGTACAGATAAATACAAATTTGTAAACATAGCATTATGGAGGAATAAGAGGAATAAAAATAAATGATAGCTACACACTCTAAAGTGAATAAATCTTGGAAAGTTAATAGAGAAGTAAAACAAGGGCAGTGCAAAAAGTATGGTACATTTTTATGAAGTTCAAACAATTTCTGTGAAACCATAGATGGACTTGAAGTTACTATTATGTATCAGATATTGTAAAAATTAAGCAAGGAAATAGCAAACATAAAATAACCAAAGCATACAAACTTGGGTAGTTACAATAGGTGTGATCATGTTCTACTTCATAAAGAGATGGGTTAATAGATAAATAAAAGTAACTAGACTTTTTAGAAGTTAATAAAACTTTGCCTGTTATTTCTTAGTAATATAAAATATATGGGTTTCTAACAAAAACGTTTATCATAAAAATATTTAAAAATAAATTTCAGGCTACACATAAGGTTATATTTACTTTTCCACTGAAGGAAAAGCTGGTTGTTGTAGTTGTAGTTGTTTGTTTGTTTTAGTCTCCTCCTAGTTTTTATTATTATAATGTGGAATGAGGAATGTTAGATTGAAAAGTGAATTATTTTATAGACCAAAATCATTACTTGATTCACCTCCTGGTACAGCAGATGGAATTCCTGAAAATATGCCCTTTTGCCTTATGGAAGAGTAACAGTTATGCTTACTTCTGAAACATACTTGGTGGTGGCCCTAAATACTGACACCATAGTAAACATTTTGAATATTTGCAATTAATTTTTATAGTCATAGGGCTCCAAAAGGCACTGCTTGTATCTTAGCAGGTATTTCAATAAAGCTAAAAGTTGCCTGACTGTTTAAAAATATTAACAAGGCACAAAACATGGCAGAAGTATTGTCCTCAGATATTATTTTTTTCCATATGCCCCTGATTCCAGACATGACAAGTTTTTTCTTTTCATTTTTTTATAAAAGATTTTATTTATTTATTTGACAGAGATCACAAGTAGGCAGGGTCAGGCAGAGAGAGAGGAGGAAGCAGGCTCCCTGTTGAGCTGAGAGCCCGATGTGGGACTCGATCCCAGGATCCTGGGATCATGACCTGAGCCGAAGGCAGAGGCTTTAACCCACTGAGCCACCCAGGCGCCCCCATGACAAGTTATTTTTTTTTAA
The DNA here is from genome assembly GCF_964662115.1 of Mustela nivalis. Lineage (NCBI taxonomy): Eukaryota > Metazoa > Chordata > Mammalia > Carnivora > Mustelidae > Mustela > Mustela nivalis. The sequence goes on from NW_028136228.1 coordinate 215,690, forward strand.
GATTTTATTTATTTATTTGACAGAGAGAGATTACAAGTAGGCAGAGAGGCAGGCAGAGATAGAGAGGAGGTAGCAGGCTCCCCCCTGAGCAGAGAGCCCGATTCAGGGCTCGATCCCAGGACCCTGAGATCATGACCTGAGCTGAAGGCAGTGGCTTAACACACTGAGCCACCCAGGCGCCCCCATGACAAGTTATTTTTGATAGATATATATACAATGTATTTTCCAGTTATAAGAAAAATGGTTCTGCTATTTTTAACCTTTTTTAAAAATTACATAATTGTTTTAAATTAAAATTTTATTTTTTAATGTTTTACTTTTATTTTCTTTTTTTAAAAAGATTTTATTTATTTATTTGACAGAGAGAGATCACAAGTACGCAGAGAGGCAGGCAGAGAGAGAGAGAGAAAGAGAGGGAAGCAGGCTCCCTGTTGAGCTGAGAGCCCGATGCGGGGCTCGATCCCAGGACCCTGAGATCATGATCTGAGCCGAAGGCAGCAGCCCAAACCACTGAGCCACCCAGGCGCCCCAATGTTTTACTTTTCAATATACTACTTAGAATATAAAACCTATTCCATTTTGTAAGAAGTTTACCTTTTAAAAAATGGTAATTTTCTCATTGTGTCTTCCCCACACATTGCTTTATTTTGAATAAAAAATTTCACAATAAACATAACTAATGCTTTCCTTTTGATGGTCCCTCTGTTGGTCATATTGTATATGAGCCATGACAATTAGTTTTACAAAATTTATTCATGTTTGTTGATATGATTTATCATAACTAATTTTCCCTCCCTTATCTAGATTCCCCAGCTTTCAGACAGGTGGACACTTCAATAAACCATACCCAAGGGATGTATCAAGTATTTCTTAGACATTCTCTCAGATCCTTGAGGTCTCATTTTGCCAGGGATTTGCAATAGGTTCTGCCAAAGGCACCACTGTGACAACTGATGTCCATGGTCTATCTCCTGCTAAGCTCAAGAGGTCACTGATTTCCAAGTTTATCTATACAATTAATGCATTCCAGCAAGTTCTTCTTTTTTAATATTAACAAACTTATTTTAAAGTTTATATGGAGAGGCAAAGACTCACAATAGTCAACATAGTGTTGAAGGAGAACAAAGACTGAGGACTGACTTCAAAGTTTACCATAACGATGGGGCGCCTGGGTGGCTCAGAGGGTTAAGCCTCTGCCTTCGGCTCAGGTCATGATCCCAGGGGCCTGGAACTGAGTCCCGCATTGGGCTCTCTGCTCAGCATGGAGCCTGCTTCTCCTCATCTCTCTCTCTGTCTGTCTCTCTGCCTATTTGTGATCTCTCTCTCTCTGTCAAATAAATAAATAAAATCTTAAAAAAAAGTATACCATAACGATAATTGTAAGCAAGATATTGTAATACCACAGAAAGACTAGATTAAAGGAACAGAATATATATTATCAATTATATTTTATATTTAATATAAAAACAAAAGCAATACAAGAGAGCAAAATACAATCTTTTAAACAAATAGTTCTGGAGTAATGGTGAAGCTAAATGTAAAAATATAAAATAAAAATAAAATAAAATAATAAAATAAAATAAATCCAGGCAGATATCATACACTCTTCACAAAAATTAACTCAGATTGGATTATAAACCTAAACATGAAACATGTAGAAGGTAATATAGAATTAAATTTAAATGACCTTGGTTTTGGCAATAACTTTAGCTGCAAAAGCACAAGCACTGAATTTAAAAATGTCTACTCTGTGAAACACAATGCCAAGATAATGAAAAGGCAAAGCACAGACTATGAGAAAAAATTTGCAAAATACACATCTGGCAAAGGACTGTTAATCAAAAATACACAAAGACCCCTTAAAACTCAACAATAGGGGTAAAACCTGATTAAAAATGAGCCAAAGACCTTAGCAGATACCTCACAATAGAAAATATTACAGATGGCAAATAAGCATATAAAAAGATGATTCACATCATATGTCATCAGGAAAATACAAATTAAAACAAAAAAGAGACACCAGTATATACCCAGAATCCAGAACACTGACAACAGAACACGAAATGTTGGTGAGGATGTGGAGCAACAGGAATGTTCTTCCATGTCTATTGAGAATAAAGAATGGAAAACAACTTGGCAGTTTCTTACAAAACTAAACATATTCTTGCCAGATGATTCAGCAGTAGCAGTTCTTGGTATTTATCCAAAGAAGATGAAATCTATACCCACAAAGATGTCTATAGTAGTTTTATTCATAACTGACAAAAGCTTGGAAGCAACCAAGATAACCTTCCATAGGTGAAAGGTCAAATAAAGTGTAGTACATGCAAACAATGGAATATTATTTAATGCTAGAGAAATGAATTACCAAGCCATGAAATGATATGGATATAAATATTTAAAAAATATTTGATTTTAGGCTTCTACCAGTCTATCAATAGTATTAGTACATTTTAACAGTGAATGCTCAGCATTCATGAAGTTACCTAATAAAATATTTTGGGTTCAATATTTTAAATACTTCAACCTCTATGATTATATTCCTAACAATTTTGAATTGGGGTAAATAAACCTTAATTTTTTGTAACTTGTTTCTTATTGAAAAAAAGCTCAATGAAATTTTAGAAAATAAAAATTAACAAAAAAAAAGTTTAGTTTACTATTGCCAAATAATTTAAAACTTTATCTTATATTCAAATACATATATTTTTCTAAATTGATTTATGTGCTACTAAAACAAGAAACTTTTAGTTATACTAGATTTCATATCATGCAATCAATGCCAGAAAGCCATCTGGCGATGACTTGTATTAAATAGAGTTAAGATGGGTGTTATTACAATGCAAGATGGAAACAAAGATAGTATAACAATTGAGTGTTACATAACTTTTCTGTTTTGATCGGTGACAGACTTGGGATTTTAACAAAACTTTTATTTTTATTTTTATTTTTTTTAAAGATTTTATTTATTTATTTGACAGAGAGAAATCACAAGTACACTGAGAGGCAGGCAGTGAGAGAGAGAGAGAGAAGGAAGCAGGCTCCCTGCTGAGCAGAGAGCCCGATGCGGGACTCGATCCCAGGACCCTGAGATCATGACCTGAGCCGAAGGCAGCGGCTTAACCCACTGAGCCACCCAGGCGCCCCTTAACAAAACTTTTAAACTAGCATGTGCGACTCATTCCTAGAAAACAACACAATCAATAACACTTTATTTAGATTAAATCATGACAATTTCTCCATTTGAATAAAAAAAGGTAGCAACCCCAATAAGTTTATTGAACATGAAAAGTTGAAATGCTATAATGCTCCTAAGGAATTAAATGATGCAGTCATGAATTACAAAAAAAGGATATAAATTACCAAAGTGTTTGTATAATTGTAATGTACAACTGCCCATTATCGTTCAATAGTGTAGGCTTGTACAAGAACTCTATAAAAGAACTCCACTTCTAAACTGTGGAAAATATGTTCCCTTTCCCCCTATATACAACTATTAAGCCATTCATTTAGCTTTTAAAATATCCACTGAATACAGGCTTTTTACTCATTTAACAGGCAGCAGGGCTCTTTTCTTATTGCTTACATCTGAAGGATAGACTTCTAGCGTAAGAGGTAAAGCCAATAAAGGAGCCCAATAATAACAACAAAAAACAGTTTAGTGAGCCCTTACAATCCTCCAGCTACCTTTCTGAGAATACTTCAATTAATAAAACATATAAAATACCTGACCACAAAGAGCTTACATTCTTTTGAAATATAATAGTGAAATAAACCAATAATAGAGGGGCACCTCGGTGGCTCAGTCCATTGAGTGACTGCCTCTGGCTTGGGTCATGATTTCAGGGTCCTGGGATGTAACTCCCCAACAGGCTTTCTAGACAGTGGGGTGTTTTCTTCTTCCTCTGCGCCCCCTCCCAATTCTCTCTCTCTCTGTCTCAAATAAGGAAATAAACCAGTAATAGAATAATGATTGATGGTTGATGGTGATAAGTGTTACAAAGAAATACAAGAAAGGTAAAAGCCATTGGAGAATGCTGCGATGAAAGTTAATTTTATTTTGTGTTGGGTGGTTATATCTCATTTATGAGATGTTATTTGCACAAAGACCCAGGAAGTGAAGGAGGGTGTTATACAAATATTAAAGGAAAAGATTGCTCTAGGCAGAGCAAGTAAGTATATAGACTTTGTGTGAACAGCTGGTCTGTTACTTTTGAGGAAAAGCAAGGAGGCCAATGAGGAGTTCATAGTGGTGGAGAGAGGAAGAACGTATTGATGCATGACCTTCTAGTACATTGAAACGCCTACAGTTTTTATTCAATATGAAAGGGGAAGATACCAAAAGACTTTCAACAGCAGAATAAAATCATCTGACTTGATTTTTAGGTTAAGTTGCTGTACCAAAATAAATTTGCAGGGAGAAAGAAGTGCAGTTTGTGTGGAAGTGGGGTTATCCATCAAGTCAATAATTCAGGAATATATGATGGTGTTTTTATCATGCTGGGTGGTAATAGAAGTTGTGAGGTATGGTTTTTATTTTGTATATATTTGGATGGTGAATATTCTGGTGAACAGGATGGAATATGTGCAGGACAGACAATATCAACATTTATTTTACCTGCACAAACAGAAGGGTGGAGTCTTCATTCCCTGATATGGAGAGAACTCTGAGTTCAAATGTTCTTTCTGATTAAATGGCATAGTGATGATGAGGATTTAGTCAGACAGTGACAGAGAACAGTAAGCATAGTGTTAAGCGGTAAGACATAATACATTTGAACATCAAAAAGCGTTGTGTTGGATCATCTGTTTATGTGAGTAAATAAATAAATAAAGCTTCCTGGGGTTCTGATAGAGGTAAAGAAGACTACTATATGATCCAAAGGGGCACGTGCACCAAATGTTTATAGCAGCAATATCCACAATAGCCAAACTATGGAAAGAACCTAGATGTCCATCAACAAATGAATGGTATATATATATACGATGGAATACTATGCAGCCATCAAAAGAAATGAAATCTTGCCATTTGCGATGACATGGATGGAACTAGAGGGTATTATGCTTAGCAAAATAAGTCAACCAGAGAAAGACACTATCATATGATCTCCCTGATATGAGGAAATGGAGGTGCAATGTGGGGGGTTTGGGGGGCAGGAAGAGAGTAAATGAAACAAGATGGGATTGGGAGGGAGACAAACTATAAGAGACTCTTAATCTCAGAAAACAAACTGAGAGTTGCCGGGGGGTGGGGAGGGTAGGGAGAGGGTGGTGGGGTTATGAACATTGGGGAGGGTATGTGCTGTGGTGAGTGCTATGAAGTGTGCAAACCTGGCGATTCACAGACCTGTAATTCTGGGGCTAATAATACATTATATGTTAATTTAAAAAAAAAGAGGAATAAGAAGACTACTATAAATCAAATGCTATGGTTTTCAAAAGAGTGTGTAATCAGGCATATTTTATTAAAGTAACCAAGTAAAATGATGGTCGAAAATTGGAATAACAGAAAACATAAAAATCAGAGATTTTAAAAAGAGATATGGGACAGTGTAGAGAATATAGTCAATGATATTATAATAGTGTTATATGGTGACAGATGGTGGCTATATTTGTAGTGATCATAGAATAATGCATGGAGATATTGAAAACCTGAAACCAATGTAACACTGAATATCAACTATACTCAAATAAAAGAATAGTAAAAATAAAATATTTTAATTTAAAAAGATAAAAAGAGGGACAAGAATTTGAAAAGTCAATTTCAAAAAGAGTAAAGATGAGGCTAAGACATACTCTAAACCTTGAGGAAAGCACCATTTTGAAAATTCTTCCCATTTTGAGAAAACTCAAATGAATCAATACCATAAAAGAAGCCATTTTAACTGAGAGATGTAATGAATGCTCAAGAAATAATTTTATGACAGGATAACTCTTCCCTATGAAACAGCATACAGAAACCAGGGAAACACCTGGAAGCAAAATAAACTATACTGAAAATAAGAATTAGGAAAAAGATAAATGATGAAGGATAAGAAAATTAGGCCTGCGACAGAGACCTAGTGAAGAAAATTTTTAGCTTGTGGTTTAATGTTTTTTGAGGATAATCTAGAGTTCATAACTGCCTTGAGACAGGCTGGTTGTAGGCAATTTAGGCAGACCCCTAAGACAGGCCTACTTTGGAGGATGCCATTGGGCTGGATAAAGACAAATCCAACCATTTGACTAAAGTGTCTATGAAGATGTTGAAGTCAGATGCAACAGAGAAAGACCTGTCAAACCTAATCTCAGAAATGGAGATGATGAAGATGATTGGACAGCACAAGGACACCATCAACCTGCTGGGTCCTGCACAGAGGACGGTCCTTCGTACACTCTCATGGAATATGCCTCCAAAGACAGCATACAGGAGTACCTGCAGGCCCAGAGGCCTCCTGACCTGGAGTACTGTTACAATATCAGCCACAATGCAGCAGAGCAACTCTCCTCCAAGGACCTGGTTACCTGGGCCTATCAGATAGCCTGAGGCATGGAGTACCTTGCCTCCAAGAAGTGCATACACCAAGCTCTGGCCACCAGGGAAGTGCTGGTGACAAAAAACAACATGATGAAGATCTCAGACTTCAGCCTTGCCAGAGATATCACCACATCAGTTACTACAAAAAGACAACCAACAGTGGACTGCCTGTAAAGTGGATGGTCCCTAAGGCCATGTTTGACCAGATCTACATCCACCAGAGTGACTTCTGGACTCTTGGGGAGATCCTGTGCAAAATCTTCACTCTGGAAGCCTCCCATATCCTGGAGTGCCTGTGGAGGTGGTTTTCAGGCTGCTGAAGGAGTCATTTGATGGATAAGCCAATAAGAGCACGAGAGAGTTATACAGAATAATGATGGGTGGCTGGCATGTGGTACCTTCAACCTGCTGGTAGAAGACCTGGATCATACTGTGGCCTTGACCTCCAACCAGGAGTACCCGGACATGTCCTTGGCCCTGGAACAATACTGTCTATACTTTCCCAACACCCGAAGCTCCACCTGCTCCTCAGAGAAGAATTCCACCTTCTCTCATGTGCCGTTGCCCAGGGAGGCCTATCTGCCCTGACACTCAGCCCAGCTTGCCAATGGTGGACTCAAATGACTAGTATCCCTATTACTCCTGTCCAGATTCCGTCATAAGCTGTAACCCTTACCCCCCACCCTCCCTGCAAGACTCACTGCCTTCTCCTTTGTCCCTTTCCTACTGGCAGGAGCCAGCTGCCTACCTGAGGCCTTCACCCCTTGAAGTTCACCTCTCTTCCCCTTCCTCTTCCTCTTCCTCCTCCTTACAACCTGCTCATTAAAGAAAGGCACAGAGAGGCAGGTACTTGCTCGTGGCTACATCCTTCCCTCCCATATGTTGGACCAAGACCCCTCCCTGGCATCTGGTACTGCCTGGACGTCGAGGGAGTGGGAGATGAGGCATGCCAGTGAAAGCTTTCGGAGCTTTCCTGTTTTGGTTTTGTCTGCTTAGCATAACATGTAAGACTGAGTTCTGGTGGCAGGGACCTAGTCCTTGGGGCTATAGCACTAGCGAGGGGAGGTCAACTTCTCTGGGCCTTGGCTAAGAGCAACCCCTGCTCCAGAGATATGGTGCCAAAGGCTTATTAATTTTGATACTAATTTGCTTTGCTGACCAAATACCTGGTATCAAAAGATGAGAAGGCAAAGGCTGGAAGCAGTGTTGTGACCATAGGGTCCAGCCCCAAACTATGAAGAAAACACAAAGTGTATAAATCTGAGTAAGTATATATTTACACACCTTTTAAAATAGGTTGTTATCAAAGATTTAATCAATGGGTAATATGCTCCTCACGGCTGGGAAGCATCAGTTGCCATATATTAAAAACAAAGAAAAGAGGTGTCTGGGTGGCTTCCTCCATAAGTGTCCCTTCTTTTCAGGTCATGATCCCAGGGTTCTGAGATGGAGCTCCACATCAGGCTCTCCACTCAGTGGGAAACCTGCTTCTCCTTTTCCCTCTGCCCTGCTTATAGTTCCTCTTCCTGTCTCTCTGTCTGTCAAATAAATAAAATATTAAAAAAATAAGAAAGAAACAAAATGTTTTTAAAAGTTTTTTTTTTAATTTTCTAGGGGTGCCTGGATGACTCAGTTGTTTAAGCAGATGTTTGCCTTTGGCTGAGGTCATGATTCCAGTGTACAGGGATCCAGCCCTGCATGGGACTACTTGCACCCCAAGGAGCTTGCTTCTTCCTCTACCTTTGAACGTGATTCCCCCTGCTTGTGCACTTCCTCTCTCTCTCTCTCTCTCTCTCTCTCTCTCTCTCTCTCTCTCTTGCTGTCAATAAACAAAATTAAATCTTTTATTAAATAAATAAATAAATAAATAAATAAATTTCTAAACCTACTTTCAGTTTAGGTCCCTTAACAAAAATCGCTACTGCTTCATTTAAAAAAAAAAAAAAAGATAATTTAGAAAGATGCTTCCAGAGCTAAAACGCTGCTTTTTTTTTTGTTAGGATTAAATATAGAAGTGCTTTAAAAAGTAAAAGAAATAATATGCTATATTAACACTAATCACACTATAACTTTGGTGGTTATATCAAGATAATGAAAAGTGATTTTAAATCAAATTTCATTATCAGAAATAAAGATCAAGTCAAAATTACAGAATAGTAAAAGTATGAATTCCTCAGGGAGTATAATAATTCTTGACTTTTAATACTTAATAACAGATTTGGGGATATATAGGGAAAAACTAAGAATAAAAATCATAACTTCTACCTTAGAAGAGAAATGGAAAAAAATTTCAACACCTTTATTTTAAGATTATATAGACAAATGGTCATCAAATTGGTAAAATATGTAAGACTTGAACAAAATTATCAACTAACTAGATATGCTTGATATTACAGAACACTCCCAACAACCGCAGACTACATATATCTTAAGCCATGATTTTCTTTGCAAAGGTCAACATTGATAATGTTCTAGTCATACCTCCGTGTACCAGGAAAGAAGTAGCATATTTCTTGAAAGACACAGCTATCAAAGCTCCATTGTGAAACCCTAAAGATGGAGAAGGGATTTGCAAATTATATATCTGATAATGGACATCTACTCTGATTATTAAAAAATGAATAAAAATAAAACACTTTACTAATAACCAAACAGAGTATCCAATTTTACATGTGAAGAAAATTATTGCAGAGACATGTCACCAAAAGGATATGGATGGCCTATAAGCACATGACAAATTTTGCAACATTTAGACATTAAAGAAATACAAATTAAAATCATAATGAGACATGCTTACATATCTATTAGAGTGGCTAAAATTATAAAGGCTAATTGTACTTCGTCTGAGCTAGATTGAGAAGCAACAAAAAATCTAAAGTGTTGTTGGCATATATCATGATACCACCACTTTGGAAAATAGTTTGAAAATTTTTTAAATGCAAAATATGTTGCAGTTACACAAATAGCCATTTTACTTCTAGGCATTTAACCAAGAGAAATAAACCCTATGTTCATACAAGGACTTGTATATGAAATTTATAGAAGCTTTATTTTTAAGAATTGAAAACTGTGGAAATGTTCATCAATGTCCATCAATAGAGCAAAGACAAATTATGATCTATTCATTAAAGAGATTACTATTCAACATCAAAATGAACTATTTACAATTGGAGATCCTCAAAGTAATGATGCTGAGAAAAGAAAAGCCAGGCAATGAATAGTATATACTGTGTGATTCCATGACTATAAAAAATCTAGAAAATACAAATTTATATATAGTCACAGTCATCAAATATATTGGTGGTGAGATTTTAGTGCCTTCTTCTGTGCTCCCATAGCTTCCTACACTTGGATCTCTGAGCATTTGTTACACCATGTGAAAATATGAACTCTTTTTCTTTATTCTGTCTTACAAGAATAAGAATCCTTGAAATTTTATGGACATTTGAACTCTCAGTTATTAGCAGAAATTCTATCACACAGTAAGTTTCCAAATATAAAAGCCAGAGTTTTACAATGACTTCTAAGCTTTTACATGATCTAGCCACTCATTTAACCTCTGTGACCTCTTTCCCTGCTACTCTTCAGTCACTCACAGTGGCCTCCTTGCTATTCCTCAGATATGCCAGGCACGATCCAACCTTATGGCCTTCAAGATAGCCAATTCCTATGTCTGGAGTGACCTTATTGCTGATAGTTCTGGCAAATTCATCACCTTTCCATACCTTTGTTCAATTGTCAGCTTCATTGTAACTACCGTGATCTTCCTATTAAAATTTTTAACTCCCCATCCCCTGCCTAGCAACCTTGATTTTTCTCACCCTGATCTAATTTTTCTTTTTCCCCATTGTACTCATTATTTTTGAATGCACTATGCAATTTTTATTAAGGTTTATAGCTTTTAATTGTCTCTCCCATTAAAATAAAAGTTCTACAAAGCCAAGTATTTCATTTACCAGTGTAGTCTGAAGTAATATCTGCCATATAATAGGTTCAGTAGACAATTGGTAAATTTCAGACTAAATTAATGTTGAGAGTATACTGAATTTCATAAGTCATTTCAATATTTTTTTCCAAAAAATAAACTATGTAAAACATACCTTAAATTTACCTTCAAAATATTTTATAGCATATAAGGGACAAAATAAAACAAAAAAAAAAGACAAAAGCCTTAAAGAAACAATCATATAAATAACCATTTCATACCTACTTAAAAATTGCATAATACCATACTCCTAGATCCTCTCTCAATGCTCTAAAATAACCCTTCAAAGGAAATACATTTTTAAAAATAACAGATTTTTTGGAAAATAATTTAATAAATAAAAGTTTCATTCATCTATGTAGATCATAATAAATGTTTTTAATAAGCATGAAATTATAACTCTGAAGTGTGCTAAAATGAAACCACCTGCGAAGGGTGAGAGAACAAAAATAAGCATCATTTTTCCAAATAAGAGGAATTTATTACCTTTGAATCAAAGCATGTGGATTTGTTCAAACATGCGATAAGGGAATATGGAAACACAAACCATAGAATGTCATATTTTAGATTTCTAAAAGACTTCAAAGTGAAGAGTATATATTTTTTAAATGCTACATAATGCTACATAATGACAAGATGACAGGTTGTGACAAATAGCATTTTAAAAGCTCTACTCATAATGGAACGGAAGGTGTCATTTCCCTATAATTTTATATATGTCATTAATTTACTATATCTGGATACAACATATTACCAAACAGATGTTCATCAAAGACTAAATCATTTTTAATGGAACATAATAATTTGAACCTACATCTATTAATCGTTTTTTTCGATCAAACATTTATAGTCTCGCTAAACATTTTATCAGTTGTCGACAAAATTAAAAAACAATAGGATAAAAAGTCGTGTTTGGAAAAGTAGATTTTCTTTGAAATTTGCATTTAAATGAAAATATTTGCTGATATTTTTAAAACTTTAAATGTAATTTTATATATATCTGACCTATCAGATGATATAAAATTTTTGGAGACTTAATATAGTTTGGGGCACATGGTAAGCAATAATCCCTTTTTTTGTTGATCCAAGTGTTCTTGTATTATTTTTCTTAATTATTCTAGTACCACAATTTATTGTTCTAAGATCTATCCACGCCCCCATTATAATATGTCTTAAGGTAGCACTCACCTTGCACTTGATGACATATCCTAGTTTAACGGACAGCATTTCTCTTTCTTAGTCGAACATAAACTATAGTGCATCTTACCCTTGATTAAAGCTAGGATGCAATTAAATACTATATTATGGTTACTAATCTGATATTTAAAATCCTCCGGTAGCTCCCTGTGCCCCCACAGTGTAGTACCTCACCTCCTCGGAATAGTATACAAACCATCTCACCCCCAGTGTTAACCCCAGGGCTCAGCCTCCAACCCCACGTGATGCTGCTAGATCTGCTGTCGGTTGTCATGAACTTGCTGTAGTTTCCCGAATGCACTATGCTGCTTCCTGGCACTTTGAAACTTGACACACTCATCCTCATTCTTCGCTTTGCCCTTGTCTATCACCTCCCCTGAAAATCTGTTCCTAAGTGGCTTTTCCCAGCTCCAACCTACCCTTGGCAGTCTTTGATCTCCCTGTGGTAAAGCCTGTCACACTGCACCATGGACATGCCCGTTGTCCCGCTGAGAAGAGAAAAGGGGCAGTGAGGGCCCCCCAGCATTTGAAGCTCTAGTGCAGAGCCCCATGCCTAGCTTGCAGGAAATGCCAGATCATGAAGACAAACGGAGACCATCCTCTGGCTAAAACCAGCTCTTCTTTGCCTACCGCAGCATCTGGATCAATAAAGAGCAGCCAGTTATTATTGCTGTTTTTCTAGGGATTTTTTTCCCATATATTTTAGGGAATAATGGTTAGCCCCAGAGGGCAGTGCATTTTCTTCTGGAGGGCAGGCAGCGTGCTGCATTGTAGTTCTGGAATAGCCAGACTAAAGGGCTTGTGGGCCAGGAGTTGAGGACAGAAGTCTGAGAACACAAGCAACCTTAGGTTTCTGGACGAAGGCATGGCAGGTACACTCTGCAAAGCTGAAAGGAGATCTCGTGCATCGGAAATCAGGTGAGGATCTGACGAACGCTCAGGTTGGAGTTTCTGTCCCTTATGGCCCTCTTCATGAAGAGGTGGTGGATCACGACGCCATGGAATTTTTTCCCATGATGGGAGTTGTGAGATGCTCCAAACCGCATAGATTCTTCTGCAGGACTATTGAGACCTGTTGGTTGGCTCCAGGAATTCATATACGGATCTATTCCGAGTAGGGTTCTAAGGATGGATAACTGGGAAGCCCGACTCTCATTCCTCTTGTGTCCTAGTGACAAGACAGGTTAGATCTGCTGGATCTGGAGGAGAAACTGAGAGGGTTGAGTTGAAATGTACTCTCTTGTGGATGGGTCCTAATGTGGGTTTGTGTCCATGGAGAACTTGGAATGAGGCAGTGGCACAGGGCCCCTGAGGAGTTCTCCTAACCAGAGGCTTTGACACAGCTCCACCATGTAAGATTCACATGTGGAGACGAGATTTGTTCTGATGGGTGCCTCAAGAAACAGCCATATGCTGCTATTGGAATCCAGGCCTCTGAGGAGAGTTGCCTGGACAAAAAAAGCAATGGATCCGATTAGGATCTAGGGGCCTACTCATTCCAATTTACCTCAGGGGACAACTGTCCACGGGTCCAAGTGCAGGACTGATCTACAGACCGTGAGGAGAACTCTTCAGGATATGAACAAGGGGGCAAGTGTGAGACGCGTGCTCAAGATTTTGTCTCTGGATATTGTGTCACTGATGGCCGTGGAATGTCCGGGTGGCCTCATGGGCCATGGACGAGTCTTCCTCTAAGGCATTTGGCCCGATCCCAAGAGTTTGGGGTTATTCTTTGAGATGGGAGGAGTCCGTTTGGTTTTGTTATTACCTCAGGTGTCCCACCAAAAGAGAGTTTCCAGAGCAGAGCCCTGGGGAGGGGCGACTGGACAACCAGAAATCTGGTTAAAACATGGGGCCGAGGGGCATGGCAAGCCCATTATGACGTCTAATGGACTTACTAGAGGACAGGACTCACGCTGAGGGTCACAAGGCGTGTTTGTGCCCTCTTCCTACTCAAGCATGGGCGGGGCCTCATGGTGATGCTAGTTTCTCCTACACTGAACGTGGGACAACATGCCAACCACAAGGTTTCTTGCAATAGGGAAGGAGGAGTTCTATTTTCTGCATCACATTCACCACTTGGCGGCGTGTGGAGTTAAGGTCTATGTTCTGAAGCCAGAGAAGCTAGGTTGGGAATAGATGACGAGCTAAGGCCATGGCGAGTCTGTTGTGCTCAGTGTACGGTCAGCTATCTGGGTGTTGGTCAGGAAGTCCGGGCTCAGGCTGTGTCAGACAGTGTATTAGTGCCCAGATTTGTCGATATGATTTGTGTAGAGAAGGGTGCCATGTAGGTCTATCCTCATTTGGGGTTTCTGGGAAGCTCCATAGGGCAACATTTTGTTTTTTTTCTGGAGGGGAGGCAGAGTGCTGCTTGTGGGTCCAGAATTGCAAAACGTGAGGTCTTGGGGGCCAGGAGTGTGAGGACGGACATTGGAGAACAGAAGTTTCACATAGGTTTAAGGGCGTGGGCAAGGCCGGCATACTCTGCAGAGCTGAATCGAGATGTCGTGTATCTGAATTCAGGGCGAGGATCAGACTTTGGCTCAGGTTGGAGTTCCTGTCCATGATTTCCCCTTCAGAAAGGGGGTGGGCAATTCAGAAAACCGTCACGGTTTTCCCAAGTTGGGAGTTGAGAGATGCTCCAAAATTCAAGGATTCCCTCTGCAGGACATGTGAGAACTTTTGGTTGGGTCCAGGAAGTTGCATATGGAACAACGCCAGAGCAGGGTTCTAAGGGCGGAGCCCTGGGCAACCCGCCTCACATCTCAATTGTCTCCTAGCGACAAGACAGGTTCTATCTGCTGGCTCTGGGGGAGAAACCGAGAAGCCAGAATTGAAATGGACTCTACTGCGGATGGATCCTAATGTGGGTTTGTGTCCATGGAGACCTTGGAAAGGGGTGGTGGCACCGGGCCCTGAAGGATTCTCCTAACCGGAAGTTTTGACAGAGTTCCAGCCTGCTATTTTCCCATGTCGAGACGAGATTTGCCTCCGGAAACCCACGCATGCTGGTATTTGAAAACATGCCTCTGAGGAGAGATGCCTGGAAACCAAAGGAATAGATCCGATTACGGCCTAGGGACCTGTGAGGTTCAATCTACTACCCTGGTGACATCCAACTACGGTATGAGTGGAGGTAGATGCTCAGCTGTTGTCAGACGCCCTTGTTTGTCCCGGGCGGCCTACACAATTGCGATGGTTTCAGGGACTGTGGAGGTTTCTCCTAATTTGGAGACATGTGGTCAAGTGAATGGGCAGAATTCCAGTGGAGTGGGCAGGCACAGACCTGATGTGTGGCTCCAGGGGCCCCAGCCTGGAGGGTGTGTGGGCCAGGACTGTGGGGATAGAAGTCTGAAAACACTAAATCGACTTACGTTTGGGGACATAAGTATGGCAGGCCCGATCTACAGACCGTGTGAACTCTTCGGGATATGAAGAAAGAGTGAGTGTGAGGCATTTATTCAGGCTTTTGTCTCTGGATTTTGTGTCAACAATGGCAGTGGAATGTCGAGGAGGCCTCAACGGCCATGGATGAGCCTTCCTCTCTGTGGATTTGGCACGAACCCAATTGTTTTGGGTCCATCTTGGGGATGGGAGGAGTTATTACAGTTTGGTTACCTCAGGTGTCCCACCAAAAGAGAGATTTCAAAGCAGAGCCCTGGGGAGGGGCGAATGGACAAACCGAACTATGGTTAGTCCAGCCACTGAGAGGACTTCCTTGAGGACAGAACTCACGCTGAGGGTCACAAAGTGTGTTTATGCCTTCTAGGAGCTCAAGCATGGGCGGGAATCATGGTCCACACTGTTGCTCCTACACTGAACGTTGGGCTCCATGCCAACCACATGTATTCTTGCCATGGGAAAGTAGTATTTCTGATATTTTCATCTCTTTCACCGCTAGGTCGTGATTGGAGTTAAGGTCTAGGTTGTGTAATCTGAAAACCGAGCTTGGGAAGTGATGACGACTTAAGTCCATGTCAGGTCCGACGTGCTCACTGTTGAACCAGCACGCTGAGTGTTGTTCGGGAGTTTCAAGCCTAGGATGCGTCAGACCAGGCATAAGTTTACAGGGTATATTGTATAATTGGGGGAGAGTCGAGTGCCGTGCAGCTTGATCCTCATTTAGCGTTTCTGGGTTGCCCCAAGGGCAACGTCTTTCTTCTGGAGGGCAGGCAGAGTGCTGCTTTGTGGCTCCGGAATTCCCAAACTGGATGCCCTTTGGGCAAGGAGTGTGAGGACGGAAGAATAAGAACACAAGTTAGGCGTAGGTTTCGTGACGAGGGCACGGCAGGCACTCTCTGCAGATCTGAATCGGGACTTCGTGCATCTGAAGTCAGGGAGAGGTTCAGACCTAGGCTCAGGTTGGAGTTTCTGTCCATTATGGCCCTTTCTTGAAGGGGGCAGCATCTCGAGGCCATGGAGGTTTACCCAGGAGGGGAGTTGGGATATGCTCCAAGCCACAAGGATTTTTTCTGATCAATCATTGAGAACTGTTGGATCGCTCCAGGATGTTTCATACGGAACGACAGCAAAGCAGGGATCGAAGGATGGAACCCTGGGCAGACTGACTCGATTCTAACTGTCTCCTAGTTAAAGACAGTTTTGATATGCTAGCTCTAGGGGAGCAACGGAGGGGGCTGAGTTGAAATGGATCCTCCTGCGGATGGGTCCTAATGTGGTTTTGTGTGCATGGAGACCTTGGCACGGGGCGGTGGCACACGGACCCTGAATGCTTCTCCTAACCAGAGGTTTTGCGTCATCTCCAAAAGACAAGTTTCCCATGTGGAGACTAGATTTGATCTGATTGGTGCCTCAGGAAAGCCCCACGTGCTGATATTGGAAACCAGGCCTCTGATGAGTGTTAGCAGGAAACCAAAACAATGGACCCCATTAGGGCCTAGGGCCCTGTCCCGTTCAATCTCCTTCTCTGGGAACATCCATCTACAGTATGAGTGGAGATGGATGCTCAGCTGGTTCCAGGCAGCCCTTGTTTGTCCTGGGCGTTCTATACTATTGGGATGGCCTTGGGGACTTTAGAGGTTTCTCCTAGTTTGTATGATTGTGGTCAATGGAAGGGGCAGAATTCCCGTGGAGTTGAGAGGCACAGACCTGATGTGTGGCTCCAGGGTCCCCAGGCTGGAGGGTATGGAACCCAGGAATGTGGGGATAGAAGTCTGAAAACACACACTCGGCTTGTTTTGGGGACGTTGGTATGGCAGTCCCGATCTACAGACCGTGAGGGGAACTCTTTGGGATATGAAGAAAGAGCGAGTGTGAGGCGCTGATTCAGGCTTTTGTCTCTGGATTTTGTGTCAACGATGGGCGTGGAATGTCGGGGAGGCCTCCTGGGCCATGGATGAGTCTTCCTCTCTGTGGATTTGGCCCGATCCCAATTTGGGGGCCAATCTGTGGGATGGGAGGAGTCCTTTCAGTTTGGTTACCTCATTCTAAAGCAGAGCACTGGGGAGGGTCGAATAGACAACACGAACTATGGTTAAAAATTGGGGCCTAGGGGCATGGCAAGCCCAATATGCTGTCTCTTGCCAGCCACTGAGAGACCTTACTTGGGGACTGGGCTCACGCTGAGGGTCACAATGTGTATTTGTTACCAACGCGGCCCTCAAGCATGGCGGGGTCAAAGGGCCACACTGCTATCAACTACACTGAACGTTGGGCAACATGCCAACCACAAGATTTCTTGCCATGGGGAAGGATTTCTGATTTCTGCCTCATGTTCAACCCTGGAGTGATTGGAGAAAATGTCTAGGTTCTGAAGCCTGAAAACCGAAGTTGGGAAGAGATGACAACCTAAGGCTTTGGCAGGTCCGATATGTTCAGTGTGTGTCCAGCTGGAGGGGGTGGGTCGGGAGGTCCAGGCTCAGGCTGTGACAGAAAGGGCATGAGTGCCCAGGGCATCCTGCAGAATTGGGGTACAGTCAAGTGGCAAAAAGGTTGATCCTCATTTGGGGTTTCTGGTTACCCCAGAAGGCAATGGTTTTTCTTATGGAGGGCAGGCAGAGGGCTGCATTATAGTTCTGGAATTGCCAGACTGGAGGGCTTGTGTGCCAGGAGTTGAGGACAGAAGTCTGAGAACACAAGCAACCTTAGGTTTCTGGGCGAGGGCATGGCAGGTACGCTCTGCAGAGCTGAATCGAGATCTCGTGCATCTGAAATCAGGTGAGGATCTGACGAACGCTCAGGTTGGAGTTTCTGTCCCTTATGTCCCTCTTCATGAAGAGGTGGTGGATCACGAGGCCATGGAATTTTTTCCCACGATGGGAGTTGTGAGATTCTCCAAACCGTAAAGATTCTTCTGCAGGACTATTGAGACCTGTTGGTTGGCTCCAGGACTTCCCATACAGATCGATTCCGAATAGGGTTCTAAGGATGGATGGCTGGGAAGCCCGACTCTCATTCCTCTTGTGTCCTAGTGACAAGACAGGTTAGATCTGCTGGATCTGGGGGAGAAACCAAGAGGGTTGTTTTGAAATGGACTCTCTTGTGGATGGTTCCTAATGTGGGTTTGTGTCCATGGAGAACTTGGAATGAGACAGTGGCACAGGGTCCCTGAAGGGTTCTCCTAACCAGAGACTTTGACACAGCTCCACCGTGCAAGATTCACACGTGGAGACGAGATTTGTTCTGATGGGTGCCTCAAGAAACAGCCATATTCTGCTATTGGAATCCAGGCCTCCGAGGAGAGATGCCTGGACAACAAAGCAATGGATCCGATTAGGATCTAGGGGCCTGCTTATTCCAATTTACCTCAGGGGACATCTGTCCACGGGTCTAAGTGCAGGTAGAGGCTCAGCTGGTGTCAGACCGCCCCTGTTTTTCCTGGCTGGTCAACACTATTGGGATGGCCCCGGGCACTTGGAGGTTTATCATCCTCTTTCTAGGTTTGTGGCCAATGGAATGAGCAGAATTCCCAGGTACAGTCCTCAGGTTTGGCTCCAAGAACCTGTGCCTGTAGGTTTTGTGGGCCAGGGCTGTGGGGACAGTTGTCTGAAAACACAAACTCGGATTAGGTTTCGGGTCATAGGTATTGCAGGACTGATCTACAGACCGTGAGGAGAACTCTTCAGGGTATGAACAAGGCGGCGAGTGTGAGACACTTGCTCAAGATTTTGTCTCTGGATATTGTGTCACTGATGGCCGTGGAATGTCCGGGAGGCCTCATGGGCCATGGACGAGTCTTCCTCTCTGGGCATTTGGCCCAAACCCTAGAGTTTGGGGCTATTCTTTAAGATGGGAAGAGTCCGTTTGGTTTTGTTTTTACCTCAGGTGTCCCACCAAAAGAGAGTTTCCAGAGCAGAGCCCTGGGGAGGGGCGACTGGACAACCAGAAATCTGGTTAAAACTTGGGGCCGATGGGCATGGCAAGCCCATTATGACGTGTAATGGTCTTACTAGAGGACAGGACTCACGCTGAGGGTCACAATGCGTGTTTGTGCCCTCTTCGTACTCAAGCATGGGCGGGGCCTCATGGTGATGCTGGTTTCTCCTACACTGAACGTGGGACAACATGCCAACCACAAGGTTTCTTGCAATAGGGAAGGAGGTGTTCTGATTTCTGCATCACATTCACCACTTGGCGGCGTGTGGAGTTAAGGTCTATGTTCTGAAGCCTGAGAAGCTAGGTTGGGAATAGATGACGAGCTAAGGCCATGGCGAGTCTGTTGTGCTCAGTGTACGGTCAGCTATCTGGGTGTTGGTCAGGAAGTCCGGGCTCAGGCTATGTCAGACATTTTATTAGTGCCCAGATTTGTCGATATGATTTGTGTACAGAAGGGGGCCATGTAGGTCTATCCTCATTTGGGGTGTCTGGGAAGCTCCATAGGGCAACATTTTGTTTTTTTTCTGGAGGGCAGGCAGAGTGCTGCTTGTGGGTCCAGAATTGCCAAACGTGAGGTCTTGGGGGCCAGGAGTTGAGGACGGACATTGGAGAACAGAAGTTTCACATAGGTTTAATGGCGTGGGCAAGGCCGGCATACTCTGCAGAGCTGAATCGAGATGCCGTGCATCTGAATTCAGGGTGAGGATCACACTTTGGCTCAGGTTGGAGTTCCTGTCCATGATTTCCCCTTCAGAAATGGGGTGGGCACTTCAGAAAGCCATCACGGTTGTCCCACGTTGGGTGTTGTGAGATGCTCCAAAACGCAAGGATTCCCTCTGCAGGACATGTGAGACATTTTGGATGGGTCCAGGACGTTGCATATGGAATGACGCCAGAGCAGGGTTCTAAGGGCGGAGCCCTGGGCAACCCGCCTCACATCTCAATTGTCTCCTAGCGACAAGACAGGTTCTATCTGCTGGCTCTGGGGGAGCAACCGTGAAGCCAGAGTTGAAATGGACTCTCCTGCGGATGGATCCTAATGTGGGTTTGTGTCCATGGAGACCTTGGAAAGGGGTGGTGGCACCGGGCCCTGAAGGATTCTCCTAACCGGAAGTTTTGACAGAGTTCCAGCCTGCTATTTTCCCATGTCGAGACGAGATTTGCCTCCAGAAACCCACGCATGCTGGTATTTGAAAACATGCCTCTGAGGAGAGATGCCTGGAAACCAAAGGAATGGATCCGATTACGGCCTAGGGACCTGTGAGGTTCAATCTACTACCCTGGTGACATCCAACTACGGTATGAGTGGAGGTAGATGCTCAGCTGTTGTCAGACGCCCTTGTTTGTCCCGGGCGGCCTACACAATTGCGATGGTTTCAGGGACTGTGGAGGTTTCTCCTAATTTGGAGGCATGTGGTCAAGTGAATGGGCAGAATTCCAGTGGAGTGGGCAGGCACAGACCTGATGTGTGGCTCCAGGGGACCCAGCCTGGAGGGTGTGTGGGCCAGGACTGGGGATAGATGTGAAAACCCTAACTCGGCTTACATTTGGGGACATAAGTATGGCAGGCCCGATCTACAGACCGTGTGAACTCTTCGGGATATGAAGAAAGAGTGAGGCTCTTGTCTCTGGATTTTGTGTCAACAATGGCCGTGGAATGTCAAGGAGGCCTCAAGGGCCATGGATGAGTCTTCCTCTCTGTGGATTTGGCACGAACCCAATTGTTTTGGGTCCATCTTGGGGATGGGAGGAGTTATTTCAGTTTGGTTACCTCAGGTGTCCCACCAAAAGAGAGATTTCAAAGCAGAGCCCTGGGGAGGGGCGAATGGACAAACCGAACTATGGTTAGTTCCAGCCACTGAGAGGCCTTCCTTGAGGACAGAACTCACGCTGAGGATCACAATGTGTGTTTATGCTTTCTAGGTGCTTAAGCATGGGCGGGAATCATGGTCCGCACTGTTGATCCTACACTGAACGTTGGGTCCATGCCAATCCCATGTATTCTTGCAATGGGGAAGTAGTATATCGGATTTTTTCATCTCTTTCACCGCTGGGCCGTGATTGGAGTTAAGGTCTAGGTTGTGTAGTCTGAAAACCGAGCTTGGGAAGAGATGGCGACTTAAGTCCATGTCAGGTCCGACGTGCTCAGTGTGGAGCCAGCTCGCTGAGTGTAGGTCGGGAGGTTCAGGCCTAGGCTGCGTCAGACCAGGCATAAGTTTACAGGGTATATTGTATAATTGGGGGAGAGTCGAGTGCCGTGCAGCTTGATCCTCATTTAGCGTTTCTGGGTTGCCCCAAGGGCAACGTCTTTCTTCTGGAGGGCAGGCAAGAGAGCTGCTTTGTGGCTCCGGAATTCCCAAACTGGATGCCCTTTGGGCAAGGAGTGTGAGGACGGAAGAATAAGAACACAAGTTAGGCGTAGGTTTCGTGACGAGGGCACGGCAGGCACTCTCTGCAGATCTGAATCGGACTTCGTGCATCTGAATTCAGGGAGAGGTTCAGACCTAGGCTCAGGTTGGAGTTACTGTCCATTATGGCCCTTTCTTGAAGGGGGCAGCATCTCGAGGCCATGGAGGTTTACCCAGGAGGGGAGTTGGGATATGCTCCAAGCCACAAGGATTTTTTCTGATCAACCATTGAGATCTGTTGGATCGCTCCAGGATGTTTCATACGGAACGACAGCAAAGCAGGGATCGAAGGATGGAACCCTGGGCAGACTGACTCGATTCTAAATGTCTCCTAGTTAAAGACATTTTTGATATGCTAGCTCTAGGGGAGCCACGGAGGGGGCTGAGTTGAAATGGATCGTCCTGCGGATGGGTCCTAACGTGGTTTTGTGTGCATGGAGACCTTGGCACGGGGCGGTGGCACACGGACCCTGAATGCTTATCCTAACCAGAGGTTTTGCGTCATCTCCAAAAGACAAGTTTCCCATGTGGAGACTAGATTTGATCTGATTGGTGCCTCAGGAAAGCCCCACATGCTGATATTGGAAACCAGGCCTCTGATGAGAGATAGCAGGAAACCAAAACAATGGACCCCATTAGGGCCTAGGGCCCTGTCCCGTTCAATCTCCTTCTCTGGGAACATCCATCTACAGTATGAGTGGAGATGGATGCTCAGCTGGTTCCAGGCAGCCCTTGTTTGTCCTGGGCGTTCTATACTATTGGGATGGCCTTGGGGACTTTAGAGGTTTCTCCTAGTTTGTATGATTGTGGTCAATGGAAGGGGCAGAATTCCCGTGGAGTTGAGAGGCACAGACCTGATGTGTGGCTCCAGGGTCCCCAGGCTGGAGGGTATGGAAGCCAGGAATGTGGGGATAGAAGTCTGAAAACACACACTCGGCTTGTTTTGGGGACTTTGGTATGGCAGTCCCGATCTACAGACCGTGAGGGGAACTCTTTGGGATATGAAGAAAGAGCGAGTGTGAGGCGCTTATTCAGGCTTTTGTCTCTGGATTTTGTGTCAACGATGGGCGTGGAATGTCGGGGAGGCCTCATGGGCCATGGATGAGTCTTCCTCTCTGTGGATTTGGCCCGATCCCAATTTGGGGGCCAATCTGTGTGATGGGAGGAGTCCTTTCAGTTTGGTTACCTCATTCTAAAGCAGAGCACTGGGGAGGGGCGAATGGACAACACGAACTATGGTAAAAACTGGGGCCTAGGGACATGGCAAGCCCAATATGCTGTCTCTTGGTCAGCCACTGAGAGACCTTACTTGGGGACTGGGCTCACGCTGAGGGTCACAATGCGTATATGTGACCAACGCGGCCCTCAAGCATGGCGGGGTCAAAGGGCCACACTGCTATCAACTACACTGAACGTTGGGCAACACGCCAACCACAAGATTTCTTGCCATGGGGAAGTATTTCTGATTTCTGCCTCATGTTCAACCCTGGAGTGATTGGAGAAAACGTCTAGGTTCTGAAGCCTCAAAACCGAAGTTGGGAAGAGATGACAACCTAAGGCTTTGGCAGGTCCGATATGTTCAGTGTGTGTCCAGGTGGAGGGGGTGGGTCGGGAGGTCCAGGCTCAGGCTGTGACAGAAAGGGCATGAGTGCCCAGGGCATCCTGCAGAATTGGGGTACAGTCAAGTGGCAAAAAGGTTGATCCTCATTTGGGGTTTCTGGTTACCCCAGAAGGCAATGGTATTTCTTATGGAGGGCAGGCAGAGGGCTGCATTATAGTTCTGGAATTGCCAGACTGCAGGGCTTGTGGGCCAGGAGTTGAGGACAGAAGTCTGAGAACACAAGCAACCTTAGGTTTCTGGGCGAGGGCATGGCAGGTACGCTCTGCAGAGCTGAATCGAGATCTCGGGCATCTGAAATCAGGTGAGGATCTGACGAACGCTCAGGTTGGAGTTTCTGTCCTTATGAACCTCTTCATGAAGAGGTGGTGGATCACGAGGCCATGGAATTTTTTCCCACGATGGGAGTTATGAGATTCTCCAAACCGTAAAGATTCTTCTGCAGGACTATTGAGACCTGTTGGTTGGCTCCAGGACTTCCCATACAGATCGATTCCGAATAGGGTTCTAAGGATGGATGGCTGGGAAGCCCGACTCTCATTCCTCTAGTCCTAGTGACAAGACAGGTTAGATCTGCTGGATCTGGGGGAGAAACCAAGAGGGTTGAGTTGAAATGGACTCTCTTGTGGATGGGTCCTAATGTGGGTTTGTGTCCATGGAGAACTTGGAATGAGACAGTGGCACAGGGTCCCTGAAGGGTTCTCCTAACCAGAGGCTTTGACACAGCTCCACCGTGCAAGATTCACACGTGGAGACGAGATTTGTTCTGATGGGTGCCTCAAGAAACAGCCATATTCTGCTATTGGAATCCAGGCCTCCGAGGAGAGATGCCTGGACAACAAAGCAATGGATCCGATTAGGATCTAGGGGCCTGCTTATTCCAATTTACCTCAGGGGACATCTGTCCACGGGTCTAAGTGCAGGTAGAGGCTCAGCTGATGTCAGACCGCCCCTGTTTTTCCTGGCTGGTCAACACTATTGGGATGGCCCCGGGCACTTGGAGGTTTATCATCCTCTTTCTAGGTTTGTGGCCAATGGAATGAGCTGAATTCCCAGGTACAGTCCTCAGGTTTGGCTCCAAGAACCTGTGCCTGTAGGTTTTGTGGGCCAGGGCTGTGGGGACAGTTGTCTGAAAACACAAACTCGGCTTAGGTTTCGGGTCGTAGGTATTGCAGGACTGATCTACAGACCGTGAGGAGAAGTCTTCAGGGTATGAACAAGGCGGCGAGTGTGAGACACTTGCTCAAGATTTTGTCTCTGGATATTGTGTCACTGATGGCCGTGGAATGTCCGGGTGGCCTCATGGGCCATGGACGAGTCTTCCTCTCTGGGCATTTGGCTCAATCCCAAGAGTTTGGGGCTATTCTTTGAGATGGGAGGAGTCCGTTTGGTTTTGTTTTTACCTCAGGTGTCCCACCAAAAGAGAGTTTCCAGAGCAGAGCCCTGGGGAGGGGCGACTGGACAACCAGAAATCTGGTTAAAACTTGGGGCCGAGGGGCATGGCAAGCCCATTATGACGTCTAATGGACTTTCTAGAGGACAGGACTCACGCTGAGGGTCACAATGCGTGTTTGTGCCCTCTTCGTACTCAAGCATGGGCGGGGCCTCATGGTGATGCTGGTTTCTCCTACACTGAACGTGGGACAACATGCCAACCACAAGGTGTCTTGCAATAGGGAAGGAGGTGTTCTGATTTCTGCATCACATTCACCACTTGGCGGCGTGTGGAGTTAAGGTCTATGTTCTGAAGCCTGAGAAGCTAGGTTGAGAATAGATGACGAGCTAAGGCCATGGCGAGTCTGCTGTGCTCAGTGTACGGTCAGCTATCTGGGTGTTGGTCAGGAAGTCCGGGCTCAGGCTATGTCAGACATTTTATTAGTGCCCAGATTTGTCGATATGATTTGTGTACAGAAGGGGGCCATGTAGGTCTATCCTCATTTGGGGTGTCTGGGAAGCTCCATAGGGCAACATTTTGTTTTTTTTCTGGAGGGCAGGCAGAGTGCTGCTTGTGGGTCCAGAATTGCCAAACGTGAGGTCTTGGGGGCCAGGAGTGTGAGGACGGACATTGGAGAACAGAAGTTTCACATAGGTTTAAGGGCGTGGGCAAGGCCGGCATACTCTGCAGAGCTGAGTCGAGATGCCGTGCATCTGAATTCAGGGTGAGGATCAGACTTTGGCTCAGGTTGGAGTTCCTGTCCATGATTTCCCCTTCAGAAATGGGGTGGGCACTTCAGAAAGCCATCACGGTTTTCCCACGTTGGGTGTTGTGAGATGCTCCAAAACGCAAGGATTCCCTCTGCAGGACATGTGAGACCTTTTGGATGGGTCCAGGACGTTGCATATGGAATGACGCCAGAGCAGGGTTCTAAGGGCGGAGCCCTGGGCAACCCGCCTCACATCTCAATTGTCTCCTAGCGACAAGACAGGTTCTATCTGCTGGCTCTGGGGGAGCAACCGAGAAGCCAGAGTTGAAATGGACTCTCCTGCGGATGGATCCTAATGTGGGTTTGTGTCCATGGAGACCTTGGAAAGGGGTGGTGGCACCGGGCCCTGAAGGATTCTCCTAACCGGAAGTTTTGACAGAGTTCCAGCCTGCTATTTTCCCATGTCGAGACGAGATTTGCCTCCGGAAACCCACGCATGCTGGTATTTGAAAACATGCCTCTGAGGAGAGATGCCTGGAAACCAAAGGAATGGATCCGATTACGGCCTAGGGACCTGTGAGTTTCAATCTACTACCCTGGTGACATCCAACTACGGTATGAGTGGAGGTAGATGCTCAGCTGTTGCCAGACGCCCTTGTTTGTCCCGGGCGGCCTACACAATTGCGATGGTTTCAGGGACTGTGGAGGTTTCTCCTAATTTGGAGGCATGTGGTCAAGTGAATGGGCAGAATTCCAGTGGAGTGGGCAGGCACAGACCTGATGTGTGGCTCCAGGGGCCCCAGCCTGGAGGGTGTGTGGGCCAGGACTGGGGATAGATCTGAAAACACTAACTCGGCTTACGTTTGGGGACATAAGTATGGCAGGCCCGATCTACAGACCCTGTGAACTCTTCGGGATATGAAGAAAGAGTGAGTGTGAGGCATTTATTCAGGCTTTTGTCTCTGGATTTTGTGTCAACAATGGCCGTGGAATGTCAAGGAGGCCTCAAGGGCCATGGATGAGTCTTCCTCTCTGTGGATTTGGCACGAACCCAATTGTTTTGGGTCCATCTTGGGGATGGGAGTAGTTATTTCAGTTTGGTTACCTCAGGTGTCCCACCAAAAGAGAGATTTCAAAGCAGAGCACTGGGGAGGGGCGAATGGACAAACCGAACTATGGTTAGTTCCAGCCACTGAGAGGCCTTCCTTGAGGACAGAACTCACGCTGAGGAGCACAATGTGTGTTTATGCTTTCTAGGTGCTCAAGCATGGGCGGGAATCATGGTCCACACTGTTGCTCCTACACTGAACGTTGGGCTCCATGCCAATCCCATGTTTTCTTGCAATGGGGAAGTAGTATATCGGATTTTTTCATCTCTTTCACCGCTGGGCCGTGATTGGAGTTAAGGTCTAGGTTGTGTAGTCTGAAAACCGAGCTTGGGAAGAGATGGCGACTTAAGTCCATGTCAGGTCCGACGTGCTCAGTGTGGAGCCAGCTCGCTGAGTGTTGGTCGGGAGGTTCAGGCCTAGGCTGCGTCAGACCAGGCATAAGTTTACAGGGTATATTGTATAATTGGGGGAGAGTCGAGTGCCGTGCAGCTTGATCCTCATTTAGCGTTTCTGGGTTGCCCCAAGGGCAACGTCTTTCTTCTGGAGGGCAGGCAGAGTGCTGCTTTGTGGCTCCGGAATTCCCAAACTGGATGCCCTTTTGGCAAGGAGTGTGAGGACGGAAGAATAAGAACACAAGTTAGGCGTAGGTTTCGTGACGAGGGCACGGCAGGCACTCTCTGCAGATCTGAATCGGGACTTCGTGCATCTGAAGTCAGGGAGAGGTTCAGACCTAGTCTCAGGTTGGAGTTTCTTTCCATTATGGCCCTTTCTTGAAGGGGGCAGCATCTCGAGGCCATGGAGGTTTACCCAGGAGGGGAGTTGGGATATGCTCCAAGCCACAAGGACTTTTTCTGATCAACCATTGAGATCTGTTGGATCGCTCCAGGATGTTTCATACGGAACGACAGCAAAGCAG
Source organism: Mustela nivalis (assembly GCF_964662115.1). Taxonomy (NCBI): domain Eukaryota; kingdom Metazoa; phylum Chordata; class Mammalia; order Carnivora; family Mustelidae; genus Mustela; species Mustela nivalis. Next base: position 242,919 of record NW_028136228.1, read on the forward strand.
GGATCGAAGGATGGAACCCTGGGCAGACTGACTCGATTCTAACTGTCTCCTAGTTAAAGACATTTTTGATATGCTAGCTCTAGGGGAGCCACGGAGGGGGCTGAGTTGAAATGGATCCTCCTGCGGATGGGTCCTAATGTGGTTTTGTGTGCATGGAGACCTTGGCACGGGGCGGTGGCACTCGGACCCTAAATGCTTCTCCTAACCAGAGGTTTTGCGTCATCTCCAAAAGACAAGTTTCCCATGTGGAGACTAGATTTGATCTGATTGGTGCCTCAGGAAAGCCCCACATGCTGATATTGGAAACCAGGCCTCTGATGAGAGATAGCAGGAAACCAAAACAATGGACCCCATTAGGGCCTAGGGCACTGTCCCGTTCAATCTCCTTCTCTGGGAACATCCATCTACAGTATGAGTGGAGATGGATGCTCAGCTGGTTCCAGGCAGCCCTTGTTTGTCCTGGGCGTTCTATACTATTGGGATGGCCTTGGGGACTTTAGAGGTTTCTCCTAGTTTGTATGATTGTGGTCAATGGAAGGGGCAGAATTCCCGTGGAGTTGAGAGGCACAGACCTGATGTGTGGCTCCATGGTCCCCAGGCTGGAGGGTATGGAACCCAGGAATGTGGGGATAGAAGTCTGAAAACACACACTCGGCTTGTTTTGGGGACGTTGGTATGGCAGTCCCGATCTACAGACCGTGAGGGGAACTCTTTGGGATATGAAGAACGAGCGAGTGTGAGGAGCTTATTCAGGCTTTTGTCTCTGGATTTTGTGTCAACGATGGGCGTGGAATGTCGGGGAGGCCTCCTGGGCCATGGATGAGTCTTCCTCTCTGTGGATTTGGCCCGATCCCAATTTGGGGGCTAATCTGTGGGATGGGAGGAGTCCTTTCAGTTTGGTTACCTCATTCTAAAGCAGAGCACTGGGGAAGGGCGAATGGACAACACGAACTATGGTTAAAAATTGGGGCCTAGGGGCATGGCAAGCCCAAAATGCTGTCTCTTGGTCCAGCAACTGAGAGACCTTACTTGGGGACTGGGCTCACGCTGAGGGTCACAATGCGTATTTGTGACCAACGTGGCCCTCAAGCATGGCGGGGTCAAAGGGCCACACTGCTATCTACTACACTGAACGTTGGGCAACACGCCAACAACAAGATTTCTTTTCATGGGGAAGGATTTCTGATTTCTGCCTCATGTTCAACCCTGGAGTGATTGGAGAAAACGTCTAGGTTCTGAAGCCTGAAAACCGAAGTTGGGAAGAGATGACAACCTAAGGCTTTGGCAGGTCCGATATGTTCAGTGTGTGTCCAGCTGGAGGGGGTGGGTCGGGAGGTCCAGGCTCAGGCTGTGACAGAAAGGGCATGAGTGCCCAGGGCATCCTGCAGAATTGGGGTACAGTCAAGTGGCAAAAAGGTTGATCCTCATTTGGGGTTTCTGGTTACCCCAGAAGGCAATGATTTTTCTTATGGAGGGCAGGCAGAGGGCTGCATTATAGTTCTGGAATTGCCAGACTGGAGGGCTTGTGGGCCAGGAGTTGAGGACAGAAGTCTGAGAACACAAGCAACCTTAGGTTTCTGGGCGAGGGCATGGCAGGTACGCTCTGCAGAGCTGAATCGAGATCTCGGGCATCTGAAATCAGGTGAAAATCTGACGAACGCTCAGGTTGGAGTTTCTGTCCCTTATGTCCCGCTTCATGAAGAGGTGGTGGATCACGAGGCCATGGAATTTTTTCCCACGATGGGAGTTGTGAGATTCTCCAAACCGTAAAGATTCTTCTGCAGGACAATTGAGACCTGTTGGTTGGCTCCAGGACTTCCCATACAGATTGATTCCGAGTAGGTTTCTAAGGATGGATGGCTGGGAAGCCCGACTCTCATTCCTCTTGTGTCCTAGTGACAAGACAGGTTAGATCTGCTGGATCTGGGGGAGAAACCAAGAGGGTTGAGTTGAAATGGACTCTCTTGTGGATGGGTCCTAATGTGGGTTTGTGTCCATGGAGAACTTGGAATGAGACAGTGGCACAGGGTCCCTGAAGGGTTCTCCTAACCAGAGGCTTTGACACAGCTCCACCGTGCAAGATTCACACGTGGAGACGAGATTTGTTCTGATGGGTGCCTCAAGAAACAGCCATATTCTGCTATTGGAATCCAGGCCTCCGAGGAGAGATGCCTGGACAACAAAGCAATGGATCTGATTAGGATCTAGGGGCCTGCTTATTCCAATTTACCTCAGGGGACATCTGTCCACGGGTCTAAGTGCAGGTAGAGTCTCAGCTGGTGTCAGACCGCCCCTGTTTTTCCTGGCTGGTCAACACTATTGGGATGGCCCCGGGCACTTGGAGGTTTATCATCCTCTTTCTAGGTTTGTGGCCAATGGAATGAACAGAATTCCCAGGTACAGTCCTCAGGTTTGGCTCCAAGAACCTGTGCCTGTAGGTTTTGTGGGCCAGGGCTGTGGGGACAGTTGTCTGAAAACACAAACTCGGCTTAGGTTTCGGGTCGTAGGTATTGCAGGACTGATCTACAGACCGTGAGGAGAACTCTTCAGGGTATGAACAAGGCGGCGAGTGTGAGACACTTGCTCAAGATTTTGTCTCTGGATATTGTGTCACTGATGGCCGTGGAATGTCGGGGAGGCCTCATGGGCCATGGACGAGTCTTCCTCTCTGGGCATTTGGCCCAAACCCTAGAGTTTGGGGCTATTCTTTAAGATGGGAAGAGTCCGTTTGGTTTTGTTTTTACCTCAGGTGTCCCACCAAAAGAGAGTTTCCAGAGCAGAGCCCTGGGGAGGGGCGACTGGACAACCAGAAATCTGGTTAAAACTTGGGGCCGAGGGGCATGGCAAGCCCATTATGACGTGTAATGGTCTTACTAGAGGACAGGACTCACGCTGAGGGTCACAATGCGTGTTTGTGCCCTCTTCGTACTCAAGCATGGGCGGGGCCTCATGGTGATGCTGGTTTCTCCTACACTGAACGTGGGACAACATGCCAACCACAAGGTTTCTTGCAATAGGGAAGGAGGTGTTCTGATTTCTGCATCACATTCACCACTTGGCGGCGTGTGGAGTTAAGGTCTATGTTCTGAAGCCTGAGAAGCTAGGTTGGGAATAGATGACGAGCTAAGGCCATGGCGAGTCTGTTGTGCTCAGTGTACGGTCAGCTATCTGGGTGTTGGTCAGGAAGTCCGGGCTCAGGCTATGTCAGACATTTTATTAGTGCCCAGATTTGTCGATATGATTTGTGTACAGAAGGGGGCCATGTAGGTCTATCCTCATTTGGGGTGTCTGGGAAGCTCCATAGGGCAACATTTTGTTTTTTTTCTGGAGGGCAGGCAGAGTGCTGCTTGTGGGTCCAGAATTGCCAAACGTGAGGTCTTGGGGGCCAGGAGTGTGAGGACGGACATTGGAGAACAGAAGTTTCACATAGGTTTAATGGCGTGGGCAAGGCCGGCATACTCTGCAGAGCTGAATCGAGATGCCGTGCATCTGAATTCAGGGTGAGGATCACACTTTGGCTCAGGTTGGAGTTCCTGTCCATGATTTCCCCTTCAGAAATGGGGTGGGCACTTCAGAAAGCCATCACGGTTTTCCCACGTTGGGTGTTGTGAGATGCTCCAAAATGCAAGGATTCCCTCTGCAGGACATGTGAGACCTTTTGGATGGGTCCAGGACGTTGCATATGGAATGACGCCAGAGTAGCGTTCTAAGGGCGGAGCCCTGGGCAACCCGCCTCACATCTCAATTGTCTCCTAGCGACAAGACAGGTTCTATCTGCTGGCTCTGGGGGAGCAACCGTGAAGCCAGAGTTGAAATGGACTCTCCTGCGGATGGATCCTAATGTGGGTTTGTGTCCATGGAGACCTTGGAAAGGGGTGGTGGCACCGGGCCCTGAAGGATTCTCCTAACCGGAAGTTTTGACAGAGTTCCAGCCTGCTATTTTCCCATGTCGAGACGAGATTTGCCTCCAGAAACCCACGCATGCTGGTATTTGAAAATATGCCTCTGAGGAGAGATGCCTGGAAACCAAAGGAATGGATCCGATTACGGCCTAGGGACCTGTGAGGTTCAATCTACTACCCTGGTGACATCCAACTACGGTATGAGTGGAGGTAGATGCTCAGCTGTTGTCAGACGCCCTTGTTTGTCCCGGGCGGCCTACACAATTGCGATGGTTTCAGGGACTGTGGAGGTTTCTCCTAATTTGGAGGCATGTGGTCAAGTGAATGGGCAGAATTCCAGTGGAGTGGGCAGGCACAGACCTGATGTGTGGCTCCAGGGGACCCAGCCTGGAGGGTGTGTGGGCCAGGACTGGGGATAGATGTGAAAACCCTAACTCGGCTTACATTTGGGGACATAAGTATGGCAGGCCCGATCTACAGACCGTGTGAACTCTTCGGGATATGAAGAAAGAGTGAGGCTCTTGTCTCTGGATTTTGTGTCAACAATGGCCGTGGAATGTCAAGGAGGCCTCAAGGGCCATGGATGAGTCTTCCTCTCTGTGGATTTGGCACGAACCCAATTGTTTTGGGTCCATCTTGGGGATGGGAGGAGTTATTTCAGTTTGGTTACCTCAGGTGTCCCACCAAAAGAGAGATTTCAAAGCAGAGCCCTGGGGAGGGGCGAATGGACAAACCGAACTATGGTTAGTTCCAGCCACTGAGAGGCCTTCCTTGAGGACAGAACTCACGCTGAGGATCACAATGTGTGTTTATGCTTTCTAGGTGCTTAAGCATGGGCGGGAATCATGGTCCGCACTGTTGATCCTACACTGAACGTTGGGTCCATGCCAATCCCATGTATTCTTGCAATGGGGAAGTAGTATATCGGATTTTTTCATCTCTTTCACCGCTGGGCCGTGATTGGAGTTAAGGTCTAGGTTGTGTAGTCTGAAAACCGAGCTTGGGAAGAGATGGCGACTTAAGTCCATGTCAGGTCCGACGTGCTCAGTGTAGAGCCAGCTCGCTGAGTGTAGGTCGGGAGGTTCAGGCCTAGGCTGCGTCAGACCAGGCATAAGTTTACAGGGTATATTGTATAATTGGGGGAGAGTCGAGTGCCGTGAAGCTTGATCCTCATTTAGCGTTTCTGGGTTGCCCCAAGGGCAACGTCTTTCTTCTGGAGGGCAGGCAAGAGAGCTGCTTTGTGGCTCCGGAATTCCCAAACTGGATGCCCTTTGGGCAAGGAGTGTGAGGACGGAAGAATAAGAACACAAGTTAGGCGTAGGTTTCGTGACGAGGGCACGGCAGGCACTCTCTGCAGATCTGAATCGGACTTCGTGCATCTGAATTCAGGGAGAGGTTCAGACCTAGGCTCAGGTTGGAGTTACTGTCCATTATGGCCCTTTCTTGAAGGGGGCAGCATCTCGAGGCCATGGAGGTTTACCCAGGAGGGGAGTTGGGATATGCTCCAAGCCACAAGGATTTTTTCTGATCAACCATTGAGATCTGTTGGATCGCTCCAGGATGTTTCATACGGAACGACAGCAAAGCAGGGATCGAAGGATGGAACCCTGGGCAGACTGACTCGATTCTAAATGTCTCCTAGTTAAAGACATTTTTGATATGCTAGCTCTAGGGGAGCCACGGAGGGGGCTGAGTTGAAATGGATCCTCCTGCGGATGGGTCCTAACGTGGTTTTGTGTGCATGGAGACCTTGGCACGGGGCGGTGGCACTCGGACCCTGAATGCTTATCCTAACCAGAGGTTTTGCGTCATCTCCAAAAGACAAGTTTCCCATGTGGAGACTAGATTTGATCTGATTGGTGCCTCAGGAAAGCCCCACATGCTGATATTGGAAACCAGGCCTCTGATGAGAGATAGCAGGAAACCAAAACAATGGACCCCATTAGGGCCTAGGGCCCTGTCCCGTTCAATCTCCTTCTCTGGGAACATCCATCTACAGTATGAGTGGAGATGGATGCTCAGCTGGTTCCAGGCAGCCCTTGTTTGTCCTGGGCGTTCTATACTATTGGGATGGCCTTGGGGACTTTAGAGGTTTCTCCTAGTTTGTATGATTGTGGTCAATGGAAGGGGCAGAATTCCCGTGGAGTTGAGAGGCACAGACCTGATGTGTGGCTCCAGGGTCCCCAGGCTGGAGGGTATGGAAGCAAGGAATGTGGGGATAGAAGTCTGAAAACACACACTCGGCTTGTTTTGGGGACGTTGGTATGGCAGTCCCGATCTACAGACCGTGAGGGGAACTCTTTGGGATATGAAGAAAGAGCGAGTGTGAGGCGCTTATTCAGGCTTTTGTCTCTGGATTTTGTGTCAACGATGGGCGTGGAATGTCGGGGAGGCCTCATGGGCCATGGATGAGTCTTCCTCTCTGTGGATTTGGCCCGATCCCAATTTGGGGGCCAATCTGTGGGATGGGAGGAGTACTTTCAGTTTGGTTACCTCATTCTAAAGCAGAGCACTGGGGAGGGGCGAATGGACAACACGAACTATGGTAAAAACTGGGGCCTAGGGACATGGCAAGCCCAATATGCTGTCTCTTGGTCCAGCCACTGAGAGACCTTACTTGGGGACTGGGCTCACGCTGAGGGTCACAATGCGTATATGTGACCAACGCGGCCCTCAAGCATGGCGGGGTCAAAGGGCCACACTGCTATCAACTACACTGAACTTTGTGCAACACACCAACCACAAGATTTCTTGCCATGGGGAAGGATTTCTGATTTCTGCCTCATGTTCAACCCTGGAGTGATTGGAGAAAACGTCTAGGTTCTGAAGCCTGAAAACCGAAGTTGGGAAGAGATGACAACCTAAGGCTTTGGCAGGTCCGATATGTTCAGTGTGTGTCCAGCTGGAGGGGGTGGGTCGGGAGGTCCAGGCTCAGGCTGTGACAGAAAGGGCATGAGTGCCCAGGGCATCCTGCAGAATTGGGGTACAGTCAAGTGGCAAAAAGGTTGATCCTCATTTGGGGTTTCTGGTTACCCCAGAAGGCAATGGTATTTCTTATGGAGGGCAGGCAGAGGGCTGCATTATAGTTCTGGAATTGCCAGACTGCAGGGCTTGTGGGCCAGGAGTTGAGGACAGAAGTCTGAGAACACAAGCAACCTTAGGTTTCTGGGCGAGGGCATGGCAGGTACGCTCTGCAGAGCTGAATCGAGATCTCGTGCATCTGAAATCAGGTGAGGATCTGACGAACGCTCAGGTTGGAGTTTCTGTCCTTATGACCCTCTTCATGAAGAGGTGGTGGATCACGAGGCCATGGAATTTTTTCCCACGATGGGAGTTGTGAGATTCTCCAAACCGTAAAGATTCTTCTGCAGGACAATTGAGACCTGTTGGTTGGCTCCAGGACTTCCCATACAGATTGATTCCGAGTAGGTTTCTAAGGATGGATGGCTGGGAAGCCCGACTCTCATTCCTCTTGTGTCCTAGTGACAAGACAGGTTAGATCTGCTGGATCTGGGGGAGAAACCAAGAGGGTTGAGTTGAAATGGACTCTCTTGTGGATGGGTCCTAATGTGGGTTTGTGTCCATGGAGAACTTGGAATGAGACAGTGGCACAGGGTCCCTGAAGGGTTCTCCTAACCAGAGGCTTTGACACAGCTCCACCGTGCAAGATTCACACGTGGAGACGAGATTTGTTCTGATGGGTGCCTCAAGAAACAGCCATATTCTGCTATTGGAATCCAGGCCTCCGAGGAGAGATGCCTGGACAACAAAGCAATGGATCTGATTAGGATCTAGGGGCCTGCTTATTCCAATTTACCTCAGGGGACATCTGTCCACGGGTCTAAGTGCAGGTAGAGTCTCAGCTGGTGTCAGACCGCCCCTGTTTTTCCTGGCTGGTCAACACTATTGGGATGGCCCCGGGCACTTGGAGGTTTATCATCCTCTTTCTAGGTTTGTGGCCAATGGAATGAGCAGAATTCCCAGGTACAGTCCTCAGGTTTGGCTCCAAGAACCTGTGCCTGTAGGTTTTGTGGGCCAGGGCTGTGGGGACAGTTGTCTGAAAACACAAACTCGGCTTAGGTTTCGGGTCGTAGGTATTGCAGGACTGATCTACAGACCGTGAGGAGAACTCTTCAGGGTATGAACAAGGCGGCGAGTGTGAGACACTTGCTCAAGATTTTGTCTCTGGATATTGTGTCACTGATGGCCGTGGAATGTCGGGGAGGCCTCATGGGCCATGGACGAGTCTTCCTCTCTGGGCATTTGGCCCAAACCCTAGAGTTTGGCGCTATTCTTTAAGATGGGAAGAGTCCGTTTGGTTTTGTTTTTACCTCAGGTGTCCCACCAAAAGAGAGTTTCCAGAGCAGAGCCCTGGGGAGGGGCGACTGGACAACCAGAAATCTGGTTAAAACTTGGGGCCGAGGGGCATGGCAAGCCCATTATGACGTGTAATGGTCTTACTAGAGGACAGGACTCACGCTGAGGGTCACAATGCGTGTTTGTGCCCTCTTCGTACTCAAGCATGGGCGGGGCCTCATGGTGATGCTGGTTTCTCCTACACTGAACGTGGGACAACATGCCAACCACAAGGTTTCTTGCAATAGGGAAGGAGGTGTTCTGATTTCTGCATCACATTCACCACTTGGCGGCGTGTGGAGTTAAGGTCTATGTTCTGAAGCCTGAGAAGCTAGGTTGGGAATAGATGACGAGCTAAGGCCATGGCGAGTCTGTTGTGCTCAGTGTACGGTCAGCTATCTGGGTGTTGGTCAGGAAGTCCGGGCTCAGGCTATGTCAGACATTTAATTAGTGCCCAGATTTGTCGATATGATTTGTGTACAGAAGGGGGCCATGTAGGTCTATCCTCATTTGGGGTGTCTGGGAAGCTCCATAGGGCAACATTTTGTTTTTTTTCTGGAGGGCAGGCATAGTGCTGCTTGTGGGTCCAGAATTGCCAAACGTGAGGTCTTGGGGGCCAGGAGTGTGAGGACGGACATTGGAGAACAGAAGTTTCACATAGGTTTAATGGCGTGGGCAAGGCCGGCATACTCTGCAGAGCTGAATCGAGATGCCGTGCATCTGAATTCAGGGTGAGGATCACACTTTGGCTCAGGTTGGAGTTCCTGTGCATGATTTCCCCTTCAGAAATGGGGTGGGCACTTCAGAAAGCCATCACGGTTTTCCCACGTTGGGTGTTGTGAGATGCTCCAAAATGCAAGGATTCCCTCTGCAGGACATGTGAGACCTTTTGGATGGGTCCACGACGTTGCATATGGAATGACGCCAGAGTAGCGTTCTAAGAGCGGAGCCCTGGGCAACCCGCCTCACATCTCAATTGTCTCCTAGCGACAAGACAGGTTCTATCTGCTGGCTCTGGGGAGCAACCGTGAAGCCAGAGTTGAAATGGACTCTCCTGCGGATGGATCCTAATGTGGGTTTGTGTCCATGGAGACCTTGGAAAGGGGTGGTGGCACCGGGCCCTGAAGGATTCTCCTAACCGGAAGTTTTGACAGAGTTCCAGCCTGCTATTTTCCCATGTCGAGACGAGATTTGCCTCCAGAAACCCACGCATGCTGGTATTTGAAAACATGCCTCTGAGGAGAGATGCCTGGAAACCAAAGGAATGGATCCGATTACGGCCTAGGGACCTGTGAGGTTCAATCTACTACCCTGGTGACATCCAACTACGGTATGAGTGGAGGTAGATGCTCAGCTGTTGTCAGACGCCCTTGTTTGTCCCGGACGGCCTACACAATTGCGATGGTTTCAGGGACTGTGGAGGTTTCTCCTAATTTGGAGGCATGTGGTCAAGTGAATGGGCAGAATTCCAGTGGAGTGGGCAGGCACAGACCTGATGTGTGGCTCCAGGGGACCCAGCCTGGAGGGTGTGTGGGCCAGGACTGGGGATAGATGTGAAAACCCTAACTCGGCTTACATTTTGGGGACATAAGTATGGCAGGCCCGATCTACAGACCGTGTGAACTCTTCGGGATATGAAGAAAGAGTGAGGCTCTTGTCTCTGGATTTTGTGTCAACAATGGCCGTGGAATGTCAAGGAGGCCTCAAGGGCCATGGATGAGTTTTCCTCTCTGTGGATTTGGCACGAACCCAATTGTTTTGGGTCCATCTTGGGGATGGGAGGAGTTATTTCAGTTTGGTTACCTCAGGTCCCACCAAAAGAGAGATTTCAAAGCAGAGCCCTGGGGAGGGGCGAATGGACAAACCGAACTATGGTTAGTTCCAGCCACTGAGAGGCCTTCCTTGAGGACAGAACTCACGCTGAGGATCACAATGTGTGTTTATGCTTTCTAGGTGCTTAAGCATGGGCGGGAATCATGGTCCGCACTGTTGATCCTACACTGAACGTTGGGTCCATGCCAATCCCATGTATTCTTGCAATGGGGAAGTAGTATATCGGATTTTTTCATCTCTTTCACCGCTGGGCCGTGATTGGAGTTAAGGTCTAGGTTGTGTAGTCTGAAAACCGAGCTTGGGAAGAGATGGCGACTTACGTCCATGTCAGGTCCGACGTGCTCAGTGTAGAGCCAGCTCGCTGAGTGTAGGTCAGGAGGTTCAGGCCTAGGCTGCGTCAGACCAGGCATAAGTTTACAGGGTATATTGTATAATTGGGGGAGAGTCGAGTGCCGTGAAGCTTGATCCTCATTTAGCGTTTCTGGGTTGCCCCAAGGGCAACGTCTTTCTTCTGGAGGGCAGGCAAGAGAGCTGCTTTGTGGCTCCGGAATTCCCAAACTGGATGCCCTTTGGGCAAGGAGTGTGAGGACGGAAGAATAAGAACACAAGTTAGGCGTAGGTTTCGTGACGAGGGCACGGCAGGCACTCTCTGCAGATCTGAATCGGACTTCGTGCATCTGAATTCAGGGAGAGGTTCAGACCTAGGCTCAGGTTGGAGTTACTGTCCATTATGGCCCTTTCTTGAAGGGGGCAGCATCTCGAGGCCATGGAGGTTTACCCAGGAGGGGAGTTGGGATATGCTCCAAGCCACAAGGATTTTTTCTGATCAACCATTGAGATCTGTTGGATCGCTCCAGGATGTTTCATACGGAACGACAGCAAAGCAGGGATCGAAGGATGGAACCCTGGGCAGACTGACTCGATTCTAACTGTCTCCTAGTTAAAGACATTTTTGATATGCTAGCTCTAGGGGAGCCACGGAGGCGGCTGAGTTGAAATGGATCCTCCTGCGGATGGGTCCTAACGTGGTTTTGTGTGCATGGAGACCTTGGCACGGGGCGGTGGCACTCGGACCCTGAATGCTTCTCCTAACCAGAGGTTTTGCGTCATCTCCAAAAGACAAGTTTCCCATGTGGAGACTAGATTTGATCTGATTGGTGCCTCAGGAAAGCCCCACATGCTGATATTGGAAACCAGGCCTCTGATGAGAGATAGCAGGAAACCAAAACAATGGACCCCATTAGGGCCTAGGGCCCTGTCCCGTTCAATCTCCTTCTCTGGGAACATCCATCTACAGTATGAGTGGAGATGGATGCTCAGCTGGTTCCAGGCAGCCCTTGTTTGTCCTGGGCGTTCTATACTATTGGGATGGCCTTGGGGACTTTAGAGGTTTCTCCTAGTTTGTATGATTGTGGTCAATGGAAGGGGCAGAATTCCCGTGGAGTTGAGAGGCACAGACCTGATGTGTGGCTCCAGGGTCCCCAGGCTGGAGGGTATGGAAGCCAGGAATGTGGGGATAGAAGTCTGAAAACACACACTCGGCTTGTTTTGGGGACGTTGGTATGGCAGTCCCGATCTACAGACCGTGAGGGGAACTCTTTGGGATATGAAGAAAGAGCGAGTGTGAGGCGCTTATTCAGGCTTTTGTCTCTGGATTTTGTGTCAACGATGGGCGTGGAATGTCGGGGAGGCCTCATGGGCCATGGATGAGTCTTCCTCTCTGTGGATTTGGCCCGATCCCAATTTGGGGGCCAATCTGTGGGATGGGAGGAGTACTTTCAGTTTGGTTACCTCATTCTAAAGCAGAGCACTGGGGAGGGGCGAATGGACAACACGAACTATGGTAAAAACTGGGGCCTAGGGACATGGCAAGCCCAATATGCTGTCTCTTGGTCCAGCCACTGAGAGACCTTACTTGGGGACTGGGCTCACGCTGAGGGTCACAATGCGTATTTGTGACCAACGCGGCCCTCAAGCATGGCGGGGTCAAAGGGCCACACTGCTATCAACTACACTGAACTTTGTGCAACACACCAACCACAAGATTTCTTGCCATGGGGAAGGATTTCTGATTTCTGCCTCATGTTCAACCCTGGAGTGATTGGAGAAAACGTCTAGGTTCTGAAGCCTGAAAACCGAAGTTGGGAAGAGATGACAACCTAAGGCTTTGGCAGGTCCGATATGTTCAGTGTGTGTCCAGCTGGAGGGGGTGGGTCGGGAGGTCCAGGCTCAGGCTGTGACAGAAAGGGCATGAGTGCCCAGGGCATCCTGCAGAATTGGGGTACAGTCAAGTGGCAAAAAGGTTGATCCTCATTTGGGGTTTCTGGTTACCCCAGAAGGCAATGGTATTTCTTATGGAGGGCAGGCAGAGGGCTGCATTATAGTTCTGGAATTGCCAGACTGCAGGGCTTGTGGGCCAGGAGTTGAGGACAGAAGTCTGAGAACACAAGCAACCTTAGGTTTCTGGGCGAGGGCATGGCAGGTACGCTCTGCAGAGCTGAATCGAGATCTCGTGCATCTGAAATCAGGTGAGGATCTGACGAACGCTCAGGTTGGAGTTTCTGTCCTTATGACCCTCTTCATGAAGAGGTGGTGGATCACGAGGCCATGGAATTTTTTCCCACGATGGGAGTTATGAGATTCTCCAAACCGTAAAGATTCTTCTGCAGGACTATTGAGACCTGTTGGTTGGCTCCAGGACTTCCCATACAGATCGATTCCGAATAGGGTTCTAAGGATGGACGGCTGGGAAGCCCGACTCTCATTCCTCTTGTGTCCTAGTGACAAGACATGTTAGATCTGCTGGATCTGGGGGAGAAACCAAGAGGGTTGAGTTGAAATGGACTCTCTTGTGGATGGGTCCTAATGTGGGTTTGTGTCCATGGAGAACTTGGAATGAGACAGTGGCACAGGGTCCCTGAAGGGTTCTCCTAACCAGAGGTTTGACACAGCTCCACCGTGCAAGATTCACACGTGGAGACGAGATTTGTTCTGATGGGTGCCTCAAGAAACAGCCATATTCTGCTATTGGAATCCAGGCCTCCGAGGAGAGATGCCTGGACAACAAAGCAATGGATCCGATTAGGATCTAGGGGCCTGCTTATTCCAATTTACCTCAGGGGACATCTGTCCACGGGTCTAAGTGCATGTAGAGGCTCAGCTGATGTCAGACCGCCCCTGTTTTTCCTGGCTGGTCAACACTATTGGGATGGCCCCGGGCACTTGGAGGTTTATCATCCTCTTTCTAGGTTTGTGGCCAATGGAATGAGCTGAATTCCCAGGTACAGTCCTCAGGTTTGGCTCCAAGAACCTGTGCCTGTAGGTTTTGTGGGCCAGGGCTGTGGGGACAGTTGTCTGAAAACACAAACTCGGCTTAGGTTTCGGGTCGTAGGTATTGCAGGACTGATCTACAGACCGTGAGGAGAAGTCTTCAGGGTATGAACAAGGCAGCGAGTGTGAGACACTTGCTCAAGATTTTGTCTCTGGATATTGTGTCACTGATGGCCGTGGAATGTCCGGGTGGCCTCATGGGCCATGGACGAGTCTTCCTCTCTGGGCATTTGGCTCAATCCCAAGAGTTTGGGGCTATTCTTTGAGATGGGAGGAGTCCGTTTGGTTTTGTTTTTACCTCAGGTGTCCCACCAAAAGAGAGTTTCCAGAGCAGAGCCCTGGGGAGGGGCGACTGGACAACCAGAAATCTGGTTAAAACTTGGGGCCGAGGGGCATGGCAAGCCCATTATGACGTCTAATGGACTTACTAGAGGACAGGACTCACGCTGAGGGTCACAATGCGTGTTTGTGCCCTCTTCGTACTCAAGCATGGGCGGGGCCTCATGGTGATGCTGGTTTCTCCTACACTGAACGTGGGACAACATGCCAACCACAAGGTGTCTTGCAATAGGGAAGGAGGTGTTCTGATTTCTGCATCACATTCACCACTTGGCGGCGTGTGGAGTTAAGGTCTATGTTCTGAAGCCTGAGAAGCTAGGTTGGGAATAGATGACGAGCTAAGGCCATGGCGAGTCTGTTGTGCTCAGTGTACGGTCAGCTATCTGGGTGTTGGTCAGGAAGTCCGGGCTCAGGCTATGTCAGACATTTAATTAGTGCCCAGATTTGTCGATATGATTTGTGTACAGAAGGGGGCCATGTAGGTCTATCCTCATTTGGGGTGTCTGGGAAGCTCCATAGGGCAACATTTTGTTTTTTTTCTGGAGGGCAGGCAGAGTGCTGCTTGTGGGTCCAGAATTGCCAAACGTGAGGTCTTGGGGGCCAGGAGTGTGAGGACGGACATTGGAGAACAGAAGTTTCACATAGGTTTAAGGGCGTGGGCAAGGCCGGCATACTCTGCAGAGCTGAGTCGAGATGCCGTGCATCTGAATTCAGGGTGAGGATCAGACTTTGGCTCAGGTTGGAGTTCCTGTCCATGACTTCCCCTTCAGAAATGGGGTGGGGACTTCAGAAAGCCATCACGGTTTTCCCACGTTGGGTGTTGTGAGATGCTCCAAAACGCAAGGATTCCCTCTGCAGGACATGTGAGACCTTTTGGATGGGTCCAGGACGTTGCATATGGAATGACGCCAGAGCAGGGTTCTAAGGGCGGAGCCCTGGGCAACCCGCCTCACATCTCAATTGTCTCCTAGCGACAAGACAGGTTCTATCTGCTGGCTCTGGGGGAGCAACCGAGAAGCCAGAGTTGAAATGGACTCTCCTGCGGATGGATCCTAATGTGGGTTTGTGTCCATGGAGACCTTGGAAAGGGGTGGTGGCACCGGGCCCTGAAGGATTCTCCTAACCGGAAGTTTTGACAGAGTTCCAGCCTGCTATTTTCCCATGTCGAGACGAGATTTGCCTCCAGAAACCCACGCATGCTGGTATTTGAAAACATGCCTCTGAGGAGAGATGCCTGGAAACCAAAGGAATGGATCCGATTACGGCCTAGGGACCTGTGAGGTTCAATCTACTACCCTGGTGACATCCAACTACGGTATGAGTGGAGGTAGATGCTCAGCTGTTGTCAGACGCCCTTGTTTGTCCCGGACGGCCTACACAATTGCGATGGTTTCAGGGACTGTGGAGGTTTCTCCTAATTTGGAGGCATGTGGTCAAGTGAATGGGCAGAATTCCAGTGGAGTGGGCAGGCACAGACCTGATGTGTGGTTCCAGGGGACCCAGCCTGGAGGGTGTGTGGGCCAGGACTGGGGATAGATGTGAAAACCCTAACTCGGCTTACATTTGGGGACATAAGTATGGCAGGCCCGATCTACAGACCGTGTGAACTCTTCGGGATATGAAGAAAGAGTGAGGCTCTTGTCTCTGGATTTTGTGTCAACAATGGCCGTGGAATGTCAAGGAGGCCTCAAGGGCCATGGATGAGTCTTCCTCTCTGTGGATTTGGCACGAACCCAATTGTTTTGGGTCCATCTTGGGGATGGGAGGAGTTATTTCAGTTTGGTTACCTCAGGTGTCCCACCAAAAGAGAGATTTCAAAGCAGAGCACTGGGGAGGGGCGAATGGACAAACCGAACTATGGTTAGTTCCAGCCACTGAGAGGCTTTTCTTGAGGACAGAACTCACGCTGAGGAGCACAATGTGTGTTTATGCTTTCTAGGTGCTCAAGCATGGGCGGGAATCATGGTCCACACTGTTGCTCCTACACTGAACGTTGGGCTCCATGCCAATCCCATGTTTTCTTGCAATGGGGAAGTAGTATATCGGATTTTTTCATCTCTTTCACCGCTGGGCCGTGATTGGAGTTAAGGTCTAGGTTGTGTAGTCTGAAAACCGAGCTTGGGAAGAGATGGCGACTTAAGTCCATGTCAGGTCCGACGTGCTCAGTGTGGAGCCAGCTCGCTGAGTGTTGGTCGGGAGGTTCAGGCCTAGGCTGCGTCAGACCAGGCATAAGTTTACAGGGTATATTGTATAATTGGGGGAGAGTCGAGTGCCGTGCAGCTTGATCCTCATTTAGCGTTTCTGGGTTGCCCCAAGGGCAACGTCTTTCTTCTGGAGGGCAGGCAGAGTGCTGCTTTGTGGCTCCGGAATTCCCAAACTGGATGCCCTTTTGGCAAGGAGTGTGAGGACGGAAGAATAAGAACACAAGTTAGGCGTAGGTTTCGTGACGAGGGCACGGCAGGCACTCTCTGCAGATCTGAATCGGGACTTCGTGCATCTGAAGTCAGGGAGAGGTTCAGACCTAGTCTCAGGTTGGAGTTTCTTTCCATTATGGCCCTTTCTTGAAGGGGGCAGCATCTCGAGGCCATGGAGGTTTACCCAGGAGGGGAGTTGGGATATGCTCCAAGCCACAAGGACTTTTTCTGATCAACCATTGAGATCTGTTGGATCGCTCCAGGATGTTTCATACGGAACGACAGCAAAGCAGGGATCGAAGGATGGAACCCTGGGCAGACTGACTCGATTCTAACTGTCTCCTAGTTAAAGACATTTTTGATATGCTAGCTCTAGGGGAGCCACGGAGGGGGCTGAGTTGAAATGGATCCTCCTGCGGATGGGTCCTAATGTGGTTTTGTGTGCATGGAGACCTTGGCACGGGGCGGTGGCACTCGGACCCTGAATGCTTCTCCTAACCAGAGGTTTTGCGTCATCTCCAAAAGACAAGTTTCCCATGTGGAGACTAGATTTGATCTGATTGGTGCCTCAGGAAAGCCCCACATGCTGATATTGGAAACCAGGCCTCTGATGAGAGATAGCAGGAAACCAAAACAATGGACCCCATTAGGGCCTAGGGCACTGTCCCGTTCAATCTCCTTCTCTGGGAACATCCATCTACAGTATGAGTGGAGATGGATGCTCAGCTGGTTCCAGGCAGCCCTTGTTTGTCCTGGGCGTTCTATACTATTGGGATGGCCTTGGGGACTTTAGAGGTTTCTCCTAGTTTGTATGATTGTGGTCAATGGAAGGGGCAGAATTCCCGTGGAGTTGAGAGGCACAGACCTGATGTGTGGCTCCATGGTCCCCAGGCTGGAGGGTATGGAACCCAGGAATGTGGGGATAGAAGTCTGAAAACACACACTCGGCTTGTTTTGGGGACGTTGGTATGGCAGTCCCGATCTACAGACCGTGAGGGGAACTCTTTGGGATATGAAGAAAGAGCGAGTTTGAGGAGCTTATTCAGGCTTTTGTCTCTGGATTTTGTGTCAACGATGGGCGTGGAATGTCGGGGAGGCCTCCTGGGCCATGGATGAGTCTTCCTCTCTGTGGATTTGGCCCGATCCCAATTTGGGGGCCAATCTGTGGGATGGGAGGAGTCCTTTCAGTTTGGTTACCTCATTCTAAAGCAGAGCACTGGGGAAGGGCGAATGGACAACACGAACTATGGTTAAAAATTGGGGCCTAGGGGCATGGCAAGCCCAAAATGCTGTCTCTTGGTCCAGCAACTGAGAGACCTTACTTGGGGACTGGGCTCACGCTGAGGGTCACAATGCGTATTTGTGACCAACGTGGCCCTCAAGCATGGCGGGGTCAAAGGGCCACACTGCTATCTACTACACTGAACGTTGGGCAACACGCCAACAACAAGATTTCTTTTCATGGGGAAGGATTTCTGATTTCTGCCTCATGTTCAACCCTGGAGTGATTGGAGAAAACGTCTAGGTTCTGAAGCCTGAAAACCGAAGTTGGGAAGAGATGACAACCTAAGGCTTTGGCAGGTCCGATATGTTCAGTGTGTGTCCAGCTGGAGGGGGTGGGTCGGGAGGTCCAGGCTCAGGCTGTGACAGAAAGGGCATGAGTGCCCAGGGCATCCTGCAGAATTGGGGTACAGTCAAGTGGCAAAAAGGTTGATCCTCATTTGGGGTTTCTGGTTACCCCAGAAGGCAATGTTTTTTCTTATGGAGGGCAGGCATAGGGCTGCATTATAGTTCTGGAATTGCCAGACTGGAGGGCTTGTGGGCCAGGAGTTGAGGACAGAAGTCTGAGAACACAAGCAACCTTAGGTTTCTGGGCGAGGGCATGGCAGGTACGCTCTGCAGAGCTGAATCGAGATCTCGTGCATCTGAAATCAGGTGAGGATCTGACGAACGCTCAGGTTGGAGTTTCTGTCCTTATGACCCTCTTCATGAAGAGGTGGTGGATCACGAGGCCATGGAATTTTTTCCCACGATGGGAGTTATGAGATTCTCCAAACCGTAAAGATTCTTCTGCAGGACTATTGAGACCTGTTGGTTGGCTCCAGGACTTCCCATACAGATCGATTCCGAATAGGGTTCTAAGGATGGACGGCTGGGAAGCCCGACTCTCATTCCTCTTGTGTCCTAGTGACAAGACAGGTTAGATCTGCTGGATCTGGGGGAGAAACCAAGAGGGTTGAGTTGAAATGGACTCTCTTGTGGATGGGTCCTAATGTGGGTTTGTGTCCATGGAGAACTTGGAATGAGACAGTGGCACAGGGTCCCTGAAGGGTTCTCCTAACCAGAGGCTTTGACACAGCTCCACCGTGCAAGATTCACACGTGGAGACGAGATTTGTTCTGATGGGTGCCTCAAGAAACAGCCATATTCTGCTATTGGAATCCAGGCCTCCGAGGAGAGATGCCTGGACAACAAAGCAATGGATCCGATTAGGATCTAGGGGCCTGCTTATTCCAATTTACCTCAGGGGACATCTGTCCACGGGTCTAAGTGCATGTAGAGGCTCAGCTGATGTCAGACCGCCCCTGTTTTTCCTGGCTGGTCAACACTATTGGGATGGCCCCGGGCACTTGGAGGTTTATCATCCTCTTTCTAGGTTTGTGGCCAATGGAATGAGCTGAATTCCCAGGTACAGTCCTCAGGTTTGGCTCCAAGAACCTGTGCCTGTAGGTTTTGTGGTCCAGGGCTGTTGGGACAGTTGTCTGAAAACACAAACTCGGCTTAGGTTTCGGGTCGTAGGTATTGCAGGACTGATCTACAGACCGTGAGGAGAAGTCTTCAGGGTATGAACAAGGCAGCGAGTGTGAGACACTTGCTCAAGATTTTGTCTCTGGATATTGTGTCACTGATGGCCGTGGAATGTCCGGGTGGCCTCATGGGCCATGGACGAGTCTTCCTCTCTGGGCATTTGGCTCAATCCCAAGAGTTTGGGGCTATTCTTTGAGATGGGAGGAGTCCGTTTGGTTTTGTTTTTACCTCAGGTGTCCCACCAAAAGAGAGTTTCCAGAGCAGAGCCCTGGGGAGGGGCGACTGGACAACCAGAAATCTGGTTAAAACTTGGGGCCGAGGGGCATGGCAAGCCCATTATGACGTCTAATGGACTTACTAGAGGACAGGACTCACGCTGAGGGTCACAATGCGTGTTTGTGCCCTCTTCGTACTCAAGCATGGGCGGGGCCTCATGGTGATGCTGGTTTCTCCTACACTGAACGTGGGACAACATGCCAACCACAAGGTGTCTTGCAATAGGGAAGGAGGTGTTCTGATTTCTGCATCACATTCACCACTTGGCGGCGTGTGGAGTTAAGGTCTATGTTCTGAAGCCTGAGAAGCTAGGTTGGGAATAGATGACGAGCTAAGGCCATGGCGAGTCTGTTGTGCTCAGTGTACGGTCAGCTATCTGGGTGTTGGTCAGGAAGTCCGGGCTCAGGCTATGTCAGACATTTAATTAGTGCCCAGATTTGTCGATATGATTTGTGTACAGAAGGGGGCCATGTAGGTCTATCCTCATTTGGGGTGTCTGGGAAGCTCCATAGGGCAACATTTTGTTTTTTTTCTGGAGGGCAGGCAGAGTGCTGCTTGTGGGTCCAGAATTGCCAAACGTGAGGTCTTGGGGGCCAGGAGTGTGAGGACGGACATTGGAGAACAGAAGTTTCACATAGGTTTAAGGGCGTGGGCAAGGCCGGCATACTCTGCAGAGCTGAGTCGAGATGCCGTGCATCTGAATTCAGGGTGAGGATCAGACTTTGGCTCAGGTTGGAGTTCCTGTCCATGACTTCCCCTTCAGAAATGGGGTGGGGACTTCAGAAAGCCATCACGGTTTTCCCACGTTGGGTGTTGTGAGATGCTCCAAAACGCAAGGATTCCCTCTGCAGGACATGTGAGACCTTTTGGATGGGTCCAGGACGTTGCATATGGAATGACGCCAGAGCAGGGTTCTAAGGGCGGAGCCCTGGGCAACCCGCCTCACATCTCAATTGTCTCCTAGCGACAAGACAGGTTCTATCTGCTGGCTCTGGGGGAGCAACCGAGAAGCCAGAGTTGAAATGGACTCTCCTGCGGATGGATCCTAATGTGGGTTTGTGTCCATGGAGACCTTGGAAAGGGGTGGTGGCACCGGGCCCTGAAGGATTCTCCTAACCGGAAGTTTTGACAGAGTTCCAGCCTGCTATTTTCCCATGTCGAGACGAGATTTGCCTCCAGAAACCCACGCATGCTGGTATTTGAAAACATGCCTCTGAGGAGAGATGCCTGGAAACCAAAGGAATGGATCCGATTACGGCCTAGGGACCTGTGAGGTTCAATCTACTACCCTGGTGACATCCAACTACGGTATGAGTGGAGGTAGATGCTCAGCTGTTGTCAGACGCCCTTGTTTGTCCCGGACGGCCTACACAATTGCGATGGTTTCAGGGACTGTGGAGGTTTCTCCTAATTTGGAGGCATGTGGTCAAGTGAATGGGCAGAATTCCAGTGGAGTGGGCAGGCACAGACCTGATGTGTGGCTCCAGGGGCCCCAGCCTGGAGGGTGTGTGGGCCAGGACTGGGGATAGATGTGAAAACCCTAACTCGGCTTACATTTGGGGACATAAGTATGGCAGGCCCGATCTACAGACCGTGTGAACTCTTCGGGATATGAAGAAAGAGTGAGAGTGAGGCATTTATTCAGGCTTTTGTCTCTGGATTTTGTGTCAACAATGGCCGTGGAATGTCAAGGAGGCCTCAAGGGCCATGGATGAGTCTTCCTCTCTGTGGATTTGGCACGAACCCAATTGTTTTGGGTCCATCTTGGGGATGGGAGGAGTTATTTCAGTTTGGTTACCTCAGGTGTCCCACCAAAAGAGAGATTTCAAAGCAGAGCACTGGGGAGGGGCGAATGGACAAACCGAACTATGGTTAGTTCCAGCCACTGAGAGGCTTTTCTTGAGGACAGAACTCACGCTGAGGAGCACAATGTGTGTTTATGCTTTCTAGGTGCTCAAGCATGGGCGGGAATCATGGTCCACACTGTTGCTCCTACACTGAACGTTGGGCTCCATGCCAATCCCATGTTTTCTTGCAATGGGGAAGTAGTATATCGGATTTTTTCATCTCTTTCACCGCTGGGCCGTGATTGGAGTTAAGGTCTAGGTTGTGTAGTCTGAAAACCGAGCTTGGGAAGAGATGGCGACTTAAGTCCATGTCAGGTCCGACGTGCTCAGTGTGGAGCCAGCTCGCTGAGTGTTGGTCGGGAGGTTCAGGCCTAGGCTGCGTCAGACCAGGCATAAGTTTACAGGGTATATTGTATAATTGGGGGAGAGTCGAGTGCCGTGCAGCTTGATCCTCATTTAGCGTTTCTGGGTTGCCCCAAGGGCAACGTCTTTCTTCTGGAGGGCAGGCAGAGTGCTGCTTTGTGGCTCCGGAATTCCCAAACTGGATGCCCTTTTGGCAAGGAGTGTGAGGACGGAAGAATAAGAACACAAGTTAGGCGTAGGTTTCGTGACGAGGGCACGGCAGGCACTCTCTGCAGATCTGAATCGGGACTTCGTGCATCTGAAGTCAGGGAGAGGTTCAGACCTAGTCTCAGGTTGGAGTTTCTTTCCATTATGGCCCTTTCTTGAAGGGGGCAGCATCTCGAGGCCATGGAGGTTTACCCAGGAGGGGAGTTGGGATATGCTCCAAGCCACAAGGACTTTTTCTGATCAACCATTGAGATCTGTTGGATCGCTCCAGGATGTTTCATACGGAACGACAGCAAAGCAGGGATCGAAGGATGGAACCCTGGGCAGACTGACTCGATTCTAACTGTCTCCTAGTTAAAGACATTTTTGATATGCTAGCTCTAGGGGAGCCACGGAGGGGGCTGAGTTGAAATGGATCCTCCTGCGGATGGGTCCTAATGTGGTTTTGTGTGCATGGAGACCTTGGCACGGGGCGGTGGCACTCGGACCCTGAATGCTTCTCCTAACCAGAGGTTTTGCGTCATCTCCAAAAGACAAGTTTCCCATGTGGAGACTAGATTTGATCTGATTGGTGCCTCAGGAAAGCCCCACATGCTGATATTGGAAACCAGGCCTCTGATGAGAGATAGCAGGAAACCAAAACAATGGACCCCATTAGGGCCTAGGGCACTGTCCCGTTCAATCTCCTTCTCTGGGAACATCCATCTACAGTATGAGTGGAGATGGATGCTCAGCTGGTTCCAGGCAGCCCTTGTTTGTCCTGGGCGTTCTATACTATTGGGATGGCCTTGGGGACTTTAGAGGTTTCTCCTAGTTTGTATGATTGTGGTCAATGGAAGGGGCAGAATTCCCGTGGAGTTGAGAGGCACAGACCTGATGTGTGGCTCCATGGTCCCCAGGCTGGAGGGTATGGAACCCAGGAATGTGGGGATAGAAGTCTGAAAACACACACTCGGCTTGTTTTGGGGACGTTGGTATGGCAGTCCCGATCTACAGACCGTGAGGGGAACTCTTTGGGATATGAAGAAAGAGCGAGTTTGAGGAGCTTATTCAGGCTTTTGTCTCTGGATTTTGTGTCAACGATGGGCGTGGAATGTCGGGGAGGCCTCCTGGGCCATGGATGAGTCTTCCTCTCTGTGGATTTGGCCCGATCCCAATTTGGGGGCCAATCTGTGGGATGGGAGGAGTCCTTTCAGTTTGGTTACCTCATTCTAAAGCAGAGCACTGGGGAAGGGCGAATGGACAACACGAACTATGGTTAAAAATTGGGGCCTAGGGGCATGGCAAGCCCAAAATGCTGTCTCTTGGTCCAGCAACTGAGAGACCTTACTTGGGGACTGGGCTCACGCTGAGGGTCACAATGCGTATTTGTGACCAACGTGGCCCTCAAGCATGGCGGGGTCAAAGGGCCACACTGCTATCTACTACACTGAACGTTGGGCAACACGCCAACAACAAGATTTCTTTTCATGGGGAAGGATTTCTGATTTCTGCCTCATGTTCAACCCTGGAGTGATTGGAGAAAACGTCTAGGTTCTGAAGCCTGAAAACCGAAGTTGGGAAGAGATGACAACCTAAGGCTTTGGCAGGTCCGATATGTTCAGTGTGTGTCCAGCTGGAGGGGGTGGGTCGGGAGGTCCAGGCTCAGGCTGTGACAGAAAGGGCATGAGTGCCCAGGGCATCCTGCAGAATTGGGGTACAGTCAAGTGGCAAAAAGGTTGATCCTCATTTGGGGTTTCTGGTTACCCCAGAAGGCAATGGTTTTTCTTATGGAGGGCAGGCAGAGGGCTGCATTATAGTTCTGGAATTGCCAGACTGGAGGGCTTGTGGGCCAGGAGTTGAGGACAGAAGTCTGAGAACACAAGCAACCTTAGGTTTCTGGGCGAGGGCATGGCAGGTACGCTCTGCAGAGCTGAATCGAGATCTCGGGCATCTGAAATCAGGTGAAAATCTGACGAACGCTCAGGTTGGAGTTTCTGTCCCTTATGTCCCGCTTCATGAAGAGGTGGTGGATCACGAGGCCATGGAATTTTTTCCCACGATGGGAGTTGTGAGATTCTCCAAACCGTAAAGATTCTTCTGCAGGACAATTGAGACCTGTTGGTTGGCTCCAGGACTTCCCATACAGATTGATTCCGAGTAGGTTTCTAAGGATGGATGGCTGGGAAGCCCGACTCTCATTCCTCTTGTGTCCTAGTGACAAGACAGGTTAGATCTGCTGGATCTGGGGGAGAAACCAAGAGGGTTGAGTTGAAATGGACTCTCTTGTGGATGGGTCCTAATGTGGGTTTGTGTCCATGGAGAACTTGGAATGAGACAGTGGCACAGGGTCCCTGAAGGGTTCTCCTAACCAGAGGCTTTGACACAGCTCCACCGTGCAAGATTCACACGTGGAGACGAGATTTGTTCTGATGGGTGCCTCAAGAAACAGCCATATTCTGCTATTGGAATCCAGGCCTCCGAGGAGAGATGCCTGGACAACAAAGCAATGGATCTGATTAGGATCTAGGGGCCTGCTTATTCCAATTTACCTCAGGGGACATCTGTCCACGGGTCTAAGTGCAGGTAGAGTCTCAGCTGGTGTCAGACCGCCCCTGTTTTTCCTGGCTGGTCAACACTATTGGGATGGCCCCGGGCACTTGGAGGTTTATCATCCTCTTTTTAGGTTTGTGGCCAATGGAATGAGCAGAATTCCCAGGTACAGTCCTCAGGTTTGGCTCCAAGAACCTGTGCCTGTAGGTTTTGTGGGCCAGGGCTGTGGGGACAGTTGTCTGAAAACACAAACTCGGCTTAGGTTTCGGGTCGTAGGTATTGCAGGACTGATCTACAGACCGTGAGGAGAACTCTTCAGGGTATGAACAAGACGGCGAGTGTGAGACACTTGCTCAAGATTTTGTCTCTGGATATTGTGTCACTGATGGCCGTGGAATGTCTGGGTGGCCTAATGGGCCATGGACGAGTCTTCCTCTCTGGGCATTTGGCCCAATCCCAAAAGTTTGGGGCTATTCTTTGAGATGGGAGGAGTCCGTTTGGTTTTGTTTTTACCTCAGGTGTCCCACCAAAAGAGAGTTTCCAGAGCAGAGCCCTGGGGAGGGGCGACTGGACAACCAGAAATCTGGTTAAAACTTGGGGCCGAGGGGCATGGCAAGCCCATTATGACGTCTAATGGTCTTACTAGAGGACAGGACTCACGCTGAGGGTCACAATGCGTGTTTGTGCCCTCTTCGTACTCAAGCATGGGTGGGGCCTCATGGTGATGCTGGTTTCTCCTACACTGAACGTGGGACAACATGCCAACCACAAGGTTTCTTGCAATAGGGAAGGAGGTGTTCTGATTTATGCATCACATTCACCACTTGGCGGTGTGTGGAGTTAAGGTCTATGTTCTGAAGACTGAGAAGCTAGGTTGGGAATAGATGAAGAGCTAAGGCCATGGCGAGTCTGTTGTGCTCAGTGTACGGTCAGCTATCTGGGTGTTGGTCAGGAAGTCCGGGCTCAGGCTATGTCAGACATTTTATTAGTGCCCAGATTTGTCGATATGATTTGTGTACAGAAGGGGGCCATGTAGGTCTATCCTCATTTGGGGTGTCTGGGAAGCTCCATAGGACAACATTTTGTTTTTTTTCTGGAGGGCAGGCAGAGTGCTGCTTGTGGGTCCAGAATTGCCAAACGTGAGGTCTTGGGGGCCAGGAGTGTGAGGACGGACATTGGAGAACAGAAGTTTCACATAGGTTTAATGGCGTGGGCAAGGCCGGCATACTCTGCAGAGCTGAATCGAGATGCCGTGCCTCTGAATTCAGGGTGAGGATCAGACTTTGGTTCAGGTTGGAGTTCCTGTCCATGATTTCCCCTTCAGAAATGGGGTGGGCACTTCAGAGAGCCATCACGGTTTTCCCACGTTGGGTGTTGTGAGATGCTCCAAAACGCAAGGATTCCCACTGCAGGACATGTGAGACCTTTTGGATGGGTCCAGGACGTTGCATATGGAATGACGCCAGAGCAGGGTTCTAAGGGCGGAGCCCTGGGCAACCCGCCTCACATCTCAATTGTCTCCTAGCGACAAGACAGGTTCTATCTGCTGGCTCTGGGGGAGCAACCGAGAAGCCAGAGTTGAAATGGACTCTCCTGCGGATGGATCCTAATGTGGGTTTGTAACCATGGAGACCTTGGAAAGGGGTGGTGGCACCGGGCCCTGAAGGATTCTCCTAACCGGAAGTTTTGACAGAGTTCCAGCCTGCTATTTTCCCATGTCGAGATGAGATTTGCCTCCGGAAACCCACGCATGCTGGTATTTGAAAACATGCCTCTGAGGAGAGATGCCTGGAAACCAAAGGAATGGATTCGATTACGGCCTAGGGACCTGTGAGGTTCAATCTACTACCCTGGTGACATCCAACTATGGTATGAGTGGAGGTAGATGCTCAGCTGTTGTAAGACGCCCTTGTTTGTCCCGGGCAGCCTACACAATTGCGATGGTTTCAGGGACTGTGGAGGTTTCTCCTAATTTGGAGGCATGTGGTCAAGTGAATGGGCAGAATTCCAGTGGAGTGGGCAGGCACAGACCTGATGTGTGGCTCCAGGGGCCCCAGCCTGGAGGGTGTGTGGGCCAGGACTGGGGATATATCTGAAAACACTAACTCGGCTTACGTTTGGGGACATAAGTATGGCAGGCCCGATCTACAGACCGTGTGAACTCTTCGGGATATGAAGAAAGAGTGAGAGTGAGGCATTTATTCAGGCTTTTGTCTCTGGATTTTGTGTCAACAATGGCCGTGGCATGTCAAGGAGGCCTCAAGGGCCATGGATGAGTCTTCCTCTCTGTGGATTTGGCACGAACACAATTGTTTTAGGTCCATCTTGGGGATGGGAGGAGTTATTTCAGTTTGGTTACCTCAGGTGTCCCACCAAAAGAGAGATTTCAAAGCAGAGCCCTGGGGAGGGGCGAATGGACAAACCGAACTATGGTTAGTTCCAGCCACTGAGAGGCTTTCCTTGAGGACAGAACTCACGCTGAGGATCACAATGTGTGTTTATGCTTTCTAGGTGCTCAAGCATGGGCGGGAATCATGGTCCACACTGTTGCTCCTACACTGAACGTTGGGCTCCATGCCAATCCCATGTATTCTTGCAATGGGGAAGTAGTATATCGGATTTTTTCATCTCTTTCACCGCTGGGCCGTGATTGGAGTTAAGGTCTAGGTTGTGTAGTCTGAAAACCGAGCTTGGGAAGAGATGGCGACATAAGTCCATGTCAGGTCCGACGTGCTCAGTGTGGAGCCAGCTCGCTGAGTGTTGGTCGGGAGGTTCAGGCCTAGGCTGCGTCAGACCAGGCATAAGTTTACAGGGTATATTGTATAATTGGGGGAGAGTCGAGTGCCGTGCAGCTTGATCCTCATTTAGCGTTTCTGGGTTGCCCCAAGGGCAACGTCTTTCTTCTGGAGGGCAGGCAGAGTGCTGCTTTGTGGCTCCGGAATTCCCAAACTGGATGCCCTTTGGGCAAGGAGTGTGAGGACGGAAGAATAAGAACACAAGTTAGGCGTAGGTTTCGTGACGAGGGCACGGCAGGCACTCTCTGCAGATCTGAATCGGGACTTCGTGCATCTAAAGTCAGGGAGAGGTTCAGACCTAGGCTCAGGTTGGAGTTTCTGTCCATTATGGCCCTTTCTTGAAGGGGGCAGCATCTCGAGGCCATGGAGGTTTACCCAGGAGGGGAGTTGGGATATGCTCCAAGCCACAAGGACTTTTTCTGATCAACCATTGAGATCTGTTGGATCGCTCCAGGATGTTTCATACGGAACGAAAGCAAAGCAGGGATCGAAGGATGGAACCCTGGGCAGACTGACTCGATTCTAACTGTCTCCTAGTTAAAGACATTTTTGATATGCTAATTCTAGGGGAGCAATGGAGGGGGCTGAGTTGAAATGGATCCTCCTGCGGATGGGTCCTATGTGGTTTTGTGTGCATGGAGACCTTGGCACGGGGCGGTGGCACACGGACCCTGAATGCTTCTCCTAACCAGAGGTTTTGCGTCATCTCCAAAAGACAAGTTTCCCATGTGGAGACTAGATTTGATCTGATTGGTGCCTCAGGAAAGCCCCACATGCTGATATTGGAAACCAGGCCTCTGATGAGAGATAGCAGGAAACCAAAACAATGGACCCCATTAGGGCCTAGGGCCCTGTCCCGTTCAATCTCCTTCTCTGGGAACATCCATCTACAGTATGAGTGGAGATGGATGCTCAGCTGGTTCCAGGCAGCCCTTGTTTGTCCTGGGCGTTCTATACTATTGGGATGGCCTTGGGGACTTTAGAGGTTTCTCCTAGTTTGTATGATTGTGGTCAATGGAAGGGGCAGAATTCCCGTGGAGTTGAGAGGCACAGACCTGATGTGTGGCTCCAGGGTCCCCAGGCTGGTGGGTATGGAAGCCAGGAATGTGGGGATAGAAGTCTGAAAACACACACTCGGCTTGTTTTGGGGACGTTGGTATGGCAGTCCCGATCTACAGACCGTGAGGGGAACTCTTTGGGATATGAAGAAAGAGCGAGTGTGAGGCGCTTATTCAGGCTTTTGTCTCAGGATTTTGTGTCAATGATGGGCGTGGAATGTCGGGGAGGCCTCATGGGCCATGGATGAGTCTTCCTCTCTGTGGATTTGGCCCGATCCCAATTTGGGGGCCAATCTGTGGGATGGGAGGAGTCCTTTCAGTTTGGTTACCTCATTCTAAAGCAGAGCACTGGGGAGGGGCGAATGGACAACACGAACTATGGTTAAAAATTGGGGCCTAGGGGCATGGCAAGCCCAATATGCTGTCTCTTGGTCCAGCCACTGAGAGACCTTACTTGGGGACTGGGCTCACGCTGAGGGTCACAATGCGTATTTGTGACCAACGCGACCCTCAAGCATGGCGGGGTCAAAGGGCCACACTGCTATCAACTACACTGAACGTTGGGCAACACGCCAACCACAAGATTTCTTGCCATGGGGAAGGATTTCTGATTTCTGCCTCATGTTCAGCCCTGGAGTGATTGGAGAAAACGTCTAGGTTCTGAAGCCTGAAAACCGAAGTTGGGAAGAGATGACAACCTAAGGCTTTGGCAGGTCCGATATGTTCAGTGTGTGTCCAGCTGGAGGGGGTGGGTCGGGAGGTCCAGGCTCAGGCTGTGACAGAAAGGGCATGAGTGCCCAGGGCATCCAGCAGAATTGGGGTACAGTCAAGTGGCAAAAAGGTTGATCCTCATTTGGGGTTTCTGGTTACCCCAGAAGGCAATGGTTTTTCTTATGGAGGGCAGGCAGAAGGCTGCATTTTAGTTCTGGAATTGCCAGACTGGAGGGCTTGTGGGCCAGGACTTGAGGACAGAAGTCTGAGAACACAAGCAACATTAGGTTTCTGGGCGAGGGCATGGCAGGTACGCTCTGCAGAGCTGAATCGAGATCTCGTGCATCTGAAATCAGGTGAGGATCTGACGAACGCTCAGGTTGGAGTTTCTGTCCCTTATGTCCCTCTTCATGAAGAGGTGGTGGATCACGAGGCCATGGAATTTTTTCCGACGATGGGAGTTGTGAGATTCTCCAAACCATAAAGATTCTTCTGCAGGACTATTGAGACCTGTTGGTTGGCTCCAGGACTTCCCATACAGATCGATTCCGAGTAGGGTTCTAAGGATGGATGGCTGGGAAGCCCGACTCTCATTCCTCTTGTGTCCTAGTGACAAGACAGGTTAGATCTGCTGGATCTGGGGGAGAAACCAAGAGGGTTGAATTGAAATGGACTCTCTTGTGGAAGGGTCCTAATGTGGGTGTGTGTCCATGGAGACCTTGGAATGAGACAGTGGCACAGGGTTCCTGAAGGGTTCTCCTAACCAGAGGCTTTGACACAGCTCCACCGTGCAAGATTCACACGTGGAGACGAGATTTGTTCTGATGGGTGCCTCAAGAAACAGCCATATTCTGCTATTGGAATCCAGGCCTCTGAGGAGAGATGCCTGGACAACAAAGCAATGGATCCGATTAGGATCTAGGGGCCTGCTTATTCCAATTAACCTCAGGGGACATCTGTCCACGGGTCTAAGTGCAGGTAGAGGCTCAGCTGGTGTCAGACCGCCCCTGTTTTTCCTGGCTGGTCAACACTATTGGGATGGCCCCGGGCACTTGGAGGTTTATCATCCTCTTTCTAGGTTTGTGGCCAATGGAATGAGCAGAATTCCCAGGTACAGTCCTCAGGTTTGGCTCCAAGAACCTGTGCCTGTAGGTTTTGTGGGCCAGGGCTGTGGGGACAGTTGTCTGAAAACACAAACTCGGCTTAGGTTTCGGGTCGTAGGTATTGCAGGACTGATCTACAGACCGTGAGGAGAACTCTTCAGGGTATGAACAAGGCGGCGAGTGTGAGACACTTGCTCAAGATTTTGTCTCTGGATATTGTGTCACTGATGGCCGTGGAATGTCCGGGTGGCCTCATGGGCCATGGACGAGTCTTCCTCTCTGGGCATTTGGCCCAATCCCAAGAGTTTGGGGCTATTCTTTGAGATGGGAGGAGTCCGTTTGGTTTTGTTTTTACCTCAGGTGTCCCACCAAAAGAGAGTTTCCAGAGCAGAGCCCTGGGGAGGGGCGACTGGACAACCAGAAATCTGGTTAAAACTTGGGGCCGAGGGGCATGGCAAGCCCATTATGACGTCTAATGGTCTTACTAGAGGACAGGACTCACGCTGAGGGTCACAATGCGTGTTTGTGCCCTCTTCGTACTCAAGCATGGGCGGGGCCTCATGGTGATGCTGGTTTCTCCTACACTGAACGTGGGACAACATGCCAACCACAAGGTGTCTTGCAATAGGGAAGGAGGTGTTCTGATTTCTGCATCACATTCACCACTTGGCGGCGTGTGGAGTTAAGGTCTATGTTCTGAAGCCTGAGAAGCTAGGTTGGGAATAGATGACGAGCTAAGGCCATGGCGAGTCTGTTGTGCTCAGTGTAGGGTCAGCTATCTGGGTGTTGGTCAGGAAATCCGGGCTCAGGCTATGTCAGACATTTTATTAGTGCCCAGATTTGTCGATATGATTTGTGTACAGAAGGGGGCCATGTAGGTCTATCCTCATTTGGGGTGTCTGGGACGCTCCATAGGGCAACATTTTGTTTTTTTTCTGGAGGGCAGGCAGAGTGCTGCTTGTGGGTCCAGAATTGCCAAACGTGAGGTCTTGGGGGCCAGGAGTGTGAGGACGGACATTGGAGAACAGAAGTTTCACATACGTTTAAGGGCGTGGGCAAGGCCGGCATACTCTGCAGAGCTGAATCGAGATGCCGTGCATCTGAATTCAGGGTGAGGATCAGACTTTGGCTCAGGTTGGAGTTCCTGTCCATTATTTCCCCTTCAGAAATGGGGTGGGCACTTCAGAAAGCCATCACGGTTGTACCACGTTGGGTGTTGTGAGATGCTCCAAAACGCAAGGATTCCCTCTGCAGGACATGTGAGACCTTTTGGATGGGTCCAGGACGTTGCATATGGAATGACGCCAGAGCAGGGTTCTAAGGGCGGAGCCCTGGGCAACCCGCCTCACATCTCAATTGTCTCCTAGCGACAAGACAGGTTCTATCTGCTGGCACTGGGGGAGCAACCGAGAAGCCAGAGTTGAAATGGACTCTCCTGCGGATGGATCCTAATGTGGGTTTGTGTCCATGGAGACCTTGGAAAGGGGTGGTGGCACCGGGCCCTGAAGGATTCTCCTAACCGGAAGTTTTGACAGAGTTCCAGCCTGCTATTTTCCCATGTCGAGACGAGATTTGCCTCCGGAAACCCACGCATGCTGGTATTTGAAAACATGCCTCTGAGGAGAGATGCCTGGAAACCAAAGGAATGGATCCGATTACGGCCTAGGGACCTGTGAGTTTCAATCTACTACCCTGGTGACATCCAACTACGGTATGAGTGGAGGTAGATGCTCAGCTGTTGCCAGACGCCCTTGTTTGTCCTGGGCGGCCTACACAATTGCGATGGTTTCAGGGACTGTGGAGGTTTCTCCTAATTTGGAGGCATGTGGTCAAGTGAATGGGCAGAATTCCAGTGGAGTGGGCAGGCACAGACCTGATGTGTGGCTCCAGGGGCCCCAGCCTGGAGGGTGTGTGGGCCAGGACTGGGGATAGATCTGAAAACACTAACTCGGCTTACGTTTGGGGACATAAGTATGGCAGGCCCGATCTACAGACCGTGTGAACTCTTCGGGATATGAAGAAAGAGTGAGTGTGAGGCATTTATTCAGGCTTTTGTCTCTGGATTTTGTGTCAACAATGACCGTGGAATGTCAAGGAGGCCTCAAGGGCCATGGATGAGTCTTCCTCTCTGTGGATTTGGCACGAACACAATTGTTTTGGGTCCATCTTGGGGATGGGAAGAGTTATTTCAGTTTGGTTACCTCAGGTGTCCCACCAAAAGAGAGATTTCAAAGCAGAGCCCTGGGGAGGGGCGAATGGACAAACCGAACTATGGTTAGTTCCAGCCACTGAGAGGCCTTCCTTGAGGACAGAACTCACGCTGAGGATCACAATGTGTGTTTATGCTTTCTAGGTGCTCAAGCATGGGCGGGAATCATGGTCCACACTGTTGCTCCTACACTGAACGTTGGGCTCCATGCCAATCCCATGTATTCTTGCAATGGGGAAGTAGTATATCGGATTTTTTCATCTCTCTCACCGCTGGGCCGTGATTGGAGTTAAGGTCTAGGTTGTGTAGTCTGAAAACCGAGCTTGGGAAGAGATGGCGACTTAAGTCCATGTCAGGTCCGACGTGCTCAGTGTGGAGCCAGCTCGCTGAGTGTTGGTCGGGAGGTTCAGGCCTAGGCTGCGTCAGACCAGGCATAAGTTTACAGGGTATATTGTATAATTGGGGGAGAGTCGAGTGCCGTGCAGCTTGATCCTCATTTAGCGTTTCTGGGTTGCCCCAAGGGCAACGTCTTTCTTCTGGAGGGCAGGCAGAGTGCTGCTTTGTGGCTCCGGAATTCCCAAACTGGATGCCCTTTGGGCAAGGAGTGTGAGGACGGAAGAATAAGAACACAAGTTAGGCGTAGGTTTCGTGACGAGGGCACGGCAGGCACTCTCTGCAGATCTGAATCGGGACTTCGTGCATCTGAATTCAGGGAGAGGTTCAGACCTAGGCTCAGGTTGGAGTTACTGTCCATTATGGCCCTTTCTTGAAGGGGGCAGCATCTCGAGGCCATGGAGGTTTACCCAGGAGGGGAGTTGGGATATGCTCCAAGCCACAAGGACTTTTTCTGATCAACCATTGAGATCTGTTGGATCGCTCCAGGATGTTTCATACGGAACGACAGCAAAGCAGGGATCGAAGGATGGAACCCTGGGCAGACTGACTCGATTCTAACTGTCTCCTAGTTAAAGACATTTTTGATATGCTAGCTCTAGGGGAGCCACGGAGGGGGCTGAGTTGAAATGGATCCTCCTGCGGATGGGTCCTAATGTGGTTTTGTGTGCATGGAGACCTTGGCACGGGGCGGTGGCACACGGACCCTGAATGCTTCTCGTAACCAGAGGTTTTGCGTCATCTCCAAAAGACAAGTTTCCCATGTGGAGACTAGATTTGATCTGATTGGTGCCTCAGGAAAGCCCCACATGCTGATATTGGAAACCAGGCCTCTGATGAGAGATAGCAGGAAACCAAAACAATGGACCCCATTAGGGCCTAGGGCCCTGTCCCGTTCAATCTCCTTCTCTGGGAACATCCATCTACAGTATGAGTGGAGATGGATGCTCAGCTGGTTCCAGGCAGCCCTTGTTTGTCCTGGGTGTTCTATACTATTGGGATGGCCTTGGGGACTTTAGAGGTTTCTCCTAGTTTGTATGATTGTGGTCAATGGAAGGGGCAGAATTCCCGTGGAGTTGAGAGGCACAGACCTGATGTGTGGCTCCAGGGTCCCCAGGCTGGAGGGTATGGAAGCCAGGAATGTGGGGATAGAAGTCTGAAAACACACACTCGGCTTGTTTTGGGGATGTTGGTATGGCAGTCCCGATCTACAGACCGTGAGGGGAACTCTTTGGGATATGAAGAAAGAGCGAGTGTGAGGCGCTTATTCAGGCTTTTGTCTCAGGATTTTGTGTCAACGATGGGCGTGGAATGTCGGGGAGGCCTCATGGGCCATGGATGAGTCTTCCTCTCCGTGGATTTGGTCCGATCCCAATTTGGGGGCCAATCTGTGGGATGGGAGGAGTCCTTTCAGTTTGGTTACCTCATTCTAAAGCAGAGCACTGGGGAGGGGCGAATGGACAACACGAACTATGGTTAAAAATTGGGGCCTAGGGTCATGGCAAGCCCAATATGCTGTCTCTTGGTCCAGCCACTGAGAGACCTTACTTGGGGACTGGGCTCACGCTGAGGGTCACAATGCGTATTTGTGACCAACGCGGCCCTCAAGCATGGCGGGGTCAAAGGGCCACACTGCTATCAACTACACTGAACGTTGGGCAACACGCCAACCACAAGATTTCTTGCCATGGGGAAGGATTTCTGATTTCTGCCTCATGTTCAACCCTGGAGTGATTGGAGAAAACGTCTAGGTTCTGAAGCCTGAACACCGAAGTTGGGAAGAGATGACAACCTAAGGCTTTGGCAGGTCCGATATGTTCAGTGTGTGTCCAGCTGGAGGGGGTGGGTCGGGAGGTCCAGGCTCAGGCTGTGACAGAAAGGGCATGAGTGCCCAGGGCATCCAGCAGAATTGGGGTACAGTCAAGTGGCAAAAAGGTTGATCCTCATTTGGGGTTTCTGGTTACCCCAGAAGGCAATGGTTTTTCTTATGGAGGGCAGGCAGAGGGCTGCATTTTAGTTCTGGAATTGCCAGACTGGAGGGCTTGTGGGCCAGGAGTTGAGGACAGAAGTCTGAGAACACAAGCAACCTTAGGTTTCTGGGCGAGGGCATGGCAGGTATGCTCTGCAGAGCTGAATCGAGATCTCGTGCATCTGAAATCAGGTGAGGATCTGACGAACGCTCAGGTTGGAGTTTCTGTCCCTTATGTCCCTCTTCATGAAGAGGTGGTGGATCACGAGGCCATGGAATTTTTTCCGACGATGGGAGTTGTGAGATTCTCCAAACCGTAAAGATTCTTCTGCAGGACTATTGAGACCTGTTGGTTGGCTCCAGGACTTCCCATACAGATCGATTCCGAGTAGGGTTCTAAGGATGGATGGCTGGGAAGCCCGACTCTCATTCCTCTTGTGTCCTAGTGACAAGACAGGTTAGATCTGCTGGATCTGGGGGAGAAACCAAGAGGGTTGAGTTGAAATGGACTCTCTTGTGGATGGGTCCTAATGTGGGTGTGTGTCCATGGAGACCGTGGAATGAGACAGTGGCACAGGGTTCCTGAAGGGTTCTCCTAACCAGAGGCTTTGACACAGCTCCACCGTGCAAGATTCACACGTGGAGACGAGATTTGTTCTGATGGGTGCCTCAAGAAACAGCCATATTCTGCTATTGGAATCCAGGCCTCTGAGGAGAGATGCCTGGACAACAAAGCAATGGATCCGATTAGGATCTAGGGGCCTGCTTATTCCAATTTACCTCAGGGGACATCTGTCCACGGGTCTAAGTGCAGGTAGAGGCTCAGCTGGTGTCAGACCGCCCCTGTTTTTCCTGGCTGGTCAACACTATTGGGATGGCCCCGGGCACTTGGAGGTTTATCATCCTCTTTCTAGGTTTGTGGCCAATGGAATGAGAAGAATTCCCAGGTACAGTCCTCAGGTTTGGCTCCAAGAACCTGTGCCTGTAGGTTTTGTGGGCCAGGGCTGTGGGGACAGTTGTCTGAAAACACAAACTCGGCTTAGGTTTCGGGTCGTAGGTATTGCAGGACTGATCTACAGACCGTGAGGAGAACTCTTCAGGGTATGAACAAGGCGGAGAGTGTGAGACACTTGCTCAAGATTTTGTCTCTGCATATTGTGTCACTGATGGCCGTGGAATGTCCGGGTGGCCTCATGGGCCATGGACGAGTCTTCCTCACTGGGCATTTGGCCCAATCCCAAGAGTTTGGGGCTATTCTTTGAGATGGGAGGAGTCCGTTTGGTTTTGTTTTTACCTCAGGTGTCCCACCAAAAGAGAGTTTCCAGAGCATAGCCCTGGGGAGGGGCGACTGGACAACCAGAAATCTGGTTAAAACTTGGGGCCGAGGGGCATGGCAAGCCCATTATGACGTCTAATGGTCTTACTAGAGGACAGGACTCACGCTGAGGGTCACAATGCGTGTTTGTGCCCTCTTCGTACTCAAGCATGGGCGGGGCCTCATGGTGATGCTGGTTTCTCCTACACTGAACGTGGGACAACATGCCAACCACAAGGTGTCTTGCAATAGGGAAGGAGGTGTTCTGATTTCTGCATCACATTCACCACTTGGCGGCGTGTGGAGTTAAGGTCTATGTTCTGACGCCTGAGAAGCTAGGTTGGGAATAGATGACGAGCTAAGGCCATGGCGAGTCTGTTGTGCTCAGTGTACGGTCAGCTATCTGGGTGTTGGTCAGGAAGTCCGGGCTCAGGCTATGTCAGACATTTAATTAGTGCCCAGATTTGTCGATATGATTTGTGTACAGAAGGGGGCCATGTAGGTCTATCCTCATTTGGGGTGTCTGGGAAGCTCCATAGGGCAACATTTTGTTTTTTTTCTGGAGGGCAGGCAGAGTGCTGCTTGTGGGTCCAGAATTGCCAAACGTGAGGTCTTGGGGGCCAGGTGTGTGAGGACGGACATTGGAGAACACAAGTTTCACATAGGTTTAAGGGCGTGGGCAAGGCCGGCATACTCTGCAGAGCTGAATCGAGATGCCGTGCATCTGAATTCAGGGTGAGGATCAGACTTTGGCTCAGGTTGGAGTTCCTGTCCATGATTTCCCCTTCAGAAATGGGGTGGGCACTTCAGAAAGCCATCACGGTTTTCCCACGTTGGGTGTTGTGAGATGCTCCAAAACGCAAGGATTCCCTCTGCAGGACATGTGAGACCTTTTGGATGGGTCCAGGACGTTGCATATGGAATGACGCCAGAGCAGGGTTCTAAGGGCGGAGCCCTGGGCAACCCGCCTCACATCTCAATTGTCTCCTAGCGACAAGACAGGTTCTATCTGCTGGCTCTGGGGGAGCAACCGAGAAGCCAGAGTTGAAATGGACTCTCCTGCGGATGGATCCTAATGTGGGTTTGTGTCCATGGAGACCTTGGAAAGGGGTGGTGGCACCGGGCCCTGAAGGATTCTCCTAACCGGAAGTTTTGACAGAGTTCCAGCCTGCTATTTTCCCATGTCGAGACGAGATTTGCCTCCGGAAACCCACGCATGCTGGTATTTGAAAACATGCCTCTGAGGAGAGATGCCTGGAAACCAAAGGAATGGATTCGATTACGGCCATGGGACATGTGAGGTTCAATCTACTACCCTGGTGACATCCAACTACGGTATGAGTGGAGGTAGATGCTCAGCTGTTGTCAGACGCCCTTGTTTGTCCCGGGCGGCCTACACAATTGCGATGGTTTCAGGGACTGTGGAGGTTTCTCCTAATTTGGAGGCATGTGGTCAAGTGAATGGGCAGAATTCCAGTGGAGTGGGCAGGCACAGACCTGATGTGTGGCTCCAGGGGCCCCAGCCTGGAGGGTGTGTGGGCCAGGACTGGGGATAGATCTGAAAACACTAACTCGGCTTACGTTTGGGGACATAAGTATGGCAGGCCCGATCTACAGACCGTGTGAACTCTTCGGGATATGAAGAAAGAGTGAGTGTGAGGCATTTATTCAGGCTTTTGTCTCTGGATTTTGTGTCAACAATGGCCGTGGCATGTCAAGGAGGCCTCAAGGGCCATGGATGAGTCTTCCTCTCTGTGGATTTGGCACGAACACAATTGTTTTGGGTCCATCTTGGGGATGGGAGGAGTTATTTCAGTTTGGTTACCTCAGGTGTCCCACCAAAAGAGAGATTTCAAAGCAGAGCCCTGGGGAGGGGCGAATGGACAAACCGAACTATGGTTATTTCCAGCCACTGAGAGGCTTTCCTTGAGGACAGAACTCACGCTGAGGATCACAATGTGTGTTTATGCTTTCTAGGTGCTCAAGCATGGGCGGGAATCATGGTCCACACTGTTGCTCCTACACTGAACGTTGGGCTCCATGCCAATCCCATGTATTCTTGCAATGGGGAAGTAGTATATCGGATTTTTTCATCTCTTTCACCGCTGGGCCGTGATTGGAGTTAAGGTCTAGGTTGTGTAGTCTGAAAACCGAGCTTGGGAAGAGATGGCGACTTAAGTCCATGTCAGGTCCGACGTGCTCAGTGTGGAGCCAGCTCGCTGAGTGTTGGTCGGGAGGTTCAGGCCTAGGCTGCATCAGACCAGGCATAAGTTTACAGGGTATATTGTATAATTGGGGGAGAGTCGAGTGCCGTGCAGCTTGATCCTCATTTAGCGTTTCTGGGTTGCCCCAAGGGCAACGTCTTTCTTCTGGAGGGCAGGCAGAGTGCTGCTTTGTGGCTCCGGAATTCCCAAACTGGATGCCCTTTGGGCAAGGAGTGTGAGGACGGAAGAATAAGAACACAAGTTAGGCGTAGGTTTCGTGACGAGGGCACGGCAGGCACTCTCTGCAGATCTGAATCGGGACTTCGTGCATCTGAAGTCAGGGAGAGGTTCAGACCTAGGCTCAGGTTGGAGTTTCTGTCCATTATGGCCCTTTCTTGAAGGGGGCAGCATCTCGAGGCCATGGAGGTTTACCCAGGAGGGGAGTTGGGATATGTTCCAAGCCACAAGGATTTTTTCTGATCAAACATTGAGATCTGTTAGATCGCTCCAGGATGTTTCATACGGAATGACAGCAAAGCAGGGATCGAAGGATGGAACCCTGGGCAGACTGACTCGATTCTAACTGTCTCCTAGTTAAAGACATTTTTGATATGCTAGCTCTAGGGGAGCAACGGAGGGGGCTGACTTGAAATGGATCCTCCTGCGGAGGCGCCTAATGTGGTTTTGTGTGCATGGAGACCTTGGCACGGGGCGGTGGCATTCGGACCCTGAATGCTTCTCCTAACCAGAGGTTTTGCGTCATCTCCAAAAGACAAGTTTCCCATGTGGAGACTAGATTTGATCTGATTGGTGCCTCAGGAAAGCCCCACATGCTGATATTGGAAACCAGGCCTCTGATGAGAGATAGCAGGAAACCAAAACAATGGACCCCATTAGGGCCTAGGGCCCTGTCCCGTTCAATCTCCTTCTCTGGGAACATCCATCTACAGTATGAGTGGAGATGGATGCTCAGCTGGTTCCAGGCAGCCCTTGTTTGTCCTGGGCGTTCTATACTATTGGGATGGCCTTGGGGACTTTAGAGGTTTCTCCTAGTTTGTATGATTGTGGTCAATGGAAGGGGCAGAATTCCCGTGGAGTTGAGAGGCACAGACCTGATGTGTGGCTCCAGGGTCCCCAGGCTGGAGGGTATGGAAGCCAGGAATGTGGGGATAGAAGTCTGAAAACACACACTCGGCTTGTTTTGGGGACGTTGGTATGGCAGTCCCGATCTACAGACCGTGAGGGGAACTCTTTGGGATATGAAGAAAGAGTGAGTGTGAGGCGCTGATTCAGGCTTTTGTCTCTGGATTTTGTGTCAACGATGGGCGTGGAATGTCGGGGAGGCCTCCTGGGCCATGGATGAGTCTTCCTCTCTGTGGATTTGGCCCGATCCCAATTTGGGTGCCAATCTGTGGGATGGGAGGAGTCCTTTCAGTTTGGTTACCTCATTCTAAAGCAGAGCACTGGGGAGGGGCGAATGGACAACACGAACTATGGTTAAAAATTGGGGCCTAGGGGCATGGCAAGCCCAATATGCTGTTCTTGGTCCAGCCACTGAGAGACCTTACTTGGGGACTGGGCTCACGCTGAGGGTCAC
The DNA here is from genome assembly GCF_964662115.1 of Mustela nivalis. Taxonomy (NCBI): domain Eukaryota; kingdom Metazoa; phylum Chordata; class Mammalia; order Carnivora; family Mustelidae; genus Mustela; species Mustela nivalis. The sequence continues at coordinate 282,480 of NW_028136228.1, forward strand.
AATGCGTATTTGTGACCAACGCGGCCCTCAAGCATGGCGGGGTCAAAGGGCCACACTGCTATCAACTACACTGAACGTTGGGCAACACGCCAACCACAAGATTTCTTGCCATGGGGAAGGATTTCTGATTTCTGCCTCATGTTCAACCCTGGAGTGATTGGAGAAAACGTCTAGGTTCTGAAGCCTGAACACCGAAGTTGGGAAGAGATGACAACCTAAGGCTTTGGCAGGTCCGATATGTTCAGTGTGTGTCCCGCTGGAGGGGGTGGGTCGGGAGGTCCAGGCTCAGGCTGTGACAGAAAGGGCATGAGTGCCCAGGGCATCCAGCAGAATTGGGGTACAGTCAAGTGGCAAAAAGGTTGATCTTCATTTGGGGTTTCTGGTTACCACAGATGGCAATGGTTTTTCTTATGGAGGGCAGGCAGAGGACTGCATTTTAGTTCTGGAATTGCCAGACTGGAGGGCTTGTGGTCCAGGAGTTGAGGACAGAAGTCTGAGAACACAAGCAACCTTAGGTTTCTGGGCGAGGGCATGGCAGGTACGCTCTGCAGAGCTGAATCGAGATCTCGTGCATCTGAAATCAGGTGAGGATCTGACGAACGCTCAGGTTGGAGTTTCTGTCCCTTATGTCCCTCTTCATGAAGAGGTGGTGGATCACGAGGCCATGGAATTTTTTCCCACGATGGGAGTTGTGAGATTCTCCAAACCGTAATGATTCTTCTGCAGGACTATTGAGACCTGTTGGTTGGCTCCAGGACTTCCCATACAGATCGATTCCGAGTAGGGTTCTAAGGATGGATGGCTGGGAAGCCCGACTCTCATTCCTCTTGTGTCCTAGTGACAAGACAGGTTAGATCTGCTGGATCTGGGGGAGAAACCAAGAGGGTTGAGTTGAAATGGACACTCTTGTGGATGGGTCCTAATGTGGGTTTGTGTCCATGGAGACCTTGGAATGAGACAGTGGCACAGGGTCCCTGAATGGTTCTCCTAACCAGAGGCTTTGACACAGCTCCACCGTGCAAGATTCACACGTGGAGACGAGATTTGTTCTGATGGGTGCCTCAAGAAACAGCCATATTCTGCTATTGTAATCCAGGCCTCTGAGGAGAGATGCCTGGACAACAAAGCAATGGATCCGATTAGGATCTAGGGGCCTGCTTATTCCAATTTACCTCAGGGGACATCTGTCCACGGGTCTAAGTGCAGGTAGAGGCTCAGCTGATGTCAGACCGCCCCTGTTTTTCCTGGCTGGTCAACACTATTGGGATGGCCCCGGGCACTTGGAGGTTTATCATCCTCTTTCTAGGTTTGTGGCCAATGGAATGAGCAGAATTCCCAGGTACAGTCCTCAGGTTTGGCTCCAAGAACCTGTGCCTGTAGGTTTTGTGGGCCAGGGCTGTGGGGACAGTTGTCTGAAAACACAAACTCGGCTTAGGTTTCGGGTCGTAGGTATTGCAGGACTGATCTACAGACCGTGAGGAGAACTCTTCAGGGTATGAACAAGGCGGCGAGTGTGAGACACTTGCTCAAGATTTTGTCTCTGGATATTGTGTCACTGATGGCCGTGGAATGTCCGGGTGGCCTCATGGGCCATGGACGAGTCTTCCTCTCTGGGCATTTGGCCCAATCCCAAGAGTTTGGGGCTATTCTTTGAGATGGGAGGAGTCCGTTTGGTTTTGTTTTTACCTCAGGTGTCCCACCAAAAGAGAGTTTCCAGAGCAGAGCCCTGGGGAGGGGCGACTGGACAACCAGAAATCTGGTTAAAACTTGGGGCCGAGGGGCATGGCAAGCCCATTATGACGTCTAATGGTCTTACTAGAGGACAGAACTCACGCTGAGGGTCACAATGCGTGTTTGTGCCCTCTTCGTACTCAAGCATGGGCGGGGCCTCATGGTGATGCTGGTTTCTCCTACACTGAACGTGGGACAACATGCCAACCACAAGGTGTCTTGCAATAGGGAAGGAGGTGTTCTGATTTCTGCATCACATTCACCACTTGGCGGCGTGTGGAGTTAAGGTCTATGTTCTGACGCCTGAGAAGCTAGGTTGGGAATAGATGACGAGCTAAGGCCATGGCGAGTCTGTTGTGCTCAGTGTACGGTCAGCTATCTGGGTGTTGGTCAGGAAGTCCGGGCTCAGGCTATGTCAGACATTTAATTAGTGCCCAGATTTGTCGATATGATTTGTGTACAGAAGGGGGCCATGTAGGTCTATCCTCATTGGGGTGTCTGGGAAGCTCCATAGGGCAACATTTTGTTTTTTTTCTGGAGGGCAGGCAGAGTGCTGCTTGTGGGTCCAGAATTGCCAAACGTGAGGTCTTGGGGGCCAGGTGTGTGAGGACGGACATTGGAGAACAGAAGTTTCACATAGGTTTAAGGGCGTGGGCAAGGCCGGCATACTCTGCAGAGCTGAATCGAGATGCCGTGCATCTGAATTCAGGGTGAGGATCAGACTTTGGCTCAGGTTGGAGTTCCTGTCCATGATTTCCCCTTCAGAAATGGGGTGGGCACTTCAGAAAGCCATCACGGTTTTCCCACGTTGGGTGTTGTGAGATGCTCCAAAACGCAAGGATTCCCTCTGCAGGACATGTGAGACCTTTTGGATGGGTCCAGGACGTTGCATATGGAATGACGCCAGAGCAGGGTTCTAAGGGCGGAGCCCTGGGCAACCCGCCTCACATCTCAATTGTCTCCTAGCGACAAGACAGGTTCTATCTGCTGGCTCTGGGGGAGCAACCGAGAATCCAGAGTTGAAATGGACTCTCCTGCGGATGGATCCTAATGTGGGTTTGTGTCCATGGAGACCTTGGAAAGGGGTGGTGGCACCGGGCCCTGAAGGATTCTCCTAACCGGAAGTTTTGACAGAGTTCCAGCCTGCTATTTTCCCATGTCGAGACGAGATTTGCCTCCGGAAACCCACGCATGCTGGTATTTGAAAACATGCCTCTGAGGAGAGATGCCTGGAAACCAAAGGAATGGATTCGATTACGGCCTAGGGACCTGTGAGGTTCAATCTACTACCCTGGTGACATCCAACTATGGTATGAGTGGAGGTAGATGCTCAGCTGTTGTCAGACGCCCTTGTTTGTCCCGGGCGGCCTACACAATTGCGATGGTTTCAGGGACTGTGGAGGTTTCTCCTAATTTGGAGGCATGTGGTCAAGTGAATGGGCAGAATTCCAGTGGAGTGGGCAGGCACAGACCTGATGTGTGGCTCCAGGGGCCCCAGCCTGGAGGGTGTGTGGGCCAGGACTGGGGATAGATCTGAAAACACTAACTCGGCTTACGTTTGGGGACATAAGTATGGCAGGCCCGATCTACAGACCGTGTGAACTCTTCAGGATATGAAGAAAGAGTGAGAGTGAGGCATTTATTCAGGCTTTTGTCTCTGGATTTTGTGTCAACAATGGCCGTGGAATGTCAAGGAGGCCTCAAGGGCCATGGATGAGTCTTCCTCTCTGTGGATTTGGCACGAACCCAATTGTTTTGGGTCCATCTTGGGGATGGGAGGAGTTATTTCAGTTTGGTTACCTCAGGTGTCCCACCAAAAGAGAGATTTCAAAGCAGAGCCCTGGGGAGGGGCGAATGGACAAACCGAACTATGGTTAGTTCCAGCCACTGAGAGGCCTTCCTTGAGGACAGAACTCACGCTGAGGATCACAATGTGTGTTTATGCTTTCTAGGTGCTCAAGCATGGGCGGGAATCATGGTCCACACTGTTGCTCCTACACTGAACGTTGGGCTCCATGCCAATCCCATGTATTCTTGCAATAGGGAAGTAGTATATCGGATTTTTTCATCTCTTTCACCGCTGGGCCGTGATTGGAGTTAAGGTGTAGGTTGTGTAGTCTGAAAACCGAGCTTGGGAAGAGATGGCGACTTAAGTCCATGTCAGGTCCGACGTGCTCAGTGTGGAGCCAGCTCGCTGAGTGTTGGTCGGGAGGTTCAGGCCTAGGCTGCGTCAGACCAGGCATAAGTTTACAGGGTATATTGTATAATTGGGGGAGAGTCGAGTGCCGTGCAGCTTGATCCTCATTTAGCGTTTCTGGGTTGCCCCAAGGGCAACGTCTTTCTTCTGGAGGGCAGGCAGAGTGCTGCTTTGTGGCTCCGGAATTCCCAAACTGGATGCCCTTTGGGCAAGGAGTGTGAGGACGGAAGAATAAGAACACAAGTTAGGCGTAGGTTTCGTGACGAGGGCACGGCAGGCACTCTCTGCAGATCTGAATCGGGACTTCGTGCATCTGAAGTCAGGGAGAGGTTCAGACCTAGGCTCAGGTTGGAGTTTCTGTCCATTATGGCCCTTTCTTGAAGGGGGCAGCATCTCGAGGCCATGGAGGTTTACCCAGGAGGGCAGTTGGGATATGCTCCAAGCCACAAGGACTTTTTCTGATCAACCATTGAGATCTGTTGGATCGCTCCAGGATGTTTCATACGGAATGACAGCAAAGCAGGGATCGAAGGATGGAACCCTGGGCAGACTGACTCGATTCTAACTGTCTCCTAGTTAAAGACATTTTTGATATGCTAGCTCTAGGGGAGCAACGGAGGGGGCTGAGTTGAAATGGATCCTCCTGCGGATGGGTCCTAATGTGGTTTTGTGTGCATGGAGACCTTGGCACGGGGCGGTGGCACACGGACCCTGAATGCTTCTCCTAACCAGAGGTTTTGCGTCATCTCCAAAAGACAAGTTTCCCATGTGGAGACTAGATTTGATCTGATTGGTGCCTCAGGAAAGCCCCACATGCTGATATTGGAAACCAGGCCTCTGATGAGAGATAGCAGGAAACCAAAACAATGGACCCCATTAGGGCCTAGGGCCCTGTCCCGTTCAATCTCCTTCTCTGGGAACATCCATCTACAGTATGAGTGGAGATGGATGCTCAGCTGGTTCCAGGCAGCCCTTGTTTGTCCTGGGCGTTCTATACTATTGGGATGGCCTTGGGGACTTTAGAGGTTTCTCCTAGTTTGTATGATTGTGGTCAATGGAAGGGGCAGAATTCCCGTGGAGTTGAGAGGCACAGACCTGATGTGTGGCTCCAGGGTCCCCAGGCTGGAGGGTATGGAAGCCAGGAATGTGGGGATAGAAGTCTGAAAACACACACTCGGCTTGTTTTGGGGATGTTGGTATGGCAGTCCCGATCTACAGACCGTGAGGGGAACTCTTTGGGATATGAAGAAAGAGCGAGTGTGAGGCGCTTATTCAGGCTTTTGTCTCAGGATTTTGTGTCAACGATGGCCGTGGAATGTCGGGGAGGCCTCATGGGCCATGGATGAGTCTTCCTCTCTTTGGTTTGGCCCGATCCCAATTTGGGGGCCAATCTGTGGGATGGGAGGAGTCCTTTCAGTTTGGTTACCTCATTCTAAAGCAGAGCACTGGGGAGGGGCGAATGGACAACACGAACTATGGTTAAAAATTGGGGCCTAGGGGCATGGCAAGCACAATATGCTGTCTCTTGGTCCAGCCACTGAGAGACCTTACTTGGGGACTGGGCTCACGCTGAGGGTCACAATGCGTATATGTGACCAACGCGGCCCTCAAGCATGGCGGGGTCAAACGGCCACACTGCTATCAACTACACTGAACGTTGGGCAACACGCCAACCACAAGATTTCTTGCCATGGGGAAGGATTTCTGATTTCTGCCTCATGTTCAACCCTGGAGTGATTGGAGAAAACGTCTAGGTTCTGAAGCCTGAACACCGAAGTTGGGAAGAGATGACAACCTAAGGCTTTGGCAGGTCCGATATGTTCAGTGTGTGTCCAGCTGGAGGGGGTGGGTCGGGAGGTCCAGGCTCAGGCTGTGACAGAAAGGGCATGAGTGCCCAGGGCATCCAGCAGAATTGGGGTACAGTCAAGTGGCAAAAAGGTTGATCCTCATTTGGGGTTTCTGGTTACCCCAGAAGGCAATGGTTTTTCTTATGGAGGGCAGGCAGAGGGCTGCATTTTAGTTCTGGAATTGCCAGACTGGAGGGCTTGTGGGCCAGGAGTTGAGGACAGAAGTCTGAGAACACAAGCAACCTTAGGTTTCTGGGCGAGGGCATGGCAGGTACGCTCTGCAGAGCTGAATCGAGATCTCGTGCATCTGAAATCAGGTGAGGATCTGACGAACGCTCAGGTTGGAGTTTCTGTCCCTTATGTCCCTCTTCATGAAGAGGTGGTGGATCACGAGGCCATGGAATTTTTTCCGACGATGGGAGTAGTGAGATTCTCCAAACCGTAAAGATTCTTCTGCAGGACTATTGAGACCTGTTGGTTGGCTCCAGGACTTCCTATACAGATCGATTCCGAGTAGGGTTCTAAGGATGGATGGCTGGGAAGCCCGACTCTCATTCCTCTTGTGTCCTAGTGACAAGACAGGTTAGATCTGCTGGATCTGGGGGAGAAACCAAGAGGGTTGAGTTGAAATGGACTCTCTTGTGGATGGGTCCTAATGTGGGTTTGTGTCCATGGAGACCTTGGAATGAGACAGTGGCACAGGGTCCCTGAAGGGTTCTCCTAACCAGAGGCTTTGACACAGCTCCACCGTGCAAGATTCACACGTGGAGACGAGATTTGTTCTGATGGGTGCCTCAAGAAACAGCCATATTCTGCTATTGGAATCCAGGCCTCTGAGGAGAGATGCCTGGACAACAAAGCAATGGATCCGATTAGGATCTAGGGGCCTGCTTATTCCAATTTACCTCAGGGGACATCTGTCCACGGGTCTAAGTGCAGGTAGAGGCTCAGCTGGTGTCAGACCGCCCCTGTTTTTCCTGGCTGGTCAACACTATTGGGATGGCCCCGGGCACTTGGAGGTTTATCATCCTCTTTCTAGGTTTGTGGCCAATGGAATGAGCAGAATTCCCAGGTACAGTCCTCAGGTTTGGCTCCAAGAACCTGTGCCTGTAGGTTTTGTGGGCCAGGGCTGTGGGGACAGTTGTCTGAAAACACAAACTCGGCTTAGGTTTCGGGTCGTAGGTATTGCAGGACTGATCTACAGACCGTGTGGAGAAGTCTTCAGGGTATGAACAAGGCGGCGAGTGTGAGACACTTGCTCAAGATTTTGTCTCTGGATATTGTGTCACTGATGGCCGTGGAATGTCCGGGTGGCCTCATGGGCCATGGACGAGTCTTCCTCTCTGGGCATTTGGCCCAATCCCAAGAGTTTGGGGCTATTCTTTGAGATGGGAGGAGTCCGTTTGGTTTTGTTTTTACCTCAGGTGTCCCACCAAAAGAGAGTTTCCAGAGCAGAGCCCTGGGGAGGGGCGACTGGACAACCAGAAATCTGGTTAAAACTTGGGGCCGAGGGGCATGGCAAGCCCATTATGACGTCTAATGGTCTTACTAGAGGACAGAACTCACGCTGAGGGTCACAAAGCGTGTTTGTGCCCTCTTCGTACTCAAGCATGGGCGGGGCCTCATGGTGATGCTGGTTTCTCCTACACTGAACGTGGGACAACATGCCAACCACAAGGTGTCTTGCAATAGGGAAGGAGGTGTTCTGATTTCTGCATCACATTCACCACTTGGCGGCGTGTGGAGTTAAGGTCTATGTTCTGACGCCTGAGAAGCTAGGTTGGGAATAGATGACGAGCTAAGGCCATGGCGAGTCTGTTGTGCTCAGTGTACGGTCAGCTATCTGGGTGTTGGTCAGGAAGTCCGGGCTCAGGCTATGTCAGACATTTAATTAGTGCCCAGATTTGTCGATATGATTTGTGTACAGAAGGGGGCCATGTAGGTCTATCCTCATTTGGGGTGTCTGGGAAGCTCCATAGGGCAACATTTTGTTTTTTTTCTGGAGGGCAGGCAGAGTGCTGCTTGTGGGTCCAGAATTGCCAAACGTGAGGTCTTGGGGGCCAGGAGTGTGAGGACGGACATTGAAGAACAGAAGTTTCACATAGGTTTAAGGGCGTGGGCAAGGCCGGCATACTCTGCAGAGCTGAATCGAGATGCCGTGCATCTGAATTCAGGGTGAGGATCAGACTTTGGCTCAGGTTGGAGTTCCTGTCCATGATTTCCCCTTCAGAAATGGGGTGGGCACTTCAGAAAGCCATCACGGTTTTCCCACGTTGGGTGTTGTGAGATGCTCCAAAACGCAAGGATTCCCTCTGCAGGACATGTGAGACCTTTTGGATGGGTCCAGGACGTTGCATATGGAATGACGCCAGAGCAGGGTTCTAAGGGCGGAGCCCTGGGCAACCCGCCTCACATCTCAATTGTCTCCTAGCGACAAGACAGGTTCTATCTGCTGGCTCTGGGGGAGCAACCGAGAAGCCAGAGTTGAAATGGACTCTCCTGCGGATGGATCCTAATGTGGGTTTGTGTCCATGGAGACCTTGGAAAGGGGTGGTGGCACCGGGCCCTGAAGGATTCTCCTAACCGGAAGTTTTGACAGAGTTCCAGCCTGCTATTTTCCCATGTCGAGATGAGATTTGCCTCCGGAAACCCACGCATGCTGGTATTTGAAAACATGCCTCTGAGGAGAGATGCCTGGAAACCAAAGGAATGGATTCGATTACGGCCATGGGACCTGTGAGGTTCAATCTACTACCCTGGTGACATCCAACTACGGTATGAGTGGAGGTAGATGCTCAGCTGTTGTCAGACGCCCTTGTTTGTCCCGGGCGGCCTACACAATTGCGATGGTTTCAGGGACTGTGGAGGTTTCTCCTAATTTGGAGGCATGTGGTCAAGTGAATGGGCAGAATTCCAGTGGAGTGGGCAGGCACAGACCTGATGTGTGGCTCCAGGGGCCCCAGCCTGGAGGTTGTGTGGGCCAGGACTGGGGATAGATCTGAAAACACTAACTCGGCTTACGTTTGGGGACATAAGTATGGCAGGCCCGATCTACAGACCGTGTGAACTTTTCAGGATATGAAGAAAGAGTGAGAGTGAGGCATTTATTCAGGCTTTTGTCTCTGGATTTTGTGTCAACAATGGCCGTGGAATGTCAAGGAGGCTTCAAGGGCCATGGATGAGTCTTCCTCTCTGTGGATTTGGCACGAACCCAATTGTTTTGGGTCCATCTTGGGGATGGGAGGAGTTATTTCAGTTTGGTTACCTCAGGTGTCCCACCAAAAGAGAGATTTCAAAGCAGAGCCCTGGGGAGAGGCGAATGGACAAACCGAACTATGGTTAGTTCCAGCCACTGAGAGGCCTTCCTTGAGGACAGAACTCACGCTGAGGATCACAATGTGTGTTTATGCTTTCTAGGTGCTCAAGCATGGGCGGGAATCATGGTCCACACTGTTGCTCCTACACTGAACGTTGGGCTCCATGCCAATCCCATGTATTCTTGCAATAGGGAAGTAGTATATCGGATTTTTTCATCTCTTTCACCGCTGGGCCGTGATTGGAGTTAAGGTCTAGGTTGTGTAGTCTGAAAACCGAGCTTGGGAAGAGATGGCGACTTAAGTCCATGTCAGGTCCGACGTGCTCAGTGTGGAGCCAGCTCGCTGAGTGTTGGTCGGGAGGTTCAGGCCTAGGCTGCGTCAGACCAGGCATAAGTTTACAGGGTATATTGTATAATTGGGGGAGAGTCGAGTGCCGTGCAGCTTGATCCTCATTTAGCGTTTCTGGGTTGCCCCAAGGGCAACGTCTTTCTTCTGGAGGGCAGGCAGAGTGCTGCTTTGTGGCTCCGGAATTCCCAAACTGGATGCCCTTTGGGCAAGGAGTGTGAGGACGGAAGAATAAGAACACAAGTTAGGCGTAGGTTTCGTGACGAGGGCACGGCAGGCACTCTCTGCAGATCTGAATCGGGACTTCGTGCATCTGAAGTCAGGGAGAGGTTCAGACCTAGGCTCAGGTTGGAGTTTCTGTCCATTATGGCCCTTTCTTGAAGGGGGCAGCATCTCGAGGCCATGGAGGTTTACCCAGGAGGGCAGTTGGGATATGCTCCAAGCCACAAGGACTTTTTCTGATCAACCATTGAGATCTGTTGGATCGCTCCAGGATGTTTCATACGGAATGACAGCAAAGCAGGGATCGAAGGATGGAACCCTGGGCAGACTGACTCGATTCTAACTGTCTCCTAGTTAAAGACATTTTTGATATGCTAGCTCTAGGGGAGCAACGGAGGGGGCTGAGTTGAAATGGATCCTCCTGCGGATGGGTCCTAATGTGGTTTTGTGTGCATGGAGACCTTGGCACGGGGCAGTGGCACACGGACCCTGAATGCTTCTCCTAACCAGAGGTTTTGCGTCATCTCCAAAAGACAAGTTTCCCATGTGGAGACTAGATTTGATCTGATTGGTGCCTCAGGAAAGCCCCACATGCTGATATTGGAAACCAGGCCTCTGATGAGAGATAGCAGGAAACCAAAACAATGGACCCCATTAGGGCCTAGGGCCCTGTCCCGTTCAATCTCCTTCTCTGGGAACATCCATCTACAGTATGAGTGGAGATGGATGCTCAGCTGGTTCCAGGCAGCCCTTGTTTGTCCTGGGCGTTCTATACTATTGGGATGGCCTTGGGGACTTTAGAGGTTTCTCCTAGTTTGTATGATTGTGGTCAATGGAAGGGGCAGAATTCCCGTGGAGTTGAGAGGCACAGACCTGATGTGTGGCTCCAGGGTCCCCAGGCTGGAGGGTATGGAAGCCAGGAATGTGGGGATAGAAGTCTGAAAACACACAGTCGGCTTGTTTTGGGGATGTTGGTATGGCAGTCCCGATCTACAGACCGTGAGGGGAACTCTTTGGGATATGAAGAAAGAGCGAGTGTGAGGCGCTTATTCAGGCTTTTGTCTCAGGATTTTGTGTCAACGATGGCCGTGGAATGTCGGGGAGGCCTCATGGGCCATGGATGAGTCTTCCTCTCTTTGGTTTGGCCCGATCCCAATTTGGGGGCCAATCTGTGGGATGGGAGGAGTCCTTTCAGTTTGGTTACCTCATTCTAAAGCAGAGCACTGGGGAGGGGCGAATGGACAACACGAACTATGGTTAAAAATTGGGGCCTAGGGGCATGGCAAGCACAATATGCTGTCTCTTGGTCCAGCCACTGAGAGACCTTACTTGGGGACTGGGCTCACGCTGAGGGTCACAATGCGTATATGTGACCAACGCGGCCCTCAAGCATGGCGGGGTCAAAGGGCCACACTGCTATCAACTACACTGAACGTTGGGCAACACGCCAACCACAAGATTTCTTGCCATGGGGAAGGATTTCTGATTTCTGCCTCATGTTCAACCCTGGAGTGATTGGAGAAAACGTCTAGGTTCTGAAGCCTGAACACCGAAGTTGGGAAGAGATGACAACCTAAGGCTTTGGCAGGTCCGATATGTTCAGTGTGTGTCCAGCTGGAGGGGGTGGGTCGGGAGGTCCAGGCTCAGGCTGTGACAGAAAGGGCATGAGTGCCCAGGGCATCCAGCAGAATTGGGGTACAGTCAAGTGGCAAAAAGGTTGATCCTCATTTGGGGTTTCTGGTTACCCCAGAAGGCAATGGTTTTTCTTATGGAGGGCAGGCAGAGGGCTGCATTTTAGTTCTGGAATTGCCAGACTGGAGGGCTTGTGGGCCAGGAGTTGAGGACAGAAGTCTGAGAACACAAGCAACCTTAGGTTTCTGGGCGAGGGCATGGCAGGTACGCTCTGCAGAGCTGAATCGAGATCTCGTGCATCTGAAATCAGGTGAGGATCTGACGAACGCTCAGGTTGGAGTTTCTGTCCCTTATGTCCCTCTTCATGAAGACGTGGTGGATCACGAGGCCATGGAATTTTTTCCGACGATGGGAGTTGTGAGATTCTCCAAACCGTAAAGATTCTTCTGCAGGACTATTGAGACCTGTTGGTTGGCTCCAGGACTTCCCATACAGATCGATTCCGAGTAGGGTTCTAAGGATGGATGGCTGGGAAGCCCGACTCTCATTCCTCTTGTGTCCTAGTGACAAGACAGGTTAGATCTGCTGGATCTGGGGGAGAAACCAAGAGGGTTGAGTTGAAATGGACTCTCTTGTGGATGGGTCCTAATGTGGATTTGTGTCCGTGGAGACCCAGGAATGAGACAGTGGGACAGGGTTCCTGAAGGGTTCTCCTAACCAGAGGCTTTGACACAGCTCCACCGTGCAAGATTCACACGTGGAGACGAGATTTGTTCTGATGGGTGCCTCAAGAAACAGCCATATTCTGCTATTGGAATCCAGGCCTCTGAGGAGAGATGCCTGGACAACAAAGCAATGGATCCGATTAGGATCTAGGGGCCTGTTTATTCCAATTTACCTCAGGGGACATCTGTCCACGGGTCTAAGTGCAGGTAGAGGCTCAGCTGGTGTCAGACCGCCCCTGTTTTTCCTGACTGGTCAACACTATTGGGATGGCCCCGGGCACTTGGAGGTTTATCATCCTCTTTCTAGGTTTGTGGCCAATGGAATGAGCAGAATTCCCAGGTACAGTCCTCAGGTTTGGCTCCAAGAACCTGTGCCTGTAGGTTTTGTGGGCCAGGGCTGTGGGGACAGTTGTCTGAAAACACAAACTCGGCTTAGGTTTCGGGTCGTAGGTATTGCAGGACTGATCTACAGACCGTGAGGAGAAGTCTTCAGGGTATGAACAAGGCGGCAAGTGTAAGACACTTGCTCAAGATTTTGTCTCTGGATATTGTGTCACTGATGGCCGTGGAATGTCCGGGTGGCCTCATGGGCCATGGACGAGTCTTCCTCTCTGGGCATTTGGCCCAATCCCAAGAGTTTGGGGCTATTCTTTGAGATGGGAAGAGTCCCTTTGGTTTTGTTTTTACCTCAGGTGTCCCACCAAAAGAGAGTTTCCAGAGCAGAGCCCTGGGGAGGGGCGACTGGACAACCAGAAATCTGGTTAAAACTTGGGGCCGAGGGGCATGGCAAGCCCATTATGACGTCTAATGGTCTTACTAGAGGACAGAACTCACGCTGAGGGTCACAATGCGTGTTTGTGCCCTCTTCGTACTCAAGCATGGGCGGGGCCTCATGGTGATGCTGGTTTCTCCTACACTGAACGTGGGACAACATGCCAACCACAAGGTGTCTTGCAATAGGGAAGGAGGTGTTCTGATTTCTGCATCACATTCACCACTTGGCGGCGTGTGGAGTTAAGGTCTATGTTCTGAAGCCTGAGAAGCTAGGTTGGGAATAGATGACGAGCTAAGGCCATGGCGAGTCTGTTGTGCTCAGTGTAGGGTCAGCTATCTGGGTGTTGGTCAGGAAATCCGGGCTCAGGCTATGTCAGACATTTTATTAGTGCCCAGATTTGTCGATATGATTTGTGTACAGAAGGGGGCCATGTAGGTCTATCCTCATTTGGGGTGTCTGGGACGCTCCATAGGGCAACATTTTGTTTTTTTTCTGGAGGGCAGGCAGAGTGCTGCTTGTGGGTCCAGAATTGCCAAACGTGAGGTCTTGGGGGCCAGGAGTGTGAGGACGGACATTGGAGAACAGAAGTTTCACATAGGTTTAAGGGCGTGGGCAAGGCCGGCATACTCTGCAGAGCTGAGTAGAGATGCCGTGCATCTGAATTCAGGGTGAGGATCAGACTTTGGCTCAGGTTGGAGTTCCTGTCCATGATTTCCCCTTCAGAAATGGGGTGGGCACTTCAGAAAGCCATCACGGTTTTCCCACGTTGGGTGTTGTGAGATGCTCCAAAACGCAAGGATTCCCTCTGCAGGACATGTGAGACCTTTTGGATGGGTCCAGGACGTTGCATATGGAATGACGCCAGAGCAGGGTTCTAAGGGCGGAGCCCTGGGCAACCCGCCTCACATCTCAATTGTCTCCTAGCGACAAGACAGGTTCTATCTACTGGCTCTGGGGGAGCAACCGAGAAGCCAGAGTTGAAATGGACTCTCCTGCGGATGGATCCTAATGTGGGTTTGTGTCCATGGAGACCTTGGAAAGGGGTGGTGGCACCGGGCCCTGAAGGATTCTCCTAACCGGAAGTTTGGACAAAGTTCCAGCCTGCTATTTTCCCATGTCGAGACGAGATTTGCCTCCGGAAACCCACGCATGCTGGTATTTGAAAACATGCCTCTGAGGAGAGATGCCTGGAAACCAAAGGAATGGATCCGATTACGGCCTAGGGACCTGTGAGGTTCAATCTACTACCCTGGTGACATCCAACTACGGTATGAGTGGAGGTAGATGCTCAGCTGTTGTCAGACGCCCTTGTTTGTCCCGGGCGGCCTACACAATTGCGATGGTTTCAGGGACTGTGGAGGTTTCTCCTAATTTGGAGGCATGTGGTCAAGTGAATGGGCAGAATTCCAGTGGAGTGGGCAGGCACAGACCTGATGTGTGGCTCCAGGGGCCCCAGCCTGGAGGGTGTGTGGGCCAGGACTGGGGATAGATCTGAAAACACTAACTCGGCTTACGTTTGGGGACATAAGTATGGCAGGCCCGATCTACAGACCGTGTGAACTCTTCGGGATATGAAGAAAGAGTGAGTGTGAGGCATTTATTCAGGCTTTTGTCTCTGGATTTTGTGTCAACAATGGCCATGGAATGTCAAGGAGTCCTCAAGGGTCATGGATGAGTCTTCCTCTCTGTGGATTTGGCACGAACACAATTGTTTTGGGTCCATCTTGGGGATGGGAGGAGTTATTTCAGTTTGGTTACCTCAGGTGTCCCACCAAAAGAGAGATTTCAAAGCAGAGCCCTGGGGAGGGGCGAATGGACAAACCGAACTATGGTTAATTCCAGCCACTGAGAGGCCTTCCTTGAGGACAGAACTCACGCTGAGGATCACAATGTGTGTTTATGCTTTCTAGGTGCTCAAGCATGGGCGGGAATCATGGTCCACACTGTTGCTCCTACACTGAACGTTGGGCTCCATGCCAATCCCATGTTTTCTTGCAATGGGGAAGTAGTATATCGGATTTTTTCATCTCTTTCACCGCTGGGCCGTGATTGGAGTTAAGGTCTAGGTTGTGTAGTCTGAAAACCGAGCTTGGGAAGAGATGGCGACTTAAGTCCATGTCAGGTCCGACGTGCTCAGTGTGGAGCCAGCTCGCTGAGTGTTGGTCGGGAGGTTCAGGCCTAGGCTGCGTCAGACCAGGCATAAGTTTACAGGGTATATTGTATAATTGGGGGAGAGTCGAGTGCCGTGCAGCTTGATCCTCATTTAGCGTTTCTGGGTTGCCCCAAGGGCAACGTCTTTCTTCTGGAGGGCAGGCAGAGTGCTGCTTTGTGGCTCCGGAATTCCCAAACTGGATGCCCTTTGGGCAAGGAGTGTGAGGACGGAAGAATAAGAACACAAGTTAGGCGTAGGTTTCGTGACGAGGGCACGGCAGGCACTCTCTGCAGATCTGAATCGGGACTTCGTGCATCTGAAGTCAGGGAGAGGTTCAGACCTAGGCTCAGGTTGGAGTTTCTGTCCATTATGGCCCTTTCTTGAAGGGGGCAGCATCTCGAGGCCATGGAGGTTTACCCAGGAGGGGAGTTGGGATATGCTCCAAGCCACAAGGACTTTTTCTGATCAACCATTGAGATCTGTTGGATCGCTCCAGGATGTTTCATACGGAACGAAAGCAAAGCAGGGATCGAAGGATGGAACCCTGGGCAGACTGACTCGATTCTAACTGTCTCCTAGTTAAAGACATTTTTGATATGCTAATTCTAGGGGAGCAATGGAGGGGGCTGAGTTGAAATGGATCCTCCTGCGGATGGGTCCTATGTGGTTTTGTGTGCATGGAGACCTTGGCACGGGGCGGTGGCACACGGACCCTGAATGCTTCTCCTAACCAGAGGTTTTGCGTCATCTCCAAAAGACAAGTTTCCCATGTGGAGACTAGATTTGATCTGATTGGTGCCTCAGGAAAGCCCCACATGCTGATATTGGAAACCAGGCCTCTGATGAGAGATAGCAGGAAACCAAAACAATGGACCCCATTAGGGCCTAGGGCCCTGTCCCGTTCAATCTCCTTCTCTGGGAACATCCATCTACAGTATGAGTGGAGATGGATGCTCAGCTGGTTCCAGGCAGCCCTTGTTTGTCCTGGGCGTTCTATACTATTGGGATGGCCTTGGGGACTTTAGAGGTTTCTCCTAGTTTGTATGATTGTGGTCAATGGAAGGGGCAGAATTCCCGTGGAGTTGAGAGGCACAGACCTGATGTGTGGCTCCAGGGTCCCCAGGCTGGAGGGTATGGAAGCCAGGAATGTGGGGATAGAAGTCTGAAAACACACACTCGGCTTGTTTTGGGGACTTTGGTATGGCAGTCCCGATCTACAGACCGTGAGGGGAACTCTTTGGGATATGAAGAAAGAGCGAGTGTGAGGCGCTGATTCAGGCTTTTGTCTCTGGATTTTGTGTCAACGATGGTCGTGGAATGTCGGGGAGGCCTCCTGGGCCATGGATGAGTCTTCCTCTCTGTGGATTTGGCCCGATCCCAATTTGGGGGCCAATCTGTGGGATGGGAGGAGTCCTTTCAGTTTGGTTACCTCATTCTAAAGCAGAGCACTGGGGAGGGGCGAATGGACAACACGAACTATGGTTAAAAATTGGGGCCTAGGGTCATGGCAAGCCCAATATGCTGTCTCTTGGTCCAGCCACTGAGAGACCTTACTGGGGAACTGGGCTCACGCTGAGGGTCACAATGCGTATTTGTGACCAACGCGGCCCTCAAGCATGGCGGGGTCAAAGGGCCACACTGCTATCAACTACACTGAACGTTGGGCGACACGCCAACCAAAAGATTTCTTGCCATGGGGAAGGATTTCTCATTTCTGCCTCATGTTCAACCCTGGAGTGATTGGAGAAAACGTCTAGGTTCTGAAGCCTGAACACCGAAGTTGGGAAGAGATGACAACCTAAGGCTTTGGCAGGTCTGATATGTTCAGTGTGTGTCCCGCTGGAGGGGGTGGGTCGGGAGGTCCAGTCTCAGGCTGTGACAGAAGGGCATGAGTGCCCAGGGCATCCAGCAGAATTGGGGTACAGTCAAGTGGCAAAAAGGTTGATCTTTATTTGGGGTTTCTGGTTACCCCAGATGGCAATGGTTTTTCTTATGGAGGGCAGGCAGAGGGCTGCATTTTAGTTCTGGAATTGCCAGACTGGAGGGCTTGTGGTCCAGGAGTTGAGGACAGAAGTCTGAGAACACAAGCAACCTTAGGTTTCTGGGCGAGGGCATGGCAGGTACGCTCTGCAGAGCTGAATCGAGATCTCGTGCATCTGAAAACAGGTGAGGATCTGACGAACGCTCAGGTTGGAGTTTCTGTCCCTTATGTCCCTCTTCATGAAGAGGTGGTGGATCACGAGGCCATGGAATTTTTTCCGACGATGGGAGTTGTGAGATTCTCCAAACCGTAAAGATTCTTCTGCAGGACTATTGAGACCTGTTGGTTGGCTCCAGGACTTCCCATACAGATCGATTCCGAGTAGGGTTCTAAGGATGGATGGCTGGGAACCCCGACTCTCATTCCTCTTGTGTCCTAGTGACAAGACAGGTTAGATCTGCTGGATCTGGGGGAGAAACCAAGAGGGTTGAGTTGAAATGGACTCTCTTGTGGATGGGTCCTAATGTGGGTTTGTGTCCATGGAGACCTTGGAATGAGACAGTGGCACAGGGTCCCTGAAGGGTTCTCCTAACCAGAGGCTTTGACACAGCTCCACCGTGCAAGATTCACACGTGGAGACGAGATTTGTTCTGATGGGTGCCTCAAGAAACAGCCATATTCTGCTATTGGAATCCAGGCCTCTGAGGAGAGATGCCTGGACAACAAAGCAATGGATCCGATTAGGATCTAGGGGCCTGCTTATTCCAATTTACCTCAGAGGACATCTGTCCACGGGTCTAAGTGCAGGTAGAGGCTCAGCTGATGTCAGACCGCCCCTGTTTTTCCTGGCTGGTCAACACTATTGGGATGGCCCCGGGCACTTGGAGGTTTATCATCCTCTTTCTAGGTTTGTGGCCAATGGAATGAGCAGAATTCCCAGGTACAGTCCTCAGGTTTGGCTCCAAGAACCTGTGCCTGTAGGTTTTGTGGGCCAGGGCTGTGGGGACAGTTGTCTGAAAACACAAACTCGGCTTAGGTTTCGGGTCGTAGGTATTGCAGGACTGATCTACAGACCGTGTGGAGAAGTCTTCAGGGTATGAACAAGGCGGCGAGTGTGAGACACTTGCTCAAGATTTTGTCTCTGGATATTGTGTCACTGATGGCCGTGGAATGTCCGGGTGGCCTCATGGGCCATGGACGAGTCTTCCTCTCTGGGCATTTGGCCCAATCACAAGAGTTTGGGGCTATTCTTTGAGATGGGAGGAGTCCGATTGGTTTTGTTTTTACCTCAGGTGTCCCACCAAAAGAGAGTTTCCAGAGCAGAGCCCTGGGGAGGGGCGACTGGACAACCAGAAATCTGGTTAAAACTTGGGGCCGAGGGGCATGGCAAGCCCATTATGACGTCTAATGGTCTTACTAGAGGACAGAACTCACGCTGAGGGTCACAATGCGTGTTTGTGCCCTCTTCGTACTCAAGCATGGGCGGGGCCTCATGGTGATGCTGGTTTCTCCTACACTGAACGTGGGACAACATGCCAACCACAAGGTGTCTTGCAATAGGGAAGGAGGTGTTCTGATTTCTGCATCACATTCACCACTTGGCGGCGTGTGGAGTTAAGGTCTAGTTCTGACGCCTGAGAAGCTAGGTTGGGAATAGATGACGAGCTAAGGCCATGGCGAGTCTGTTGTGCTCAGTGTACGGTCAGCTATCTGGGTGTTGGTCAGGAAGTCCGGGCTCAGGCTATGTCAGACATTTTATTAGTGCCCAGATTTGTCGATATGATTTGTGTACAGAAGGGGGCCATGTAGGTCTATCCTCATTTGGGGTGTCTGGGAAGCTCCATAGGGCAACATTTTGTTTTTTTTCTGGAGGGCAGGCAGAGTGCTGCTTGTGGGTCCAGAATTGCCAAACGTGAGGTCTTGGGGGCCAGGTGTTTGAGGACGGACATTGGAGAACAGAAGTTTCACATAGGTTTAAGGGCGTGGGCAAGGCCGGCATACTCTGCAGAGCTGAATCGAGATGCCGTGCATCTGAATTCAGGGTGAGGATCAGACTTTGGCTCAGGTTGGATTTCCTGTCCATGATTTCCCCTTCAGAAATGGGGTGGGCACTTCAGAAAGCCATCACGGTTTTCCCACGTTGGGTGTTGTGAGATGCTCCAAAACGCAAGGATTCCCTCTGCAGGACATGTGAGACCTTTTGGATGGGTCCAGGACGTTGCATATGGAATGACGCCAGAGCAGGGTTCTAAGGGCGGAGCCCTGGGCAACCCGCCTCACATCTCAATTGTCTCCTAGCGACAAGACAGGTTCTATCTGCTGGCTCTGGGGGAGCAACCGAGAAGCCAGAGTTGAAATGGACTCTCCTGCGGATGGATCCTAATGTGGGTTTGTGTCCATGGAGACCTTGGCAAGGGGTGGTGGCACCGGGCCCTGACGGATTCTCCTAACCGGAAGTTTTGACAGAGTTCCAGCCTGCTATTTTCCCATGTCGAGACGAGATTTGCCTCCGGAAACCCACGCATGCTGGTATTTGAAAACATGCCTCTGAGGAGAGATGCCTGGAAACCAAAGGAATGGATTCGATTACGGCCTAGGGACCTGTGAGGTTCAATCTACTACCCTGGTGACATCCAACTACGGTATGAGTGGAGGTAGATGCTCAGCTGTTGTCAGACGCCCTTGTTTGTCCCGGGCGGCCTACACAATTGCTATGGTTTCAGGGACTGTGGAGGTTTCTCCTAATTTGGAGGCATGTGGTCAAGTGAATGGGCAGAATTCCAGTGGAGTGGGCAGGCACAGACCTGATGTGTGGCTCCAGGGGCCCCAGCCTGGAGGGTGTGTGGGCCAGGACTGGGGATAGATCTGAAAACACTAACTCGGCTTACGTTTGGGGACATAAGTATGGCAGGCCCGATCTACAGACCGTGTGAACTCTTCGGGATATGAAGAAAGAGTGAGTGTGAGGCATTTATTCAGGCTTTTGTCTCTGGATTTTGTGTCAACAATGGCCGTGGAATGTCAAGGAGGCCTCAAGGGCCATGGATGAGTCTTCCTCTCTGTGGATTTGGCACGAACCCAATTGTTTTGGGTCCATCTTGGGGATGGGAGTAGTTATTTCAGTTTGGTTACCTCAGGTGTCCCACCAAAAGAGAGATTTCAAAGCAGAGCCCTGGGGAGGGGCGAATGGACAAACCGAACTATGGTTAGTTCCAGCCACTGAGAGGCCTTCCTTGAGGACAGAACTCACGCTGAGGATCACAATGTGTGTTTATGCTTTCTAGGTGCTCAAGCATGGGCGGGAATCATGGTCCACACTGTTGCTCCTACACTGAACGTTGGGCTCCATGCCAATCCCATGTATTCTTGCAATGGGGAAGTAGTATATCGGATTTTTTCATCTCTTTCACCGCTGGGCCGTGATTGGAGTTAAGGTCTAGGTTGTGTAGTCTGAAAACCGAGCTTGGGAAGAGATGGCGACTTAAGTCCATGTCAGGTCCGACGTGCTCAGTGTGGAGCCAGCTCGCTGAGTGTTGGTCGGGAGGTTCAGGCCTAGGCTGCGTCAGACCAGGCATAAGTTTACAGGGTATATTGTATAATTGGGGGAGAGTCGAGTGCCGTGCAGCTTGATCCTCATTTAGCGTTTCTGGGTTGCCCCAAGGGCAACGTCATTCTTCTGGAGGGCAGGCAGAGTGCTGCTTTGTGGCTCCGGAATTCCCAAACTGGATGCCCTTTGGGCAAGGAGTGTGAGGACGGAAGAATAAGAACACAAGTTAGGCGTAGGTTTCGTGACGAGGGCACGGCAGGCACTCTCTGCAGATCTGAATCGGGACTTCGTGCATCTGAAGTCAGGGAGAGGTTCAGACCTAGGCTCAGGTTGGAGTTTCTGTCCATTATGGCCCTTTCTTTAAGGGGGCAGCATCTCGAGGCCATGGAGGTTTACCCAGGAGGGGAGTTGGGATATGCTCCAAGCCACAAGGACTTTTTCTGATCAACCATTGAGATCTGTTGGATCGCTCCAGGATGTTTCATACGGAACGAAAGCAAAGCAGGGATCGAAGGATGGAACCCTGGGCAGACTGACTCGATTCTAACTGTCTCCTAGTTAAAGACATTTTTGATATGCTAATTCTAGGGGAGCAATGGAGGGGGCTGAGTTGAAATGGATCCTCCTGCGGATGGGTCCTATGTGGTTTTGTGTGCATGGAGACCTTGGCACGGGGCGGTGGCACACGGACCCTGAATGCTTCTCCTAACCAGAGGTTTTGCGTCATCTCCAAAAGACAAGTTTCCCATGTGGAGACTAGATTTGATCTGATTGGTGCCTCAGGAAAGCCCCACATGCTGATATTGGAAACCAGGCCTCTGATGAGAGATAGCAGGAAACCAAAACAATGGACCCCATTAGGGCCTAGGGCCCTGTCCCGTTCAATCTCCTTCTCTGGGAACATCCATCTACAGTATGAGTGGAGATGGATGCTCAGCTGGTTCCAGGCAGCCCTTGTTTGTCCTGGGCGTTCTATACTATTGGGATGGCCTTGGGGACTTTAGAGGTTTCTCCTAGTTTGTATGATTGTGGTCAATGGAAGGGGCAGAATTCCCGTGGAGTTGAGAGGCACAGACCTGATGTGTGGCTCCAGGGTCCCCAGGCTGGAGGGTATGGAAGCCAGGAATGTGGGGATAGAAGTCTGAAAACAAACACTCGGCTTGTTTTGGGGACTTTGGTATGGCAGTCCCGATCTACAGACCGTGAGGGGAACTCTTTGGGATATGAAGAAAGAGCGAGTGTGAGGCGCTGATTCAGGCTTTTGTCTCTGGATTTTGTGTCAACGATGGTCGTGGAATGTCGGGGAGGCCTCCTGGGCCATGGATGAGTCTTCCTCTCTGTGGATTTGGCCCGATCCCAATTTGGGGGCCAATCTGTGGGATGGGAGGAGTCCTTTCAGTTTGGTTACCTCATTCTAAAGCAGAGCACTGGGGAGGGGCGAATGGACAACACGAACTATGGTTAAAAATTGGGGCCTAGGGTCATGGCAAGCCCAATATGCTGTCTCTTGGTCCAGCCACTGAGAGACCTTACTGGGGAACTGGGCTCACGCTGAGGGTCACAATGCGTATTTGTGACCAACGCGGCCCTCAAGCATGGCGGGGTCAAAGGGCCACACTGCTATCAACTACACTGAACGTTGGGCAACACGCCAACCAAAAGATTTCTTGCCATGGGGAAGGATTTCTGATTTCTGCCTCATGTTCAACCCTGGAGTGATTGGAGAAAACGTCTAGGTTCTGAAGCCTGAACACCGAAGTTGGGAAGAGATGACAACCTAAGGCTTTGGCAGGTCTGATATGTTCAGTGTGTGTCCCGCTGGAGGGGGTGGGTCGGGAGGTCCAGGCTCAGGCTGTGACAGAAAGGGCATGAGTGCCCAGGGCATCCAGCAGAATTGGGGTACAGTCAAGTGGCAAAAAGGTTGATCTTCATTTGGGGTTTCTGGTTACCCCAGATGGCAATGGTTTTTCTTATGGAGGGCAGGCAGAGGGCTGCATTTTAGTTCTGGAATTGCCAGACTGGAGGGCTTGTGGTCCAGGAGTTGAGGACAGAAGTCTGAGAACACAAGCAACCTTACGTTTCTGGGCGAGGGCATGGCAGGTACGCTCTGCAGAGCTGAATCGAGATCTCGTGCATCTGAAAACAGGTGAGGATCTGACGAACGCTCAGGTTGGAGTTTCTGTCCCTTATGTCCCTCTTCATGAAGAGGTGGTGGATCACGAGGCCATGGAATTTTTTCCGACGATGGGAGTTGTGAGATTCTCCAAACCGTAAAGATTCTTCTGCAGGACTATTGAGACCTGTTGGTTGGCTCCAGGACTTCCCATACAGATCAATTCCGAGTAGGGTTCTAAGGATGGATGGCTGGGAAGCCCGACTCTCATTCCTCTTGTGTCCTAGTGACAAGACAGGTTAGATCTGCTGGATCTGGGGGAGAAACCAAGAGGGTTGAGTTGAAATGGACTCTCTTGTGGATGGGTCCTAATGTGGGTTTGTGTCCATGGAGACCTTGGAATGAGACAGTGGCACAGGGTCCCTGAAGGGTTCTCCTAACCAGAGGCTTTGACACAGCTCCACCGTGCAAGATTCACACGTGGAGACGAGATTTGTTCTGATGGGTGCCTCAAGAAACAGCCATATTCTGCTATTGGAATCCAGGCCTCTGAGGAGAGATGCCTGGACAACAAAGCAATGGATCCGATTAGGATCTAGGGGCCTGCTTATTCCAATTTACCTCAGAGGACATCTGTCCACGGGTCTAAGTGCAGGTAGAGGCTCAGCTGATGTCAGACCGCCCCTGTTTTTCCTGGCTGGTCAACACTATTGGGATGGCCCCGGGCACTTGGAGGTTTATCATCCTCTTTCTAGGTTTGTGGCCAATGGAATGAGCAGAATTCCCAGGTACAGTCCTCAGGTTTGGCTCCAAGAACCTGTGCCTGTAGGTTTTGTGGGCCAGGGCTGTGGGGACAGTTGTCTGAAAACACAAACTCGGCTTAGGTTTCGGGTCGTAGGTATTGCAAGACTGATCTACAGACCGTGTGGAGAAGTCTTCAGGGTATGAACAAGGCGGCGAGTGTGAGACACTTGCTCAAGATTTTGTCTCTGGATATTGTGTCACTGATGGCCGTGGAATGTCCGGGTGGCCTCATGGGCCATGGAAGAGTCTTCCTCTCTGGGCATTTGGCCCAATCACAAGAGTTTGGGGCTATTCTTTGAGATGGGAGGAGTCCGATTGGTTTTGTTTTTACCTCAGGTGTCCCACCAAAAGAGAGTTTCCAGAGCAGAGCCCTGGGGAGGGGCGACTGGACAACCAGAAATCTGGTTAAAACTTGGGGCCGAGGGGCATGGCAAGCCCATTATGACGTCTAATGGTCTTACTAGAGGACAGAACTCACGCTGAGGGTCACAATGCGTGTTTGTGCCCTCTTCGTACTCAAGCATGGGCGGGGCCTCATGGTGATGCTGGTTTCTCCTACACTGAACGTGGGACAACATGCCAACCACAAGGTGTCTTGCAATAGGGAAGGAGGTGTTCTGATTTCTGCATCACATTCACCACTTGGCGGCGTGTGGAGTTAAGGTCTAGTTCTGACGCCTGAGAAGCTAGGTTGGGAATAGATGACGAGCTAAGGCCATGGCGAGTCTGTTGTGCTCAGTGTACGGTCAGCTATCTGGGTGTTGGTCAGGAAGTCCGGGCTCAGGCTATGTCAGACATTTTATTAGTGCCCAGATTTGTCGATATGATTTGTGTACAGAAGGGGGCCATGTAGGTCTATCCTCATTTGGGGTGTCTGGGAAGCTCCATAGGGCAACATTTTGTTTTTTTTCTGGAGGGCAGGCAGAGTGCTGCTTGTGGGTCCAGAATTGCCAAACGTGAGGTCTTGGGGGCCAGGTGTTTGAGGACGGACATTGGAGAACAGAAGTTTCACATAGGTTTAAGGGCGTGGGCAAGGCCGGCATACTCTGCAGAGCTGAATCGAGATGCCGTGCATCTGAATTCAGGGTGAGGATCAGACTTTGGCTCAGGTTGGAGTTCCTGTCCATGATTTCCCCTTCAGAAATGGGGTGGGCACTTCAGAAAGCCATCACGGTTTTCCCACGTTGGGTGTTGTGAGATGCTCCAAAACGCAAGGATTCCCTCTGCAGGACATGTGAGACCTTTTGGATGGGTCCAGGACGTTGCATATGGAATGACGCCAGAGCAGGGTTCTAAGGGCGGAGCCCTGGGCAACCCGCCTCACATCTCAATTGTCTCCTAGCGACAAGACAGGTTCTATCTGCTGGCTCTGGGGGAGCAACCGAGAAGCCAGAGTTGAAATGGACTCTCCTGCGGATGGATCCTAATGTGGGTTTGTGTCCATGGAGACCTTGGCAAGGGGTGGTGGCACCGGGCCCTGACGGATTCTCCTAACCGGAAGTTTTGACAGAGTTCCAGCCTGCTATTTTCCCATGTCGAGACGAGATTTGCCTCCGGAAACCCACGCATGCTGGTATTTGAAAACATGCCTCTGAGGAGAGATGCCTGGAAACCAAAGGAATGGATTCGATTACGGCCTAGGGACCTGTGAGGTTCAATCTACTACCCTGGTGACATCCAACTACGGTATGAGTGGAGGTAGATGCTCAGCTGTTGTCAGACGCCCTTGTTTGTCCCGGGCGGCCTACACAATTGCGATGGTTTCAGGGACTGTGGAGGTTTCTCCTAATTTGGAGGCATGTGGTCAAGTGAATGGGCAGAATTCCAGTGGAGTGGGCAGGCACAGACCTGATGTGTGGCTCCAGGGGCCCCAGCCTGGAGGGTGTGTGGGCCAGGACTGGGGATAGATCTGAAAACACTAACTCGGCTTACGTTTGGGGACATAAGTATGGCAGGCCCGATCTACAGACCGTGTGAACTCTTCGGGATATGAAGAAAGAGTGAGTGTGAGGCATTTATTCAGGCTTTTGTCTCTGGATTTTGTGTCAACAATGGCCGTGGAATGTCAAGGAGGCCTCAAGGGTCATGGATGAGTCTTCCTCTCTGTGGATTTGGCACGAACACAATTGTTTTGGGTCCATCTTGGGGATGGGAGGAGTTATTTCAGTTTGGTTACCTCAGGTGTCCCACCAAAAGAGAGATTTCAAAGCAGAGCCCTGGGGAGGGGCGAATGGACAAACCGAACTATGGTTAGTTCCAGCCACTGAGAGGCCTTCCTTGAGGACAGAACTCACGCTGAGGATCACAATGTGTGTTTATGCTTTCTAGGTGCTCAAGCATGGGCGGGAATCATGGTCCACACTGTTGCTCCTACACTGAACGTTGGGCTCCATGCCAATCCCATGTATTCTTGCAATGGGGAAGTAGTATATCGGATTTTTTCATCTCTTTCACCGCTGGGCCGTGATTGGAGTTAAGGTCTAGGTTGTGTAGTCTGAAAACCGAGCTTGGGAAGAGATGGCGACTTAAGTCCATGTCAGGTCCGACGTGCTCAGTGTGGAGCCAGCTCGCTGAGTGTTGGTCGGGAGGTCAGGCCTAGGCTGCGTCAGACCAGGCATACGTTTACAGGGTATATTGTATAATTGGGGGAGAGTCGAGTGCCGTGCAGCTTGATCCTCATTTAGCGTTTCTGGGTTGCCCCAAGGGCAACGTCATTCTTCTGGAGGGCAGGCAGAGTGCTGCTTTGTGGCTCCGGAATTCCCAAACTGGATGCCCTTTGGGCAAGGAGTGTGAGGACGGAAGAATAAGAACACAAGTTAGGCGTAGGTTTCGTGACGAGGGCACGGCAGGCACTCTCTGCAGATCTGAATCGGGACTTCGTGCATCTGAAGTCAGGGAGAGGTTCAGACCTAGGCTCAGGTTGGAGTTTCTGTCCATTATGGCCCTTTCTTGAAGGGGGCAGCATCTCGAGGCCATGGAGGTTTACCCAGGAGGGGAGTTGGGATATGCTCCAAGCCACAAGGATTTTTTCTGATCAACCATTGAGATCTGTTGGATCGCTCCAGGATGTTTCATACGGAACGACAGCAAAGCAGGGATCGAAGGATGGAACCCTGGGCAGACTGACTCGATTCTAACTGTCTCCTAGTTAAAGACATTTTTGATATGCTAGCTCTAGGGGAGCAACGGAGGGGGCTGACTTGAAATGGATCCTCCTGCGGAGGGGCCTAATGTGGTTTTGTGTGCATGGAGACCTTGGCACGGGGCGGTGGCATTCGGACCCTGAATGCTTCTCCTAACCAGAGGTTTTGCGTCATCTCCAAAAGACAAGTTTCCCATGTGGAGACTAGATTTGATCTGATTGGTGCCTCAGGAAAGCCCCACATGCTGATATTGGAAACCAGGCCTCTGATGAGAGATAGCAGGAAACAAAAACAATGGACCCCATTAGGGCCTAGGGCCCTGTCCCGTTCAATCTCCTTCTCTGGGAACATCCATCTACAGTATGAGTGGAGATGGATGCTCAGCTGGTTCCAGGCAGCCCTTGTTTGTCCTGGGCGTTCTATACTATTGGGATGGCCTTGGGGACTTTAGAGGTTTCTCCTAGTTTGTATGATTGTGGTCAATGGAAGGGGCAGAATTCCCGTGGAGTTGAGAGGCACAGACCTGATGTGTGGCTCCAGGGTCCCCAGGCTGGAGGGTATGGAAGCCAGGAATGTGGGGATAGAAGTCTGAAAACACACACTCGGCTTGTTTTGGGGACGTTGGTATGGCAGTCCCGATCTACAGACCGTGAGGGGAACTCTTTGGGATATGAAGAAAGAGCGAGTGTGAGGCGCTTATTCAGGCTTTTGTCTCTGGATTTTGTGTCAACGATGGTCGTGGAATGTCGGGGAGGCCTCGTGGGCCATGGATGATTCTTCCTCTCTGTGGATTTGGCCGGATCCCAATTTGGGGGCCAATCTGTGGGATGGGAGGAGTCCTTTCAGTTTGGTTACCTCATTCTAAAGCAGAGCACTGGGGAGGGGCGAATGGACAACACGAACTATGGTTAAAAATTGGGGCCTAGGGTCATGGCAAGCCCAATATGCTGTCTCTTGGTCCAGCCACTGAGAGACCTTACTTGGGAACTGGGCTCACGCTGAGGGTCACAATGCGTATTTGTGACCAACGCGGCCCTCAAGCATGGCGGGGTCAAAGGGCCACACTGCTATCAACTACACTGAACGTTGGGCAACACGCCAACCACACGATTTCTTGCCATGGGGAAGGATTTCTGATTTCTGCCTCATGTTCAACCCTGGAGTGATTGGAGAAAACGTCTAGGTTCTGAAGCCTGAACACCGAAGTTGGGAAGAGATGACAACCTTAGGCTTTGGCAGGTCCGATATGTTCAGTGTGTGTCCCGCTGGAGGGGGTGGGTCGGGAGGTCCAGGCTCAGGCTCAGGCTGTGACAGAAAGGGCATGAGTGCCCAGGGCATCCAGCAGAATTGGGGTACAGTCAAGTGGCAAAAAGGTTGATCCTCATTTGGGGTTTCTGGTTACCCCAGAAGACAATGGTTTTTCTTATGGAGGGCAGGCAGAGGACTGCATTTTAGTTCTGGAATTGCCAGACTGGAGGGCTTGTGGTCCAGGAGTTGAGGACAGAAGTCTGAGAACACAAGCAACCTTAGGTTTCTGGGCGAGGGCATGGCAGGTACGCTCTGCAGAGCTGAATCGAGATCTCGTGCATCTGAAAACAGGTGAGGATCTGACGAACGCTCAGGTTGGAGTTTCTGTCCCTTATGTCCCTCTTCATGAAGAGGTGGTGGATCACGAGGCCATGGAATTTTTTCCGACGATGGGAGTTGTGAGATTCTCCAAACCGTAAAGATTCTTCTGCAGGACTATTGAGACCTGTTGGTTGGCTCCAGGACTTCCCATACAGATCGATTCCGAGTAGGGTTCTAAGGATGGATGGCTGGGAAGCCCGACTCTCATTCCTCTTGTGTCCTAGTGACAAGACAGGTTAGATCTGCTGGATCTGGGGGAGAAACCAAGAGGGTTGAGTTGAAATGGACTCTCTTGTGGATGGGTCCTAATGTGGGTTTGTGTCCATGGAGACCTTGGAATGAGACAGTGGCACAGGGTCCCTGAAGGGTTCTCCTAACCAGAGGCTTTGACACAGCTCCACCGTGCAAGATTCACACGTGGAGACGAGATTTGTTCTGATGGGTGCCTCAAGAAACAGCCATATTCTGCTATTGGAATCCAGGCCTCTGAGGAGAGATGCCTGGACAACAAAGCAATGGATCCGATTAGGATCTAGGGGCCTGCTTATTCCAATTTACCTCAGAGGACATCTGTCCACGGGTCTAAGTGCAGGTAGAGGCTCAGCTGATGTCAGACCGCCCCTGTTTTTCCTGGCTGGTCAACACTATTGGGATGGCCCCGGGCACTTGGAGGTTTATCATCCTCTTTCTAGGTTTGTGGCCAATGGAATGAGCAGAATTCCCAGGTACAGTCCTCAGGTTTGGCTCCAAGAACCTGTGCCTGTAGGTTTTGTGGGCCAGGGCTGTGGGGACAGTTGTCTGAAAACACAAACTCGGCTTAGGTTTCGGGTCGTAGGTATTGCAGGACTGATCTACAGACCGTGTGGAGAAGTCTTCAGGGTATGAACAAGGCGGCGAGTGTGAGACACTTGCTCAAGATTTTGTCTCTGGATATTGTGTCACTGATGGCCGTGGAATGTCCGGGTGGCCTCATGGGCCATGGACGAGTCTTCCTCTCTGGGCATTTGGCCCAATCCCAAGAGTTTGGGGCTATTCTTTGAGATGGGAGGAGTCCGTTTGGTTTTGTTTTTACCTCAGGTGTCCCACCAAAAGAGAGTTTCCAGAGCAGAGCCCTGGGGAGGGGCGACTGGACAACCAGAAATCTGGTTAAAACTTGGGGCCGAGGGGCATGGCAAGCCCATTATGACGTCTAATGGTCTTACTAGAGGACAGGACTCACGCTGAGGGTCACAATGCGTGTTTGTGCCCTCTTCGTACTCAAGCATGGGCGGGGCCTCATGGTGATGCTGGTTTCTCCTACACTGAACGTGGGACAACATGCCAACCACAAGGTGTCTTGCAATAGGGAAGGAGGTGTTCTGATTTCTGCATCACATTCACCACTTGGCGGCGTGTGGAGTTAAGGTCTATGTTCTGACGCCTGAGAAGCTAGGTTGGGAATAGATGACGAGCTAAGGCCATGGCGAGTCTGTTGTGCTCAGTGTACGGTCAGCTATCTGGGTGTTGGTCAGGAAGTCCGGGCTCAGGCTATGTCAGACATTTTATTAGTGCCCAGATTTGTCGATATGATTTGTGTACAGAAGGGGGCCATGTAGGTCTATCCTCATTTGGGGTGTCTGGGAAGCTCCATAGGGCAACATTTTGTTTTTTTTCTGGAGGGCAGGCAGAGTGCTGCTTGTGGGTCCAGAATTGCCAAACGTGAGGTCTTGGGGGCCAGGTGTGTGAGGACGGACATTGGAGAACAGAAGTTTCACATAGGTTTAAGGGCGTGGGCAAGGCCGGCATACTCTGCAGAGCTGAATCGAGATGCCGTGCATCTGAATTCAGGCTGAGGATCAGACTTTGGCTCAGGTTGGAGTTCCTGTCCATGATTTCCCCTTCAGAAATGGGGTGGGCACTTTAGAAAGCCATCACGGTTTTCCCACGTTGGGTGTTGTGAGATGCTCCAAAACGCAAGGATTCCCTCTGCAGGACATGTGAGAACTTTTGGATGGGTCCAGGACGTTGCATATGGAATGACGCCAGAGCAGGGTTCTAAGGCGGAGACCTGGGCAACCCGCCTCACATCTCAATTGTCTCCTAGCGACAAGACAGGTTCTATCTGCTGGCTCTGGGGGAGCAACCGAGAATCCAGAGTTGAAATGGACTCTCCTGCGGATGGATCCTAATGTGGGTTTGTGTCCATGGAGACCTTGGAAAGGGGTGGTGGCACCGGGCCCTGAAGGATTCTCCTAACCGGAAGTTTTGACAGAGTTCCAGCCTGCTATTTTCCCATGTAGAGATGAGATTTGCCTCCGGAAACCCACGCATGCTGGTATTTGAAAACATGCCTCTGAGGAGAGATGCCTGGAAACCAAAGGAATGGATTCGATTACGGCCTAGGGACCTGTGAGGTTCAATCTACTACCCTGGTGACATCCAACTACGGTATGAGTGGAGGTAGATGCTCAGCTGTTGTCAGACGCCCTTGTTTGTCCCGGGCGGCCTACACAATTGCGATGGTTTCAGGGACTGTGGAGGTTTCTCCTAATTTGGAGGCATGTGGTCAAGTGAATGGGCAGAATTCCAGTGGAGTGGGCAGGCACAGACCTGATGTGTGGCTCCAGGGGCCCCAGCCTGGAGGGTGTGTGGGCCAGGACTGGGGATAGATCTGAAAACACTAACTCGGCTTACGTTTGGGGACATAAGTATGGCAGGCCCGATCTACAGACCGTGTGAACTCTTCGGGATATGAAGAAAGAGTGAGAGTGAGGCATTTATTCAGGCTTTTGTCTCTGGATTTTGTGTCAACAATGGCCGTGGAATGTCAAGGAGGCCTCAAGGGCCATGGATGAGTCTTCCTCTCTGTGGATTTGGCACGAACCCAATTGTTTTGGGTCCATCTTGGGGATGGGAGGAGTTATTTCAGTTTGGTTACCTCAGGTGTCCCACCAAAAGAGAGATTTCAAAGCAGAGCCCTGGGGAGGGGCGAATGGACAAACCGAACTATGGTTAGTTCCAGCCACTGAGAGGCCTTCCTTGAGGACAGAACTCATGCTGAGGATCACAATGTGTGTTTATGCTTTCTAGGTGCTCAAGCATGGGCGGGAATCATGGTCCACACTGTTGCTCCTACACTGAACGTTGGGCTCCATGCCAATCCCATGTATTCTTGCAATGGGGAAGTAGTATATCGGATTTTTTCATCTCTTTCACCGCTGGGCCGTGATTGGAGTTAAGGTCTAGGTTGTGTAGTCTGAAAACCGAGCTTGGGAAGAGATGGCGACTTAAGTCCATGTCAGGTCCGACGTGCTCAGTGTGGAGCCAGCTCGCTGAGTGTTGGTCGGGAGGTTCAGGCCTAGGCTGCGTCAGACCAGGCATAAGTTTACAGGGTATATTGTATAATTGGGGGAGAGTCGAGTGCCGTGCAGCTTGATCCTCATTTAGCGTTTCTGGGTTGCCCCAAGGGCAACGTCTTTCTTCTGGAGGGCAGGCAGAGTGCTGCTTTGTGGCTCCGGAATTCCCAAACTGGATGCCCTTTGGGCAAGGAGTGTGAGGACGGAAGAATAAGAACACAAGTTAGGCGTAGGTTTCGTGACGAGGGCACGGCAGGCACTCTCTGCAGATCTGAATCGGGACTTCGTGCATCTGAAGTCAGGGAGAGGTTCAGACCTAGGCTCAGGTTGGAGTTTCTGTCCATTATGGCCCTTTCTTGAAGGGGGCAGCATCTCGAGGCCATGGAGGTTTACCCAGGAGGGGAGTTGGGATATGCTCCAAGCCACAAGGACTTTTTCTGATCAACCATTGAGATCTGTTGGATCGCTCCAGGATGTTTCATACGGAAGGACAGCAAAGCAGGGATCGAAGGATGGAACCCTGGGCAGACTGACTCGATTCTAACTGTCTCCTAGTTAAAGACATTTTTGATATGCTAGCTCTAGGGGAGCAACGGAGGGGGCTGAGTTGAAATGGATCCTCCTGCGGATGGGTCCTAATGTGGTTTTGTGTGCATGGAGACCTTGGCACGGGGCGGTGGCACACGGACCCTGAATGCTTCTCCTAACCAGAGGTTTTGCGTCATCTCCAAAAGACAAGTTTCCCATGTGGAGACTAGATTTGATCTGATTGGTGCCTCAGGAAAGCCCCACATGCTGATATTGGAAACCAGGCCTCTCATGAGAGATAGCAGGAAACCAAAACAATGGACCCCATTAGGGCCTAGGGCCCTGTCCCGTTCAATCTCCTTCTCTGGGAACATCCATCTACAGTATGAGTGGAGATGGATGCTCAGCTGGTTCCAGGCAGCCCTTGTTTGTCCTGGGCATTCTATACTATTGGGATGGCCTTGGGGACTTTAGAGGTTTCTCCTAGTTTGTATGATTGTGGTCAATGGAAGGGGCAGAATTCCCGTGGAGTTGAGAGGCACAGACCTGATGTGTGGCTCCAGGGTCCCCAGGCTGGAGGGTATGGAAGCCAGGAATGTGGGGATAGAAGTCTGAAAACACACACTCGGCTTGTTTTGGGGATGTTGGTATGGCAGTCCCGATCTACAGACTGTGAGGGGAACTCTTTGGGATATGAAGAAAGAGCGAGTGTGAGGCACTTATTCAGGCTTTTGTCTCAGGATTTTGTGTCAACGATGGGCGTGGAATGTCGGGGAGGCCTCATGGGCCATGGATGAGTCTTCCTCTCTTTGGTTTGGCCCGATCCCAATTTGGGGGCCAATCTGTGGGATGGGAGGAGTCCTTTCAGTTTGGTTACCTCATTCTAAAGCAGAGCACTGGGGAGGGGCGAATGGACAACACGAACTATGGTTAAAAATTGGGGCCTAGGGGCTTGGCAAGCCCAATATGCTGTCTCTTGGTCCAGCCACTGAGAGACCTTACTTGGGGACTGGGCTCACGCTGAGGGTCACAATGCGTATATGTGACCAACGCGGCCCTCAAGCATGGCGGGGTCAAAGGGCCACACTGCTATCAACTACACTGAACGTTGGGCAACACGCCAACCACAAGATTTCTTGCCATGGGGAAGGATTTCTGATTTCTGCCTCATGTTCAACCCTGGAGTGATTGGAGAAAACGTCTAGGTTCTGAAGCCTGAAAACCGAAGTTGGGAAGAGATGACAACCTAAGGCTTTGGCAGGTCCGATATGTTCAGTGTGTGTCCAGCTGGAGGGGGTGGGTCGGGAGGTCCAGGCTCAGGCTGTGACAGAAAGGGCATGAGTGCCCAGGGCATCCAGCAGAATTGGGGTACAGTCAAGTGGCAAAAAGGTTGATCCTCATTTGGGGTTTCTGGTTACCCCAGAAGGCAATGGTTTTTCTTATGGAAAGCAGGCAGAGGGCTGCATTTTAGTTCTGGAATTGCCAGACTGGAGGGCTTGTGGTCCAGGAGTTTAGGACAGAAGTCTGAGAACACAAGCAACCTTAGGTTTCTGGGCGAGGGCATGGCAGGTACGCTCTGCAGAGCTGAATCGAGATCTCGTGCATCTGAAATCAGGTGAGGATCTGACGAACGCTCAGGTTGGAGTTTCTGTCCCTTATGTCCCTCTTCATGAAGAGGTGGTGGATCACGAGGCCATAAAATTTTTTCCCACGATGAGAGTTGTGAGATTCTCCAAACCGTAAAGATTCTTCTGCAGGACTATTGAGACCCGTTGGTTGGCTCCAGGACTTCCCATACAGATCGATTCCGAGTAGGGTTCTAAGGATGGATGGCTGGGAAGCCCGACTCTCATTCCTCTTGTGTCCTAGTGACAAGACAGGTTAGATCTGCTGGATCTGGGGGAGAAACCAAGAGGGTTGAGTTGAAATGGACTCTCTTGTGGATGGGTCCTAATGTGGATTTGTGTCCATGGAGACCTAGGAATGAGACAGTGGGACAGGGTTCCTGAAGGGTTCTCCTAACCAGAGGCTTTGACACAGCTCCACCGTGCAAGATTCACACGTGGAGACGAGATTTGTTCTGATGGGTGCCTCAAGAAACAGCCATATTCTGCTATTGGAATCCAGGCCTCTGAGGAGTGATGCCTGGACAACAAAGCAATGGATTCGATTAGAATCTAGGGGCCTGTTTATTCCAATTAACCTCAGGGGACATCTGTCCACGGGTCTAAGTGCAGGTAGAGGCTCAGCTGGTGTCAGACCGCCCCTGTTTTTCCTGGCTGGTCAACACTATTGGGATGGCCCCGGGCACTTGGAGGTTTATCATCCTCTTTCTAGGTTTGTGGCCAATGGAATGAGCAGAATTCCCAGGTACAGTCCTCAGGTTTGGCTCCAAGAACCTGTGCCTGTAGGTTTTGTGGGCCAGGGCTGTGGGGACAGTTGTCTGAAAACACAAACTTGGCTTAGGTTTCGGGACGTAGGTATTGCAGGACTGATCTACAGACCGTGAGGAGAAGTCTTCAGGGTATGAACAAGGCGGCGAGTGTGAGACACTTGCTCAAGATTTTGTCTCTGGATATTGTGTCACTGATGGCCGTGGAATGTCCGGGTGGCCTCATGGGCCATGGACGAGTCTTCCTCTCTGGGCATTTGGCCCAATCCCAAGAGTTTGGGGCTATTCTTTGAGATGGGAGGAGTCTGTTTGGTTTTGTTTTTACCTCAGGTGTCCCACCAAAAGAGAGTTTCCAGAGCAGAGCCCTGGGGAGGGGCGACTGGACAACCAGAAATCTGGTTAAAACTTGGGGCCGAGGGGCATGGCAAGCCCATTATGACGTCTAATGGTCTTACTAGAGGACAGGACTCACGCTGAGGGTCACAATGCGTGTTTGTGCCCTCTTCGTACTCAAGCATGGGCGGGGCCTCATGGTGATGCTGGTTTCTCCTACACTGAACGTGGGACAACATGCCAACCACAAGGTGTCTTGCAATAGGGAAGGAGGTGTTCTGATTTCTGCATCACATTCACCACTTGGCGGCGTGTGGAGTTAAGGTCTATGTTCTGAAGCCTGAGAAGCTAGGTTGGGAATAGATGACGAGCTAAGGCCATGGCGAGTCTGTTGTGCTCAGTGTACGGTCAGCTATCTGGGTGTTGGTCAGGAAGTCCGGGCTCAGGCTATGTCAGACATTTTATTAGTGCCCAGATTTGTCGATATGATTTGTGTACAGAAGGGGGCCATGTAGGTCTATCCTCATTTGGGGTGTCTGGGAAGCTCCATAGGGCAACATTTTGTTTTTTTTCTGGAGGGCAGGCAGAGTGCTGCTTGTGGGTCCAGAATTGCCAAACGTGAGGTCTTGGGGGCCAGGAGTGTTGGGACGGATATTGGAGAACAGAAGTTTCACATAGGTTTAAGGGCGTGGGCAAGGCCGGCATACTCTGCAGAGCTGAATCGAGATGCCGTGCATCTGAATTCAGGGTGAGGATCAGACTTTGGCTCAGGTTGGAGTTCCTGTCCATGATTTCCCCTTCAGAAATGGGGTGGGCACTTCAGAAAGCCATCACGGTTTTCCCACGTTGGGTGTTGTGAGATGCTCCAAAACGCAAGGATTCCCTCTGCAGGACATGTGAGAACTTTTGGATGGGTCCAGGACGTTGCATATGGAATGACGCCAGAGCAGGGTTCTAAGGGCGGAGCCCTGGGCAACCCGCCTCACATCTCAATTGTCTCCTAGCGACAAGACAGGTTCTATCTGCTGGCTCTGGGGGAGCAACCGAGAAGCCAGAGTTGAAATGGACTCTCCTGCGGATGGATCCTAATGTGGGTTTGTGTCCATGGAGACCTTGGAAAGGGGTGGTGGCACCGGGCCCTGAAGGATTCTCCTAACCGGAAGTTTTGACAGAGTTCCAGCCTGCTATTTTCCCATGTCGAGATGAGATTTGCCTCCGGAAACCCACGCATGCTGGTATTTGAAAACATGCCTCTGAGGAGAGATGCCTGGAAACCAAAGGAATGGATTCGATTACGGCCTAGGGACCTGTGAGGTTCAATCTACTACCCTGGTGACATCCAACTACGGTATGAGTGGAGGTAGATGCTCAGCTGTTGTCAGACGCCCTTGTTTGTCCCGGGCGGCCTACACAATTGCGATGGTTTCAGGGACTGTGGAGGTTTCTCCTAATTTGGAGGCATGTGGTCAAGTGAATGGGCAGAATTCCAGTGGAGTGGGCAGGCACAGACCTGATGTGTGGCTCCAGGGGCCCCAGCCTGGAGGGTGTGTGGGCCAGGACTAGGGATAGATCTGAAAACACTATCTCGGCTTACGTTTGGGGACATAAGTATGGCAGGTCCGATCTACAGACCGTGTGAACTCTTCGGGATATGAAGAAAGTGTGAGAGTGAGGCATTTATTCAGGCTTTTGTCTCTGGATTTTGTGTCAACAATGGCCGTGGAATGTCAAGGAGGCCGCAAGGGCCATGGATGAGTCTTCCTCTCTGTGGATTTGGCACGAACCCAATTGTTTTGGGTCTATCTTGAGGATGGGAGGAGTTATTTCAGTTTGGTTACCTCAGGTGTCCCACCAAAAGAGAGATTTCAAAGCAGAGCCCTGGGGAGGGGCGAATGGACAAACCGAACTATGGTTAATTCCAGCCACTGAGAGGCCTTCCTTGAGGACAGAACTCACGCTGAGGATCACAATGTGTGTTTATGCTTTCTAGGTGCTCAAGCATGGGCGGGAATCATGGTCCACACTGTTGCTCCTACACTGAACGTTGGGCTCCATGCCAATCCCATGTATTCTTGCAATGAGGAAGTAGTATATCGGATTTTTTCATCTCTTTCACCGCTGGGCCGTGATTGGAGTTAAGGTCTAGGTTGTGTAGTCTGAAAACCGAGCTTGGGAAGAGATGGCGACTTAAGTCCATGTCAGGTCCGACGTGCTCAGTGTGGAGCCAGCTTGCTGAGTGTTGGTCGGGAGGTTCAGGCCTAGGCTGCGTCAGACCAGGCATAATTTTACAGGGTATATTGTATAATTGGGGGAGAGTCGAGTGCCGTGCAGCTTGATCCTCATTTAGCGTTACTGGGTTGGCCCAAGGGCAACGTCTTTCTTCTGGAGGGCAGGCAGAGTGCTGCTTTGTGGCTCCGGAATTCCCAAACTGGATGCCCTTTGGGCAAGGAGTGTGAGGACGGAAGAATAAGAACACAAGTTAGGCGTAGGTTTCGTGACGAGGGCACGGCAGGCACTCTCTGCAGATCTGAATCGGGACTTCGTGCATCTGAAGTCAGGGAGAGGTTCAGACCTAGGCTCAGGTTGGAGTTTCTGTCCATTATGGCCCTTTCTTGAAGGGGGCAGAATCTCGAGGCCATGGAGGTTTACCCAGGAGGGGAGTTGGGATATGCTCCAAGCCACAAGGATTTTTTCTGATCAACCATTGAGATCTGTTGGATCGCTCCAGGATGTTTCATACGGAACGACAGCAAAGCAGGGATCGAAGGATGGAACCCTGGGCAGACTGACTCGATTCTAACTGTCTCCTAGTTAAAGACATTTTTGATATGCTAGCTCTAGGGGAGCAACGGAGGGGGCTGAGCTGAAATGGATCATCCTGCGGAATGGTCCTAATGTGGTTTTGTGTGCATGGAGACCTTGGCACGGGGCGGTGGCACACGGACCCTGAATGCTTCTCCTAACCAGAGGTTTTGCGTCATCTCCAAAAGACAAGTTTCCCATGTGGAGACTAGATTTGATCTGATTGGTGCCTCAGGAAAGCCCCACATGCTGATATTGGAAACCAGGCCTCTGATGAGAGATAGCAGGAAACCAAAACAATGGACCCCATTAGGGCCTAGGGCCCTGTCCCGTTCAATCTCCTTCTCTGGGAACATCCATCTACAGTATGAGTGGAGATGGATGCTCAGCTGGTTCCAGGCAGCCCTTGTTTGTCCTGGGCGTTCTATACTATTGGGATGGCCTTGGGGACTTTAGAGGTTTCTCCTAGTTTCTATGATTGTGGTCAATGGAAGGGGCAGAATTCCTGTGGAGTTGAGAGGCACAGACCTGATGTGTGGCTCCAGGGTCCCCAGGCTGGAGGGTATGGAAGCCAGGAATGTGGGGATAGAAGTCTGAAAACACACACTCGGCTTGTTTTGGGGACGTTGGTATGGCAGTCCCGATCTACAGACCGTGAGGGGAACTCTTTGGGATATGAAGAAAGAGCGAGTGTGAGGCGCTTATTCAGGCTTTTGTCTCTGGATTTTGTGTCAACGATTGGCATGGAATGTCGGGGAAGCCACATGGGCCATGGATGAGTCTTCCTCTCTGTGGATTTGGCCCGATCCCAATTTGGGGGCCAATCTGTGGGATGGGAGGAGTCCTTTCAGTTTGGTTACCTCATTCTAAAGCAGAGCACTGGGGAGGGGCGAATGGACAACACGAACTATGGTTAAAAATTGGGGCCTAGGGGCATGGCAAGCCCAATATGCTGTCTCTTGGTCCAGCCACTGAGAGACCTTACTTGGGGACTGGGCTCACGCTGAGGGTCACAATGCGTATTTGTGACCAACGCGGCCCTCAAGCATGGCGGGGTCAAAGGGCCACACTGCTATCAACTACACTGAACGTTGGGCAACACGCCAACCACAAGATTTCTTGCCATGGGGAAGGATTTCTGATTTCTGCCTCATGTTCAACCCTAGATGATTGGAGAAAACGTCTAGGTTCTGAAGCCTGAACACCGAAGTTGGGAAGAGATGACAACCTAAGGCTTTGGCAGGTCCGATATGTTCAGTGTGTGTCCAGCTGGAGGGGGTGGGTCGGGAGGTCCAGGCTCAGGCTGTGACAGAAAGGGCATGAGTGCCCAGGGCATCCAGCAGAATTGGGGTACAATCAAGTGGCAAAAAGGTTGATCCTCATTTGGGGTTTCTGGTTACCCCAGAAGGCAATGGTTTTTCTTATGGAGGGCAGGCAGAGGGCTGCATTTTAGTTCTGGAATTGCCAGACTGGAGAGCTTGTGGGCCAGGAGTTGAGGACAGAAGTCTGAGAACACAAGCAACCTTAGGTTTCTGGGCGAGGGCATGGCAGGTACGCTCTGCAGAGCTGAATCGAGATCTCGTGCATCTGAAATCAGGTGAGGATCTGACGAACGCTCAGGTTGGAGTTTCTGTCCCTTATGTCCCTCTTCATGAAGAGGTGGTGGATCACGAGGCCATGGAATTTTTTCCCACGATGGGAATTGTGAGATTCTCCAAACCGTAAAGATTCTTCTGCAGGACTATTGAGACCTGTTGGTTGGCTCCAGAACTTCCCATACAGATCGATTCCGAGTAGGGTTCTAAGGATGGATGGCTGGGAAGCCCGACTCTCATTCCTCTTGTGTCCTAGTGACAAGACAGGTTAGATCTGCTGGATCTGGGGGAGAAACCAAGAGGGTTGAGTTGAAATGGACTCTCTTGTGGATGGGTCCTAATGTGGGTTTGTGTTCATGGAGAACTTGGAATGAGACAGTGGCACAGGGTCCCTGAAGGGTTCTCCTAACCAGAGGCTTTGACACAGCTCCAGCGTGCAAGATTCACACGTGGAGACGAGATTTGTTCTGATGGGTGCCTCAAGAAACAGCCATATTCTGCTATTGAAATCCAGGCCTCTGAGGAGAGATGCCTGGACAACAAAGAAATGGATCCAATTAGGATCTAGGGCCCTGCTTATTCCAATATACCTCAGGGGACATCTGTCCACGGGTCTAACTGCAGGTAGAGGCTCAGCTGGTGTCAGACCGCCCCTGTTTTTCCTGGCTGGTGAACACTATTGGGATGGCCCCGGGCACTTGGAGGTTTATCATCCTCTTTCTAGGTTTGTGGCCAATGGAATGAGCAGAATTCCCAGGTACAGTCCTCAGGTTTGGCTCCAAGAACCTGTGCCTGTAGGTTTTGTGGGCCAGGGCTGTGGGGACAGTTGTCTGAAAACACAAACTCGGCTTAGGTTTCGGGTCGTAGGTATTGCAGGACTGATCTACAGACCGTGAGGAGAACTCTTCATGGTATGAACAAGGCGGCGAGTGTGAGACACTTGCTCAAGATTTTGTCTCTGGATATTGTGTCACTGATGGCCTTAGAATGTCCGGGTGGCCTCATGGGCCATGGACGAGTCTTCCTCTCTGGGCATTTGGCCCAATCCCAAGAGTTTGGGGCTATTCTTTGAGATGGGAGGAGTCCGTTTGGTTTTGTTTTTCCTCAGGTGTCCCACCAAAAGAGAGTTTCCAGAGCAGATCCCTGGGGAGGGGCGACTGGACAACCAGAAATCTGGTTAAAACTTGGGGCCGAGGGGCATTGCAAGCCCATTATGACGTCTAATGGTCTTACTAGAGGACAGGACTCACGCTGAGTGTCACAATGCGTGTTTGTGCCCTCTTCGTACTCAAGCATGGGCGGGGCCTCATGGTGATGCTGGTTTCTCCTACACTGAACGTGGGACAACATGCCAACCACAAGGTTTCTTGCAATAGGGAAGGAGGTGTTCTGATTTCTGCATCACATTCACCACTTGGCGGCGTGTGGAGTTAAGGTCTATGTTCTGAAGCCTGAGAAGCTAGGTTGGGAATAGATGACGAGCTAAGGCCATGGCGAGTCTGTTGTGCTCAGTGTACGGTCAGCTATCTGGGTGTTGGTCAGGAAGTCCGGGCTCAGGCTATGTCAGACATTTTATTAGTGCCCAGAGTTGTCGATATGATTTGTGTACAGAAGGGGGCCATGTAGGTCTATCCTCATTTGGGGTGTCTGGGAAGCTCCATAGGGCAACATTTTGTTTTTATTTTGGAGGGCAGGCAGAGTGCTGCTTGTGGGTCCAGAATTGCCAAACGTGAGGTCTTGGGGGCCAGGAGTGTGAGGACGGACATTGGAGAACAGAAGTTTCACATAGGTTTAAGGGCGTGGGCAAGTCCGGCATACTGTGCAGAGCTGAATCGAGATGCCGTGCCTCTGAATTCAGGGTGAGGATCAGACTTTGGCTCAGGTTGGAGTTCCTGTCCATGACTTCCCTTTCAGAAATGGGTTGGGCACTTCAGAAAGCCATCACGGTTTTC
The DNA here is from genome assembly GCF_964662115.1 of Mustela nivalis. Classification (NCBI taxonomy): domain Eukaryota; kingdom Metazoa; phylum Chordata; class Mammalia; order Carnivora; family Mustelidae; genus Mustela; species Mustela nivalis. The sequence continues at coordinate 323,577 of NW_028136228.1, forward strand.
CCACGTTGGGTGTTGTGAGATGCTCCAAAACGCAAGGATTCCCTCTGCAGGACATGTGAGACCTTTTGGATGGGTCCAGGACGTTGCATATGGAATGACGCCAGAGCAGGGTTCTAAGGGCGGAGCCCTGGGCAACCCGCCTCACATCTCAATTGTCTCCTAGCGACAAGACAGGTTCTATCTGCTGGCTCTGGGGGAGCAACCGAGAAGCCAGAGTTGAAATGGACTCTCCTGCGGATGGATCCTGATGTGGGTTTGTGTCCATGGAGACCTTGGAAAGGGGTGGTGGCACCGGGCCCTGAAGGATTCTCCTAACCGGAAGTTTTGACAGAGTTCCAGCCTGCTATTTTCCCATGTCGAGACGAGATTTGCCTCAGGAAACCCACGCATGCTGGTATTTGAAAACATGCCTCAGAGGAGAGATGCCTGGAAACCAAAGGAATGGATTCGATTACGGCCTAGGGACCTGTGAGGTTCAATCTACTACCCTGGTGACATCCAACTACGGTATGAGTGGAGGTAGATGCTCAGCTGTTGTCAGACGCCCTTGTTTGTCCCGGACGGCCTACACAATTGCGATGGTTTCAGGGACTGTGGAGGTTTCTCCTAATTTGGAGGCATGTGGTCAAGTGAATGGGCAGAATTCCAGTGGAGTGGGCAGGCACAGACCTGATGTGTGGCTCCAGGGGCCCCAGCCTGGAGGGTGTGTGGGCCAGGACTGGGGATAGATCTGAAAACACTAACTCGGCTTACGTTTGGGGACATAAGTATGGCAGGCCCGATCTACAGACCGTGTGAACTCTTCGGGATATGAAGAAAGAGTGAGAGTGAGGCATTTATTCAGGCTTTTGTCTCTGGATTTTGTGTCAACAATGGCCGTGGAATATCAAGGAGGCCTCAAGGGCCATGGATGAGTCTTCCTCTCTGTGGATTTGGCACGAACCCAATTGTTTTGGGTCCATCTTGGGGATGGGAGGAGTTATTTCTGTTTGGTTACCTCAGGTGTCCCAACAAAAGAGAGATTTCAAAGCAGAGCCCTGGGGAGGGGCGAATGGACAAACCGAACTATGGTTAATTCCAGCCACTGAGAGGCCTTCCTTGAGGACAGAACTCACGCTGAGGATCACAATGTGTGTTTATGCTTTCTAGGTGCTCAAGCATGGGCGGGAATCATGGTCCACACTGTTGCTCCTACACTGAACGTTGGGCTCCATGCCAATCCCATGTATTCTTGCAATGGGGAAGTAGTATATCGGATTTTTTCATCTCTTTCACCGCTGGGCCGTGATTGGAGTTAAGGTCTAGGTTGTGTAGTCTGAAAACCGAGCTTGGGAAGAGATGGCGACTTAAGTCCATGTCAGGTCCGACGTGCTCAGTGTGGAGCCAGCTCGCTGAGTGTTGGTCGGGAGGTTCAGGCCTAGGCTGCGTCAGACCAGGCATACGTTTACAGGGTATATTGTATAATTGGGGGAGAGTCGAGTGCCGTGCAGCTTGATCCTCATTTAGCGTTTCTGGGTTGCCCCAAGGGCAACGTCTTTCTTCTGGAGGGCAGGCAGAGTGCTGCTTTGTGGCTCCGGAATTCCCAAACTGGATGCCCTTTGGGCAAGGAGTGTGAGGACGGAAGAATAAGAACACAAGTTAGGCGTAGGTTTCGTGACGAGGGCACGGCAGGCACTCTCTGCAGATCTGAATCGGGACTTCGTGCATCTGAAGTCAGGGAGAGGTTCAGACCTAGGCTCAGGTTGGAGTTTCTGTCCATTATGGCCCTTTCTTGAAGGGGGCAGCATCTCGAGACCATGGAGGTTTACCCAGGAGGGGAGTTGGGATATGCTCCAAGCCACAAGGATTTTTTCTGATCAACCATTGAGATCTGTTGGATCGCTCCAGGATGTTTCATACGGAACGACAGCAAAGCAGAGATCGAAGGATGGAACCCTGGGCAGACTGACTCGATTCTAACTGTCTCCTAGTTAAAGACATTTTTGACATGCTAGCTCTAGGGGAGCAACGGAGGGGGCTGAGTTGAAATGGACTCTCCTGCGGATGGGTCCTAAAGTGGTTATGTGTGCATGGAGACCTTGGCACGGGGCGGTGGCACACGGACCCTGAATGCTTCTCCTAACCAGAGGATTTGTGTCATCTCCAAAAGACAAGTTTCCCATGTGGAGACTAGATTTGATCTGATTGGTGCCTCAGGAAAGCCCCACATGCTGATATTGGAAACCAGGCCTCTGATGAGAGATAGCAGGAAACCAAATCAATGGACCCCTTAGGGCCTAGGGCCCTGTCCCGTTCAATCTCCTTCTCTGGGAACATCCATCTACAGTATGAGTGGAGATGGATGCTCAGCTGGTTCCAGGCAGCCCTTTTTTGTCCTGGGCGTTCTATACTATTGGGATGGCCTTGGGGACTTTAGAGGTTTCTCCTAGTTTGTATGATTGTGGTCAATGGAAGGGGCAGAATTCCCGTGGAGTTGAGAGGCACAGACCTGATGTGTGGCTCCAGGGTCCCCAGGCTGGAGGGTATGGAAGCCAGGAATGTGGGTATAGAAGTCTGAAAACACACACTCGGCTTGTTTTGGGGACGTTGGTATGGCAGTCCCGATCTACAGACCGTGAGGGGAACTCTTTGGGATATGAAGAAAGAGCGAGTGTGATGCGCTTATTCAGGCTTTTGTCTCTGGATTTTGTGTCAACGATGGGCGTGGAATGTCGGGGAGGCCTCCTGGACCATGGATGAGTCTTCCTCTCTGTGGATTTGGCCCGATCCCAATTTGGGGGCCAATCTGTGGGATGGGAGGAGTCCTTTCAGTTTGGTTACCTCATTCTAAAGCAGAGCACTGGGGAGGGGCGAATGGACAACACGAACTATGGTTAAAAATTGGGGCCTAGGTGCATGGCAAGCCCAATATTCTGTCTCTTGGTCCAGCCTCTGAGAGACCTTACTTGGGGACTGGGCTCACGCTGAGGGTCACAATGCGTATTTGTGACCAACGCGGCCCTCAAGCATGGCGGGGTCAAAGGGCCACACTGCTATCAACTACACTGAACGTTGGGCAACACGCCAACCACAAGATTTCTTGCCATGGGGAAGGATTTCTGATTTCTGCCTCATGTTCAACCCTGGAGTGATTGGAGAAAACGTCTAGGTTCTGAAGCCTGGAAACCGAAGTTGGGAAGAGATGACAACCTAAGGCTTTGGCAGGTCCGATAAGTTCAGTGTGTGTCCAGCTGGAGGGGGTGGGTTTGGAGGTCCAGGCTTGGCTGTGACAGAAAGGGCATGAGTGCCCAGGGCATCCTGCAGAATTGGGGTACAATCAAGTGGCAAAAAGGTTGATCCTCATTTGGGGTTTCTGGTTACCCCAGAAGGCAATGGTTTTTCTTATGGAGGGCAGGCAGAGGGCTGCATTATAGTTCTGGAATTGCCAGACTGGAGGGCTTGTGGGCCAGGAGTTGAGGACAGAAGTCTGAGAACACAAGCAACCTTAGGTTTTTGGGCGAGGGCATGGCAGGTACGCTCTGCAGAGCTGAATCGAGATCTCGTGCATCTGAAATCAGGTGAGGATCTGACGAACGCTCAGGTTGGAGTTTCTGTCCCTTATGTCCCTCTTCATGAAGAGGTGGTGGATCACGAGGCCATGGAATTTTTTCCGACGATGGGAGTTGTGAGATTCTCCAAACCGTAAAGATTCTTCTGCAGGACTATTGAGACCTGTTGTTTGGCTCCAGGACTTCCCATACAGATCGATTCCGAGTAGGGTTCTAAGGATGGATGGCTGGGAAGCCCGACTCTCATTCCTCTTGTGTCCTAGTGACAAGACAGGTTAGATCTACTGGATCTGGGGGAGAAACCAAGAGGGTTGAGTTGAAATGGACTCTCTTGTGGATGGGTCCTAATGTGGGTTTGTGTCCATGGAGAACTTGGAATGAGACAGTGGCACAGGGTCCCTGAAGGGTTCTCCTAACCAGAGGCTTTGACACAGCTCCACCGTGCAAGATTCACACGTGGAGACGAGATTTGTTCTGATGGGTGCCTCAAGAAACAGCCATATTCTGCTATTGGAATCCAGGCCTCTGAGGAGAGATGCCTGGACAACAAAGCAATGGATCCGATTAGGATCTAGGGGCCTGCTTATTCCAATTTACCTCAGGGGACATCTGTCCACGGGTCTAAGTGCAGGTAGATGCTCAGCTGGTGTCAGACCGCCCCTGTTTTTCCTGGCTGGTCAACACTATTGGGATGGCCCCGGGTACTTGGAGGTTTATCATCCTCTTTCTAGGTTTGTGGCCAATGGAATGAGCAGAATTCCCAGGTACAGTCCTCAGGTTTGGCTCCAAGAACCTGTGCCTGTAGGTTTTGTGGGCCAGGGCTGTGGGGACAGTTGTCTGAAAACACAAACTCGGCTTAGGTTTCGGGTCGTAGGTATTGCAGGACTGATCTACAGACCGTGAGGAGAACTCTTCAGGGTTTGAACAAGGCGGCGAGTGTGAGACACTTGCTCAAGATTTTGTCTCTGGATATTGTGTCACTGATGGCCGTGGAATGTCCGGGTGGCCTCATGGGCCATGGACGAGTCTTCCTCTCTGGGCATTTGGCCCAATCCCAAGAGTTTGGGGCTATTCTTTGAGATGGGAGGAGTCTGTTTGGTTTTGTTTTTACCTCAGGTGTCCCACCAAAAGAGAGTTTCCAGAGCAGAGCCCTGGGGAGGGGCGACTGGACAACCAGAAATCTGGTTAAAACTTGGGGCCGAGGGGCATGGCAAGCCCATTATGACGTCTAATGGTCTTACTAGAGGACAGGACTCACGCTGAGGGTCACAATGCGTGTTTGTGCCCTCTTCGTACTCAAGCATGGGCGGGGCCTCATGGTGATGCTGGTTTCTCCTACACTGAACGTGGGACAACATGCCAACCACAAGGTGTCTTGCAATAGGGAAGGAGGTGTTCTGATTTCTGCATCACATTCACCACTTGGCGGCGTGTGGAGTTAAGGTCTATGTTCTGAAGCCTGAGAAGCTAGGTTGGGAATAGATGACGAGCTAAGGCCATGGCGAGTCTGTTGTGCTCAGTGTACGGTCAGCTATCTGGGTGTTGGTCAGGAAGTCCGGGCTCAGGCTACGTCAGACATTTTATTAGTGCCCAGATTTGTCGATATGTTTTGTGTACAGAAGGGGGCCATGTAGGTCTATCCTCATTTGGGGTGTCTGGGAAGCTCCATAGGGCAACATTTTGTTTTTTTTCTGGAGGGCAGGCAGAGTGCTGCTTGTGGGTCCAGAATTGCCAAACGTGAGGTCTTGGGGGCCAGGAGTATGAGGACGGACATTGGAGAACAGAAGTTTCACATAGGTTTAAGGGTGTGGGCAAGGCCGGCATACTCTGCAGAGCTGAATCGAGATGCCGTGCATCTGAATTCAGGCTGAGGATCAGACTTTGGCTCAGGTTGGAGTTCCTGTCCATGATTTCCCCTTCAGAAATGGGGTGGGCACTTCAGAAAACCATCACGGTTTTCCCACGTTGGGTGTTGTGAGATGCTCCAAAACGCAAGGATTCCCTCTGCAGGACATGTGAGACCTTTTGGATGGGTCCAGGACGTTGCAAATGGAATGACGCCAGAGCAGGGTTCTAAGGGCGGAGCCCTGGTCAAACCGCCTCACATCTCAATTGTCTCCTAGCGACAAGACAGGTTCTATCTGCTGGCTCTGGGGGAGCATCCGAGAAGCCAGAGTTGAAATGGACTTTCCTGCGGATGGATCCTAATGTGGTTTTGTGTCCATGGAGACCTTGGAAAGGGGTGGTGGCACTGGGCCCTGAAGGATTCTCCTAACCGGAAGTTTTGACAGAGTTCCAGCCTGCTATTTTCCCATGTCGAGACGAGATTTGCCTCCGGAAACCCACGCATGCTGGTATTTGAAAACATGCCTCTGAGGAGAGATGCCTGGAAACCAAAGCAATGGATCCGATTACGGCCTTGGGACCTGTGAGGTTCAATCTACTACCCTGGTGACATCCAACTACGGTATGAGTGGAGGTAGATGCTCAGCTGTTGCCAGACGCCCTTGTTTGTCCCGGGCGGCCTACACAATTGCGATGGTTTCAGGGACTGTGGAGGTTTCTCCTAATTTGGAGGCATGTGGTCAAGTGAATGGGCAGAATTCCAGTGGAGTGGGCAGGCACAGACCTGATGTGTGGCTCCAGGGGCCCCAGCCTGGAGGGTGTGTGGGCTAGGTCTGGGGATAGATCTGAAAACACTAACTCGGCTTACGTTTGGGGACATAAGTATGGCAGGCCCAATCTACAGACCGTGTGAACTCTTCGGGATATGAAGAAAGAGTGAGTGTGAGGCATTTATTCAGGCTTTTGTCTCTGGATTTTGTGTCAACAATGGCCGTGGAATGTCAAGGAGGCCTCAAGGGCCATGGATGAGTCTTCCTCTCTGTGGATTTGGCACGAACCCAATTGTTTTGGGTCCATCTTGGGGATGGGAGGAGTTATTTCTGTTTGGTTACCTCAGGTGTCCCACCAAAAGAGAGATTTCAAAGCAGAGCCCTGGGGAGGGGCGAATGGACAAACCGAACTATGGTTAGTTCCAGCCACTGAGAGGCCTTCCTTGAGGACAGAACTCACGCTGAGGATCACAATGTGTTTATGCTTTCTAGGTGCTCAAGCATGGGCGGGAATCATGGTCCACACTGTTGCTCCTACACTGAACGTTGGGCTCCATGCCAATCCCATGTATTCTTGCAATGGGGAAGTAGTATATCGGATTTTTTCATCTCTTTCACCGCTGTGCCGTGATTGCAGTTAAGGTCTAGGTTGTGTAGTCTGAAAACCGAGCTTGGGAAGAGATGGGGACTTAAGTCCATGTCAGGTCCGACGTGCTCAGTGTGGAGCCAGCTCGCTGAGTGTTGGTCGGGAGGTTCAGGCCTAGGCTGCGTCAGACCAGGCATAAGTTTACAGGGTATATTGTATAATTGGGGGAGAGTCGAGTGCCGTGCAGCTTGATCCTCATTTAGCGTTTCTGGGTTGCCCCAAGGGCAACGTCATTCTTCTGGAGGGCAGGCAGAGTGCTGCTTTGTGGCTCCGGAATTCCCAAACTGGATGCCCTTTGGGCAAGGAGTGTGAGGACGGAAGAATAAGAACACAAGTTAGGCGTAGGTTTCGTGACGAGGGCACGGCAGGCACTCTCTGCAGATCTGAATCGGGACTTCGTGCATCTGAAGTCAGGGAGAGGTTCAGACCTAGGCTCAGGTTGGAGTTTCTGTCCATTATGGCCCTTTCTTGAAGGGGGCAGCATCTCGAGGCCATGGAGGTTTAACCAGGAGGGGAGTTGGGATATGCTCCAAGCCACAAGGATTTTTTCTGATCAGCCATTGAGATCTGTTGGATCGCTCCAGGATGTTTCATACGGAACGACAGCAAAGCAGGGATCGAAGGATGGAACCCTGGGCAGACTGACTCGATTCTAACTGTCTCCTAGTTAAAGACATTTTTGATATGCTAGCTCTAGGGGAGCAACGGAGGGGGCTGAGTTGAAATGGACTCTCCTGCGGATGGGTCCTAATGTGGTTTTGTGTGCATGGAGACCTTGGCACGGGGCGGTGGCACACGGACCCTGAATGCTTCTCCTAACCAGAGGATTTGCGTCATCTCCAAAAGACAAGTTTCCCATGTGGAGACTAGATTTGATCTGATTGGTGCCTCAGGAAAGCCCCACATGCTGATATTGGAAACCAGGCCTCTGATGAGAGATAGCAGGAAACCACATCAATGGACCCCTTAGGGCCTAGGGCCCTGTCCCGTTCAATCTCCTTCTCTGGGAACATCCATCTACAGTATGAGTGGAGATGGATGCTCAGCTGGTTCCAGGCAGCCCTTTTTTGTCCTGGGCGTTCTATACTATTGGGATGGCCTTGGGGACTTTAGAGGTTTCTCCTAGTTTGTATGATTGTGGTCAATGGAAGGGGCAGAATTCCCGTGGAGTTGAGAGGCACAGACCTGATGTGTGGCTCCAGGGTCCCCAGGCTGGAGGGTATGGAAGCCAGGAATGTGGGGATAGAAGTCTGAAAACACACACTCGGCTTGTTTTGGGGACGTTGGTATGGCAGTCCCGATCTACAGACCGTGAGGGGAACTCTTTGGGATATGAAGAAAGAGCGAGTGTGAGGCGCTTATTCAGGCTTTTGTCTCTGGATTTTGTGTCAACGATGGGCGTGGAATGTCGGGGAGGCCTCCTGGACCATGGATGAGTCTTCCTCTCTGTGGATTTGGCCCGATCCCAATTTGGGGGCCAATCTGTGGAATGGGAGGAGTCCTTTCAGTTTGGTTACCTCATTCTAAAGCAGAGCACTGGGGAGGGGCGAATGGACAACACGAACTATGGTTAAAAATTGGGGCCTAGGTGCATGGCAAGCCCAATATTCTGTCTCTTGGTCCAGCCTCTGAGAGACCTTACTTGGGGACTGGGCTCACGCTGAGGGTCACAATGCGTATTTGTGACTAACGCGGCCCTCAAGCATGGCGGGGTCAAAGGGCCACACTGCTATCAACTACACTGAACGTTGGGCAACACGCCAACCAAAAGATTTCTTGCCATGGGGAAGGATTTCTGATTTCTGCCTCATGTTCAACCCTGGAGTGATTGGAGAAAACGTCTAGGTTCTGAAGCCTGAAAACCGAAGTTGTGAAGAGATGACAACCTAAGGCTTTGGCAGGTCCGATATGTTCAGTGTGTGTCCAGCTGGAGGGGGTGGGTCGGGAGGTCCAGGCTTGGCTGTGACAGAAAGGGCATGAGTGCCCAGGGCATCCTGCAGAATTGGGGTACAGTCAAGTGGCAAAAAGGTTGATCCTCATTTGGGGTTTCTGGTTACCCCAGAAGGCAATGGTTTTTCTTATGGAGGGCAGGCAGAGGGCTGCATTATAGTTCTGGAATTGCCAGACTGGAGGGCTTGTGGGCCAGGAGTTGAGGACAGAAGTCTGAGAACACAAGCAACCTTAGGTTTCTGGGCGAGGGCATGGCAGGTACGCTCTGCAGAGCTGAATCGAGATCTCGTGCATCTGAAATCAGGTGAGGATCTGACGAACGCTCAGGTTGGAGTTTCTGTCCCTTATGTCCCTCTTCATGAAGAGGTGGTGGATCACGAGGCCATGGAATTTTTTCCCATGATGGGAGTTGTGAGATTCTCCAAACCGTAAAGATTCTTCTGCAGGACTATTGAGACCTGTTGTTTGGCTCCAGGACTTCCCATACAGATCGATTCCGAGTAGGGTTCTAAGGATGGATGGCTGGGAAGCCCGACTCTCATTCCTCTTGTGTCCTAGTGACAAGACAGGTTAGATCTGCTGGATCTGGGGGAGAAACCAAGAGGGTTGAGTTGAAATGGACTCTCTTGTGGATGGGTCCTAATGTGGGTTTGTGTCCATGGAGAACTTGGAATGACACAGTGGCACAGGGTCCCTGAAGGGTTCTCCTAACCAGAGGCTTTGACACAGCTCCACCGTGCAAGATTCACACGTGGAGTCGAGATTTGTTCTGATGGGTGCCTCAAGAAACAGCCATATTCTGCTATTGGAATCCAGGCCTCTGAGGAGAGATGCCTGGACAACAAAGCAATGGATCCGATTAGGATCTAGGGGCCTGCTTATTCCAATTTACCTCAGGGGACATCTGTCCACGGGTCTAAGTGCAGGTAGAGGCTCAGCTGGTGTCAGACCGCCCCTGTTTTTCCTGGCTGGTCAACACTATTGGGATGGCCCCGGGCACTTGGAGGTTTATCATCCTCTTTCTAGGTTTGTGGCCATTGGAATGAGCAGAATTCCCAGGTACAGTCCTCAGGTTTGGCTCCAAGAACCTGTGCCTGTAGGTTTTGTGGGCCAGGGCTGTGGGGACAGTTGTCTGAAAACACAAACTCGGCTTAGGTTTCGGGTCGTAGGTATTGCAGGACTGATCTACAGACCGTGAGGAGAACTCTTCATGGTATGAACAAGGCGGCGAGTGTGAGACACTTGCTCAAGATTTTGTCTCTGGATATTGTGTCACTGATGGCCGTGGAATGTCCGGGTGGCGTCATGGGCCATGGACGAGTCTTCCTCTCTGGGCATTTGGCCCAATCCCAAGAGTTTGGGGCTATTCTTTGAGATGGGAGGAGTCTGTTTGGTTTTGTTTTTACCTCAGGTGTCCCACCAAAAGAGAGTTTCCAGAGCAGAGCCCTGGGGAGGGGCGACTGGACAACCAGAAATCTGGTTAAAACTTGGGGCCGAGGGGCATGGCAAGCCCATTATGACGTCTAATGGTCTTACTAGAGGACAGGACTCACGCTGAGGGTCACAATGCGTGTTTGTGCCCTCTTCGTACTCAAGCATGGGTGGGGCCTCATGGTGATGCTGGTTTCTCCTACACTGAACGTGGGACAACATGCCAACCACAAGGTTTCTTGCAATAGGGAAGGAGGTGTTCTGATTTCTGCATCACATTCACCACTTGGCGGCGTGTGGAGTTAAGGTCTATGTTCTGAAGCCTGAGAAGCTAGGTTGGGAATAGATGACGAGCTAAGGCCATGGCGAGTCTGTTGTGCTCAGTGTACGGTCAGCTATCTGGGTGTTGGTCAGGAAGTCTGGGCTCAGGCTACGTCAGACATTTTATTAGTGCCCAGATTTGTCGATATGTTTTGTGTACAGAAGGGGGCCATGTAGGTCTATCCTCATTTGGGGTGTCTGGGAAGCTCCATAGGGCAACATTTTGTTTTTTTTTCTGGAGGGCAGGCAGAGTGCTGCTTGTGGGTCCAGAATTGCCAAACGTGAGGTCTTGGGGGCCAGGAGTATGAGGACGGACATTGGAGAACAGAAGTTTCACATAGGTTTAAGGGTGTGGGCAAGGCCGGCATACTCTGCAGAGCTGAATCGAGATGCCGTGCATCTGAATTCAGGGTGAGGATCAGACTTTGGCTCAGGTTGAAGTTCCTGTCCATGATTTCCCCTTCAGAAATGGGGTGGGCACTTCAGAAAACCATCACGGTTTTCCCACGTAGGGTGTTGTGAGATGCTCCAAAACGCAAGGATTCCCTCTGCAGGACATGTGAGACCTTTTGGATGGGTCCAGGACGTTGCATATGGAATGACGCCAGAGCAGGGTTCTAAGGGCGGAGCCCTGGTCAACCCGCCTCACATCTCAATTGTCTCCTAGTGACAAGACAGGTTCTATCTGCTGGCTCTGGGGGAGCATCCGAGAAGCCAGAGTTGAAATGGACTCTCCTGCGGATGGATCCTAATGTGGTTTTGTGTCCATGGAGACCTTGGAAAGGGGTGGTGGCACTGGGCCCTGAAGGATTCTCCTAACCGGAAGTTTTGACAGAGTTCCAGCCTGCTATTTTCCCATGTCGAGACGAGATTTGCCTCCGGAAACCCACGCATGCTGGTATTTGAAAACATGCCTCTGAGGAGAGATGCCTGGAAACCAAAGGAATGGATCCGATTACGGCCTAGGGACCTGTGAGGTTCAATCTACTACCCTGGTGACATCCAACTACGGTATGAGTGGAGGTAGATGCTCAGCTGTTGCCAGACGCCCTTGTTTGTCCCGGGCGGCCTACACAATTGCGATGGTTTCAGGGACTGTGGAGGTTTCTCCTAATTTGGAGGCATGTGGTCAAGTGAATGGGCAGAATTCCAGTGGAGTGGGCAGGCACAGACCTGATGTGTGGCTCCAGGGGCCCCAGCCTGGAGGGTGTGTGGGCCAGGACTGGGGATAGATCTGAAAACACTAACTCGGCTTACGTTTGGGGACATAAGTATGGCAGGCCCGATCTACAGACCGTGTGAACTCTTCGGGATATGAAGAAAGAGTGAGTGTGAGGCATTTATTCAGGCTTTTGTCTCTGGATTTTGTGTCAACAATGGCCGTGGAATGTCAAGGAGGCCTCAAGGGCCATGGATGAGTCTTCCTCTCTGTGGATTTGGCACGAACCCAATTGTTTTGGGTCCATCTTGGGGATGGGAGTAGTTATTTCAGTTTGGTTACCTCAGGTGTCCCACCAAAAGAGAGATTTCAAAGCAGAGCCCTGGGGAGGGGCGAATGGACAAACCGAACTATGGTTAGTTCCAGCCACTGAGAGGCCTTCCTTGAGGACAGAACTCACGCTGAGGATCACAATGTGTGTTTATGCTTTCTAGGTGCTCAAGCATGGGCGGGAATCATGGTCCACACTGTTGCTCCTACACTGAACGTTGGGCTCCATGCCAATCCCATGTATTCTTGCAATGGGGAAGTAGTATATCGGATTTTTTCATCACTTTCACTGCTGGGCCATGATTGGAGTTAAGGTCTAGGTTGTGTAGTTTGAAAACCGAGCTTGGGAAGAGATGGCGACTTAAGTCCATGTCAGGTCCGACGTGCTCAGTGTGGAGCCAGCTCGCTGAGTGTTGGTCGGGAGGTTCAGGCCTAGGCTGCGTCAGACCAGGCATACGTTTACAGGGTATATTGTATAATTGGGGGAGAGTCGAGTGCCGTTCAGCTTGATCCTCATTTAGCGTTTCTGGGTTGCCCCAAGGGCAACGTCATTCTTCTGGAGGGCAGGCAGAGTGCTGCTTTGTGGCTCCGGAATTCCCAAACTGGATGCCCTTTGGGCAAGGAGTGTGAGGACGGAAGAATAAGAACACAAGTTAGGCGTAGGTTTCGTGACGAGGGCACGGCAGGCACTCTCTGCAGATCTGAATCGGGACTTCGTGCATCTGAAGTCAGGGAGAGGTTCAGACCTAGGCTCAGGTTGGAGTTTCTGTCCATTATGGCCCTTTCTTGAAGGGGGCAGCATCTCGAGGCCATGGAGGTTTACCCAGGAGGGGAGTTGGGATATGCTCCAAGCCACAAGGATTTTTTCTGATTAACCATTGAGATCTGCTGGATCGCTCCAGGATGTTTCATACGGAACGACAGCAAATTAGGGATCGAAGGATGGAACCCTGGGCAGACTGACTCGATTCTAACTGTCTCCTAGTTAAAGACATTTTTGATATGCTAGCTCTAGGGGAGCAACGGAGGGGGCTGAGTTGAAATGGACTCTCCTGCGGATGGGTCCTAATGTGGTTTTGTGTGCATGGATACCTTGGCACGGGGCTGTGGCACACGGACCCTGAATGCTTCTCCTAACCAGAGGATTTGCGTCATCTCCAAAAGACAAGTTTCCCATGTGGAGACTAGATTTGATCTGAATGGTGCCTCAGGAAAGCCCCACATGCTGATATTGGAAACCAGGCATCTGATGAGAGTTAGCAGGAAACCAAATCAATGGACCCCTTAGGGCCTAGGGCCCTGTCCCGTTCAATCTCCTTCTCTGGGAACATCCATCTACAGTATGAGTGGAGATGGATGCTCAGCTGGTTCCAGGCAGCCCTTTTTTGTCCTGGGCGTTCTATACTGTTGGGATGGCCTTGGGGACTTTAGAGGTTTCTCCTAGTTTGTATGATTGTGGTCAATGGAAGGGGCAGAATTCCCGTGGAGTTGAGAGGCACAGACCTGATGTGTGGCTCCAGGGTCCCCAGGCTGGAGGGTATGGAAGCCAGGAATGTGGGGATAGAAGTCTGAAAACACACACTCGGCTTGTTTTGGGGACGTTGGTATGGCAGTCCCGATCTACAGACCGTGAGGGGAACTCTTTGGGATATGAAGAAAGAGCGAGTGTGAGGCGCTTATTCAGGCTTTTGTCTCTGGATTTTGTGTCAACGATGGGCGTGGAATGTCGGGGAGGCCTCCTGGACCATGGATGAGTCTTCCTCTCTGTGGATTTGGCCCGATCCCAATTTGGGGGCCAATCTGTGGGATGGGAGGAGTCCTTTCAGTTTGGTTACCTCAACCTAAAGCAGAGCACTGGGGAGGGGCGAATGGACAACACGAACTATGGTTAAAAATTGGGGCCTAGGTGCATGGCAAGCCCAATATTCTCTCTCTTGGTCCAGCCTCTGAGAGACCTTACTTGGGGACTGGGCTCACGCTGAGGGTCACAATGCGTATTTGTGACCAACGCGGCCCTCAAGCATGGCGGGGTCAAAGGGCCACACTGCTATCAACTACACTGAACGTTGGGCAACACGCCAACCAAAAGATTTCTTGCCATGGGGAAGGATTTCTGATTTCTGCCTCATGTTCAACACTGGAGTAATTGGAGAAAACGTCTAGGTTCTGAAGCCTGAAAACCGAAGTTGTGAAGAGATGACAACCTAAGGCTTTGGCAGGTCCGATATGTTCAGTGTGTGTCCAGCTGGAGGGGGTGGGTCGGGAGGTCCAGGCTTGGCTGTGACAGAAAGGGCATGAGTGCCCAGGGCATCCTGCAGAATTGGGGTACAGTCAAGTGGCAAAAAGGTTGATCCTCATTTGGGGTTTCTGGTTACCCCAGAAGGCAATGGTTTTTATTATGGAGGGCAGGCAGAGGGCTGCATTATAGTTCTGGAATTGCCAGACTGGAGGGCTTGTGGTCCAGGAGTTGAGGACAGAAGTCTGAGAACACAAGCAACCTTAGGTTTCTGGGCGAGGGCATGGCAGGTACGCTCTGCAGAGCTGAATCGAGATCTCGTGCATCTGAAATCAGGTGAGGATCTGACGAAGGCTCAGGGTGGAGTTTCTGTCCATTATGTCCCTCTTCATGAAGAGGTGGTGGATCACGAGGCCATGGAATTTTTTCCCATGATGGGAGTTGTGAGATTCTCCAAACCGTAAAGATTCTTCTGCAGGACTATTGAGACCTGTTGTTTGGCTCCAGGACTTCCCATACAGATCGATTCCGAGTAGGGTTCTAAGGATGGATGGCTGGGAAGCCCGACTCTCATTCCTCTTGTGTCCTAGTGACAAGACAGGTTAGATCTACTGGATCTGGGGGAGAAACCAAGAGGGTTGAGTTGAAATGGACTCTCTTGTGGATGGGTCCTAATGTGGGTTTGTGTCCATGGAGAACTTGGAATGAGACAGTGGCACAGGGTCCCTGAAGGGTTCTCCTAACCAGAGGCTTTGACACAGCTCCACCGTGCAAGATTCACACGTGGAGACGAGATTTGTTCTGATGGGTGCCTCAAGAAACAGCCATATTCTGCTATTGGAATCCAGGCCTCTGAGGAGAGATGCCTGGACAACAAAGCAATGGATCCGATTAGGATCTAGGGGCCTGCTTATTCCAATTTACCTCAGGGGACATCTGTCCACGGTTCTAAGTGCAGGTAGAGGCTCAGCTGGTGTCAGACCGCCCCTGTTTTTCCTGGCTGGTCAACACTATTGGGATGGCCCCGGGCACTTGGAGGTTTATCATCCTCTTTCTAGGTTTGTGGCCAATGGAATGAGCAGAATTCCCAGGTACAGTCCTCAGGTTTGGCTCCAAGAACCTGTGCCTGTAGGTTTTGTGGGCCAGGGCTGTGGGGACAGTTGTCTGAAAACACAAACTCGGCTTAGGTTTCGGGTCGTAGGTATTGCAGGACTGATCTACAGACCGTGAGGAGAACTCTTCAGGGTATGAACAAGGCGGCGAGTGTGAGACACTTGCTCAAGATTTTGTCTCTGGATATTGTGTCACTGATGGCCGTGGAATGTCCGGGTGGCGTCATGGGCCATGGACGAGTCTTCCTCTCTGGGCATTTGGCCCAATCCCAAGAGTTTGGGGCTATTCTTTGAGATGGGAGGAGTCTGTTTGGTTTTGTTTTTACCTCAGGTGTCCCACCAAAAGAGAGTTTCCAGAGCAGAGCCCTGGGGAGGGGCGACTGGACAACCAGAAATCTGGTTAAAACTTGGGGCCGAGGGGCATGGCAAGCCCATTATGACGTCTAATGGTCTTACTAGAGGACAGGACTCACGCTGAGGGTCACAATGCGTGTTTGTGCCCTCTTCGTACTCAAGCATGGGCGGGGCCTCATGGTGATGCTGGTTTCTCCTACACTGAACGTGGGACAACATGCCAACCACAAGGTGTCTTGCAATAGGGAAGGAGGTGTTCTGATTTCTGCATCACATTCACCACTTGGCGGCGTGTGGAGTTAAGGTCTATGTTCTGAAGCCTGAGAAGCTAGGTTGGGAATAGATGACGAGCTAAGTCCATGGCGAGTCTGTTGTGCTCAGTGTACGGTCAGCTATCTGGGTGTTGGTCAGGAAGTCCGGGCTCAGGCTATGTCAGACATTTTATTAGTGCCCAGATTTCTCGATATAATTTGTGTACAGAAAAGGGCCATGTAGGTCTATCCTCATTTGGGGTGTCTGGGAAGCTCCATAGGGCAACATTTTGTTTTTTTTCTGGAGGGCAGGCAGAGTGCTGCTTGTGGGTCCAGAATTGCCAAACGTGAGGTCTTGGGGGCCAGGAGTGTGAGGACGGACATTGGAGAACAGAAGTTTCACATAGGTTTAAGGGTGTGTGCAAGGCCGGCATACTCTGCAGAGCTGAATCGAGATGCCGTGCATCTGAATTCAGGGTGAGGATCAGACTTTGGCTCAGGTTGGAGTTCCTGTCCATGATTTCCCCTTCAGAAATGGGGTGGGCACTTCAGAAAACCATCACGGTTTTCCCACGTTGGGTGTTGTGAGATGCTCCAAAACGCAAGGATTCCCTCTGCAGGACATGTGAGACCTTTTGGATGGGTCCAGGACGTTGCATATGGAATGACGCCAGAGCAGGGTTCTAAGGGCGGAGCCCTGGGCAACCCGCCTCACATCTCAATTGTCTCCTAGTGACAAGACAGGTTCTATCTGCTGGCTCTGGGGGAGCATCCGAGAAGCCAGAGTTGAAATGGACTCTCCTGCGGATGGATCCTAATGTGGTTTTGTGTCCATGGAGACCTTGGAAAGGGGTGGTGGCACTGGGCCCTGAAGGATTCTCCTAACCGGAAGTTTTGACAGAGTTCCAGCCTGCTATTTTCCCATGTCGAGACGAGATTTGCCTCCGGAAACCCACGCATGCTGGTATTTGAAAACATGCCTCTGAGGAGAGATGCCTGGAAACCAAAGGAATGGATCCGATTACGGCCTAGGGACCTGTGAGGTTCAATCTACTACCCTGGTGACATCCAACTACGGTATGAGTGGAGGTAGATGCTCAGCTGTTGCCAGACGCCCTTGTTTGTCCCGGGCGGCCTACACAATTGCGATGGTTTCAGGGACTGTGGAGGTTTCTCCTAATTTGGAGGCATGTGGTCAAGTGAATGGGCAGAATTCCAGTGGAGTGGGCAGGCACAGACCTGATGTGTGGCTCCAGGGGCCCCAGCCTGGAGGGTGTGTGGGCCAGGACTGGGGATAGATCTGAAAACACTAACTCGGCTTACGTTTGGGGACATAAGTATGGCAGGCCCGATCTACAGACCGTGTGAACTCTTCGGGATATGAAGAAAGAGTGAGTGTGAGGCATTTATTCAGGCTTTTGTCTCTGGATTTTGTGTCAACAATGGCCGTGGAATGTCAAGGAGGCCTCAAGGGCCATGGATGAGTCTTCCTCTCTGTGGATTTGGCACGAACCCAATTGTTTTGGGTCCATCTTGGGGATGGGAGTAGTTATTTCAGTTTGGTTACCTCAGGTGTCCCACCAAAAGAGAGATTTCAAAGCAGAGCCCTGGGGAGGGGCGAATGGACAAACCGAACTATGGTTAGTTCCAGCCACTGAGAGGCCTTCCTTGAGGACAGAACTCACGCTGAGGATCACAATGTGTGTTTATGCTTTCTAGGTGCTCAAGCATGGGCGGGAATCATGGTCCACACTGTTGCTCCTACACTGAACGTTGGGCTCCATGCCAATCCCATGTATTCTTGCAATGGGGAAGTAGTATATCGGATTTTTTCATCTCTTTCACCGCTGGGCCGTGATTGGAGTTAAGGTCTAGGTTGTGTAGTCTGAAAACCGAGCTTGGGAAGAGATGGCGACTTAAGTCCATGTCAGGTCCGACGTGCTCAGTGTGGAGCCAGCTCGCTGAGTGTTGGTCGGGAGGTTCAGGCCTAGGCTGCGTCAGACCAGGCATAAGTTTACAGGGTATATTGTATAATTGGGGGAGAGTCGAGTGCCGTGCAGCTTGATCCTCATTTAGCGTTTCTGGGTTGCCCCAAGGGCAACGTCTTTCTTCTGCAGGGCAGGCAAGAGTGCTGCTTTGTGGCTCCGGAATTCCCAAACTGGATGCCCTTTGGGCAAGGAGTGTGAGGACGGAAGAATAAGAACACAAGTTAGGCGTAGGTTTCGTGACGAGGGCACGGCAGGCACTCTCTGCAGATCTGAATCGGGACTTCGTGCATCTAAAGTCAGGGAGAGGTTCAGACCTAGGCTCAGGTTGGAGTTTCTGTCCATTATGGCCCTTTCTTGAAGGGGGCAGCATCTCGAGGCCATGGAGGTTTACCCAGGAGGGCAGTTGGGATATGCTCCAAGCCACAAGGATTTTTTCTGATCAACCATTGAGATCTGTTGGATCGCTCCAGGATGTTTCATACGGAACGACAGCAAAGCAGGGATCGAAGGATGGAACCCTGGGCAGACTGACTCGATTCTAACTGTCTCCTAGTTAAAGACATTTTTGACATGCTAGCTCTAGGGGAGCAACGGAGGGGGCTGAGTTGAAATGGACTCTCCTGCGGATGGGTCCTAATGTGGTTTTGTGTGCATGGAGACCTTGGCACGGGGCGGTGGCACACGGACCCTGAATGCTTCTCCTAACCAGAGGATTTGCGTCATCTCCAAAAGACAAGTTTCCCATGTGGAGACTAGATTTGATCTGATTGGTGCCTCAGGAAAGCCCCACATGCTGATATTGGAAACCAGGCCTCTGATGAGAGATAGCAGGAAACCAAATCAATGGACCCCTTAGGGCCTAGGGCCCTGTCCCGTTCAATCTCCTTCTCTGGGAACATCCATCTACAGTATGAGTGGAGATGGATGCTCAGCTGGTTCCAGGCAGCCCTTTTTTGTCCTGGGCGTTCTATACTATTGGGATGGCCTTGGGGACTTTAGAGGTTTCTCCTAGTTTGTATGATTGTGGTCAATGGAAGGGGCAGAATTCCCGTGGAGTTGAGAGGCACAGACCTGATGTGTGGCTCCAGGGTCCCCAGGCTGGAGGGTATGGAAGCCAGGAATGTGGGGATAGAAGTCTGAAAACACACACTCGGCTTGTTTTGGGGACGTTGGTATGGCAGTCCCGATCTACAGACCGTGAGGGGAACTCTTTGGGATATGAAGAAAGAGCGAGTGTGAGGCGCTTATTCAGGCTTTTGTCTCTGGATTTTGTGTCAACGATGGGCGTGGAATGTCGGGGAGGCCTCCTGGACCATGGATGAGTCTTCCTCTCTGTGGATTTGGCCCGATCCCAATTTGGGGGCCAATCTGTGGGATGGGAGGAGTCCTTTCAGTTTGGTTACCTCATTCTAAAGCAGAGCACTGGGGAGGGGCGAATGAACAACACGAACTATGGTTAAAAATTGGGGCCTAGGTGCATGGCAAGCCCAATATTCTGTCTCTTGGTCCAGCCTCTGAGAGACCTTACTTGGGGACTGGGCTCACGCTGAGGGTCACAATGCGTATTTGTGACCAACGCGGCCCTCAAGCATGGCGGGGTCAAAGGGCCACACTGCTATCAACTACACTGAACGTTGGGCAACACGCCAACCAAAAGATTTCTTGCCATGGGGAAGGATTTCTGATTTCTGCCTCATGTTCAACCCTGGAGTGATTGGAGAAAACGTCTAGGTTCTGAAGCCTGAAAACCGAAGTTGGGAAGAGATGACAACCTAAGGCTTTGGCAGGTCCGATAAGTTCAGTGTGTGTCCAGCTGGAGGGGGTGGGTTGGGAGGTCCAGTCTTGGCTGTGACAGAAAGGGCATGAGTGCCCAGGGCATCCTGCAGAATTGGGGTACAGTCAAGTGGCAAAAAGGTTGATCCTCATTTGGGGTTTCTGGTTACCCCAGAAGGCAATGGTTTTTCTTATGGAGGGCAGGCAGAGGGCTGCATTATAGTTCTGGAATTGCCAGACTGGAGGGCTTGTGGGCCAGGAGTTGAGGACAGAAGTCTGAGAACACAAGCAACCTTAGGTTTTTGGGCGAGGGCATGGCAGGTACGCTCTGCAGAGCTGAATCGAGATCTCGTGCATCTGAAATCAGGTGAAGATCTGACGAACGCTCAGGTTGGAGTTTCTGTCCCTTATGTCCCTCTTCATGAAGAGGTGGTGGATCACGAGGCCATGGAATTTTTTCCGACGATGGGAGTTGTGAGATTCTCCAAACCTTAAAGATTCTTCTGCAGGACTATTGAGACCTGTTGTTTGGCTCCAGGACTTCCCATACAGATTGATTCCGAGTAGGGTTCTAAGGATGGATGGCTGGGAAGCCCGACTCTCATTCCTCTTGTGTCCTAGTGACAAGACAGGTTAGATCTACTGGATCTGGGGGAGAAACCAAGAGGGTTGAGTTGAAATGGACTCTCTTTTGGATGGGTCCTAATGTGGGTTTGTGTCCATGGAGAACTTGGAATGAGACAGTGGCACCGGGTCCCTGAAGGGTTCTCCTAACCAGAGGCTTTGACACAGCTCCACCGTGCAAGATTCACACGTGGAGACGAGATTTGTTCTGATGGGTGCCTCAAGAAACAGCCATATTCTGCTATTGGAATCCAGGCCTCTGAGGAGAGATGCCTGGACAACAAAGCAATGGATCCGATTAGGATCTAGGGGCCTGCTTATTCCAATTTACCTCAGGGGACATCTGTCCACGGGTCTAAGTGCAGGTAGATGCTCAGCTGGTGTCAGACCGCCCCTGTTTTTCCTGGCTGGTCAACACTATTGGGATGGCCCCGGGCACTTGGAGGTTTATCATCCTCTTTCTAGGTTTGTGGCCAATGGAATGAGCAGAATTCCCAGGTACAGTCCTCAGGTTTGGCTCCAAGAACCTGTGCCTGTAGGTTTTGTGGGCTAGGGCTGTGGGGACAGTTGTCTGAAAACACAAACTCGGCTTAGGTTTCGGGTCGTAGGTATTGCAGGACTGATCTACAGACCGTGAGGAGAACTCTTCAGGGTTTGAACAAGGCGGCGAGTGTGAGACACTTGCTCAAGATTTTGTCTCTGGATATTGTGTCACTGATGGCCGTGGAATGTCCGGGTGGCCTCATGGGCCATGGACGAGTCTTCCTCTCTGGGCATTTGGCCCAATCCCAAGAGTTTGGGGCTATTCTTTGAGATGGGAGGAGTCTGTTTGGTTTTGTTTTTACCTCAGGTGTCCCACCAAAGAGAGTTTCCAGAGCAGAGCCCTGGGGAGGTGCGACTGGACAACCAGAAATCTGGTTAAAACTTGGGGCCGAGGGGCATGGCAAGCCCATTATGACGTCTAATGGTCTTACTAGAGGACAGGACTCACGCTGAGGGTCACAATGCGTGTTTGTGCCCTCTTCGTACTCAAGCATGGGCGGGGCCTCATGGTGATGCTGGTTTCTCCTACACTGAACGTGGGACAACATGCCAACCACAAGGTGTCTTGCAATAGGGAAGGAGGTGTTCTGATTTCTGCATCACATTCACCACTTGGCGGCGTGTGGAGTTAAGGTCTATGTTCTGAAGCCTGAGAAGCTAGGTTGGGAATAGATGACGAGCTAAGGCCATGGCGAGTCTGTTGTGCTCAGTGTACGGTCAGCTATCTGGGTGTTGGTCAGGAAGTCCGGGCTCAGGCTATGTCAGACATTTTATTAGTGCCCAGATTTGTCGATATGATTTGTGTACAGAAGGGGGCCATGTAGGTCTATCCTCATTTGGGGTGTCTGGGAAGCTCCATAGGGCAACATTTTGTTTTTTTTCTGGAGGGCAGGCAGAGTGCTGCTTGTGGGTCCAGAATTGCCAAACGTGAGGTCTTGGGGGCAAGGAGTATGAGGACGGACATTGGAGAACAGAAGTTTCACATAGGTTTAAGGGTGTGGGCAAGGCCGGCATACTCTGCAGAGCTGAATCGAGATGCCGTGCATCTGAATTCAGGCTGAGGATCAGACTTTGGCTCAGGTTGGAGTTCCTGTCCATGATTTCCCCTTCAGAAATGGGGTGGGCACTTCAGAAAACCATCACGGTTTTCCCACGTTGGGTGTTGTGAGATGCTCCAAAACGCAAGGATTCCCTCTGCAGGACATGTGAGACCTTTTGGATGGGTCCAGGACGTTGCAAATGGAATGACGCCAGAGCAGGGTTCTAAGGGCGGAGCCCTGGTCAACCCGCCTCACATCTCAATTGTCTCCTAGTGACAAGACAGGTTCTATCTGCTGGCTCTGGGGGAGCATCCGAGAAGCCAGAGTTGAAATGGACTTTCCTGCGGATGGATCCTAATGTGGTTTTGTGTCCATGGAGACCTTGGAAAGGGGTGGTGGCACTGGGCCCTGAAGGATTCTCCTAACCGGAAGTTTTGACAGAGTTCCAGCCTGCTATTTTCCCATGTCGAGACGAGATTTGCCTCCGGAAACCCACGCATGCTGGTTTTTGAAAACATGCCTCTGAGGAGAGATGCCTGGAAACCAAAGGAATGGATCCGATTACGGCCTAGGGACCTGTGAGGTTCAATCTACTACCCTGGTGACATCCAACTACGGTATGAGTGGAGGTAGATGCTCAGCTGTTGCCAGACGCCCTTGTTTGTCCCGGGCGGCCTACACAATTGCGATGGTTTCAGGGACTGTGGAGGTTTCTCCTAATTTGGAGGCATGTGGTCAAGTGAATGGGCAGAATTCCAGTGGAGTGGGCAGGCACAGACCTGATGTGTGGCTCCAGGGGCCCCAGCCTGGAGGGTGTGTGGGCTAGGTCTGGGGATAGATCTGAAAACACTAACTCGGCTTACGTTTGGGGACATAAGTATGGCAGGCCCGATCTACAGACCGTGTGAACTCTTCGGGATATGAAGAAAGAGTGAGTGTGAGGCATTTATTCAGGCTTTTGTCTCTGGATTTTGTGTCAACAATGGCCGTGGAATGTCAAGGAGGCCTCAAGGGCCATGGATGAGTCTTCCTCTCTGTGGATTTGGCACGAACCCAATTGTTTTGGGTCCATCTTGGGGATGGGAGGAGTTATTTCAGTTTGGTTACCTCAGGTGTCCCACCAAAAGAGAGATTTCAAAGCAGAGCCCTGGGGAGGGGCGAATGGACAAACCGAACTATGGTTAGTTCCAGCCACTGAGAGGCCTTCCTTGAGGACAGAACTCACGCTGAGGATCACAATGTGTGTTTATGCTTTCTAGGTGCTCAAGCATGGGCGGGAATCATGGTCCACACTGTTGCTCCTACACTGAACGTTGGGCTCCATGCCAATCCCATGTATTCTTGCAATGGGGAAGTAGTATATCGGATTTTTTCATCTCTTTCACCGCTGGGCCGTGATTGGAGTTAAGGTCTAGGTTGTGTAGTCTGAAAACCGAGCTTGGGAAGAGATGGCGACTTAAGTCCATGTCAGGTCCGACGTGCTCAGTGTGGAGCCAGCTCGCTGAGTGTTGGTCGGGAGGTTCAGGCCTAGGCTGCGTCAGACCAGGCATAAGTTTACAGGGTATATTGTATAATTGGGGGAGAGTCGAGTGCCGTGCAGCTTGATCCTCATTTAGCGTTTCTGGGTTGCCCCAAGGGCAACGTCATTCTTCTGGAGGGCAGGCAGAGTGCTGCTTTGTGGCTCCGGAATTCCCAAACTGGATGCCCTTTGGGCAAGGAGTGTGAGGACGGAAGAATAAGAACACAAGTTAGGCGTAGGTTTCGTGACGAGGGCACGGCAGGCACTCTCTGCAGATCTGAATCGGGACTTCGTGCATCTGAAGTCAGGGAGAGGTTCAGACCTAGGCTCAGGTTGGAGTTTCTGTCCATTATGGCCCTTTCTTGAAGGGGGCAGCATCTCGAGGCCATGGAGGTTTACCCAGGAGGGGAGTTGGGATATGCTCCAAGCCACAAGGATTTTTTCTGATCAACCATTGAGATCTGTTGGATCGCTCCAGGATGTTTCATACGGAACGACAGCAAAGCAGGGATCGAAGGATGGAACCCTGGGCAGACTGACTCGATTCTAACTGTCTCCTAGTTAAAGACATTTTTGATATGCTAGCTCTAGGGGAGCAACGGAGGGGGCTGAGTTGAAATGGACTCTCCTGCGGATGGGTCCTAAAGTGGTTATGTGTGCATGGAGACCTTGGCACGGGGCGGTGGCACACGGACCCTGAATGCTTCTCCTAACCAGAGGATTTGCGTCATCTCCAAAAGACAAGTTTCCCATGTGGAGACTAGATTTGATCTGATTGGTGCCTCAGGAAAGCCCCACATGCTGATATTGGAAACCAGGCCTCTGATGAGAGATAGCAGGAAACCAAATCAATGGACCCCTTAGGGCCTAGGGCCCTGTCCCGTTCAATCTCCTTCTCTGGGAACATCCATCTACAGTATGAGTGGAGATGGATGCTCAGCTGGTTCCAGGCAGCCCTTTTTTGTCCTGGGCGTTCTATACTATTGGGATGGCCTTGGGGACTTTAGAGGTTTCTCCTAGTTTGTATGATTGTGGTCAATGGAAGGGGCAGAATTCCCGTGGAGTTGAGAGGCACAGACCTGATGTGTGGCTCCAGGGTCCCCAGGCTGGAGGGTATGGAAGCCAGGAATGTGGGGATAGAAGTCTGAAAACACACACTCGGCTTGTTTTGGGGACGTTGGTATGGCAGTCCCGATCTACAGACCGTGAGGGGAACTCTTTGGGATATGAAGAAAGAGCGAGTGTGAGGCGCTTATTCAGGCTTTTGTCTCTGGATTTTGTGTCAACGATGGGCGTGGAATGTCGGGGAGGCCTCCTGGACCATGGATGAGTCTTCCTCTCTGTGGATTTGGCCCGATCCCAATTTGGGGGCCAATCTGTGGGATGGGAGGAGTCCTTTCAGTTTGGTTACCTCATTCTAAAGCAGAGCACTGGGGAGGGGCGAATGGACAACACGAACTATGGTTAAAAATTGGGGCCTAGGTGCATGGCAAGCCCAATATTCTATCTCTTGGTCCAGCCTCTGAGAGACCTTACTTGGGGACTGGGCTCACGCTGAGGGTCACAATGCGTATTTGTGACCAACGCGGCCCTCAAGCATGGCGGGGTCAAAGGGCCAGACTGCTATCAACTACACTGAACGTTGGGCAACACGCCAACCACAAGATTTCTTGCCATGGGGAAGGATTTCTGATTTCTGCCTCATGTTCAACCCTGGAGTGATTGGAGAAAACGTCTAGGTTCTGAAGCCTGAAAAGCGAAGTTGGGAAGAGATGACAACCTAAGGCTTTGGCAGGTCCGATAAGTTCAGTGTGTGTCCAGCTGGAGGGGGTGGGTCGGGAGGTCCAGGCTTGGCTGTGACAGAAAGGGCATGAGTGCCCAGGGCATCCTGCAGAATTGGGGTACAGTCAAGTGGCAAAAAGGTTGATCCTCATTTGGGGTTTCTGGTTACCCCAGAAGGCAATGGTTTTTCTTATGGAGGGCAGGCAGAGGGCTGCATTATAGTTCTGGAATTGCCAGACTGGAGGGCTTGTGGGCCAGGAGTTGAGGACAGAAGTCTGAGAACACAAGCAACCTTAGGTTTCTGGGCGAGGGCATGGCAGGTACGCTCTGCAGAGCTGAATCGAGATCTCGTGCATCTGAAATCAGGTGAGGATCTGACGAACGCTCAGGTTGGAGTTTCTGTCCCTTATGTCCCTCTTCATGAAGAGGTGGTGGATCACGAGGCCATGGAATTTTTTCCCATGATGGGAGTTGTGAGATTCTCCAAACCGTAAAGATTCTTCTGCAGGACTATTGAGACCTGTTGTTTGGCTCCAGGACTTCCCATACAGATCGATTCCGAGTAGGGTTCTAAGGATGGATGGCTGGGAAGCCCGACTCTCATTCCTCTTGTGTCCTAGTGACAAGACAGGTTAGATCTACTGGATCTGGGGGAGAAACCAAGAGGGTTGAGTTGAAATGGACTCTTTTGTGGATGGGTCCTAATGTGGGTTTGTGTCCATGGAGAACTTGGAATGAGACAGTGGCACAGGGTCCCTGAAGGGTTCTCCTAACCAGAGGCTTTGACACAGCTCCACCTTGCAAGATTCACACGTGGAGACGAGATTTGCACTGATGGGTGCCTCAAGAAACAGCCATATTCTGCTATTGGAATCCAGGCCGCTGAGGAGAGATGCCTGGACAACAAAGCAATGGATCCGATTAGGATCTAGGGGCCTGCTTATTCCAATTTACCTCAGGGGACATCTGTCCACGGTTCTAAGTGCAGGTAGATGCTCAGCTGGTGTCAGACCGCCCCTGTTTTTCCTGGCTGGTCAACACTATTGGGATGGCCCCGGGCACTTGGAGGTTTATCATCCTCTTTCTAGGTTTGTGGCCAATGGAATGAGCAGAATTCCCAGGTACAGTCCTCAGGTTTGGCTCCAAGAACCTGTGCCTGTAGGTTTTCTGGGCCAGGGCTGTGGGAACAGTTGTCTGAAAACACAAACTCGGCTTAGGTTTCGGGTCATAGGTATTGCAGGACTGATCTACAGACCGTGAGGAGAACTCTTCAGGGTTTGAACAAGGCGGCGAGTGTTAGACACTTGCTCAAGATTTTGTCTCTGGATATTGTGTCACTGATGGCCGTGGAATGTCCGGTTGGCCTCATTGGCCATGGACGAGTCTTCCTCTCTGGGCATTTGGCCCAATCCCAAGAGTTTGGGGCTATTCTTTGAGATGGGAGGAGTCCGTTTGGTTTTGTTTTTACCTCAGGTGTCCCACCAAAAGAGAGTTTCCAGAGCAGAGCCGTGGGGAGGGGCGACTGGACAACCAGAAATCTGGTTAAAACTTGGGGCCGAGGGGCATGGCAAGCCCATTATGACGTCTAATGGTCTTACTAGAGGACAGGACTCACGCTGAGGGTCACAATGCGTGTTTGTGCCCTCTTCGTACTCAAGCATGGGCGGGGCCTCATGGTGATGCTGGTTTCTCCTACACTGAACGTGGGACAACATGCCAACCACAAGGTTTCTTGCAATAGGGAAGGAGGTGTTCTGATTTCTGCATCACATTCACCACTTGGCGGCGTGTGGAGTTAAGGTCTATGTTCTGAAGCCTGAGAAGCTAGGTTGGGAATAGATGACGAGCGAAGGCCATGGCGAGTCTGTTGTGCTCAGTGTACGGTCAGCTATCTGGGTGTTGGTCAGGAAGTCCGGGCTCAGGCTATGTCAGACATTTTATTAGTGCCCAGATTTCTCGATATAATTTGTGTACAGAAGGGGGCCATGTAGGTCTATCCTCATTTGGGGTGTCTGGGAAGCTCCATAGGGCAACATTTTGTTTTCTTTCTGGAGGGCAGGCAGAGTGCTGCTTGTGGGTCCAGAATTGCCAAACGTGAGGTCTTGGGGGCCAGGAGTGTGAGGACGGACATTGGAGAACAGAAGTTTCACATAGGTTTAAGGGTGTGGGCAAGGCCGGCATACTCTGCAGAGCTGAATCGAGATGCCGTGCATCTGAATTCAGGGTGAGGATCAGACTTTGGCTCAGGTTGGAGTTCCTGTCCATGATTTCCCCTTCAGAAATGGGGTGGGCACTTCAGAAAACCATCACGGTTTTCCCACGTTGGGTGTTGTGAGATGCTCCAAAACACAAGGATTCCCTCTGCAGGACATGTGAGACCTTTTGGATGGGTCCAGGACGTTGCATATGGAATGACACCAGAGCAGGGTTCTAAGGGCGGAGCCCTGGTCAACCCGCCTCACATCTCAATTGTCTCCTAGTGACAAGACAGGTTCTATCTGCTGGCTCTGGGGGAGCATCCGAGAAGCCAGAGTTGAAATGGACTCTCCTGCGGATGGATCCTAATGTGGTTTTGTGTCCATGGAGACCTTGGAAAGGGGTGGTGGCACTGGGCCCTGAAGGATTCTCCTAACCGGAAGTTTTGACAGAGTTCCAGCCTGCTATTTTCCCATGTCGAGACGAGATTTGCCTCCGGAAACCCACGCATGCTGGTATTTGAAAACATGCCTCTGAGGAGAGATGCCTGGAAACCAAAGGAATGGATCCGATTACGGCCTAGGGACCTGTGAGGTTCAATCTACTACCCTGGTGACATCCAACTACGGTATGAGTGGAGGTAGATGCTCAGCTGTTGCCAGACGCCCTTGTTTGTCCCGGGCGGCCTACACAATTGCGATGGTTTCAGGGACTGTGGAGGTTTCTCCTAATTTGGAGGCATGTGGTCAAGTGAATGGGCAGAATTCCAGTGGAGTGGGCAGGCACAGACCTGATGTGTGGCTCCAGGGGCCCCAGCCTGGAGGGTGTGTGGGCCAGGACTGGGGATAGATCTGAAAACACTAACTCGGCTTACGTTTGGGGATATAAGTATGGCAGGCCCGATCTACAGACCGTGTGAACTCTTCGGGATATGAAGAAAGAGTGAGTGTGAGGCATTTATTCAGGCTTTTGTCTCTGGATTTTGTGTCAACAATGGCCGTGGAATGTCAAGGAGGCCTCAAGGGCCATGGATGAGTCTTCCTCTCTGTGGATTTGGCACAAACCCAATTGTTTTGGGTCCATCTTGGGGATGGGAGGAGTTATTTCTGTTTGGTTACCTCAGGTGTCCCACCAAAAGAGAGATTTCAAAGCAGAGCCCTGGGGAGGGGCGAATGGACAAACCGAACTATGGTTAGTTCCAGCCACTGAGAGGCCTTCCTTGAGGACAGAACTCACGCTGAGGATCACAATGTGTGTTTATGCTTTCTAGGTGCTCAAGCATGGGCGGGAATCATGGTCCACACTGTTGCTCCTACACTGAACGTTGGGCTCCATGCCAATCCCATGTATTCTTGCAATGGGGAAGTAGTATATCGGATTTTTTCATCTCTTTCACCGCTGGGCCGTGATTGGAGTTAAGGTCTAGGTTGTGTAGTCTGAAAACCGAGCTTGGGAAGAGATGGCGACTTAAGTCCATGTCAGGTCCGACGTGCTCAGTGTGGAGCCAGCTCGCTGAGTGTTGGTCGGGAGGTTCAGGCCTAGGCTGCGTCAGACCAGGCATAAGTTTACAGGGTATATTGTATAATTGGGGGAGAGTCGAGTGCCGTGCAGCTTGATCCTCATTTAGCGTTTCTGGGTTGCCCCAAGGGCAAGGTCTTTCTTCTGGAGGGCAGGCAGAGTGCTGCTTTGTGGCTCCGGAATTCCCAAACTGGATGCCCTTTGGGCAAGGAGTGTGAGGACGGAAGAATAAGAACACAAGTTAGGCGTAGGTTTCGTGACGAGGGCACGGCAGGCACTCTCTGCAGATCTGAATCGGGACTTCGTGCATCTGAAGTCAGGGAGAGGTTCAGACCTAGGCTCAGGTTGGAGTTTCTGTCCATTATGGCCCTTTCTTGAAGGGGGCAGCATCTCGAGGCCATGGAGGTTTACCCAGGAGGGGAGTTGGGATATGCTCCAAGCCACAAGGATTTTTTCTGATCAACCATTGAGATCTGTTGGATCGCTCCAGGATGTTTCATACGGAACGACAGCAAAGCAGGGATCGAAGGATGGAACCCTGGGCAGACTGACTCGATTCTAACTGTCTCCTAGTTAAAGACATTTTTGACATGCTAGCTCTAGGGGAGCAACGGAGGGGGCTGAGTTGAAATGGACTCTCCTGCGGATGGGTCCTAATGTGGTTTTGTGTGCATGGAGACCTTGGCACGGGGCGGTGGCACACGGACCCTGAATGCTTCTCCTAACCAGAGGATTTGCGTCATCTCCAAAAGACAAGTTTCCCATGTGGAGACTAGATTTGATCTGATTGGTGCCTCAGGAAAGCCCCACATGCTGATATTGGAAACCAGGCCTCTGATGAGAGATAGCAGGAAACCAAATCAATGGACCCCTTAGGGCCTAGGGCCCTGTCCCGTTCAATCTCCTTCTCTGGGAACATCCATCTACAGTATGAGTGGAGATGGATGCTCAGCTGGTTCCAGGCAGCCCTTTTTTGTCCTGGGCGTTCTATACTATTGGGATGGCCTTGGGGACTTTAGAGGTTTCTCCTAGTTTGTATGATTGTGGTCAATGGAAGGGGCAGAATTCCCGTGGAGTTGAGAGGCACAGACCTGATGTGTGGCTCCAGGGTCCCCAGGCTGGAGGGTATGGAAGCCAGGAATGTGGGGATAGAAGTCTGAAAACACACACTCGGCTTGTTTGGGGACGTTGGTATGGCAGTCACGATCTACAGACCGTGAGGGGAACTCTTTGGGATATGAAGAAAGAGCGAGTGTGAGGCGCTTATTCAGGCTTTTGTCTCAGGATTTTGTGTCAACGATGGGCGTGGAATGTCGGGGAGGCCTCCTGGACCATGGATGAGTCTTCCTCTCTGTGGATTTGGCCCGATCCCAATTTGGGGGCCAATCTGTGGGATGGGAGGAGTCCTTTCAGTTTGGTTACTTCATTCTAAAGCAGAGCACTGGGGAGGGGCGAATGGACAACACGAACTATGGTTAAAAATTGGGGCCTAGGTGCATGGCAAGCCCAATATTCTGTCTCTTGGTCCAGCCTCTGAGAGACCTTACTTGGGGACTGGGCTCACGCTGAGGGTCACAATGCGTATTTGTGACCAACGAGGCCCTCAAGCATGGCGGGGTCAAAGGGCCACACTGCTATCAACTACACTGAACGTTGGGCAACACGCCAACCACAAGATTTCTTGCCATGGGGAAGGATTTCTGATTTCTGCCTCATGTTCAACCCTGGAGTGATTGGAGAAAACGTCTAGGTTCTGAAGCTGAAAACCGAAGTTGGGAAGAGATGACAACCTAAGGCTTTGGCAGGTCCGATAAGTTCAGTGTGTGTCCAGCTGGAGGGGGTGGGTCGGGAGGTCCAGGCTTGGCTGATACAGAAAGGGCATGAGTGCCCAGGGCATCCTGCAGAATTGGGGTACAGTCAAGTGGCAAAAAGGTTGATCCTCATTTGGGGTTTCTGGTTACCCCAGAAGGCAATGGTTTTTCTTATGGAGGGCTGGCAGAGGGCTGCATTATAGTTCTGGAATTGCCAGACTGGAGGGCTTGTGGGCCAGGAGTTGAGGACAGAAGTCTGAGAACACAAGCAACCTTAGGTTTCTGGGCGAGGGCATGGCAGGTACGCTCTGCAGAGCTGAATCGAGATCTCGTGCATCTGAAATCAGGTGAGGATCTGACGAACGCTCAGGTTGGAGTTTCTGTCCCTTATGTCCCTCTTCATGAAGAGGTGGTGGATCACGAGGCCATGGAATTTTTTCCCATGATGGGAGTTGTGAGATTCTCCAAACCGTAAAGATTCTTCTGCAGGACTATTGAGACCTGTTGGTTGGCTCCAGGACTTCCCATACAGATCGATTCCGAGCAGGGTTCTATGGATGGATGGCTGGGAAGCCCGACTCTCATTCCTCTTGTGTCCTAGTGACAAGACAGGTTAGATCTGTCGGATCTGGGGGAGAAACCAAGAGGGTTGATTTGAAATGGACTCTCTTGTGGATGGGTCCTAATGTGGGTTTGTGTCCATGGAGAACTTGGAATGAGACAGTGGCACAGGGTCCCTGAATGGTTCTCCTAACCAGAGGCTTTGACACAGCTCCACCGTGCAAGATACAGACGTGGAGACGAGATTTGTTCTGATGGGTGCCTCAAGAAACAGCCATATTCTGCTATTGGTTTCCAGGCCGCTGAGGAGAGATGCCTGGACAACAAAGCAATGGATCCGATTAGGATCTAGGGGCCTGCTTATTCCAATTTACCTCAGGGGACATCTGTCCACGGGTCTAAGTGCAGGTAGAGGCTCAGCTGGTGTCAGACCGCCCTTGTTTTCCCTGGCTGGTCAACACTATTGGGATGGCCCCGGGCACTTGGAGGTTTATCATCCTCTTTCTAGGTTTGTGGCCAATGGAATGAGCAGAATTCCCAGGTACAGTCCTCAGGTTTGGCTCTAAGAACCTGTGCCTGTAGGTTTTGTGGGCCAGGGCTGTGGGAATAGTTGTCTGAAAACACAAACTCGGCTTAGGTTTCGGGTCATAGGTATTGCAGGACTGATCTACAGACCGTGAGGAGAACTCTTCAGGGTTTGAACAAGGCGGCGAGTGTTAGACACTTGCTCAAGATTTTGTCTCTGGATATTGTGTCACTGATGGCCGTGGAATGTCCGGGTGGCCTCATGGGCCATGGACGAGTCTTCCTCTCTGGGCATTTGGCCCAATCCCAAGAGTTTGGGGCTATTCTTTGAGATGGGAGGAGTCCGTTTGGTTTTGTTTTTACCTCAGGTGTCCCACCAAAAGAGAGTTTCCAGAGCAGAGCCCTGGGGAGGGGCGACTGGACAACCAGAAATCTGGTTAAAACTTGGGGCCGAGGGGCATGGCAAGCCCATTATGACGTCTAATGGTCTTACTAGAGGACAGGACTCACGCTGAGGGTCACAATGCGTGTTTGTGCCCTCTTCGTACTCAAGGATGGGCGGGGCCTCATGGTGATGCTGGTTTCTCCTACACTGAACGTGGGACAACATGCCAAACACAAGGTTTCTTGCAATAGGGAAGGAGGTGTTCTGATTACTACATCACATTCACCACTTGGCGGCGTGTGGTGTTAAGGTCTATGTTCTGAAGCCTGAGAAGCTAGGTTGGGAATAGATGACGAGCTATGCCATGGCGAGTCTGTTGTGCTCAGTGTACGGTCAGCTATCTGGGTGTTGGTCAGGAAGTCCGTGCTCAGGCTATGTCAGACATTTTATTAGTGCCCAGATTTCTCGATATAATTTGTGTACAGAAGGGGGCCATGTAGGTCTATCCTCATTTGGGGTGTCTGGGAAGCTCCATAGGGCAACATTTTGTTTTTTTTCTGGAGGGCAGGCAGAGTGCTGCTTGTGGGTCCAGAATTGCCAAACGTGAGGTCTTGGGGGCCAGGAGTGTGAGGACGGACATTGGAGAACAGAAGTTTCACATAGGTTTAAGGGTGTGGGCAAGGCCGGCATACTCTGCAGAGCTGAATCGAGATGCCGTGCATCTGAATTCAGGGTGAGGATCAGACTATGGCTCAGGTTGGAGTTCCTGTCCATGATTTCCCCTTCAGAAATGGGGTGGGCACTTCAGAAAACCATCACGGTTTTCCCACGTTGGGTGTTGTGAGATGCTCCAAAACGCAAGGATTCCCTCTGCAGGACATGTGAGACCTTTTGGATGGGTCCAGGACGTTGCATATGGAATGACGCCAGAGCAGGGTTCTAAGGGCGGAGCCCTGGGCAACCCGCCTCACATCTCAATTGTCTCCTAGTGACAAGACAGGTTCTATCTGCTGGCTCTGGGGGAGCATCCGAGAAGCCAGAGTTGAAATGGACTCTCCTGCGGATGGATCCTAATGTGGTTTTGTGTCCATGGAGACCTTGGAAAGGGGTGGTGGCACTGGGCCCTGAAGGATTCTCCTAACCGGAAGTTTTGACAGAGTTCCAGCCTGCTATTTTCCCATGTCGAGACGAGATTTGCCTCCGGAAACCCACGCATGCTGGTATTTGAAAACATGCCTCTGAGGAGAGATGCCTGGAAACCAAAGGAATGGATCCGATTACGGCCTAGGGACCTGTGAGGTTCAATCTACTACCCTGGTGACATCCAACTACGGTATGAGTGGAGGTAGATGCTCAGCTGTTGCCAGACGCCCTTGTTTGTCCCGGGCGGCCTACACAATTGCGATGGTTTCAGGGACTGTGGAGGTTTCTCCTAATTTGGAGGCATGTGGTCAAGTGAATGGGCAGAATTCCAGTGGAGTGGGCAGGCACAGACCTGATGTGTGGCTCCAGGGGCCCCGCCTGGAGGGTGTGTGTGCCAGGACTGGGGATAGATCTGAAAACACTAACTCGGCTTACGTTTGGGGACATAAGTATGGCAGGCCCGATCTACAGACCGTGTGAACTCTTCGGGATATGAAGAAAGAGTGAGTGTGAGGCATTTATTCAGGCTTTTGTCTCTGGATTTTGTGTCAACAATGGCCGTGGAATGTCAAGGAGGCCTCAAGGGCCATGGATGAGTCTTCCTCTCTGTGGATTTGGCACGAACCCAATTGTTTTGGGTCCATCTTGGGGATGGGAGGAGTTATTTCTGTTTGGTTACCTCAGGTGTCCCACCAAAAGAGAGATTTCAAAGCAGAGCCCTGGGGAGGGGCGAATGGACAAACCGAACTATGGTTAGTTCCAGCCACTGAGAGGCCTTCCTTGAGGACAGAACTCACGCTGAGGATCACAATGTGTGTTTATGCTTCCTAGGTGCTCAAGCATGGGCGGGAATCATGGTCCACACTGTTGCTCCTACACTGAACGTTGGGCTCCATGCCAATCCCATGTATTCTTGCAATGGGGAAGTAGTATATCGGATTTTTTCATCTCTTTCACCGCTGGGCCGTGATTGGAGTTAAGGTCTAGGTTGTGTAGTCTGAAAACCGAGCTTGGGAAGAGATGGCGACTTAAGTCCATGTCAGGTCCGACGTGCTCAGTGTGGAGCCAGCTCGCTGAGTGTTGGTCGGGAGGTTCAGGCCTAGGCTGCGTCAGACCAGGCATAAGTTTACAGGGTATATTGTATAATTGGGGGAGAGTCGAGTGCCGTGCAGCTTGATCCTCATTTAGCGTTTCTGGGTTGCCCCAAGGGCAACGTCTTTCTTCTGGAGGGCAGGCAGAGTGCTGCTTTGTGGCTCCGGAATTCCCAAACTGGATGCCCTTTGGGCAAGGAGTGTGAGGACGGAAGAATAAGAACACAAGTTAGGCGTAGGTTTCGTGACGAGGGCACGGCAGGCACTCTCTTCAGATCTGAATCGGGACGTCGTGGATCTGAAGTCAGGGAGAGGTTCAGACCTAGGCTCAGGTTGGAGTTTCTGTCCATTATGGCCCTTTCTTGAAGGGGGCAGCATCTCGAGGCCATGGAGGTTTACCCAGGAGGGGAGTTGGGATATGCTCCAAGCCACAAGGATTTTTTCTGATCAACCATTGAGTTCTGTTGGATCGCTCCAGGATGTTTCATACGGAACGACAGCAAAGCAGGGATCGAAGGATGGAACCCTGGGCAGACTGACTCGATTCTAACTGTCTCCTAGTTAAAGACATTTTTGATATGCTAGCTCTAGGGGAGCAACGGAGGGGGCTGAGTTGAAATGGACTCTCCTGCGGATGGGTCCTAATGTGGTTTTGTGTGCATGGAGACCTTGGCACAGGACGGTGGCACACGGACCCTGAATGTTTCTCCTAAGCAGAGGTTTTACGTCATCTCCAAAAGACAAGTTTCCCATGTGGAGACTAGATTTGATCTGATTGGTGCCTCAGGAAAGCCCCACATGCTGATATTGGAAACCAGGCCTCTGATGAGAGATAGCAGGAAACCAAATCAATGGACCCCATTAGGGCCTAGGGCCCTGTCCCGTTCAATCTCCTTCTCTGGAAACATCCATCTATAGTATGAGTGGAGATGGATGCTCAGCTGGTTCCAGGCAGCCCTTGTTTGTCCTGGGCGTTCTATACTATTGGGATGGCCTTGGGGACTTTAGAGGTTTCTCCTAGTTTGTATGATTGTGGTCAATGGAAGGGACAGTATTCCCGTGGAGTTGAGAGGCACAGACCTGATGTGTGGCTCCAGGGTCCCCAGGCTGGAGGGTATGGAAGCCAGGAATGTGGGGATAGAAGTCTGAAAACACACACTCGGCTTGTTTTGGGGACGTTGGTATGGCAGTCCCGATATACACACCGTGAGGGGAACTCTTTGGATATGAAGAAAGAGCAAGTGTGAGGCGCTTATTCAGGCTTTTGTCTCTGCATTTTGTGTCAACAATGGGCGTGGAATGTCGGGGAGGCCTCCTGGGCCATGGATGAGTCTTCCTCTCTGTGGATTTGGCCCGATCCCAATTTGGGGGCCAATCTGTGGGATGGGAGGAGTCCTTTCAGTTTGGTTACCTCATTCTAAATCTGAGTACTGGGGAGGGGCGAATGGACAACACGAACTATGGTTAAAAATTGGGGCCTAGGGGCATGGCAAGCCCAATATGCCGTTTCTTGGTCCAGCCACTGAGAGACCTTACTTGGGGACTGGGCTCACGCTGAGGGTCACAATGCGTATTTGTGACCAACGCGGCCCTCAAGCAGGGCGGGGTCAAAGGGCCACACTGCTATCAACTACACTGAACGTTGGGCAACACGCCAAACACAAGATTTCTTGCCATGGGGAAGGATTTCTGATTTCTGCCTCATGTTCAACCCTGGAGTGATTGGAGAAAACGTCTAGGTTCTGAAGCCTGAAAACCGAAGTTGGGAAGAGATGACAACCTAAGGCTTTGGCAGGTCCGATATGTTCAGTGTGTGTCCAGCTGGAGGGGGTGGGTCGGGAGGTCCATGCTCAGGCTGTGACAGAAAGGGCATGAGTGCCCAGGGCATCCTGCAGAATTGGGGTACAGTCAAGTGGCAAAAAGGTTGATCCTCATTTGGGGTTTCTGGTTACCCCAGAAGGCAATGGTTTTTCTTATGGAGGGCAGGCAGAGGGCTGCATTATAGATCTGGAATTGCCAGACTGGAGGGCTTGTGCGCCAGGAGTTGAGGACAGAAGTCTGAGAACACAAGCAACCTTAGGTTTCTGAGCGAGGGCATGGCAGGTACGCTCTGCAGAGCTGAATCGAGATCTCGTGCATCTGAAATCAGGTGAGGATCTGACGAACGCTCAGGTTGGAGTTTCTGTCCCTTATGTCCCTCTTCATGAAGAGGTGGTGGATCACGAGGCCATGGAATTTTTTCCCACGATGGGAGTTGTGAAATTCTCCAAACCGTAAAGATTCTTCTGCAGGCCTATTGAGACCTGTTGGTTGGCTCCAGGACTTCCCATACAGATCGATTCTGAGTAGGGTTCTAAGGATGGGAAGCCAGACTCTCATTCCTCTTGTGTCCTATTGACAAGACAGTTTAAATCTGCTGGATCTGGGGGAGAAACCAAGAGGGTTGAGTTGAAATGGACTCTCTTGTGGATGGGTCCTAATGTGGGTTTGTGTCCATGGAGACCTTGGAATGAGACAGTGGGACAGGGTTCCTGAAGGGTTCTCCTAACCAGAGGCTTTGACACAGCTCCACCGTGCAAGATTCACACGTGGAGACGAGATTTGTTCTGATGGGTGCCTCAAGAAACAGCCATATTCTGCTATTGGAATCCAGGCCTCTGAGGAGAGATGCCTGGACAACAAAGCAATGGATCCGATTAGGATCTAGGGGCCTGCTTATTCCAATTTACCTCAGGGGACATCTGTCCACGGGTCTAAGTGCAGGTAGAGGCTCAGCTGGTGTCAGACGGCCCCTGTTTTTCCTGGCTGGTCAACACTATTGGGATGGCCCCGGGCACTTGGAGGTTTATCATCCTCTTTCTAGGTTTGTGGCCAATGGAATGAGCAGAATTCCCAGGTACAGTCCTCAGGTTTGGCTCCAAGAACCTGTGCCTGTAGGTTTTGTGGGCCAGGGCTGTGGGGACAGTTGTCTGAAAACACAAACTCGGCTTAGGTTTCGGGTCGTAGGTATTGCAGGACTGATCTACAGACCGTGAGGAGAACTCTTCAGGTTATGAACAAGGCGGCGAGTGTGAGACACTTGCTCAAGATTTGGTCTATGGATATTGTGTCACTGATGGCCGTGGAATGTCCGGGTGGCCTCATGGGCCATGGACGAGTCTTCCTCTCTGGGCATTTGGCCCAATCCCAAGAGTTTGGGGCTATTCTTTGAGATGGGAGGAGTCCGTTTTGTTTTGTTTTTACCTCAGGTGTCCCACCAAAAGAGAGTTTCCAGAGCAGATCCCTGGGGAGGGGCGACTGGACAACCAGAAATCTGGTTAAAACTTGGGGCCGAGGGGCATGGCAAGCCCATTATGACGTCTAATGGTCTTACTAGAGGACAGGACTCACGCTGAGGGTCACAATGCGTGTTTGTGCCCTCTTCGTACTCAAGCATGGGCGGGGCCTCATGGTGATGCTGGTTTCTCCTACACTGAACGTGGGACAACATGCCAACCACAAGGTGTCTTGCAATAGGGAAGGAGGTGTTCTGATTTCTGCATCACATTCACCACTTGGCGGCGTGTGGAGTTAAGGTCTATGTTCTGACGCCTGAGAAGCTAGGTTGGGAATAGATGACGAGCTAAGGCCATGGCGAGTCTGTTGTGCTCAGTGTACGGTCAGCTATCTGGGTGTTGGTCAGGAAGTCCGGGCTCAGGCTATGTCAGACATTTTATTAGTGCCCAGATTTGTCGATATGATTTGTGTACAGAAGGGGGCCATGTAGGTCTATCCTCATTTGGGGTGTCTGGGAAGCTCCATAGGGCAACATTTTGTTTTTTTTCTGGAGGGCAGGCAGAGTGCTGCTTGTGGGTCCAGAATTGCCAAACGTGAGGTCTTGGGGGCCAGGTGTGTGAGGACGGACATTGGAGAACAGAAGTTTCACATAGGTTTAAGGGCGTGGGCAAGGCCGGCATACTCTGCAGAGCTGAATCGAGATGCCGTGCATCTGAATTCAGGCTGAGGATCAGACTTTGGCTCAGGTTGGAGTTCCTGTCCATGATTTCCCCTTCAGAAATGGGGTGGGCACTTTAGAAAGCCATCACGGTTTTCCCACGTTGGGTGTTGTGAGATGCTCCAAAACGCAAGGATTCCCTCTGCAGGACATGTGAAAACTTTTGGATGGGTCCAGGACGTTGCATATGGAATGACGCCAGAGCAGGGTTCTAAGGGCGGAGCCCTGGGCAACCCGCCTCACATCTCAATTGTCTCCTAGCGACAAGACAGGTTCTATCTGCTGGCTCTGGGGGAGCAACCGAGAAGCCAGAGTTGAAATGGACTCTCCTGCGGATGGATCCTAATGTGGGTTTGTGTCCATGGAGACCTTGGAAAGGGGTCGTGGCACCGAGCCCTGAAGGATTCTCCTAACCGGAAGTTTTGACAGAGTTCCAGCCTGCTATTTTCCCATGTAGAGATGAGATTTGCCTCCGGAAACCCACGCATGCTGGTATTTGAAAACATGCCTCTGAGGAGAGATGCCTGGAAACCAAAGGAATGGATTCGATTACGGCCTAGGGACCTGTGAGGTTCAATCTACTACCCTGGTGACATCCAACTACGGTATGAGTGGAGGTAGATGCTCAGCTGTTGTCAGACGCCCTTGTTTGTCCCGGGCGGCCTACACAATTGCGATGGTTTCAGGGACTGTGGAGGTTTCTCCTAATTTGGAGGCATGTGGTCAAGTGAATGGGCAGAATTCCAGTGGAGTGGGCAGGCACAGACCTGATGTGTGGCTCCAGGGGCCCCAGCCTGGAGGGTGTGTGGGCCAGGACTGGGGATAGATCTGAAAACACTAACTCGGCTTACGTTTGGGGACATAAGTATGGCAGGCCCGATCTACAGACCGTGTGAACTCTTCGGGATATGAAGAAAGAGTGAGAGTGAGGCATTTATTCAGGCTTTTGTCTCTGGATTTTGTGTCAACAATGGCCGTGGAATGTCAAGGAGGCCTCAAGGGCCATGGATGAGTCTTCCTCTCTGTGGATTTGGCACGAACCCAATTGTTTTGGGTCCATCTTGGGGATGGGAGGAGTTATTTCAGTTTGGTTACCTCAGGTGTCCCACCAAAAGAGAGATTTCAAAGCAGAGCCCTGGGGAGGGGCGAATGGACAAACCGAACTATGGTTAGTTCCAGCCACTGAGAGGCCTTCCTTGAGGACAGAACTCATGCTGAGGATCACAATGTGTGTTTATGCTTTCTAGGTGCTCAAGCATGGGCGGGAATCATGGTCCACACTGTTGCTCCTACACTGAACGTTGGGCTCCATGCCAATCCCATGTATTCTTGCAATGGGGAAGTAGTATATCGGATTTTTTCATCTCTTTCACAGCTGGGCCGTGATTGGAGTTAAGGTCTAGGTTGTGTAGTCTGAAAACCGAGCTTGGGAAGAGATGGCGACTTAAGTCCATGTCAGGTCCGACGTGCTCAGTGTGGAGCCAGCTCGCTGAGTGTTGGTCGGGAGGTTCAGGCCTAGGCTGCGTCAGACCAGGCATAAGTTTACAGGGTATATTGTATAATTGGGGGAGAGTCGAGTGCCGTGCAGCTTGATCCTCATTTAGCGTTTCTGGGTTGCCCCAAGGGCAACGTCTTTCTTCTGGAGGGCAGGCAGAGTGCTGCTTTGTGGCTCCGGAATTCCCAAACTGGATGCCCTTTGGGCAAGGAGTGTGAGGACGGAAAAATAAGAACACAAGTTAGGCGTAGGTTTCGTGACGAGGGCACGGCAGGCACTCTCTGCAGATCTGAATCGGGACTTCGTGCATCTGAAGTCAGGGAGAGGTTCAGACCTAGGCTCAGGTTGGAGTTTCTGTCCATTATGGCCCTTTCGTGAAGGGGGCAGCATCTCGAGGCCATGGAGGTTTACCCAGGAGGGGAGTTGGGATATGCTCCAAGCCACAAGGACTTTTTCTGATCAACCATTGAGATCTGTTGGATCGCTCCAGGATGTTTCATACGGAACGACAGCAAAGCAGGGATCGAAGGATGGAACCCTGGGCAGACTGACTCGATTCTAACTGTCTCCTAGTTAAAGACATTTTTGATATGCTAGCTCTAGGGGAGCAACGGAGGGGGCTGAGTTGAAATGGATCCTCCTGCGGATGGGTCCTAATGTGGTTTTGTGTGCATGGAGACCTTGGCACGGGGCGGTGGCACACGGACCCTGAATGCTTCTCCTAAGCAGAGGTTTTGCGTCATCTCCAAAAGACAAGTTTCCCATGTGGAGACTTGATTTGATCTGATTGGTGCCTCAGGAAAGCCCCACATGCTGATATTGGAAACCAGGCCTCTGATGAGAGATAGCAGGAAACCAAAACAATGGACCCCATTAGGGCCTAGGGCCCTGTCCCGTTCAATCTCCTTCTCTGGGAACATCCATCTACAGTATGAGTGGAGATGGATGCTCAGCTGGTTCCAGGCAGCCCTTTTTTGTCCTGGGCGTTCTATACTATTGGGATGGCCTTGGGGACTTTAGAGGTTTCTCCTAGTTTGTATGATTGTGGTCAATGGAAGGGGCAGAATTCCCGTGGAGTTGAGAGGCACAGACCTGATGTGTGGCTCCAGGGTCCCCAGGCTGGAGGGTATGGAAGCCAGGAATGTGGGGATAGAAGTCTGAAAACACACACTCGGCTTGTTTTGGGGATGTTGGTATAGCAGTCCCGATCTACAGACCGTGAGGGGAACTCTTTGGGATATGAAGAATGAGCGAGTGTGAGGCACTTATTCAGGCTTTTGTCTCAGGATTTTGTGTCAACGATGGGCGTGGAATGTCGGGGAGGCCTCATGGGCCATGGATGAGTCTTCCTCTCTTTGGTTTGGCCCGATCCCATTTTGGGGGCCAATCTGTGGGATGGGAGGAGTCCTTTCAGTTTGGTTACCTCATTCTAAAGCAGAGCACTGGGGAGGGGCGAATGGACAACACGAACTATGGTTAAAAATTGGGGCCTAGGGGCATGGCAAGCCCAATATGCTGTCTCTTGGTCCAGCCACTGAGAGACCTTACTTGGGGACTGGGCTCACGCTGAGGGTCACAATGCGTATATGTGAACAACGCGGCCCTCAAGCATGGCGGGGTCAAAGGGCCACACTGCTATCAACTACACTGAACGTTGGGCAACACGCCAACCACAAGATTTCTTGCCATGGGGAAGGATTTCTGATTTCTGCCTCATGTTCAACCCTGGAGTGATTGGAGAAAACGTCTAGGTTCTGAAGCCTGAAAACCGAAGTTGGGAAGAGATGACAACCTAAGACTTTGGCAGGTCCGATATGTTCAGTGTGTGTCCAGCTGGAGGGGGTGGGTCGGGAGGTCCAGGCTCAGGCTGTGACAGAAAGGGCATGAGTGCCCAGGGCATCCAGCAGAATTGGGGTACAGTCAAGTGGCAAAAAGGTTGATCCTCATTTGGGGTTTCTGGTTACCCCAGAAGGCAATGGTTTTTCTTATGGAAAGCAGGCAGAGGGCTGCATTTTAGTTCTGGAATTGCCAGACTGGAGGGCTTGTGGTCCAGGAGTTGAGGACAGAAGTCTGAGAACACAAGCAACCTTAGGTTTCTGGGCGAGGGCATGGCAGGTACGCTCTGCAGAGCTGAATCGAGATCTCGTGCATCTGAAATCAGGTGAGGATCTGACGAACGCTCAGGTTGGAGTTTCTGTCCCTTATGTCCCTCTTCATGAAGAGGTGGTGGATCACGAGGCCATGGAATTTTTTCCCACGATGGGAATTGTGAGATTCTCCAAACCGTAAAGATTCTTCTGCAGGACTATTGAGACCTGTTGGTTGGCTCCAGAACTTCCCATACAGATCGATTCCGAGTAGGGTTCTAAGGATGGATGGCTGGGAAGCCCGACTCTCATTCCTCTTGTGTCCTAGTGACAAGACAGGTTAGATCTGCTGGATCTGGGGGAGAAACCAAGAGGGTTGAGTTGAAATGGACTCTCTTGTGGATGGGTCCTAATGTGGATTTGTGTCCATGGAGACCTAGGAATGAGACAGTGGGACAGGGTTCCTGAAGGGTTCTCCTAACCAGAGGCTTTGACACAGCTCCACCGTGCAAGATTCACACGTGGAGACGAGATTTGTTCTGATGGGTGCCTCAAGAAACAGCCATATTCTGCTATTGGAATCCAGGCCTCTGAGGAGAGATGCCTGGACAACAAAGCAATGGATTCGATTAGAATCTAGGGGCCTGTTTATTCCAATTAACCTCAGGGGACATCTGTCCACGGGTCTAAGTGCAGGTAGAGGCTCAGCTGGTGTCAGACCGCCCCTGTTTTTCCTGGCTGGTCAACACTATTGGGATGGCCCCGGGCACTTGGAGGTTTATCATCCTCTTTCTAGGTTTGTGGCCAATGGAATGAGCAGAATTCCCAGGTACAGTCCTCAGGTTTGGCTCCAAGAACCTGTGCCTGTAGGTTTTGTGGGCCAGGGCTGTGGGGACAGTTGTCTGAAAACACAAACTCGGCTTAGGTTTCGGGTCGTAGGTATTGCAGGACTGATCTACAGACCGTGAGGAGAAGTCTTCAGGGTATGAACAAGGCGGCGAGTGTGAGACACTTGCTCAAGATTTTGTCTCTGGATATTGTGTCACTGATGGCCGTGGAATGTCCGGGTGGCCTCATGGGCCATGGACGAGTCTTCCTCTCTGGGCATTTGGCCCAATCCCAAGAGTTTGGGGCTATTCTTTGAGATGGGAGGAGTCTGTTTGGTTTTGTTTTTACCTCAGGTGTCCCACCAAAAGAGAGTTTCCAGAGCAGAGCCCTGGGGAGGGGCGACTGGACAACCAGAAATCTGGTTAAAACTTGGGGCCGAGGGGCATGGCAAGCCCATTATGACGTCTAATGGTCTTACTGGAGGACAGAACTCACGCTGAGGGTCACAATGTGTGTTTGTGCCCTCTTCGTACTCAAGCATGGGCGGGGCCTCATGGTGATGCTGGTTTCTCCTACACTGAACGTGGGACAACATGCCAACCACAAGGTGTCTTGCAATAGGGAAGGAGGTGTTCTGATTTCTGCATCACATTCACCACTTGGCGGCGTGTGGAGTTAAGGTCTATGTTCTGAAGCCTGAGAAGCTAGATTGGGAATAGATGACGAGCTAAGGCCATGGCGAGTCTGTTGTGCTCAGTGTACGGTCAGCTATCTGGGTGTTGGTCAGGAAGTCCGGGCTCAGGCTATGTCAGACATTTTATTAGTGCCCAGATTTGTCGATATGATTTGTGTACAGAAGGGGGCCATGTAGGTCTATCCTCATTTGGG
This sequence comes from Mustela nivalis, assembly GCF_964662115.1. Lineage (NCBI taxonomy): Eukaryota > Metazoa > Chordata > Mammalia > Carnivora > Mustelidae > Mustela > Mustela nivalis. The sequence goes on from NW_028136228.1 coordinate 367,321, forward strand.
GTGTCTGGGAAGCTCCATAGGGCAACATTTTGTTTTTTTTCTGGAGGGCAGGCAGAGTGCTGCTTGTGGGTCCAGAATTGCCAAACGTGAGGTCTTGGGGGCCAGGAGTGTTGGGACGGATATTGGAGAACAGAAGTTTCACATAGGTTTAAGGGCGTGGGCAAGGCCGGCATACTCTGCAGAGCTGAATCGAGATGCCGTGCATCTGAATTCAGGCTGAGGATCAGACTTTGGCTCAGGTTGGAGTTCCTGTCCATGATTTCCCCTTCAGAAATGGGGTGGGCACTTCAGAAAGCCATCACGGTTTTCCCACGTTGGGTGTTGTGAGATGCTCCAAAACGCAAGGATTCCCTCTGCAGGACATGTGAGAACTTTTGTATTGGTCCAGGACGTTGCATATGGAATGACGCCAGAGCAGGGTTCTAAGGGCGGAGCCCTGGGCAACCCGCCTCACATCTCAATTGTCTCCTAGCGACAAGACAGGTTCTATCTGCTGGCTCTGGGGGAGCAACCGAGAAGCCAGAGTTGAAATGGACTCTCCTGCGGATGGATCCTAATGTGGGTTTGTGTCCATGGAGACCTTGGAAAGGGGTGGTGGCACCGGGCCCTGAAGGATTCTCCTAACCGGAAGTTTTGACAGAGTTCCAGCCTGCTATTTTCCCATGTCGAGATGAGATTTGCCTCCGGAAACCCACGCATGCTGGTATTTGAAAACATGCCTCTGAGGAGAGATGCCTGGAAACCAAAGGAATGGATTCGATTATGGCCTAGGGACCTGTGAGGTTCAATCTACTACCCTGGTGACATCCAACTACGGTATGAGTGGAGGTAGATGCTCAGCTGTTGTCAGACGCCCTTGTTTGTCCCGGGCGGCCTACACAATTGCGATGGTTTCAGGGACTGTGGAGGTTTCTCCTAATTTGGAGGCATGTGGTCAAGTGAATGGGCAGAATTCCAGTGGAGTGGGCAGGCACAGACCTGATGTGTGGCTCCAGGGGCCCCAGCCTGGAGGGTGTTGGGCCAGGACTGGGGATAGATCTGAAAACACTATCTCGGCTTACGTTTGGGGACATAAGTATGGCAGGCCCGATCTACAGACCGTGTGAACTCTTCGGGATATGAAGAAAGTGTGAGAGTGAGGCATTTATTCAGGCTTTTGTCTCTGGATTTTGTGTCAACAATGGCCGTGGAATGTCAAGGAGGCCTCAAGGGCCATGGATGAGTCTTCCTCTCTGTGGATTTGGCACGAACCCAATTGTTTTGGGTCTATCTTGAGGATGGGAGGAGTTATTTCAGTTTGGTTACCTCAGGTGTCCCACCAAAAGAGAGATTTCAAAGCAGAGCCCTGGGGAGGGGCGAATGGACAAACCGAACTATGGTTAATTCCAGCCACTGAGAGGCCTTCCTTGAGGACAGAACTCACGCTGAGGATCACAATGTGTGTTTATGCTTTCTAGGTGCTCAAGCATGGGCGGGAATCATGGTCCACACTGTTGCTCCTACACTGAACGTTGGGCTCCATGCCAATCCCATGTATTCTTGCAATGAGGAAGTAGTATATCGGATTTTTTCATCTCTTTCACCGCTGGGCCGTGATTGGAGTTAAGGTCTAGGTTGTGTAGTCTGAAAACCGAGCTTGGGAAGAGATGGCGACTTAAGTCCATGTCAGGTCCGACGTGCTCAGTGTGGAGCCAGCTTGCTGAGTGTTGGTCGGGAGGTTCAGGCCTAGGCTGCGTCAGACCAGGCATAATTTTACAGGGTATATTGTATAATTGGGGGAGAGTCGAGTGCCGTGCAGCTTGATCCTCATTTAGCGTTACTGGGTTGGCCCAAGGGCAACGTCTTTCTTCTGGAGGGCAGGCAGAGTGCTGCTTTGTGGCTCCGGAATTCCCAAACTGGATGCCCTTTGGGCAAGGAGTGTGAGGACGGAAGAATAAGAACACAAGTTAGGCGTAGGTTTCGTGACGAGGGCACGGCAGGCACTCTCTGCAGATCTGAATCGGGACTTCGTGCATCTGAAGTCAGGGAGAGTTTCAGACCTAGGCTCAGGTTGGAGTTTCTGTCCATTATGGCCCTTTCTTGAAGGGGGCAGCATCTCGAGGCCATGGAGGTTTACCCAGGAGGGGAGTTGGGATATGCTCCAAGCCACAAGGATTTTTTCTGATCAACCATTGAGATCTGTTGGATCGCTCCAGGATGTTTCATACGGAACGACAGCAAAGCAGGGATCGAAGGATGGAACCCTGGGCAGACTGACTCGATTCTAACTGTCTCCTAGTTAAAGACATTTTTGATATGCTAGCTCTAGGGGAGCAACGGAGGGGGCTGAGCTGAAATGGATTATCCTGCAGATGGGTCCTAATGTTGTTTTGTGTGCATGGAGACCTTGGCAGGGGGCGGTGGCACCCGGACCCTGAATGCTTCTCCTAACCAGAGGTTTTGCGTCATCTCCAAAAGACAAGTTTCCCATGTGGAGACTAGATTTGATCTGATTGGTGCCTCAGGAAAGCCCCACATGCTGATATTGGAAACCAGGCCTCTGATGAGAGATAGCAGGAAACCAAAACAATGGACCCCATTAGGGCCTAGGGCCCTGTCCCGTTCAATCTCCTTCTCTGGGAACATCCATCTACAGTATGAGTGGAGATGGATGCTCAGCTGGTTCCAGGCAGCCCTTGTTTGTCCTGGGCGTTCTATACTATTGGGATGGCCTTGGGGACTTTAGAGGTTTCTCCTAGTTTCTATGATTGTGGTCAATGGAAGGGGCAGAATTCCTGTGGAGTTGAGAGGCACAGACCTGATGTGTGGCTCCAGGGTCCCCAGGCTGGAGGGTATGGAAGCCAGGAATGTGGGGATAGAAGTCTGAAAACACACACTCGGCTTGTTTTGGGGACGTTGGTATGGCAGTCCCGATCTACAGACCGTGAGGTGAACTCTTTGGGATATGAAGAAAGAGCGAGTGTGAGGCGCTTATTCAGGCTTTTGTCTCTGGATTTTGTGTCAACGATTGGCATGGAATGTCGGGGAAGCCACATGGGCCATGGATGAGTCTTCCTCTCTGTGGATTTGGCCCGATCCCAATTTGGGGGCCAATCTGTGGGATGGGAGGAGTCCTTTCAGTTTGGTTACCTCATTCTAAAGCAGAGCACTGGGGAGGGGCGAATGGACAACACGAACTATGGTTAAAAATTGGGGCCTAGGGGCATGGCAAGCCCAATATGCTGTCTCTTGGTCCAGCCACTGAGAGACCTTACTTGGGGACTGGGCTCACGCTGAGGGTCACAATGCGTATTTGTGACCAACGCGGCCCTCAAGCATGGCGGGGTCAAAGGGCCACACTGCTATCAACTACACTGAACGTTGGGCAACACGCCAACCACAAGATTTCTTGCCATGGGGAAGGATTTCTGATTTCTGCCTCATGTTCAACCCTAGAGTGATTGGAGAAAACGTCTAGGTTCTGAAGCCTGAACACCGAAGTTGGGAAGAGATGACAACCTAAGGCTTTGGCAGGTCCGATATGTTCAGTGTGTGTCCAGCTGGAGGGGGTGAGTCGGGAGGTCCAGGCTCAGGCTGTGACAGAAAGGGCATGAGTGCCCAGGGCATCCAGCAGAATTGGGGTACAATCAAGTGGCAAAAAGGTTGATCCTCATTTGGGGTTTCTGGTTACCCCAGAAGGCAATGGTTTTTCTTATGGAGGGCAGGCAGAGGGCTGCATTTTAGTTCTGGAATTGCCAGACTGGAGAGCTTGTGGGCCAGGAGTTGAGGACAGAAGTCTGAGAACACAAGCAACCTTAGGTTTCTGGGCGAGGGCATGGCAGGTACGCTCTGCAGAGCTGAATCGAGATCTCGTGCATCTGAAATCAGGTGAGGATCTGACGAACGCTCAGGTTGGAGTTTCTGTCCCTTATGTCCCTCTTCATGAAGAGGTGGTGGATCACGAGGCCATGGAATTTTTTCCCACGATGGGAATTGTGAGATTCTCCAAACCGTAAAGATTCTTCTGCAGGACTATTGAGACCTGTTGGTTGGCTCCAGAACTTCCCATACAGATCGATTCCGAGTAGGGTTCTAAGGATGGATGGCTGGGAAGCCCGACTCTCATTCCTCTTGTGTCCTAGTGACAAGACAGGTTAGATCTGCTGGATCTGGGGGAGAAACCAAGAGGGTTGAGTTGAAATGGACTCTCTTGTGGATGGGTCCTAATGTGGGTTTGTGTTCATGGAGAACTTGGAATGAGACAGTGGCACAGGGTCCCTGAAGGGTTCTCCTAACCAGAGGCTTTGACACAGCTCCAGCGTGCAAGATTCACACGTGGAGACGAGATTTGTTCTGATGGGTGCCTCAAGAAACAGCCATATTCTGCTATTGAAATCCAGGCCTCTGAGGAGAGATGCCTGGACAACAAAGAAATGGATCCAATTAGGATCTAGGGGCCTGCTTATTCCAATATACCTCAGGGGACATCTGTCCATGGGTCTAACTGCAGGTAGAGGCTCAGCTGGTGTCAGACCGCCCCTGTTTTTCCTGGCTGGTGAACACTATTGGGATGGCCCCGGGCACTTGGAGGTTTATCATCCTCTTTCTAGGTTTGTGGCCAATGGAATGAGCAGAATTCCCAGGTACAGTCCTCAGGTTTGGCTCCAAGAACCTGTGCCTGTAGGTTTTGTGGGCCAGGGCTGTGGGGACAGTTGTCTGAAAACACAAACTCGGCTTAGGTTTCGGGTCGTAGGTATTGCAGGACTGATCTACAGACCGTGAGGAGAACTCTTCATGGTATGAACAAGGCGGCGAGTGTGAGACACTTGCTCAAGATTTTGTCTCTGGATATTGTGTCACTGATGGCCTTAGAATGTCCGGGTGGCCTCATGGACCATGGACGAGTCTTCCTCTCTGGGCATTTGGCCCAATCCCAAGAGTTTGGGGCTATTCTTTGAGATGGGAGGAGTCCGTTTGGTTTTGTTTTTCCTCAGGTGTCCCACCAAAAGAGAGTTTCCAGAGCAGATCCCTGGGGAGGGGCGACTGGACAACCAGAAATCTGGTTAAAACTTGGGGCCGAGGGGCATTGCAAGCCCATTATGACGTCTAATGGTCTTACTAGAGGACAGGACTCACGCTGAGTGTCACAATGCGTGTTTGTGCCCTCTTCGTACTCAAGCATGGGCGGGGCCTCATGGTGATGCTGGTTTCTCCTACACTGAACGTGGGACAACATGCCAACCACAAGGTTTCTTGCAATAGGGAAGGAGGTGTTCTGATTTCTGCATCACATTCACCACTTGGCGGCGTGTGGAGTTAAGGTCTATGTTCTGAAGCCTGAGAAGCTAGGTTGGGAATAGATGACGAGCTAAGGCCATGGCGAGTCTGTTGTGCTCAGTGTACGGTCAGCTATCTGGGTGTTGGTCAGGAAGTCCGGGCTCAGGCTATGTCAGACATTTTATTAGTGCCCAGATTTGTCGATATGATTTGTGTACAGAAGGGGGCCATGTAGGTCTATCCTCATTTGGGGTGTCTGGGAAGCTCCAAAGGGCAACATTTTGTTTTTATTTTGGAGGGCAGGCAGAGTGCTGCTTGTGGGTCCAGAATTGCCAAACGTGAGGTCTTGGGGGCCAGGAGTGTGAGGACGGACATTGGAGAACAGAAGTTTCACATAGGTTTAAGGGCGTGGGCAAGTCCGGCATACTGTGCAGAGCTGAATCGAGATGCCGTGCCTCTGAATTCAGGGTGAGGATCAGACTTTGGCTCAGGTTGGAGTTCCTGTCCATGACTTCCCTTTCAGAAATGGGTTGGGCACTTCAGAAAGCCATCACGGTTTTCCCACGTTGGGTGTTGTGAGATGCTCCAAAACGCAAGGATTCCCTCTGCAGGACATGTGAGACCTTTTGGATGGGTCCAGGAAGTTGCATATGGAATGACGCCAGAGCAGGGTTCTAAGGGCGGAGCCCTGGGCAACCCGCCTCACATCTCAATTGTCTCCTAGCGACAAGACAGGTTCTATCTGCTGGCTCTGGGGGAGCAACCGAGAAGCCAGAGTTGAAATGGACTCTCCTGCGGATGGATCCTGATGTGGGTTTGTGTCCATGGAGACCTTGGAAAGGGGTGGTGGCACCGGGCCCTGAAGGATTCTCCTAACCGGAAGTTTTGACAGAGTTCCAGCCTGCTATTTTCCCATGTCGAGACGAGATTTGCCTCAGGAAACCCACGCATGCTGGTATTTGAAAACATGCCTCAGAGGAGAGATGCCTGGAAACCAAAGGAATGGATTCGATTACGGCCTAGGGACCTGTGAGGTTCAATCTACTACCCTGGTGACATCCAACTACGGTATGAGTGGAGGTAGATGCTCAGCTGTTGTCAGACGCCCTTGTTTGTCCCGGACGGCCTACACAATTGCGATGGTTTCAGGGACTGTGGAGGTTTCTCCTAATTTGGAGGCATGTGGTCAAGTGAATGGGCAGAATTCCAGTGGAGTGGGCAGGCACAGACCTGATGTGTGGCTCCAGGGGCCCCAGCCTGGAGGGTGTGTGGGCCAGGACTGGGGATAGATCTGAAAACACTAACTCGGCTTACGTTTGGGGACATAAGTATGGCAGGCCCGATCTACAGACCATGTGAACTCTTCGGGATATGAAGAAAGAGTGAGAGTGAGGCATTTATTCAGGCTTTTGTCTCTGGATTTTGTGTCAACAATGGCCGTGGAATGTCAAGGAGGCCTCAAGGGCCATGGATGAGTCTTCCTCTCTGTGGATTTGGCACGAACCCAATTGTTTTGGGTCCATCTTGGGGATGGGAGGAGTTATTTCAGTTTGGTTACCTCAGGTGTCCCAACAAAAGAGAGATTTCAAAGCAGAGCCCTGGGGAGGGGCGAATGGACAAACCGAACTATGGTTAGTTCCAGCCACTGAGAGGCCTTCCTTGAGGACAGAACGCACGCTGAGGATCACAATGTGTGTTTATGCTTTCTAGGTGCTCAAGCATGGGCGGGAATCATGGTCCACACTGTTGCTCCTACACTGAACGTTGGGCTCCATGCCAATCCCATGTATTCTTGCAATGGGGAAGTAGTATATCGGATTTTTTCATCTCTTTCACCGCTGGGCCGTGATTGGAGTTAAGGTCTAGGTTGTGTAGTCTGAAAACCGAGCTTGGGAAGAGATGGCGACTTAAGTCCATGTCAGGTCCGACGTGCTCAGTGTGGAGCCAGCTCGCTGAGTGTTGGTCGGGAGGTTCAGGCCTAGGCTGCGTCAGACCAGGCATAAGTTTACAGGGTATATTGTATAATTGGGGGAGAGTCGAGTGCCGTGCAGCTTGATCCTCATTTAGCGTTTCTGGGTTGCCCCAAGGGCAACGTCATTCTTCTGGAGGGCAGGCAGAGTGCTGCTTTGTGGCTCCGGAATTCCCAAACTGGATGCCCTTTGGGCAAGGAGTGTGAGGACGGAAGAATAAGAACACAAGTTAGGCGTAGGTTTCGTGACGAGGGCACGGCAGGCACTCTCTGCAGATCTGAATCGGGACTTCGTGCATCTGAAGTCAGGGAGAGGTTCAGACCTAGGCTCAGGTTGGAGTTTCTGTCCATTATGGCCCTTTCTTGAAGGGGGCAGCATCTCGAGACCATGGAGGTTTACCCAGGAGGGGAGTTGGGATATGCTCCAAGCCACAAGGATTTTTTCTGATCAACCATTGAGATCTGTTGGATCGCTCCCGGATGTTTCATACGGAACGACAGCAAAGCAGGGATCGAAGGATGGAACCCTGGGCAGACTGACTCGATTCTAACTGTCTCCTAGTTAAAGACATTTTTGATATGCTAGCTCTAGGGGAGCAACGGAGGGGGCTGAGTTGAAATGGACTCTCCTGCGGATGGGTCCTAAAGTGGTTATGTGTGCATGGAGACCTTGGCACGGGGCGGTGGCACACGGACCCTGAATGCTTCTCCTAACCAGAGGATTTGCGTCATCTCCAAAAGACAAGTTTCCCATGTGGAGACTAGATTTGATCTGATTGGTGCCTCAGGAAAGCCCCACATGCTGATATTGGAAACCAGGCCTCTGATGAGAGATAGCAGGAAACCAAATCAATGGACCCCTTAGGGCCTAGGGCCCTGTCCCGTTCAATCTCCTTCTCTGGGAACATCCATCTACAGTATGAGTGGAGATGGATGCTCAGCTGGTTCCAGGCAGCCCTTTTTTGTCCTGGGCGTTCTATACTATTGGGATGGCCTTGGGGACTTTAGAGGTTTCTCCTAGTTTGTATGATTGTGGTCAATGGAAGGGGCAGAATTCCCGTGGAGTTGAGAGGCACAGACCTGATGTGTGGCTCCAGGGTCCCCAGGCTGGAGGGTATGGAAGCCAGGAATGTGGGGATAGAAGTCTGAAAACACACACTCGGCTTGTTTTGGGGACGTTGGTATGGCAGTCCCGATCTACAGACCGTGAGGGGAACTCTTTGGGATATGAAGAAAGAGCGAGTGTGAGGCGCTTATTCAGGCTTTTGTCTCTGGATTTTGTGTCAACGATGGGCGTGGAATGTCGGGGAGGCCTCCTGGACCATGGATGAGTCTTCCTCTCTGTGGATTTGGCCCGATCCCAATTTGGGGGCCAATCTGTGGGATGGGAGGAGTCCTTTCAGTTTGGTTACCTCATTCTAAAGCAGAGCACTGGGGAGGGGCGAATGGACAACACGAACTATGGTTAAAAATTGGGGCCTAGGTGCATGGCAAGCCCAATATTCTGTCTCTTGGTCCAGCCTCTGAGAGACCTTACTTGGGGACTGGGCTCACGCTGAGGGTCACAATGCGTATTTGTGACCAACGCGGCCCTCAAGCATGGCGGGGTCAAAGGGCCACACTGCTATCAACTACACTGAACGTTGGGCAACACGCCAACCACAAGATTTCTTGCCATGGGGAAGGATTTCTGATTTCTGCCTCATGTTCAACCCTGGAGTGATTGGAGAAAACGTCTAGGTTCTGAAGCCTGGAAACCGAAGTTGGGAAGAGATGACAACCTAAGGCTTTGGCAGGTCCGATAAGTTCAGTGTGTGTCCAGTTGGAGGGGGTGGGTTGGGAGGTCCAGGCTTGGCTGTGACAGAAAGGGCATGAGTGCCCAGGGCATCCTGCAGAATTGGGGTACAATCAAGTGGCAAAAAGGTTGATCCTCATTTGGGGTTTCTGGTTACCCCAGAAGGCAATGGTTTTTCTTATGGAGGGCAGGCAGAGGGCTGCATTATAGTTCTGGAATTGCCAGACTGGAGGGCTTGTGGGCCAGGAGTTGAGGACAGAAGTCTGAGAACACAAGCAACCTTAGGTTTTTGGGCGAGGGCATGGCAGGTACGCTCTGCAGAGCTGAATCGAGATCTCGTGCATCTGAAATCAGGTGAGGATCTGACGAACGCTCAGGTTGGAGTTTCTGTCCCTTATGTCCCTCTTCATGAAGAGGTGGTGGATCACGAGGCCATGGAATTTTTTCCCATGATGGGAGTTGTGAGATTCTCCAAACCGTAAAGATTCTTCTGCAGGACTATTGAGACCTGTTCGTTGGCTCCAGGACTTCCCAAACAGATCGATTCTGAGTAGGGTTCTAAGGATGGGAAGCCAGACTCTCATTCCTCTTGTGTCCTAGTGACAAGACAGGTTAGATCTACTGGATCTGGGGGAGAAACCAAGAGGGTTGAGTTGAAATGGACTCTCTTGTGGATGGGTCCTAATGTGGGTTTGTGTCCATGGAGAACTTGGAATGAGACAGTGGCACAGGGTCCCTGAAGGGTTCTCCTAACCAGAGGCTTTGACACAGCTCCACCGTGCAAGATTCCCACGTGGAGACGAGATTTGTTCTGATGGTTGCCTCAAGAAACAGCCATATTCTGCTATTGGAATCCAGGCCTCTGAGGAGAGATGCCTGGACAACAAAGCAATGGATCCGATTAGGATCTAGGGGCCTGCTTATTCCAATTTACCTCAGGGGACATCTGTCCACGGGTCTAAGTGCAGGTAGATGCTCAGCTGGTGTCAGACCGCCCCTGTTTTTCCTGGCTGGTCAACACTATTGTGATGGCCCCGGGTACTTGGAGGTTTATCATCCTCTTTCTAGGTTTGTGGCCAATGGAATGAGCAGAATTCCCAGGTACAGTCCTCAGGTTTGGCTCCAAGAACCTGTGCCTGTAGGTTTTGTGGGCCAGGGCTGTGGGGACAGTTGTCTGAAAACACAAACTCGGCTTAGGTTTCGGGTCGTAGGTATTGCAGGACTGATCTACAGACCGTGAGGAGAACTCTTCAGGGTTTGAACAAGGCGGCGAGTGTGAGACACTAGCTCAAGATTTTGTCTCTGGATATTGTGTCACTGATGGCCGTGGAATGTCCGGGTGGCCTCATGGGCCATGGACGAGTCTTCCTCTCTGGGCATTTGGCCCAATCCCAAGAGTTTGGGGCTATTCTTTGAGATGGGAGGAGTCTGTTTGGTTTTGTTTTTACCTCAGGTGTCCCACCAAAAGAGAGTTTCCAGAGCAGAGCCCTGGGGAGGGGCGACTGGACAACCAGAAATCTGGTTAAAACTTGGGGCCGAGGGGCATGGCAAGCCCATTATGACGTCTAATGGTCTTACTAGAGGACAGGACTCACGCTGAGGGTCACAATGCGTGTTTGTGCCCTCTTCGTACTCAAGCATGGGCGGGGCCTCATGGTGATGCTGGTTTCTCCTACACTGAACGTGGGACAACATGCCAACCACAAGGTGTCTTGCAATAGGGAAGGAGGTGTTCTGATTTCTGCATCACATTCACCACTTGGCGGCGTGTGGAGTTAAGGTCTATGTTCTGAAGCCTGAGAAGCTAGGTTGGGAATAGATGACGAGCTAAGGCCATGGCGAGTCTGTTGTGCTCAGTGTACGGTCAGCTATCTGGGTGTTGGTCAGGAAGTCCGGGCTCAGGCTATGTCAGACATTTTATTAGTGCCCAGATTTGTCGATATGATTTGTGTACAGAAGGGGGCCATGTAGGTCTATCCTCATTTGGGGTGTCTGGGAAGCTCCATAGGGCAACATTTTGTTTTTTTTCTGGAGGGCAGGCAGAGTGCTGCTTGTGGGTCCAGAATTGCCAAACGTGAGGTCTTGGGGGCCAGGAGTGTGAGGACGGACATTGGAGAACAGAAGTTTCACATAGGTTTAAGGGTGTGGGCAAGGCCGGCATACTCTGCAGAGCTGAATCGAGATGCCGTGCATCTGAATTCAGGGTGAGGATCAGACTTTGGCTCAGGTTGGAGTTCCTGTCCATGATTTCCCCTTCAGAAATGGGGTGGGCACTTCAGAAAACCATCACGGTTTTCCCACGTTGGGTGTTGTGAGATGCTCCAAAACGCAAGGATTCCCTCTGCAGGACATGTGAGACCTTTTGGATGGGTCCAGGACGTTGCAAATGGAATGACGCCAGAGCAGGGTTCTAAGGGCGGAGCCCTGGTCAACCCGCCTCACATCTCAATTGTCTCCTATCGACAAGACAGGTTCTATCTGCTGGCTCTGGGGGAGCATCCGAGAAGCCAGAGTTGAAATGGACTCTCCTGCGGATGGATCCTAATGTGGTTTTGTGTCCATGGAGACCTTGGAAAGGGGTGGTGGCACTGGGCCCTGAAGGATTCTCCTAACCGGAAGTTTTGACAGAGTTCCAGCCTGCTATTTTCCCATGTCGAGACGAGATTTGCCTCCGGAAACCCACGCATGCTGGTATTTGAAAACATGCCTCTGAGGAGAGATGCCTGGAAACCAAAGCAATGGATCCGATTACGGCCTAGGGACCTGTGAGGTTCAATCTACTACCCTGGTGACATCCAACTACGGTATGAGTGGAGGTAGATGCTCAGCTGTTGCCAGACGCCCTTGTTTGTCCCGGGCGGCCTACACAATTGCGATGGTTTCAGGGACTGTGGAGGTTTCTCCTAATTTGGAGGCATGTGGTCAAGTGAATGGGCAGAATTCCAGTGGAGTGGGCAGGCACAGACCTGATGTGTGGCTCCAGGGGCCCCAGCCTGGAGGGTGTGTGGGCTAGGTCTGGGGATAGATCTGAAAACACTAACTCGGCTTACGTTTGGGGACATAAGTATGGCAGGCCCAATCTACAGACCGTTTGAACTCTTCGGGATATGAAGAAAGAGTGAGTGTGAGGCATTTATTCAGGCTTTTGTCTCTGGATTTTGTGTCAACAATGGCCGTGGAATGTCAAGGAGGCCTCAAGGGCCATGGATGAGTCTTCCTCTCTGTGGATTTGGCACGAACCCAATTGTTTTGGGTCCATCTTGGGGATGGGAGGAGTTATTTCTGTTTGGTTACCTCAGGTGTCCCACCAAAAGAGAGATTTCAAAGCAGAGCCCTGGGGAGGGGCGAATGGACAAACCGAACTATGGTTAGTTCCAGCCACTGAGAGGCCTTCCTTGAGGACAGAACTCACGCTGAGGATCACAATGTGTTTATGCTTTCTAGGTGCTCAAGCATGGGCGGGAATCATGGTCCACACTGTTGCTCCTACACTGAACGTTGGGCTCCATGCCAATCCCATGTATTCTTGCAATGGGGAAGTAGTATATCGGATTTTTTCATCTCTTTCACCGCTGGGCCGAGATTGGAGTTAAGGTCTAGGTTGTGTAGTCTGAAAACCGAGCTTGGGAAGAGATGGCGACTTAAGTCCATGTCAGGTCCGACGTGCTCAGTGTGGAGCCAGCTCGCTGAGTATTGGTCGGGAGGTTCAGGCCTAGGCTGCGTCAGACCAGGCATACGTTTACAGGGTATATTGTATAATTGGGGGAGAGTCGAGTGCCGTGCAGCTTGATCCTCATTTAGCGTTTCTGGGTTGCCCCAAGGGCAACGTCATTCTTCTGGAGGGCAGGCAGAGTGCTGCTTTGTGGCTCCGGAATTCCCAAACTGGATGCCCTTTGGGCAAGGAGTGTGAGGACGGAAGAATAAGAACACAAGTTAGGCGTAGGTTTCGTGACGAGGGCACGGCAGGCACTCTCTGCAGATCTGAATCGGGACTTCGTGCATCTGAAGTCAGGGAGAGGTTCAGACCTAGGCTCAGGTTGGAGTTTCTGTCCATTATGGCCCTTTATTGAAGGGGGCAGCATCTCGAGGCCATGGAGGTTTAACCAGGAGGGGAGTTGGGATATGCTCCAAGCCACAAGGATTTTTTCTGATCAACCATTGAGATCTGTTGGATCGCTCCAGGATGTTTCATACGGAACGACAGCAAAGCAGGGATCGAAGGATGGAACCCTGGGCAGACTGACTCGATTCTAACTGTCTCCTAGTTAAAGACATTTTTGATATGCTAGCTCTAGGGGAGCAACGGAGGGGGCTGAGTTGAAATGGACTCTCCTGCGGATGGGTCCTAATGTGGTTTTGTGTGCATGGAGACCTTGGCACGGGGCGGTGGCACACGGACCCTGAATGCTTCTCCTAACCAGAGGATTTGCGTCATCTCCAAAAGACAAGTTTCCCATGTGGAGACTAGATTTGATCTGATTGGTGCCTCAGGAAAGCCCCACATGCTGATATTGGAAACCAGGCCTCTGATGAGAGATAGCAGGAAACCACATCAATGGACCCCTTAGGGCCTAGGGCCCTGTCCCGTTCAATCTCCTTCTCTGGGAACATCCATCTACAGTATGAGTGGAGATGGATGCTCAGCTGGTTCCAGGCAGCCCTTTTTTGTCCTGGGCGTTCTATACTATTGGGATGGCCTTGGGGACTTTAGAGGTTTCTCCTAGTTTGTATGATTGTGGTCAATGGAAGGGGCAGAATTCCCGTGGAGTTGAGAGGCACAGACCTGATGTGTGGCTCCAGGGTCCCCAGGCTGGAGGGTATGGAAGCCAGGAATGTGGGGATAGAAGTCTGAAAACACACACTCGGCTTGTTTTGGGGACGTTGGTATGGCAGTCCCGATCTACAGACCGTGAGGGGAACTCTTTGGGATATGAAGAAAGAGCGAGTGTGAGGCGCTTATTCAGGCTTTTGTCTCTGGATTTTGTCAACGATGGGCGTGGAATGTCGGGGAGGCCTCCTGGACCATGGATGAGTCTTCCTCTCTGTGGATTTGGCCCGATCCCAATTTGGGGGCCAATCTGTGGGATGGGAGGAGTCCTTTCAGTTTGGTTACCTCATTCTAAAGCAGAGCACTGGGGAGGGGCGAATGGACAACACGAACTATGGTTAAAAATTGGGGCCTAGGTGCATGGCAAGCCCAATATTCTGTCTCTTGGTCCAGCCTCTGAGAGACCTTACTTGGGGACTGGGCTCACGCTGAGGGTCACAATGCGTATTTGTGACCAACGCGGCCCTCAAGCATGGCGGGGTCAAAGGGCCACACTGCTATCAACTACACTGAACGTTGGGCAACACGCCAAACACAAGATTTCTTGCCATGGGGAAGGATTTCTGATTTCTGCCTCATGTTCAACCCTGGAGTGATTGGAGAAAACGTCTAGGTTCTGAAGCCTGAAATCCGAAGTTGGGAAGAGATGACAACCTAAGGCTTTGGCAGGTCCGATAAGTTCAGTGTGTGTCCAGCTGGAGGGGGTGGGTTGGGAGGTCCAGGCTTGGCTGTGACAGAAAGGGCATGAGTGCCCAGGGCATCCTGCAGAATTGGGGTACAGTCAAGTGGCAAAAAGGTTGATCCTCATTTGGGGTTTCTGGTTACCCCAGAAGGCAATGGTTTTTCTTATGGAGGGCAGGCAGAGGGCTGCATTATAGTTCTGGAATTGCCAGACTGGAGGGCTTGTGGGCCAGGAGTTGAGGACAGAAGTCTGAGAACACAAGCAACCTTAGGTTTTTGGGCGAGGGCATGGCAGGTACGCTCTGCAGAGCTGAATCGAGATCTCGTGCATCTGAAATCAGGTGAGGATCTGACGAACGCTCAGGTTGGAGTTTCTGTCCCTTATGTCCCTCTTCATGAAGAGGTGGTGGATCACGAGGCCATGGAATTTTTTCCCATGATGGGAGTTGTGAGATTCTCCAAACCTTAAAGATTCTTCTGCAGGACTATTGAGACCTGTTGTTTGGCTCCAGGACTTCCCATACAGATCGATTCCGAGTAGGGTTCTAAGGATGGATGGCTGGGAAGCCCGACTCTCATTCCTCTTGTGTCCTAGTGACAAACAGGTTAGATCTGCTGGATCTGGGGGAGAAACCAA
This sequence comes from Mustela nivalis, assembly GCF_964662115.1. NCBI lineage: Eukaryota > Metazoa > Chordata > Mammalia > Carnivora > Mustelidae > Mustela > Mustela nivalis. The sequence continues at coordinate 382,487 of NW_028136228.1, forward strand.
GAGGGTTGAGTTGAAATGGACTCTCTTGTGGATGGGTCCTAATGTGGGTTTGTGTCCATGGAGAACTTGGAATGAGACAGTGGCACAGGGTCCCTGAAGGGTTCTCCTAACCAGAGGCTTTGACACAGCTCCACCGTGCAAGATTCACACGTGGAGACGAGATTTGTTCTGATGGGTGCCTCAAGAAACAGCCATATTCTGCTATTGGAATCCAGGCCTCTGAGGAGAGATGCCTGGACAACAAAGCAATGGATCCGATTAGGATCTAGGGGCCTGCTTATTCCAATTTACCTCAGGGGACATCTGTCCACGGGTCTAAGTGCAGGTAGATGCTCAGCTGGTGTCAGACCGCCCCTGTTTTTCCTGGCTGGTCAACACTATTGGGATGGCCCCGGGCACTTGGAGGTTTATCATCCTCTTTCTAGGTTTGTGGCCAATGGAATGAGCAGAATTCCCAGGTACAGTCCTCAGGTTTGGCTCCAAGAACCTGTGCCTGTAGGTTTTGTGGGCTAGGGCTGTGGGGACAGTTGTCTGAAAACACAAACTCGGCTTAGGTTTCGGGTCGTAGGTATTGCAGGACTGATCTACAGACCGTGAGGAGAACTCTTCAGGGTTTGAACAAGGCGGCGAGTGTGAGACACTTGCTCAAGATTTTGTCTCTGAATATTGTGTCACTGATGGCCGTGGAATGTCCGGGTGGCGTCATGGGCCATGGACGAGTCTTCCTCTCTGGGCATTTGGCCCAATCCCAAGAGTTTGGGGCTATTCTTTGAGATGGGAGGAGTCTGTTTGGTTTTGTTTTTACCTCAGGTGTCCCACCAAAAGAGAGTTTCCAGAGCAGAGCCCTGGGGAGGGGCGACTGGACAACCAGAAATCTGGTTAAAACTTGGGGCCGAGGGGCATGGCAAGCCCATTATGACGTCTAATGGTCTTACTAGAGGACAGGACTCACGCTGAGGGTCACAATGCGTGTTTGTGCCCTCTTCGTACTCAAGCATGGGTGGGGCCTCATGGTGATGCTGGTTTCTCCTACACTGAACGTGGGACAACATGCCAACCACAAGGTGTCTTGCAATAGGGAAGGAGGTGTTCTGATTTCTGCATCACATTCACCACTTGGCGGCGTGTGGAGTTAAGGTCTATGTTCTGAAGCCTGAGAAGCTAGGTTGGGAATAGATGACGAGCTAAGGCCATGGCGAGTCTGTTGTGCTCAGTGTACGGTCAGCTATCTGGGTGTTGGTCAGGAAGTCCGGGCTCAGGCTACGTCAGACATTTTATTAGTGCCCAGATTTGTCGATATGTTTTGTGTACAGAAGGGGGCCATGTAGGTCTATCCTCATTTGGGGTGTCTGGGAAGCTCCATAGGGCAACATTTTGTTTTTTTTCTGGAGGGCAGGCAGAGTGCTGCTTGTGGGTCCAGAATTGCCAAACGTGAGGTCTTGGGGGCCAGGAGTATGAGGACGGACATTGGAGAACAGAAGTTTCACATAGGTTTAAGGGTGTGGGCAAGGCCGGCATACTCTGCAGAGCTGAATCGAGATGCCGTGCATCTGAATTCAGGGTGAGGATCAGACTTTGGCTCAGGTTGGAGTTCCTGTCCATGATTTCCCCTTCAGAAATGGGGTGGGCACTTCAGAAAACCATCACGGTTTTCCCACGTTGGGTGTTGTGAGATGCTCCAAAACGCAAGGATTCCCTCTGCAGGACATGTGAGACCTTTTGGATGGGTCCAGGACGTTGCATATGGAATGACGCCAGAGCAGGGTTCTAAGGGCGGAGCCCTGGTCAACCCGCCTCACATCTCAATTGTCTCCTAGTGACAAGACAGGTTCTATCTGCTGGCTCTGGGGGAGCATCCGAGAAGCCAGAGTTGAAATGGACTCTCCTGCGGATGGATCCTAATGTGGTTTTGTGTCCATGGAGACCTTGGAAAGGGGTGGTGGCACTGGGCCCTGAAGGATTCTCCTAACCGGAAGTTTTGACAGAGTTCCAGCCTGCTATTTTCCCATGTCGAGACGAGATTTGCCTCCGGAAACCCACGCATGCTGGTATTTGAAAACATGCCTCTGAGGAGAGATGCCTGGAAACCAAAGGAATGGATCCGATTACGGCCTAGGGACCTGTGAGGTTCAATCTACTACCCTGGTGACATCCAACTACGGTATGAGTGGAGGTAGATGCTCAGCTGTTGCCAGACGCCCTTGTTTGTCCCGGGCGGCCTACACAATTGCGATGGTTTCAGGGACTGTGGAGGTTTCTCCTAATTTGGAGGCATGTGGTCAAGTGAATGGGCAGAATTCCAGTGGAGTGGGCAGGCACAGACCTGATGTGTGGCTCCAGGGGCCCCAGCCTGGAGGGTGTGTGGGCCAGGACTGGGGATAGATCTGAAAACACTAACTCGGCTTACGTTTGGGGACATAAGTATGGCAGGCCCGATCTACAGACCGTGTGAACTCTTCGGGATATGAAGAAAGAGTGAGAGTGAGGCATTTATTCAGGCTTTTGTCTCTGTATTTTGTGTCAACAATGGCCGTGGAATGTCAAGGAGGCCTCAAGGGCCATGGATGAGTCTTCCTCTCTGTGGATTTGGCACGAACCCAATTGTTTTGGGTCCATCTTGGGGATGGGAGGAGTTATTTCAGTTTGGTTACCTCAGGTGTCCCAACAAAAGAGAGATTTCAAAGCAGAGCCCTGGGGAGGGGCGAATGGACAAACCGAACTATGGTTAGTTCCAGCCACTGAGAGGCCTTCCTTGAGGACAGAACGCACGCTGAGGATCACAATGTGTGTTTATGCTTTCTAGGTGCTCAAGCATGGGCGGGAATCATGGTCCACACTGTTGCTCCTACACTGAACGTTGGGCTCCATGCCAATCCCATGTATTCTTGCAATGGGGAAGTAGTATATCGGATTTTTTCATCTCTTTCACCGCTGGGCCGTGATTGGAGTTAAGGTCTAGGTTGTGTAGTCTGAAAACCGAGCTTGGGAAGAGATGGCGACTTAAGTCCATGTCAGGTCCGACGTGCTCAGTGTGGAGCCAGCTCGCTGAGTGTTGGTCGGGAGGTTCAGGCCTAGGCTGCGTCAGACCAGGCATAAGTTTACAGGGTATATTGTATAATTGGGGGAGAGTCGAGTGCCGTGCAGCTTGATCCTCATTTAGCGTTTCTGGGTTGCCCCAAGGGCAACGTCATTCTTCTGGAGGGCAGGCAGAGTGCTGCTTTGTGGCTCCGGAATTCCCAAACTGGATGCCCTTTGGGCAAGGAGTGTGAGGACGGAAGAATAAGAACACAAGTTAGGCGTAGGTTTCGTGACGAGGGCACGGCAGGCACTCTCTGCAGATCTGAATCGGGACTTCGTGCATCTGAAGTCAGGGAGAGGTTCAGACCTAGGCTCAGGTTGGAGTTTCTGTCCATTATGGCCCTTTCTTGAAGGGGGCAGCATCTCGAGACCATGGAGGTTTACCCAGGAGGGGAGTTGGGATATGCTCCAAGCCACAAGGATTTTTTCTGATCAACCATTGAGATCTGTTGGATCGCTCCCGGATGTTTCATACGGAACGACAGCAAAGCAGGGATCGAAGGATGGAACCCTGGGCAGACTGACTCGATTCTAACTGTCTCCTAGTTAAAGACATTTTTGATATGCTAGCTCTAGGGGAGCAACGGAGGGGGCTGAGTTGAAATGGACTCTCCTGCGGATGGGTCCTAAAGTGGTTATGTGTGCATGGAGACCTTGGCACGGGGCGGTGGCACACGGACCCTGAATGCTTCTCCTAACCAGAGGATTTGCGTCATCTCCAAAAGACAAGTTTCCCATGTGGAGACTAGATTTGATCTGATTGGTGCCTCAGGAAAGCCCCACATGCTGATATTGGAAACCAGGCCTCTGATGAGAGATAGCAGGAAACCAAATCAATGGACCCCTTAGGGCCTAGGGCCCTGTCCCGTTCAATCTCCTTCTCTGGGAACATCCATCTACAGTATGAGTGGAGATGGATGCTCAGCTGGTTCCAGGCAGCCCTTTTTTGTCCTGGGCGTTCTATACTATTGGGATGGCCTTGGGGACTTTAGAGGTTTCTCCTAGTTTGTATGATTGTGGTCAATGGAAGGGGCAGAATTCCCGTGGAGTTGAGAGGCACAGACCTGATGTGTGGCTCCAGGGTCCCCAGGCTGGAGGGTATGGAAGCCAGGAATGTGGGGATAGAAGTCTGAAAACACACACTCGGCTTGTTTTGGGGACGTTGGTATGGCAGTCCCGATCTACAGACCGTGAGGGGAACTCTTTGGGATATGAAGAAAGAGCGAGTGTGAGGCGCTTATTCAGGCTTTTGTCTCTGGATTTTGTGTCAACGATGGGCGTGGAATGTCGGGGAGGCCTCCTGGACCATGGATGAGTCTTCCTCTCTGTGGATTTGGCCCGATCCCAATTTGGGGGCCAATCTGTGGGATGGGAGGAGTCCTTTCAGTTTGGTTACCTCATTCTAAAGCAGAGCACTGGGGAGGGGCGAATGGACAACACGAACTATGGTTAAAAATTGGGGCCTAGGTGCATGGCAAGCCCAATATTCTGTCTCTTGGTCCAGCCTCTGAGAGACCTTACTTGGGGACTGGGCTCACGCTGAGGGTCACAATGCGTATTTGTGACCAACGCGGCCCTCAAGCATGGCGGGGTCAAAGGGCCACACTGCTATCAACTACACTGAACGTTGGGCAACACGCCAACCACAAGATTTCTTGCCATGGGGAAGGATTTCTGATTTCTGCCTCATGTTCAACCCTGGAGTGATTGGAGAAAACGTCTAGGTTCTGAAGCCTGGAAACCGAAGTTGGGAAGAGATGACAACCTAAGGCTTTGGCAGGTCCGATAAGTTCAGTGTGTGTCCAGTTGGAGGGGGTGGGTTGGGAGGTCCAGGCTTGGCTGTGACAGAAAGGGCATGAGTGCCCAGGGCATCCTGCAGAATTGGGGTACAATCAAGTGGCAAAAAGGTTGATCCTCATTTGGGGTTTCTGGTTACCCCAGAAGGCAATGGTTTTTCTTATGGAGGGCAGGCAGAGGGCTGCATTATAGTTCTGGAATTGCCAGACTGGAGGGCTTGTGGGCCAGGAGTTGAGGACAGAAGTCTGAGAACACAAGCAACCTTAGGTTTTTGGGCGAGGGCATGGCAGGTACGCTCTGCAGAGCTGAATCGAGATCTCGTGCATCTGAAATCAGGTGAGGATCTGACGAACGCTCAGGTTGGAGTTTCTGTCCCTTATGTCCCTCTTCATGAAGAGGTGGTGGATCACGAGGCCATGGAATTTTTTCCCATGATGGGAGTTGTGAGATTCTCCAAACCGTAAAGATTCTTCTGCAGGACTATTGAGACCTGTTCGTTGGCTCCAGGACTTCCCAAACAGATCGATTCTGAGTAGGGTTCTAAGGATGGGAAGCCAGACTCTCATTCCTCTTGTGTCCTAGTGACAAGACAGGTTAGATCTACTGGATCTGGGGGAGAAACCAAGAGGGTTGAGTTGAAATGGACTCTCTTGTGGATGGGTCCTAATGTGGGTTTGTGTCCATGGAGAACTTGGAATGAGACAGTGGCACAGGGTCCCTGAAGGGTTCTCCTAACCAGAGGCTTTGACACAGCTCCACCGTGCAAGATTCCCACGTGGAGACGAGATTTGTTCTGATGGTTGCCTCAAGAAACAGCCATATTCTGCTATTGGATCCAGGCCTCTGAGGAGAGATGCCTGGACAACAAAGCAATGGATCCGATTAGGATCTAGGGGCCTGCTTATTCCAATTTACCTCAGGGGACATCTGTCCACGGGTCTAAGTGCAGGTAGATGCTCAGCTGGTGTCAGACCGCCCCTGTTTTTCCTGGCTGGTCAACACTATTGTGATGGCCCCGGGTACTTGGAGGTTTATCATCCTCTTTCTAGGTTTGTGGCCAATGGAATGAGCAGAATTCCCAGGTACAGTCCTCAGGTTTGGCTCCAAGAACCTGTGCCTGTAGGTTTTGTGGGCCAGGGCTGTGGGGACAGTTGTCTGAAAACACAAACTCGGCTTAGGTTTCGGGTCGTAGGTATTGCAGGACTGATCTACAGACCGTGAGGAGAACTCTTCAGGGTTTGAACAAGGCGGCGAGTGTGAGACACTAGCTCAAGATTTTGTCTCTGGATATTGTGTCACTGATGGCCGTGGAATGTCCGGGTGGCCTCATGGGCCATGGACGAGTCTTCCTCTCTGGGCATTTGGCCCAATCCCAAGAGTTTGGGGCTATTCTTTGAGATGGGAGGAGTCTGTTTGGTTTTGTTTTTACCTCAGGTGTCCCACCAAAAGAGAGTTTCCAGAGCAGAGCCCTGGGGAGGGGCGACTGGACAACCAGAAATCTGGTTAAAACTTGGGGCCGAGGGGCATGGCAAGCCCATTATGACGTCTAATGGTCTTACTAGAGGACAGGACTCACGCTGAGGGTCACAATGCGTGTTTGTGCCCTCTTCGTACTCAAGCATGGGCGGGGCCTCATGGTGATGCTGGTTTCTCCTACACTGAACGTGGGACAACATGCCAACCACAAGGTGTCTTGCAATAGGGAAGGAGGTGTTCTGATTTCTGCATCACATTCACCACTTGGCGGCGTGTGGAGTTAAGGTCTATGTTCTGAAGCCTGAGAAGCTAGGTTGGGAATAGATGACGAGCTAAGGCCATGGCGAGTCTGTTGTGCTCAGTGTACGGTCAGCTATCTGGGTGTTGGTCAGGAAGTCCGGGCTCAGGCTATGTCAGACATTTTATTAGTGCCCAGATTTGTCGATATGATTTGTGTACAGAAGGGGGCCATGTAGGTCTATCCTCATTTGGGGTGTCTGGGAAGCTCCATAGGGCAACATTTTGTTTTTTTTCTGGAGGGCAGGCAGAGTGCTGCTTGTGGGTCCAGAATTGCCAAACGTGAGGTCTTGGGGGCCAGGAGTGTGAGGACGGACATTGGAGAACAGAAGTTTCACATAGGTTTAAGGGTGTGGGCAAGGCCGGCATACTCTGCAGAGCTGAATCGAGATGCCGTGCATCTGAATTCAGGGTGAGGATCAGACTTTGGCTCAGGTTGGAGTTCCTGTCCATGATTTCCCCTTCAGAAATGGGGTGGGCACTTCAGAAAACCATCACGGTTTTCCCACGTTGGGTGTTGTGAGATGCTCCAAAACGCAAGGATTCCCTCTGCAGGACATGTGAGACCTTTTGGATGGGTCCAGGACGTTGCAAATGGAATGACGCCAGAGCAGGGTTCTAAGGGCGGAGCCCTGGTCAACCCGCCTCACATCTCAATTGTCTCCTAGCGACAAGACAGGTTCTATCTGCTGGCTCTGGGGGAGCATCCGAGAAGCCAGAGTTGAAATGGACTCTCCTGCGGATGGATCCTAATGTGGTTTTGTGTCCATGGAGACCTTGGAAAGGGGTGGTGGCACTGGGCCCTGAAGGATTCTCCTAACCGGAAGTTTTGACAGAGTTCCAGCCTGCTATTTTCCCATGTCGAGACGAGATTTGCCTCCGGAAACCCACGCATGCTGGTATTTGAAAACATGCCTCTGAGGAGAGATGCCTGGAAACCAAAGCAATGGATCCGATTACGGCCTAGGGACCTGTGAGGTTCAATCTACTACCCTGGTGACATCCAACTACGGTATGAGTGGAGGTAGATGCTCAGCTGTTGCCAGACGCCCTTGTTTGTCCCGGGCGGCCTACACAATTGCGATGGTTTCAGGGACTGTGGAGGTTTCTCCTAATTTGGAGGCATGTGGTCAAGTGAATGGGCAGAATTCCAGTGGAGTGGGCAGGCACAGACCTGATGTGTGGCTCCAGGGGCCCCAGCCTGGAGGGTGTGTGGGCTAGGTCTGGGGATAGATCTGAAAACACTAACTCGGCTTACGTTTGGGGACATAAGTATGGCAGGCCCAATCTACAGACCGTTTGAACTCTTCGGGATATGAAGAAAGAGTGAGTGTGAGGCATTTATTCAGGCTTTTGTCTCTGGATTTTGTGTCAACAATGGCCGTGGAATGTCAAGGAGGCCTCAAGGGCCATGGATGAGTCTTCCTCTCTGTGGATTTGGCACGAACCCAATTGTTTTGGGTCCATCTTGGGGATGGGAGGAGTTATTTCTGTTTGGTTACCTCAGGTGTCCCACCAAAAGAGAGATTTCAAAGCAGAGCCCTGGGGAGGGGCGAATGGACAAACCGAACTATGGTTAGTTCCAGCCACTGAGAGGCCTTCCTTGAGGACAGAACTCACGCTGAGGATCACAATGTGTTTATGCTTTCTAGGTGCTCAAGCATGGGCGGGAATCATGGTCCACACTGTTGCTCCTACACTGAACGTTGGGCTCCATGCCAATCCCATGTATTCTTGCAATGGGGAAGTAGTATATCGGATTTTTTCATCTCTTTCACCGCTGGGCCGAGATTGGAGTTAAGGTCTAGGTTGTGTAGTCTGAAAACCGAGCTTGGGAAGAGATGGCGACTTAAGTCCATGTCAGGTCCGACGTGCTCAGTGTGGAGCCAGCTCGCTGAGTATTGGTCGGGAGGTTCAGGCCTAGGCTGCGTCAGACCAGGCATACGTTTACAGGGTATATTGTATAATTGGGGGAGAGTCGAGTGCCGTGCAGCTTGATCCTCATTTAGCGTTTCTGGGTTGCCCCAAGGGCAACGTCATTCTTCTGGAGGGCAGGCAGAGTGCTGCTTTGTGGCTCCGGAATTCCCAAACTGGATGCCCTTTGGGCAAGGAGTGTGAGGACGGAAGAATAAGAACACAAGTTAGGCGTAGGTTTCGTGACGAGGGCACGGCAGGCACTCTCTGCAGATCTGAATCGGGACTTCGTGCATCTGAAGTCAGGGAGAGGTTCAGACCTAGGCTCAGGTTGGAGTTTCTGTCCATTATGGCCCTTTATTGAAGGGGGCAGCATCTCGAGGCCATGGAGGTTTAACCAGGAGGGGAGTTGGGATATGCTCCAAGCCACAAGGATTTTTTCTGATCAACCATTGAGATCTGTTGGATCGCTCCAGGATGTTTCATACGGAACGACAGCAAAGCAGGGATCGAAGGATGGAACCCTGGGCAGACTGACTCGATTCTAACTGTCTCCTAGTTAAAGACATTTTTGATATGCTAGCTCTAGGGGAGCAACGGAGGGGGCTGAGTTGAAATGGACTCTCCTGCGGATGGGTCCTAATGTGGTTTTGTGTGCATGGAGACCTTGGCACGGGGCGGTGGCACACGGACCCTGAATGCTTCTCCTAACCAGAGGATTTGCGTCATCTCCAAAAGACAAGTTTCCCATGTGGAGACTAGATTTGATCTGATTGGTGCCTCAGGAAAGCCCCACATGCTGATATTGGAAACCAGGCCTCTGATGAGAGATAGCAGGAAACCACATCAATGGACCCCTTAGGGCCTAGGGCCCTGTCCCGTTCAATCTCCTTCTCTGGGAACATCCATCTACAGTATGAGTGGAGATGGATGCTCAGCTGGTTCCAGGCAGCCCTTTTTTGTCCTGGGCGTTCTATACTATTGGGATGGCCTTGGGGACTTTAGAGGTTTCTCCTAGTTTGTATGATTGTGGTCAATGGAAGGGGCAGAATTCCCGTGGAGTTGAGAGGCACAGACCTGATGTGTGGCTCCAGGGTCCCCAGGCTGGAGGGTATGGAAGCCAGGAATGTGGGGATAGAAGTCTGAAAACACACACTCGGCTTGTTTTGGGGACGTTGGTATGGCAGTCCCGATCTACAGACCGTGAGGGGAACTCTTTGGGATATGAAGAAAGAGCGAGTGTGAGGCGCTTATTCAGGCTTTTGTCTCTGGATTTTGTCAACGATGGGCGTGGAATGTCGGGGAGGCCTCCTGGACCATGGATGAGTCTTCCTCTCTGTGGATTTGGCCCGATCCCAATTTGGGGGCCAATCTGTGGGATGGGAGGAGTCCTTTCAGTTTGGTTACCTCATTCTAAAGCAGAGCACTGGGGAGGGGCGAATGGACAACACGAACTATGGTTAAAAATTGGGGCCTAGGTGCATGGCAAGCCCAATATTCTGTCTCTTGGTCCAGCCTCTGAGAGACCTTACTTGGGGACTGGGCTCACGCTGAGGGTCACAATGCGTATTTGTGACCAACGCGGCCCTCAAGCATGGCGGGGTCAAAGGGCCACACTGCTATCAACTACACTGAACGTTGGGCAACACGCCAAACACAAGATTTCTTGCCATGGGGAAGGATTTCTGATTTCTGCCTCATGTTCAACCCTGGAGTGATTGGAGAAAACGTCTAGGTTCTGAAGCCTGAAAACCGAAGTTGGGAAGAGATGACAACCTAAGGCTTTGGCAGGTCCGATAAGTTCAGTGTGTGTCCAGCTGGAGGGGGTGGGTTGGGAGGTCCAGGCTTGGCTGTGACAGAAAGGGCATGAGTGCCCAGGGCATCCTGCAGAATTGGGGTACAGTCAAGTGGCAAAAAGGTTGATCCTCATTTGGGGTTTCTGGTTACCCCAGAAGGCAATGGTTTTTCTTATGGAGGGCAGGCAGAGGGCTGCATTATAGTTCTGGAATTGCCAGACTGGAGGGCTTGTGGGCCAGGAGTTGAGGACAGAAGTCTGAGAACACAAGCAACCTTAGGTTTTTGGGCGAGGGCATGGCAGGTACGCTCTGCAGAGCTGAATCGAGATCTCGTGCATCTGAAATCAGGTGAGGATCTGACGAACGCTCAGGTTGGAGTTTCTGTCCCTTATGTCCCTCTTCATGAAGAGGTGGTGGATCACGAGGCCATGGAATTTTTTCCCATGATGGGAGTTGTGAGATTCTCCAAACCTTAAAGATTCTTCTGCAGGACTATTGAGACCTGTTGTTTGGCTCCAGGACTTCCCATACAGATCGATTCCGAGTAGGGTTCTAAGGATGGATGGCTGGGAAGCCCGACTCTCATTCCTCTTGTGTCCTAGTGACAAACAGGTTAGATCTGCTGGATCTGGGGGAGAAACCAAGAGGGTTGAGTTGAAATGGACTCTCTTGTGGATGGGTCCTAATGTGGGTTTGTGTCCATGGAGAACTTGGAATGAGACAGTGGCACAGGGTCCCTGAAGGGTTCTCCTAACCAGAGGCTTTGACACAGCTCCACCGTGCAAGATTCACACGTGGAGACGAGATTTGTTCTGATGGGTGCCTCAAGAAACAGCCATATTCTGCTATTGGAATCCAGGCCTCTGAGGAGAGATGCCTGGACAACAAAGCAATGGATCCGATTAGGATCTAGGGGCCTGCTTATTCCAATTTACCTCAGGGGACATCTGTCCACGGGTCTAAGTGCAGGTAGATGCTCAGCTGGTGTCAGACCGCCCCTGTTTTTCCTGGCTGGTCAACACTATTGGGATGGCCCCGGGCACTTGGAGGTTTATCATCCTCTTTCTAGGTTTGTGGCCAATGGAATGAGCAGAATTCCCAGGTACAGTCCTCAGGTTTGGCTCCAAGAACCTGTGCCTGTAGGTTTTGTGGGCTAGGGCTGTGGGGACAGTTGTCTGAAAACACAAACTCGGCTTAGGTTTCGGGTCGTAGGTATTGCAGGACTGATCTACAGACCGTGAGGAGAACTCTTCAGGGTTTGAACAAGGCGGCGAGTGTGAGACACTTGCTCAAGATTTTGTCTCTGAATATTGTGTCACTGATGGCCGTGGAATGTCCGGGTGGCGTCATGGGCCATGGACGAGTCTTCCTCTCTGGGCATTTGGCCCAATCCCAAGAGTTTGGGGCTATTCTTTGAGATGGGAGGAGTCTGTTTGGTTTTGTTTTTACCTCAGGTGTCCCACCAAAAGAGAGTTTCCAGAGCAGAGCCCTGGGGAGGGGCGACTGGACAACCAGAAATCTGGTTAAAACTTGGGGCCGAGGGGCATGGCAAGCCCATTATGACGTCTAATGGTCTTACTAGAGGACAGGACTCACGCTGAGGGTCACAATGCGTGTTTGTGCCCTCTTCGTACTCAAGCATGGGTGGGGCCTCATGGTGATGCTGGTTTCTCCTACACTGAACGTGGGACAACATGCCAACCACAAGGTGTCTTGCAATAGGGAAGGAGGTGTTCTGATTTCTGCATCACATTCACCACTTGGCGGCGTGTGGAGTTAAGGTCTATGTTCTGAAGCCTGAGAAGCTAGGTTGGGAATAGATGACGAGCTAAGGCCATGGCGAGTCTGTTGTGCTCAGTGTACGGTCAGCTATCTGGGTGTTGGTCAGGAAGTCCGGGCTCAGGCTACGTCAGACATTTTATTAGTGCCCAGATTTGTCGATATGTTTTGTGTACAGAAGGGGGCCATGTAGGTCTATCCTCATTTGGGGTGTCTGGGAAGCTCCATAGGGCAACATTTTGTTTTTTTTCTGGAGGGCAGGCAGAGTGCTGCTTGTGGGTCCAGAATTGCCAAACGTGAGGTCTTGGGGGCCAGGAGTATGAGGACGGACATTGGAGAACAGAAGTTTCACATAGGTTTAAGGGTGTGGGCAAGGCCGGCATACTCTGCAGAGCTGAATCGAGATGCCGTGCATCTGAATTCAGGGTGAGGATCAGACTTTGGCTCAGGTTGGAGTTCCTGTCCATGATTTCCCCTTCAGAAATGGGGTGGGCACTTCAGAAAACCATCACGGTTTTCCCACGTTGGGTGTTGTGAGATGCTCCAAAACGCAAGGATTCCCTCTGCAGGACATGTGAGACCTTTTGGATGGGTCCAGGACGTTGCATATGGAATGACGCCAGAGCAGGGTTCTAAGGGCGGAGCCCTGGTCAACCCGCCTCACATCTCAATTGTCTCCTAGTGACAAGACAGGTTCTATCTGCTGGCTCTGGGGGAGCATCCGAGAAGCCAGAGTTGAAATGGACTCTCCTGCGGATGGATCCTAATGTGGTTTTGTGTCCATGGAGACCTTGGAAAGGGGTGGTGGCACTGGGCCCTGAAGGATTCTCCTAACCGGAAGTTTTGACAGAGTTCCAGCCTGCTATTTTCCCATGTCGAGACGAGATTTGCCTCCGGAAACCCACGCATGCTGGTATTTGAAAACATGCCTCTGAGGAGAGATGCCTGGAAACCAAAGGAATGGATCCGATTACGGCCTAGGGACCTGTGAGGTTCAATCTACTACCCTGGTGACATCCAACTACGGTATGAGTGGAGGTAGATGCTCAGCTGTTGCCAGACGCCCTTGTTTGTCCCGGGCGGCCTACACAATTGCGATGGTTTCAGGGACTGTGGAGGTTTCTCCTAATTTGGAGGCATGTGGTCAAGTGAATGGGCAGAATTCCAGTGGAGTGGGCAGGCACAGACCTGATGTGTGGCTCCAGGGGCCCCAGCCTGGAGGGTGTGTGGGCCAGGACTGGGGATAGATCTGAAAACACTAACTCGGCTTACGTTTGGGGACATAAGTATGGCAGGCCCGATCTACAGACCGTGTGAACTCTTCGGGATATGAAGAAAGAGTGAGTGTGAGGCATTTATTCAGGCTTTTGTCTCTGGATTTTGTGTCAACAATGGCCGTGGAATGTCAAGGAGGCCTCAAGGGCCATGGATGAGTCTTCCTCTCTGTGGATTTGGCACAAACCCAATTGTTTTGGGTCCATCTTGGGGATGGGAGGAGTTATTTCTGTTTGGTTACCTCAGGTGTCCCACCAAAAGAGAGATTTCAAAGCAGAGCCCTGGGGAGGGGCGAATGGACAAACCGAACTATGGTTAGTTCCAGCCACTGAGAGTCCGTCCTTGAGGACAGAACTCACGCTGAGGATCACAATGTGTGTTTATGCTTTCTAGGTGCTCAAGCATGGGCGGGAATCATGGTCCACACTGTTGCTCCTACACTGAACGTTGGGCTCCATGCCAATCCCATGTATTCTTGCAATGGGGAAGTAGTATATCGGATTTTTTCATCTCTTTCACTGCTGGGCCATGATTGGAGTTAAGGTCTAGGTTGTGTAGTCTGAAAACCGAGCTTGGGAAGAGATGGCGACTTAAGTCCATGTCAGGTCCGACGTGCTCAGTGTGGAGCCAGCTCGCTGAGTGTTGGTCGGGAGGTTCAGGCCTAGGCTGCGTCAGACCAGGCATAAGTTTACAGGGTATATTGTATAATTGGGGGAGAGTCGAGTGCCGTGCAGCTTGATCCTCATTTAGCGTTTCTGGGTTGCCCCAAGGGCAACGTCATTCTTCTGGAGGGCAGGCAGAGTGCTGCTTTGTGGCTCCGGAATTCCCAAACTGGATGCCCTTTGGGCAAGGAGTGTGAGGACGGAAGAATAAGAACACAAGTTAGGCGTAGGTTTCGTGACGAGGGCACGGCAGGCACTCTCTGCAGATCTGAATCGGGACTTCGTGCATCTGAAGTCAGGGAGAGGTTCAGACCTAGGCTCAGGTTGGAGTTTCTGTCCATTATGGCCCTTTCTTGAAGGGGGCAGCATCTCGAGGCCATGGAGGTTTACCCAGGAGGGGAGTTGGGATATGCTCCAAGCCACAAGGATTTTTTCTGATTAACCATTGAGATCTGTTGGATCGCTCCAGGATGTTTCATACGGAACGACAGCAAATTAGGGATCGAAGGATGGAACCCTGGGCAGACTGACTCGATTCTAACTGTCTCCTAGTTAAAGACATTTTTGATATGCTAGCTCTAGGGGAGCAACGGAGGGGGCTGAGTTGAAATGGACTCTCCTGCGGATGGGTCCTAATGTGGTTTTGTGTGCATGGAGACCTTGGCACGGGGCGGTGGCACACGGACCCTGAATGCTTCTCCTAACCAGAGGATTTGCGTCATCTCCAAAAGACAAGTTTCCCATGTGGAGACTAGATTTGATCTGAATGGTGCCTCAGGAAAGCCCCACATGCTGATATTGGAAACCAGGCATCTGATGAGAGATAGCAGGAAACCAAATCAATGGACCCCTTAGGGCCTAGGGCCCTGTCCCGTTCAATCTCCTTCTCTGGGAACATCCATCTACAGTATGAGTGGAGATGGATGCTCAGCTGGTTCCAGGCAGCCCTTTTTTGTCCTGGGCGTTCTATACTGTTGGGATGGCCTTGGGGACTTTAGAGGTTTCTCCTAGTTAATATGATTGTGGTCAATGGAAGGGGCAGAATTCCCGTGGAGTTGAGAGGCACAGACCTGATGTGTGGCTCCAGGGTCCCCAGGCTGGAGGGTATGGAAGCCAGGAATGTGGGGATAGAAGTCTGAAAACACACACTCGGCTTGTTTTGGGGACGTTGGTATGGCAGTCCCGATCTACAGATCGTGATGGGAACTCTTTGGGATATGAAGAAAGAGCGAGTGTGAGGCGCTTATTCAGGCTTTTGTCTCTGGATTTTGTGTCAACGATGGGCGTGGAATGTCGGGGAGGCCTCCTGGACCATGGATGAGTCTTCCTCTCTGTGGATTTGGCCCGATCCCAATTTGGGGGCCAATCTGTGGGATGGGAGGAGTCCTTTCAGTTTGGTTACCTCATTCTAAAGCAGAGCACTGGGGAGGGGCGAATGGACAACACGAACTATGGTTAAAAATTGGGGCCTAGGTGCATGGCAAGCCCAATATTCTGTCTCTTGGTCCAGCCTCTGAGAGACCTTACTTGGGGACTGGGCTCACGCTGAGGGTCACAATGCGTATTTGTGACCAACGCGGCCCTCAAGCATGGCGGGGTCAAAGGGCCACACTGCTATCAACTACACTGAACGTTGGGCAACACGCCAACCACAAGATTTCTTGCCATGGGGAAGGATTTCTGATTTCTGCCTCATGTTCAACCCTGGAGTGATTGGAGAAAACGTCTAGGTTCTGAAGCCTGAAAACCGAAGTTGTGAAGAGATGACAACCTAAGGCTTTGGCAGGTCCGATATGTTCAGTGTGTGTCCAGCTGGAGGGGGTGGGTCGGGAGGTCCAGGCTTGGCTGTGACAGAAAGGGCATGAGTGCCCAGGGCATCCTGCAGAATTGGGGTACAGTCAAGTGGCAAAAAGGTTGATCCTCATTTGGGGTTTCTGGTTACCCCAGAAGGCAATGGTTTTTATTATGGAGGGCAGGCAGAGGGCTGCATTATAGTTCTGGAATTGCCAGACTGGAGGGCTTGTGGTCCAGGAGTTGAGGACAGAAGTCTGAGAACACAAGCAACCTTAGGTTTCTGGGCGAGGGCATGGCAGGTACGCTCTGCAGAGCTGAATCGAGATCTCGTGCATCTGAAATCAGGTGAGGATCTGACGAAGGCTCAGGGTGGAGTTTCTGTCCATTATGTCCCTCTTCATGAAGAGGTGGTGGATCACGAGGCCATGGAATTTTTTCCCATGATGGGAGTTGTGAGATTCTCCAAACCGTAAAGATTCTTCTGCAGGACTATTGAGACCTGTTGTTTGGCTCCAGGACTTCCCATACAGATCGATTCCGAGTAGGGTTCTAAGGATGGATGGCTGGGAAGCCCGACTCTCATTCCTCTTGTGTCCTAGTGACAAGACAGGTTAGATCTACTGGATCTGGGGGAGAAACCAAGAGGGTTGAGTTGAAATGGACTCTCTTGTGGATGGGTCCTAATGTGGGTTTGTGTCCATGGAGAACTTGGAATGAGACAGTGGCACAGGGTCCCTGAAGGGTTCTCCTAACCAGAGGCTTTGACACAGCTCCACCGTGCAAGATTCACACGTGGAGACGAGATTTGTTCTGATGGGTGCCTCAAGAAACAGCCATATTCTGCTATTGGAATCCAGGCCTCTGAGGAGAGATGCCTGGACAACAAAGCAATGGATCCGATTAGGATCTAGGGGCCTGCTTATTCCAATTTACCTCAGGGGACATCTGTCCACGGGTCTAAGTGCAGGTAGAGGCTCAGCTGGTGTCAGACCGCCCCTGTTTTTCCTGGCTGGTCAACACTATTGGGATGGCCCCGGGCACTTGGAGGTTTATCATCCTCTTTCTACGTTTGTGGCCAATGGAATGAGCAGAATTCCCAGGTACAGTCCTCAGGTTTGGCTCCAAGAACCTGTGCCTGTAGGTTTTGTGGGCTAGGGCTGTGGGGACAGTTGTCTGAAAACACAAACTCGGCTTAGGTTTCGGGTCGTAGGTATTGCAGGACTGATCTACAGACCGTGAGGAGAACTCTTCAGGGTATGAACAAGGCGGCGAGTGTGAGACACTTGCTCAAGATTTTGTCTCTGGATATTGTGTCACTGATGGCCGTGGAATGTCCGGGTGGCGTCATGGGCCATGGACGAGTCTTCCTCTCTGGGCATTTGGCCCAATCCCAAGAGTTTGGGGCTATTCTTTGAGATGGGAGGAGTCTGTTTGGTTTTGTTTTTACCTCAGGTGTCCCACCAAAAGAGAGTTTCCAGAGCAGAGCCCTGGGGAGGGGCGACTGGACAACCAGAAATCTGGTTAAAACTTGGGGCCGAGGGGCATGGCAAGCCCATTATGACGTCTAATGGTCTTACTAGAGGACAGGACTCACGCTGAGGGTCACAATGCGTGTTTGTGCCCTCTTCGTACTCAAGCATGGGCGGGGCCTCATGGTGATGCTGGTTTCTCCTACACTGAACGTGGGACAACATGCCAACCACAAGGTTTCTTGCAATAGGGAAGGAGGTGTTCTGATTTCTGCATCACATTCACCACTTGGCGGCGTGTGGAGTTAAGGTCTATGTTCTTAAGCCTGAGAAGCTAGGTTGGGAATAGATGACGAGCTAAGTCCATGGCGAGTCTGTTGTGCTCAGTGTATGGTGAGCTATCTTGTGTTGGTCAGGAAGTCCGGGTCAGGCTATGTTAGACATTTTATTAGTGCCCAGATTTCTCGATATAATTTGTGTACAGAAAAGGGCCATGTAGGTCTATCCTCATTTGGGGTGTCTGGGAAGCTCCATAGGGCAACATTTTGTTTTTTTTCTGGAGGGCAGGCAGAGTGCTGCTTGTGGGTCCAGAATTGCCAAACGTGAGGTCTTGGGGGCAAGGAGTATGAGGACGGACATTGGAGAACAGAAGTTTCACATAGGTTTAAGGGTGTGGGCAAGGCCGGCATACTCTGCAGAGCTGAATCGAGATGCCGTGCATCTGAATTCAGGGTGAGGATCAGACTTTGGCTCAGGTTGGAGTTCCTGTCCATGATTTCCCCTTCAGAAATGGGGTGGGCACTTCAGAAAACCATCACGGTTTTCCCACGTTGGGTGTTGTGAGATGCTCCAAAACGCAAGGATTCCCTCTGCAGGACATGTGAGACCTTTTGGATGGGTCCAGGACGTTGCATATGGAATGACGCCAGAGCAGGGTTCTAAGGGCGGAGCCCTGGTCAACCCGCCTCACATCTCAATTGTCTCCTAGTGACAAGACAGGTTCTATCTGCTGGCTCTGGGGGAGCATCCGAGAAGCCAGAGTTGAAATGGACTCTCCTGCGGATGGATCCTAATGTGGTTTTGTGTCCATGGAGACCTTGGAAAGGGGTGGTGGCACTGGGCCCTGAAGGATTCTCCTAACCGGAAGTTTTGACAGAGTTCCAGCCTGCTATTTTCCCATGTCGAGACGAGATTTGCCTCCGGAAACCCACGCATGCTGGTATTTGAAAACATGCCTCTGAGGAGAGATGCCTGGAAACCAAAGGAATGGATCCGATTACGGCCTAGGGACCTGTGAGGTTCAATCTACTACCCTGGTGACATCCAACTACGGTATGAGTGGAGGTAGATGCTCAGCTGTTGCCAGACGCCCTTGTTTGTCCCGGGCGGCCTACACAATTGCGATGGTTTCAGGGACTGTGGAGGTTTCTCCTAATTTGGAGGCATGTGGTCAAGTGAATGGGCAGAATTCCAGTGGAGTGGGCAGGCACAGACCTGATGTGTGGCTCCAGGGGCCCCAGCCTGGAGGGTGTGTGGGCCAGGACTGGGGATAGATCTGAAAACACTAACTCGGCTTACGTTTGGGGACATAAGTATGGCAGGCCTGATCTACAGACCGTGTGAACTCTTCGGGATATGAAGAAAGAGTGAGTGTGAGGCATTTATTCAGGCTTTTGTCTCTGGATTTTGTGTCAACAATGGCCGTGGAATGTCAAGGAGGCCTCAAGGGCCATGGATGAGTCTTCCTCTCTGTGGATTTGGCACAAACCCAATTGTTTTGGGTCCATCTTGGGGATGGGAGGAGTTATTTCTGTTTGGTTACCTCAGGTGTCCCACCAAAAGAGAGATTTCAAAGCAGAGCCCTGGGGAGGGGCGAATGGACAAACCGAACTATGGTTAGTTCCAGCCACTGAGAGGCCTTCCTTGAGGACAGAACTCACGCTGAGGATCACAATGTGTGTTTATGCTTTCTAGGTGCTCAAGCATGGGCGGGAATCATGGTCCACACTGTTGCTCCTACACTGAACGTTGGGCTCCATGCCAATCCCATGTATTCTTGCAATGGGGAAGTAGTATATCGGATTTTTTCATCTCTTTCACCGCTGGGCCGTGATTGGAGTTAAGGTCTAGGTTGTGTAGTCTGAAAACCGAGCTTGGGAAGAGATGGCGACTTAAGTCCATGTCAGGTCCGACGTGCTCAGTGTGGAGCCAGCTCGCTGAGTGTTGGTCGGGAGGTTCAGGCCTAGGCTGCGTCAGACCAGGCATAAGTTTACAGGGTATATTGTATAATTGGGGGAGAGTCGAGTGCCGTGCAGCTTGATCCTCATTTAGCGTTTCTGGGTTGCCCCAAGGGTAACGTCTTTCTTCTGCAGGGCAGGCAAGAGTGCTGCTTTGTGGCTCCGGAATTCCCAAACTGGATGCCCTTTGGGCAAGGAGTGTGAGGACGGAAGAATAAGAACACAAGTTAGGCGTAGGTTTCGTGACGAGGGCACGGCAGGCACTCTCTGCAGATCTGAATCGGGACTTCGTGCATCTAAAGTCAGGGAGAGGTTCAGACCTAGGCTCAGGTTGGAGTTTCTGTCCATTATGGCCCTTTCTTGAAGGGGGCAGCATCTCGAGGCCATGGAGGTTTACCCAGGAGGGGAGTTGGGATATGCTCCAAGCCACAAGGATTTTTTCTGATCAACCATTGAGATCTGTTGGATCGCTCCAGGATGTTTCATACGGAACGACAGCAAAGCAGGGATCGAAGGATGGAACCCTGGGCAGACTGACTCGATTCTAACTGTCTCCTAGTTAAAGACATTTTTGATATGCTAGCTCTAGGGGAGCAACGGAGGGGGCTGAGTTGAAATGGACTCTCCTGCGGATGGGTCCTAATGTGGTTTTGTGTGCATGGAGACCTTGGCACGGGGCGGTGGCACACGGACCCTGAATGCTTCTCCTAACCAGAGGATTTGCGTCATCTCCAAAAGACAAGTTTCCCATGTGGAGACTAGATTTGATCTGATTGGTGCCTCAGGAAAGCCCCACATGCTGATATTGGAAACCAGGCCTCTGATGAGAGATAGCAGGAAACCAAATCAATGGACCCCTTAGGGCCTAGGGCCCTGTCCCGTTCAATCTCCTTCTCTGGGAACATCCATCTACAGTATGAGTGGAGATGGATGCTCAGCTGGTTCCAGGCAGCCCTTTTTTGTCCTGGGCGTTCTATACTATTGGGATGGCCTTGGGGACTTTAGAGGTTTCTCCTAGTTTGTATGATTGTGGTCAATGGAAGGGGCAGAATTCCCGTGGAGTTGAGAGGCACAGACCTGATGTGTGGCTCCTGGGTCCCCAGGCTGGAGGGTATGGAAGCCAGGAATGTGGGGATAGAAGTCTGAAAACACACACTCGGCTTGTTTTGGGGACGTTGGTATGGCAGTCCCGATCTACAGACCGTGAGGGGAACTCTTTGGGATATGAAGAAAGAGCGAGTGTGAGGCGCTTATTCAGGCTTTTGTCTCTGGATTTTGTGTCAACGATGGGCGTGGAATGTCGGGGAGGCCTCCTGGACCATGGATGAGTCTTCCTCTCTGTGGATTTGGCCCGATCCCAATTTGGGGGCCAATCTGTGGGATGGGAGGAGTCCTTTCAGTTTGGTTACCTCATTCTAAAGCAGAGCACTGGGGAGGGGCGAATGGACAACACGAACTATGGTTAAAAATTGGGGCCTAGGTGCATGGCAAGCCCAATATTCTGTCTCTTGGTCCAGCCTCTGAGAGACCTTACTTGGGGACTGGGCACACGCTGAGGGTCACAATGCGTATTTGTGACCAACGAGGCACTCAAGCATGGCGGGGTCAAAGGGCCACACTGCTATCAACTACACTGAACGTTGGGCAACACGCCAACCACAAGATTTCTTGCCATGGGGAAGGATTTCTGATTTCTGCCTCATGTTCAACCCTGGAGTGATTGGAGAAAACGTCTAGGTTCTGAAGCCTGAAAACCGAAGTTGTGAAGAGATGACAACCTAAGGCTTTGGCAGGTCCGATAAGTTCAGTGTGTGTCCAGCTGGAGGGGGTGGGTTGGGAGGTCCAGGCTTGGCTGTGACAGAAAGGGCATGAGTGCCCAGGGCATCCTGCAGAATTGGGGTACAGTCAAGTGGCAAAAAGGTTGATCCTCATTTGGGGTTTCTGGTTACCCCAGAAGGCAATGGTTTTTCTTATGGAGGGCAGGCAGAGGGCTGCATTATAGTTCTGGAATTGCCAGACTGGAGGGCTTGTGGGCCAGGAGTTGAGGACAGAAGTCTGAGAACACAAGCAACCTTAGGTTTTTGGGCGAGGGCATGGCAGGTACGCTCTGCAGAGCTGAATCGAGATCTCGTGCATCTGAAATCAGGTGAGGATCTGACGAACGCTCAGGTTGGAGTTTCTGTCCCTTATGTCCCTCTTCATGAAGAGGTGGTGGATCACGAGGCCATGGAATTTTTTCCGACGATGGGAGTTGTGAGATTCTCCAAACCGTAAAGATTCTTCTGCAGGACTATTGAGACCTGTTGTTTGGCTCCAGGACTTCCCATACAGATCGATTCCGAGTAGGGTTCTAAGGATGGATGGCTGGGAAGCCCGACTCTCATTCCTCTTGTGTCCTAGTGACAAGACAGGTTAGATCTGCTGGATCTGGGGGAGAAACCAAGAGGGTTGAGTTGAAATGGACTTTCTTGTGGATGGGTGCTAATGTGGGTTTGTGTCCATGGAGAACTTGGAATGAGACAGTGGCACAGGGTCCCTGAAGGGTTCTCCTAACCAGAGGCTTTGACACAGCTCCACCGTGCAAGATTCACACGTGGAGACGAGATTTGTTCTGATGGGTGCCTCAAGAAACAGCCATATTCTGCTATTGGAATCCAGGCCTCTGAGGAGAGATGCCTGGACAACAAAGCAATGGATCCGATTAGGATCTAGGGGCCTGCTTATTCCAATTTACCTCAGGGGACATCTGTCCACGGGTCTAAGTGCAGGTAGATGCTCAGCTGGTGTCAGACCGCCCCTGTTTTTCCTGGCTGGTCAACACTATTGGGATGGCCCCGGGCACTTGGAGGTTTATCATCCTCTTTCTAGGTTTGTGGCCAATGGAATGAGCAGAATTCCCAGGTACAGTCCTCAGGTTTGGCTCCAAGAACCTGTGCCTGTAGGTTTTGTGGGCCAGGGCTGTGGGGACAGTTGTCTGAAAACACAAACTCGGCTTAGGTTTCGGGTCGTAGGTATTGCAGGACTGATCTACAGACCGTGAGGAGAACTCTTCAGGGTTTGAACAAGGCGGCGAGTGTGAGACACTTGCTCAAGATTTTGTCTCTGGATATTGTGTCACTGATGGCCGTGGAATGTCCGGGTGGCGTCATGGGCCATGGACGAGTCTTCCTCTCTGGGCATTTGGCCCAATCCCAAGAGTTTGGGGCTATTCTTTGAGATGGGAGGAGTCTGTTTGGTTTTGTTTTTACCTCAGGTGTCCCACCAAAAGAGAGTTTCCAGAGCAGAGCCCTGGGGAGGGGCGACTGGACAACCAGAAAGCTGGTTAAAACTTGGGGCCGAGGGGCATGGCAAGCCCATTATGACGTCTAATGGTCTTACTAGAGGACAGGACTCACGCTGAGGGTCACAATGCGTGTTTGTGCCCTCTTCGTACTCAAGCATGGGCGGGGCCTCATGGTGATGCTGGTTTCTCCTACACTGAACGTGGGACAACATGCCAACCACAAGGTGTCTTGCAATAGGGAAGGAGGTGTTCTGATTTCTGCATCACATTCACCACTTGGCGGCGTGTGGAGTTAAGGTCTATGTTCTGAAGCCTGAGAAGCTAGGTTGGGAATAGATGACGAGCTAAGGCCATGGCGAGTCTGTTGTGCTCAGTGTACGGTCAGCTATCTGGGTGTTGGTCAGGAAGTCCGGGCTCAGGCTATGTCAGACATTTTATTAGTGCCCAGATTTGTCGATATGATTTGTGTACAGAAGGGGGCCATGTAGGTCTATCCTCATTTGGGGTGTCTGGGAAGCTCCATAGGGCAACATTTTGTTTTTTTTCTGGAGGGCAGGCAGAGTGCTGCTTGTGGGTCCAGAATTGCCAAACGTGAGGTCTTGGGGGCAAGGAGTATGAGGACGGACATTGGAGAACAGAAGTTTCACATAGGTTTAAGGGTGTGGGCAAGGCCGGCATACTCTGCAGAGCTGAATCGAGATGCCGTGCATCTGAATTCAGGCTGAGGATCAGACTTTGGCTCAGGTTGGAGTTCCTGTCCATGATTTCCCCTTCAGAAATGGGTGGGCACTTCAGAAAACCATCACGGTTTTCCCACGTTGGGTGTTGTGAGATGCTCCAAAACGCAAGGATTCCCTCTGCAGGACATGTGAGACCTTTTGGATGGGTCCAGGACGTTGCAAATGGAATGACGCCAGAGCAGGGTTCTAAGGGCGGAGCCCTGGTCAACCCGCCTCACATCTCAATTGTCTCCTAGTGACAAGACAGGTTCTATCTGCTGGCTCTGGGGGAGCATCCGAGAAGCCAGAGTTGAAATGGACTCTCCTGCGGATGGATCCTAATGTGGTTTTGTGTCCATGGAGACCTTGGAAAGGGGTGGTGGCACTGGGCCCTGAAGGATTCTCCTAACCGGAAGTTTTGACAGAGTTCCAGCCTGCTATTTTCCCATGTCGAGACGAGATTTGCCTCCGGAAACCCACGCATGCTGGTATTTGAAAACATGCCTCTGAGGAGAGATGCCTGGAAACCAAAGGAATGGATCCGATTACGGCCTAGGGACCTGTGAGGTTCAATCTACTACCCTGGTGACATCCAACTACGGTATGAGTGGAGGTAGATGCTCAGCTGTTGCCAGACGCCCTTGTTTGTCCCGGGCGGCCTACACAATTGCGATGGTTTCAGGGACTGTGGAGGTTTCTCCTAATTTGGAGGCATGTGGTCAAGTGAATGGGCAGAATTCCAGTGGAGTGGGCAGGCACAGACCTGATGTGTGGCTCCAGGGGCCCCAGGCTGGAGGTTGTGTGGGCTAGGTCTGGGGATAGATCTGAAAACACTAACTCGGCTTACGTTTGGGGACATAAGTATGGCAGGCCCGATCTACAGACCGTGTGAACTCTTCGGGATATGAAGAAAGAGTGAGTGTGAGGCATTTATTCAGGCTTTTGTCTCTGGATTTTGTGTCAACAATGGCCGTGGAATGTCAAGGAGGCCTCAAGGGCCATGGATGAGTCTTCCTCTCTGTGGATTTGGCACGAACCCAATTGTTTTGGGTCCATCTTGGGGATGGGAGGAGTTATTTCAGTTTGGTTACCTCAGGTGTCCCACCAAAAGAGAGATTTCAAAGCAGAGCCCTGGGGAGGGGCGAATGGACAAACCGAACTATGGTTAGTTCCAGCCACTGAGAGGCCTTCCTTGAGGACAGAACTCACGCTGAGGATCACAATGTGTGTTTATGCTTTCTAGGTGCTCAAGCATGGGCGGGAATCATGGTCCACACTGTTGCTCCTACACTGAACGTTGGGCTCCATGCCAATCCCATGTATTCTTGCAATGGGGAAGTAGTATATCGGATTTTTTCATCTCTTTCACCGCTGGGCCGTGATTGGAGTTAAGGTCTAGGTTGTGTAGTCTGAAAACCGAGCTTGGGAAGAGATGGCGACTTAAGTCCATGTCAGGTCCGACGTGCTCAGTGTGGAGCCAGCTCGCTGAGTGTTGGTCGGGAGGTTCAGGCCTAGGCTGCGTCAGACCAGGCATACGTTTACAGGGTATATTGTATAATTGGGGGAGAGTCGAGTGCCGTGCAGCTTGATCCTCATTTAGCGTTTCTGGGTTGCCCCAAGGGCAACGTCATTCTTCTGGAGGGCAGGCAGAGTGCTGCTTTGTGGCTCCGGAATTCCCAAACTGGATGCCCTTTGGGCAAGGAGTGTGAGGACGGAAGAATAAGAACACAAGTTAGGCGTAGGTTTCGTGACGAGGGCACGGCAGGCACTCTCTGCAGATCTGAATCGGGACTTCGTGCATCTGAAGTCAGGGAGAGGTTCAGACCTAGGCTCAAGTTGGAGTTTCTGTCCATTATGGCCCTTTCTTGAAGGGGGCAGCATCTCGAGGCCATGGAGGTTTACCCAGGAGGGGAGTTGGGATATGCTCCAAGCCACAAGGATTTTTTCTGATCAACCATTGAGATCTGTTGGATCGCTCCAGGATGTTTCATACGGAACGACAGCAAAGCAGGGATCGAAGGATGGAACCCTGGGCAGACTGACTCGATTCTAACTGTCTCCTAGTTAAAGACATTTTTGATATGCTAGCTCTAGGGGAGCAACGGAGGGGGCTGAGTTGAAATGGACTCTCCTGCGGATGGGTCCTAATGTGGTTTTGTGTGCATGGAGACCTTGGCACGGGGCGGTGGCACACGGACCCTGAATGCTTCTCCTAACCAGAGGATTTGCGTCATCTCCAAAAGACAAGTTTCCCATGTGGAGACTAGATTTGATCTGATTGGTGCCTCAGGAAAGCCCCACATGCTGATATTGGAAACCAGGCCTCTGATGAGAGATAGCAGGAAACCAAATCAATGGACCCCTTAGGGCCTAGGGCCCTGTCCCGTTCAATCTCCTTCTCTGGGAACATCCATCTACAGTATGAGTGGAGATGGATGCTCAGCTGGTTCCAGGCAGCCCTTTTTTGTCCTGGGCGTTCTATACTGTTGGGATGGCCTTGGGGACTTTAGAGGTTTCTCCTAGTTTGTATGATTGTGGTCAATGGAAGGGGCAGAATTCCCGTGGAGTTGAGAGGCACAGACCTGATGTGTGGCTCCAGGGTCCCCAGGCTGGAGGGTATGGAAGCCAGGAATGTGGGGATAGAAGTCTGAAAACACACACTCGGCTTGTTTTGGGGACGTTGGTATGGCAGTCCCGATCTACAGACCGTGAGGGGAACTCTTTGGGATATGAAGAAAGAGCGAGTGTGAGGCGCTTATTCAGGCTTTTGTCTCTGGATTTTGTGTCAACGATGGGCGTGGAATGTCGGGGAGGCCTCCTGGACCATGGATGAGTCTTCCTCTCTGTGGATTTGGCCCGATCCCAATTTGGGGGCCAACTGTGGGATGGGATGAGTCCTTTCAGTTTGGTTACCTCATTCTAAAGCAGAGCACTGGGGAGGGGCGAATGGACAACACGAACTATGGTTAAAAATTGGGGCCTAGGTGCATGGCAAGCCCAATATTCTGTCTCTTGGTCCAGCCTCTGAGAGACCTTACTTGGGGACTGGGCTCACGCTGAGGGTCACAATGCGTATTTGTGACCAACGCGGCCCTCAAGCATGGCGGGGTCAAAGGGCCACACTGCTATCAACTACACTGAACGTTGGGCAACACGCCAACCACAAGATTTCTTGCCATGGGGAAGGATTTCTGATTTCTGCCTCATGTTCAACCCTGGAGTGATTGGAGAAAACGTCTAGGTTCTGAAGCCTGAAAACCGAAGTTGTGAAGAGATGACAACCTAAGGCTTTGGCAGGTCCGATAAGTTCAGTGTGTGTCCAGCTGGAGGGGGTGGGTTGGGAGGTCCAGGCTTGGCTGTGACAGAAAGGGCATGAGTGCCCAGGGCATCCTGCAGAATTGGGGTACAGTCAAGTGGCAAAAAGGTTGATCCTCATTTGGGGTTTCTGGTTACCCCAGAAGGCAATGGTTTTTCTTATGGAGGGCAGGCAGAGGGCTGCATTATAGTTCTGGAATTGCCAGACTGGAGGGCTTGTGGGCCAGGAGTTGAGGACAGAAGTCTGAGAACACAAGCAACCTTAGGTTTTTGGGCGAGGGCATGGCAGGTACGCTCTGCAGAGCTGAATCGAGATCTCGTGCATCTGAAATCAGGTGAGGATCTGACGAACGCTCAGGTTGGAGTTTCTGTCCCTTATGTCCCTCTTCATGAAGAGGTGGTGGATCACGAGGCCATGGAATTTTTTCCCATGATGGGAGTTGTGAGATTCTCCAAACCTTAAAGATTCTTCTGCAGGACTATTGAGACCTGTTGTTTGGCTCCAGGACTTCCCATACAGATCGATTCCGAGTAGGGTTCTAAGGATGGATGGCTGGGAAGCCCGACTCTCATTCCTCTTGTGTCCTAGTGACAAGACAGGTTAGATCTACTGGATCTGGGGGAGAAACCAAGAGGGTTGAGTTGAAATGGACTCTCTTGTGGATGGGTCCTAATGTGGGTTTGTGTCCATGGAGAACTTGGAATGAGACAGTGGCACAGGGTCCCTGAAGGGTTCTCCTAACCAGAGGCTTTGACACAGCTCCACCGTGCAAGATTCACACGTGGAGACGAGATTTGTTCTGATGGATGCCTCAAGAAACAGCCATATTCTGCTATTGGAATCCAGGCCTCTGAGGAGAGATGCCTGGACAACAAAGCAATGGATCCGATTAGGATCTAGGGGCCTGCTTATTCCAATTTACCTCAGGGGACATCTGTCCACGGGTCTAAGTGCAGGTAGATGCTCAGCTGGTGTCAGACCGCCCCTGTTTTTCCTGGCTGGTCAACACTATTGGGATGGCCCCGGGCACTTGGAGGTTTATCATCCTCTTTCTAGGTTTGTGGCCAATGGAATGAGCAGAATTCCCAGGTACAGTCCTCAGGTTTGGCTCCAAGAACCTGTGCCTGTAGGTTTTGTGGGCCAGGGCTGTGGGGACAGTTGTCTGAAAACACAAACTCGGCTTAGGTTTCGGGTCGTAGGTATTGCAGGACTGATCTACAGACCGTGAGGAGAACTCTTCAGGGTTTGAACAAGGCGGCGAGTGTGAGACACTTGCTCAAGATTTTGTCTCTGGATATTGTGTCACTGATGGCCGTGGAATGTCCGGGTGGCCTCATGGGCCATGGACGAGTCTTCCTCTCTGGGCATTTGGCCCAATCCCAAGAGTTTGGGGCTATTCTTTGAGATGGGAGGAGTCCGTTTGGTTTTGTTTTTACCTCAGGTGTCCCACCAAAAGAGAGTTTCCAGAGCAGAGCCCTGGGGAGGGGCGACTGGACAACCAGAAATCTGGTTAAAACTTGGGGCCGAGGGGCATGGCAAGCCCATTATGACGTCTAATGGTCTTACTAGAGGACAGGACTCACGCTGAGGGTCACAATGCGTGTTTGTGCCCTCTTCGTACTCAAGCATGGGCGGGGCCTCATGGTGATGCTGGTTTCTCCTACACTGAACGTGGGACAACATGCCAACCACAAGGTGTCTTGCAATAGGGAAGGAGGTGTTCTGATTTCTGCATCACATTCACCACTTGGCGGCGTGTGGAGTTAAGGTCTATGTTCTGAAGCCTGAGAAGCTAGGTTGGGAATAGATGACGAGCTAAGGCCATGGCGAGTCTGTTGTGCTCAGTGTACGGTCAGCTATCTGGGTGTTGGTCAGGAAGTCCGGGCTCAGGCTATGTCAGACATTTTATTAGTGCCCAGATTTGTCGATATGATTTGTGTACAGAAGGGGGCCATGTAGGTCTATCCTCATTTGGGGTGTCTGGGAAGCTCCATAGGGCAACATTTTGTTTTTTTTCTGGAGGGCAGGCAGAGTGCTGCTTGTGGGTCCAGAATTGCCAAACGTGAGGTCTTGGGGGCCAGGAGTGTGAGGACGGACATTGGAGAACAGAAGTTTCACATAGGTTTAAGGGTGTGGGCAAGGCCGGCATACTCTGCAGAGCTGAATCGAGATGCCGTGCATCTGAATTCAGGCTGAGGATCAGACTTTGGCTCAGGTTGGAGTTCCTGTCCATGATTTCCCCTTCAGAAATGGGGTGGGCACTTCAGAAAACCATCACGGTTTTCCCACGTTGGGTGTTGTGAGATGCTCCAAAACGCAAGGA
Source organism: Mustela nivalis (assembly GCF_964662115.1). NCBI lineage: Eukaryota > Metazoa > Chordata > Mammalia > Carnivora > Mustelidae > Mustela > Mustela nivalis. The sequence continues at coordinate 411,702 of NW_028136228.1, forward strand.
TTCCCTCTGCAGGACATGTGAGACCTTTTGGATGGGTCCAGGACGTTGCAAATGGAATGACGCCAGAGCAGGGTTCTAAGGGCGGAGCCCTGGTCAACCCGCCTCACATCTCAATTGTCTCCTAGTGACAAGACAGGTTCTATCTGCTGGCTCTGGGGGAGCATCCGAGAAGCCAGAGTTGAAATGGACTTTCCTGCGGATGGATCCTAATGTGGTTTTGTGTCCATGGAGACCTTGGAAAGGGGTGGTGGCACTGGGCCCTGAAGGATTCTCCTAACCGGAAGTTTTGACAGAGTTCCAGCCTGCTATTTTCCCATGTCGAGACGAGATTTGCCTCCGGAAACCCACGCATGCTGGTATTTGAAAACATGCCTCTGAGGAGAGATGCCTGGAAACCAAAGGAATGGATCCGATTACGGCCTAGGGACCTGTGAGGTTCAATCTACTACCCTGGTGACATCCAACTACGGTATGAGTGGAGGTAGATGCTCAGCTGTTGCCAGACGCCCTTGTTTGTCCCGGGCGGCCTACACAATTGCGATGGTTTCAGGGACTGTGGAGGTTTCTCCTAATTTGGAGGCATGTGGTCAAGTGAATGGGCAGAATTCCAGTGGAGTGGGCAGGCACAGACCTGATGTGTGGCTCCAGGGGCCCTTGCCTGGAGGGTGTGTGGGCTAGGACTGGGGATAGATCTGAAAACACTAACTCGACTTACGTTTGGGGACATAAGTATGGCAGGCCCGATCTACAGACCGTGTGAACTCTTCGGGATATGAAGAAAGAGTGAGTGTGAGGCATTTATTCAGGCTTTTGTCTCTGGATTTTGTGTCAACAATGGCCGTGGAATGTCAAGGAGGCCTCAAGGGCCATGGATGAGTCTTCCTCTCTGTGTATTTGGCACGAACCCAATTGTTTTGGGTCCATCTTGGGGATGGGAGGAGTTATTTCAGTTTGGTTACCTCAGGTGTCCCACCAAAAGAGAGATTTCAAAGCAGAGCCCTGGGGAGGGGCGAATGGACAAACCGAACTATGGTTAGTTCCAGCCACTGAGAGGCCTTCCTTGAGGACAGAACTCACGCTGAGGATCACAATGTGTGTTTATGCTTTCTAGGTGCTCAAGCATGGGCGGGAATCATGGTCCACACTGTTGCTCCTACACTGAATGTTGGGCTCCATGCCAATCCCATGTATTCTTGCAATGGGGAAGTAGTATATCGGATTTTTTCATCACTTTCACTGCTGGGACATGATTGGAGTAAAGGTCTAGGTTGTGTAGTTTGAAAACCGAGCTTGGGAAGAGATGGCGACTTAAGTCCATGTCAGGTCCGACGTGCTCAGTGTGGAGCCAGCTCGCTGAGTGTAGGTCGGGAGGTTCAGGCCTAGGCTGCGTCAGACCAGGCATACGTTTACAGGGTATATTGTATAATTGGGGGAGAGTCGAGTGCCGTGCAGCTTGATCCTCATTTAGCGTTTCTGGGTTGCCCCAAGGGCAACGTCATTCTTCTGGAGGGCAGGCAGAGTGCTGCTTTGTGGCTCCGGAATTCCCAAACTGGATGCCCTTTGGGCAAGGAGTGTGAGGACGGAAGAATAAGAACACAAGTTAGGCGTAGGTTTCGTGACGAGGGCACGGCAGGCACTCTCTGCAGATCTGAATCGGGACTTCGTGCATCTGAAGTCAGGGAGAGGTTCAGACCTAGGCTCAGGTTGGAGTTTCTGTCCATTATGGCCCTTTCTTGAAGGGGGCAGCATCTCGAGGCCATGGAGGTTTACCCAGGAGGGGAGTTGGGATATGCTCCAAGCCACAAGGATTTTTTCTGATCAACCATTGAGATCTGTTGGATCGCTCCAGGATGTTTCATACGGAACGACAGCAAAGCAGGGATCGAAGGATGGAACCCTGGGCAGACTGACTCGATTCTAACTGTCTCCTAGTTAAAGACATTTTTGATATGCTAGCTCTAGGGGAGCAACGGAGGGGGCTGAGTTGAAATGGACTCTCCTGCGGATGGGTCCTAATGTGGTTTTGTGTGCATGGAGACCTTGGCACGGGGCGGTGGCACACGGACCCTGAATGCTTCTCCTAACCAGAGGATTTGCGTCATCTCCAAAAGACAAGTTTCCCATGTGGAGACTAGATTTGATCTGAATGGTGCCTCAGGAAAGCCCCACATGCTGATATTGGAAACCAGGCATCTGATGAGAGATAGCAGGAAACCAAATCAATGGACCCCTTAGGGCCTAGGGCCCTGTCCCGTTCAATCTCCTTCTCTGGGAACATCCATCTACAGTATGAGTGGAGATGGATGCTCAGCTGGTTCCAGGCAGCCCTTTTTTGTCCTGGGCGTTTTATACTATTGGGATGGCCTTGGGGACTTTAGAGGTTTCTCCTAGCTTGTATGATTGTGGTCAATGGAAGGGGCAGAATTCCCGTGGAGTTGAGAGGCACAGACCTGATGTGTGGCTCCAGGGTCCCCAGGCTGGAGGGTATGGAAGCCAGGAATGTGGGGATAGAAGTCTGAAAACACACACTCGGCTTGTTTTGGGGACGTTGGTATGGCAGTCCAGATCTACAGACCGTGAGGGGAACTCTTTGGGATATGAAGAAAGAGCGAGTGTGAGGCGCTTATTCAGGCTTTTGTCTCTGGATTTTGTGTCAACGATGGGCGTGGAATGTCGGGGAGGCCTCCTGGACCATGGATGAGTCTTCCTCTCTGTGGATTTGGCCCGATCCCAATTTGGGGGCCAATCTGTGGAATGGGAGGAGTCCTTTCAGTTTGGTTACCTCATTCTAAAGCAGAGCACTGGGGAGGGGCGAATGGACAACACGAACTATGGTTAAAAATTGGGGCCTAGGTGCATGGCAAGCCCAATATTCTATCTCTTGGTCCAGCCTCTGAGAGACCTTACTTGGGGACTGGGCTCACGCTGAGGGTCACAATGCGTATTTGTGACCAACGCGGCCCTCAAGCATGGCAGGGTCAAAGGGCCACACTGCTATCAACTACACTGAACGTTGGGCAACACGCCAACCACAAGATTTCTTGCCATGGGGAAGGATTTCTGATTTCTGCCTCATGTTCAACCCTGGAGTGATTGGAGAAAACGTCTAGGTTCTGAAGCCTGAAAACCGAAGTTGGGAAGAGATGACAACCTAAGGCTTTGGCAGGTCCGATAAGTTCAGTGTGTGTCCAGCTGGAGGGGGTGGGTCGGGAGGTCCAGGCTTGGCTGTGACAGAAAGGGCATGAGTGCCCAGGGCATCCTGCAGAATTGGGGTACAGTCAAGTGGCAAAAAGGTTGATCCTCATTTGGGGTTTCTGGTTACCCCAGATGGCAATGGTTTTTCTTATGGAGGGCAGGCAGAGGGCTGCATTATAGTTCTGGAATTGCCAGACTGGAGGGCTTGTGGTCCAGGAGTTGAGGACAGAAGTCTGAGAACACAAGCAACCTTAGGTTTCTGGGCGAGGGCATGGCAGGTACGCTCTGCAGAGCTGAATCGAGATCTCGTGCATCTGAAATCAGGTGAGGATCTGACGAACGCTCAGGTTGGAGTTTCTGTCCCTTATGTCCCTCTTCATGAAGAGGTGGTGGATCACGAGGCCATGGAATTTTTTCCCATGATGGGAGTTGTGAGATTCTCCAAACCGTAAAGATTCTTCTGCAGGACTATTGAGACCTGTTGTTTGGCTCCAGGACTATCCATACAGATCGATTCCGAGTAGGGTTCTAAGGATGGATGGCTGGGAAGCCCGACTCTCATTCCTCTTGTGTCCTAGTGACAAGACAGGTTAGATCTGCTGGATCTGGGGAAGAAACCAAGAGGGTTGAGTTGAAATGGACTCTCTTGTGGATGGGTCCTAATGTGGGTTTGTGTCCATGGAGAACTTGGAATGAGACAGTGGCACAGGGTCCCTGAAGGGTTCTCCTAACCAGAGGCTTTGACACAGCTCCACCGTGCAAGATTCACACGTGGAGTCGAGATTTGTTCTGATGGGTGCCTCAAGAAACAGCCATATTCTGCTATTGGAATCCAGGCCTCTGAGGAGAGATGCCTGGACAACAAAGCAATGGATCCGATTAGGATCTAGGGGCCTGCTTATTCCAATTTACCTCAGGGGACATCTGTCCACGGGTCTAAGTGCAGGTAGAGGCTCAGCTGGTGTCAGACCGCCCCTGTTTTTCCTGGCTGGTCAACACTATTGGGATGGCCCCGGGCACTTGGAGGTTTATCATCCTCTTTCTAGGTTTGTGGCCAATGGAATGAGCAGAATTCCCAGGTACAGTCCTCAGGTTTGGCTCCAAGAACCTGTGCCTGTAGGTTTTGTGGGCCAGGGCTGTGGGGACAGTTGTCTGAAAACACAAACTCGGCTTAGGTTTCGGGTCGTAGGTATTGCAGGACTGATCTACAGACCGTGAGGAGAACTCTTCAGGGTATGAACAAGGCGGCGAGTGTGAGACACTTGCTCAAGATTTTGTCTCTGGATATTGTGTCACTGATGGCCGTGGAATGTCCGGGTGGCGTCATGGGCCATGGACGAGTCTTCCTCTCTGGGCATTTGGCCCAATCCCAAGAGTTTGGGGCTATTCTTTGAGATGGGAGGAGTCTGTTTGGTTTTGTTTTTACCTCAGGTGTCCCACCAAAAGAGAGTTTCCAGAGCAGAGCCCTGGGGAGGGGCGACTGGACAACCAGAAATCTGGTTAAAACTTGGGGCCGAGGGGCATGGAAAGCCCATTATGACGTCTAATGGTCTTACTAGAGGACAGGACTCACGCTGAGGGTCACAATGCGTGTTTGTGCCCTCTTCGTACTCAAGCATGGGCGGGGCCTCATGGTGATGCTGGTTTCTCCTACACTGAACGTGGGACAACATGCCAACCACAAGGTTTCTTGCAATAGAGAAGGAGGTGTTCTGATTTCTGCATCACATTCACCACTTGGCGGCGTGTGGAGTTAAGGTCTATGTTCTGAAGCCTGAGAAGCTAGGTTGGGAATAGATGACGAGCTAAGGCCATGGCGAGTCTGTTGTGCTCAGTGTACGGTCAGCTATCTGGGTGTTGGTCAGGAAGTCCGGGCTCAGGCTATGTCAGACATTTTATTAGTGCCCAGATTTCTCAATATAATTTGTGTACAGAAAAGGGCCATGTAGGTCTATCCTCATTTGGGGTGTCTGGGAAGCTCCATAGGGCAACATTTTGTTTTTTTTCTGGAGGGCAGGCAGAGTGCTGCTTGTGGGTCCAGAATTGCCAAACGTGAGGTCTTGGGGGCCAGGAGTGTGAGGACGGACATTGGAGAACAGAAGTTTCACATAGGTTTAAGGGTGTGGGCAAGGCCGGCATACTCTGCAGAGCTGAATCGAGATGCCGTGCATCTGAATTCAGGGTGAGGATCAGACTTTGGCTCAGGTTGGAGTTCCTGTCCATGATTTCCCCTTCAGAAATGGGGTGGGCACTTCAGAAAACCATCACGGTTTTCCCACGTTGGGTGTTGTGAGATGCTCCAAAACGCAAGGATTCCCTCTGCAGGACATGTGAGACCTTTTGGATGGGTCCAGGACGTTGCATATGGAATGACGCCAGAGCAGGGTTCTAAGGGCGGAGCCCTGGTCAACCCGCCTCACATCTCAATTGTCTCCTAGTGACAAGACAGGTTCTATCTGCTGGCTCTGGGGGAGCATCCGAGAAGCCAGAGTTGAAATGGACTCTCCTGCGGATGGATCCTAATGTGGTTTTGTGTCCATGGAGACCTTGGAAAGGGGTGGTGGCACTGGGCCCTGAAGGATTCTCCTAACCGGAAGTTTTGACAGAGTTCCAGCCTGCTATTTTCCCATGTCGAGACGAGATTTGCCTCCGGAAACCCACGCATGCTGGTATTTGAAAACATGCCTCTGAGGAGAGATGCCTGGAAACCAAAGGAATGGATCCGATTACGGCCTAGGGACCTGTGAGGTTCAATCTACTACCCTGGTGACATCCAACTACGGTATGAGTGGAGGTAGATGCTCAGCTGTTGCCAGACGCCCTTGTTTGTCCCGGGCGGCCTACACAATTGCGATGGTTTCAGGGACTGTGGAGGTTTCTCCTAATTTGGAGGCATGTGGTCAAGTGAATGGGCAGAATTCCAGTGGAGTGGGCAGGCACAGACCTGATGTGTGGCTCCAGGGGCCCCAGCCTGGAGGGTGTGTGGGCCAGGACTGGGGATAGATCTGAAAACACTAACTCGGCTTACGTTTGGGGACATAAGTATGGCAGGCCCGATCTACAGACCGTGTGAACTCTTCGGGATATGAAGAAAGAGTGAGTGTGAGGCATTTATTCAGGCTTTTGTCTCTGGATTTTGTGTCAACAATGGCCGTGGAATGTCAAGGAGGCCTCAAGGGCCATGGATGAGTCTTCCTCTCTGTGGATTTGGCACGAACCCAATTGTTTTGGGTCCATCTTGGGGATGGGAGGAGTTATTTCTCTTTGGTTACCTCAGGTGTCCCACCAAAAGAGAGATTTCAAAGCAGAGCCCTGGGGAGGGGCGAATGGACAAACCGAACTATGGTTAGTTCCAGCCACTGAGAGGCCTTCCTTGAGGACAGAACTCACGCTGAGGATCACAATGTGTGTTTATGCTTTCTAGGTGCTCAAGCATGGGCGGGAATCATGGTCCACACTGTTGCTCCTACACTGAACGTTGGGCTCCATGCCAATCCCATGTATTCTTGCAATGGGGAAGTAGTATATCGGATTTTTTCATCTCTTTCACCGCGGGGCCATGATTGGAGTTAAGGTCTAGGTTGTGTAGTCTGAAAACCGAGCTTGGGAAGAGATGGCGACTTAAGTCCATGTCAGGTCCGACGTGCTCAGTGTGGAGCCAGCTCGCTGAGTGTTGGTCGGGAGGTTCAGGCCTAGGCTGCGTCAGACCAGGCATAAGTTTACAGGGTATATTGTATAATTGGGGGAGAGTCGAGTGCCGTGCAGCTTGATCCTCATTTAGCGTTTCTGGGTTGCCCCAAGGGCAACGTCTTTCTTCTGGAGGGCAGGCAGAGTGCTGCTTTGTGGCTCCGGAATTCCCAAACTGGATGCCCTTTGGGCAAGGAGTGTGAGGACGGAAGAATAAGAACACAAGTTAGGCGTAGGTTTCGTGACGAGGGCACGGCAGGCACTCTCTGCAGATCTGAATCGGGACTTCGTGCATCTGAAGTCAGGGAGAGGTTCAGACCTAGGCTCAGGTTGGAGTTTCTGTCCATTATGGCCCTTTCTTGAAGGGGGCAGCATCTCGAGGCCATGGAGGTTTACCCAGGAGGGGAGTTGGGATATGCTCCAAGCCACAAGGATTTTTTCTGATTAACCATTGAGATCTGTTGGATCGCTCCAGGATGTTTCATACGGAACGACAGCAAATTAGGGATTGAAGGATGGAACCCTGGGCAGACTGACTCGATTCTAACTGTCTCCTAGTTAAAGACATTTTTGATATGCTAGCTCTAGGGGAGCAACGGAGGGGGCTGAGTTGAAATGGACTCTCCTGCGGATGGGTCCTAATGTGGTTTTGTGTGCATGGATACCTTGGCACGGGGCTGTGGCACACGGACCCTGAATGCTTCTCCTAACCAGAGGATTTGCGTCATCTCCAAAAGACAAGTTTCCCATGTGGAGACTAGATTTGATCTGATTGGTGCCTCAGGAAAGCCCCACATGCTGATATTGGAAACCAGGCCTCTGATGAGAGATAGCAGGAAACCAAATCAATGGACCTTTTAGGGCCTAGGGCCCTGTCCCGTTCAATCTCCTTCTCTGGGAACATCCATCTACAGTATGAGTGGAGATGGATGCTCAGCTGGTTCCAGGCAGCCCTTTTTTGTCCTGGGCGTTCTATACTGTTGGGATGGCCTTGGGGACTTTAGAGGTTTCTCCTAGTTTGTATGATTGTGGTCAATGGAAGGGGCAGAATTCCCGTGGAGTTGAGAGGCACAGACCTGATGTGTGGCTCCAGGGTCCCCAGGCTGGAGGGTATGGAAGCCAGGAATGTGGGGATAGAAGTCTGAAAACACACACTCGGCTTGTTTGGGGACGTTGGTATGGCAGTCCCGATCTACAGACCGTGAGGGGAACTCTTTGGGATATGAAGAAAGAGCGAGTGTGAGGCGCTTATTCAGGCTTTTGTCTCTGGATTTTGTGTCAACGATGGGCGTGGAATGTCGGGGAGGCCTCCTGGACCATGGATGAGTCTTCCTCTCTGTGGATTTGGCCCGATCCCAATTTGGGGGCCAATCTGTGGGATGGGAGGAGTCCTTTCAGTTTGGTTACTTCATTCTAAAGGAGAGCACTGGGGAGGGGCGAATGGACAACACGAACTATGGTTAAAAATTGGGGCCTAGGTGCATGGCAAGCCCAATATTCTGTCTCTTGGTCCAGCCTCTGAGAGACCTTACTTGGGGACTGGGCTCACGCTGAGGGTCACAATGCGTATTTGTGACCAACGAGGCCCTCAAGCATGGCGGGGTCAAAGGGCCACACTGCTATCAACTACACTGAACGTTGGGCAACACGCCAACCACAAGATTTCTTGCCATGGGGAAGGATTTCTGATTTCTGCCTCATGTTCAACCCTGGAGTGATTGGAGAAAACGTCTAGGTTCTGAAGCTGAAAACCGAAGTTGGGAAGAGATGACAACCTAAGGCTTTGGCAGGTCCGATAAGTTCAGTGTGTGTCCAGCTGGAGGGGGTGGGTCGGGAGGTCCAGGCTTGGCTGATACAGTAGGGCATGAGTGCCCAGGGCATCCTGCAGAATTGGGGTACAGTCAAGTGGCAAAAAGGTTGATCCTCATTTGGGGTTTCTGGTTACCCCAGAAGGCAATGGTTTTTCTTATGGAGGGCTGGCAGAGGGCTGCATTATAGTTCTGGAATTGCCAGACTGGAGGGCTTGTGGGCCAGGAGTTGAGGACAGAAGTCTGAGAACACAAGCAACCTTAGGTTTCTGGGCGAGGGCATGGCAGGTACGCTCTGCAGAGCTGAATCGAGATCTCGTGCATCTGAAATCAGGTGAGGATCTGACGAACGCTCAGGTTGGAGTTTCTGTCCCTTATGTCCCTCTTCATGAAGAGGTGGTGGATCACGAGGCCATGGAATTTTTTCCCATGATGGGAGTTGTGAGATTCTCCAAACCGTAAAGATTCTTCTGCAGGACTATTGAGACCTGTTGGTTGGCTCCAGGACTTCCCATACAGATCGATTCCGAGTAGGGTTGTATGGATGGATGGCTGGGAAGCCCGACTCTCATTCCTCTTGTGTCCTAGTGACAAGACAGGTTAGATCTGTCGGATCTGGGGGAGAAACCAAGAGGGTTGATTTGAAATGGACTCTCTTGTGGATGGGTCCTAATGTGGGTTTGTGTCCATGGAGAACTTGGAATGAGACAGTGGCACAGGGTCCCTGAATGGTTCTCCTAACCAGAGGCTTTGACACAGCTCCACCGTGCAAGATACAGACGTGGAGACGAGATTTGTTCTGATGGGTGCCTCAAGAAACAGCCATATTCTGCTATTGGTTTCCAGGCCGCTGAGGAGAGATGCCTGGACAACAAAGCAATGGATCCGATTAGGATCTAGGGGCCTGCTTATTCCAATTTACCTCAGGGGACATCTGTCCACGGGTCTAAGTGCAGGTAGAGGCTCAGCTGGTGTCAGACCGCCCTTGTTTTCCCTGGCTGGTCAACACTATTGGGATGGCCCCGGGCACTTGGAGGTTTATCATCCTCTTTCTAGGTTTGTGGCCAATGGAATGAGCAGAATTCCCAGGTACAGTCCTCAGGTTTGGCTCCAAGAACCTGTGCCTGTAGGTTTTGTGGGCCAGGGCTGTGGGAACAGTTGTCTGAAAACACAAACTCGGCTTAGGTTTCGGGTCATAGGTATTGCAGGACTGATCTACAGACCGTGAGGAGAACTCTTCAGGGTTTGAACAAGGCGGCGAGTGTTAGACACTTGCTCAAGATTTTGTCTCTGGATATTGTGTCACTGATGGCCATGGAATGTCCGGGTGGCCTCATGGGCCATGGACGAGTCTTCCTCTCTGGGCATTTGGCCCAATCCCAAGAGTTTGGGGCTATTCTTTGAGATGGGAGGAGTCCGTTTGGTTTTGTTTTTACCTCAGGTGTCCCACCAAAAGAGAGTTTCCAGAGCAGAGCCCTGGGGAGGGGCGACTGGACAACCAGAAATCTGGTTAAAACTTGGGGCCGAGGGGCATGGCAAGCCCATTATGACGTCTAATGGTCTTACTAGAGGACAGGACTCACGCTGAGGGTCACAATGCGTGTTTGTGCCCTCTTCGTACTCAAGGATGGGCGGGGCTTCATGGTGATGCTGGTTTCTCCTACACTGAACGTGGGACAACATGCCAACCACAAGGTTTCTTGCAATAGGGAAGGAGGTGTTCTGATTTCTACATCACATTCACCACTTGGCGGCGTGTGGTGTTAAGGTCTATGTTCTGAAGCCTGAGAAGCTAGGTTGGGAATAGATGACGAGCTAAGGCCATGGCGAGTCTGTTGTGCTCAGTGTACGGTCAGCTATCTGGGTGTTGGTCAGGAAGTCCGGGCTCAGGCTATGTCAGACATTTTATTAGTGCCCAGATTTCTCGATATAATTTGTGTACAGAAGGGGGCCATGTAGGTCTATCCTCATTTGGGGTGTCTGGGAAGCTCCATAGGGCAACATTTTGTTTTTTTTCTGGAGGGCAGGCAGAGTGCTGCTTGTGGGTCCAGAATTGCCAAACGTGAGGTCTTGGGGGCCAGGAGTGTGAGGACGGACATTGGAGAACAGAAGTTTCACATAGGTTTAAGGGTGTGGGCAAGGCCGGCATACTCTGCAGAGCTGAATCGAGATGCCGTGCATCTGAATTCAGGGTGAGGATCAGACTTTGGCTCAGGTTGGAGTTCCTCTCCATGATTTCCCCTTCAGAAATGGGGTGGGCACTTCAGAAAACCATCACGGTTTTCCCACGTTGGGTGTTGTGAGATGCTCCAAAACGCAAGGATTCCCTCTGCAGGACATGTGAGACCTTTTGGATGGGTCCAGGACGTTGCATATGGAATGACGCCAGAGCAGGGTTCTAAGGGCGGAGCCCTGGGCAACCCGCCTCACATCTCAATTGTCTCCTAGTGACAAGACAGGTTCTATCTGCTGGCTCTGGGGGAGCATCCGAGAAGCCAGAGTTGAAATGGACTCTCCTGCGGATGGATCCTAATGTGGTTTTGTGTCCATGGAGACCTTGGAAAGGGGTGGTGGCACTGGGCCCTGAAGGATTCTCCTAACCGGAAGTTTTGACAGAGTTCAAGCCTGCTATTTTCCCATGTCGAGACGAGATTTGCCTCCGGAAACCCACGCATGCTGGTATTTGAAAACATGCCTCTGAGGAGAGATGCCTGGAAACCAAAGGAATGGATCCGATTACGGCCTAGGGACCTGTGAGGTTCAATCTACTACCCTGGTGACATCCAACTACGGTATGAGTGGAGGTAGATGCTCAGCTGTTGCCAGACGCCCTTGTTTGTCCCGGGCGGCCTACACAATTGCGATGGTTTCAGGGACTGTGGAGGTTTCTCCTAATTTGGAGGCATGTGGTCAAGTGAATGGGCAGAATTCCAGTGGAGTGGGCAGGCACAGACCTGATGTGTGGCTCCAGGGGCCCCGCCTGGAGGGTGTGTGGGCCAGGACTGGGGATAGATCTGAAAACACTAACTCGGCTTACGTTTGGGGACATAAGTATGGCAGGCCCGATCTACAGACCGTGTGAACTCTTCGGGATATGAAGAAAGAGTGAGTGTGAGGCATTTATTCAGGCTTTTGTCTCTGGATTTTGTGTCAACAATGGCCGTGGAATGTCAAGGAGGCCTCAAGGGCCATGGATGTGTCTTCCTCTCTGTGGATTTGGCACGAACCCAATTGTTTTGGGTCCATCTTGGGGATGGGAGGAGTTATTTCTGTTTGGTTACCTCAGGTGTCCCACCAAAAGAGAGATTTCAAAGCAGAGCCCTGGGGAGGGGCGAATGGACAAACCGAACTATGGTTAGTTCCAGCCACTGAGAGGCCTTCCTTGAGGACAGAACTCACGCTGAGGATCACAATGTGTGTTTATGCTTTCTAGGTGCTCAAGCATGGGCGGGAATCATGGTCCACACTGTTGCTCCTACACTGAACGTTGGGCTCCATGCCAATCCCATGTATTCTTGCAATGGGGAAGTAGTATATCGGATTTTTTCATCTCTTTCACCGCTGGGCCGTGATTGGAGTTAAGGTCTAGGTTGTGTAGTCTGAAAACCGAGCTTGGGAAGAGATGGCGACTTAAGTCCATGTCAGGTCCGACGTGCTCAGTGTGGAGCCAGCTCGCTGAGTGTTGGTCGGGAGGTTCAGGCCTAGGCTGCGTCAGACCAGGCATAAGTTTACAGGGTATATTGTATAATTGGGGGAGAGTCGAGTGCCGTGCAGCTTGATCCTCATTTAGCGTTTCTGGGTTGCCCCAAGGGCAACGTCTTTCTTCTGGAGGGCAGGCAGAGTGCTGCTTTGTGGCTCCGGAATTCCCAAACTGGATGCCCTTTGGGCAAGGAGTGTGAGGACGGAAGAATAAGAACACAAGTTAGGCGTAGGTTTCGTGACGAGGGCACGGCAGGCACTCTCTGCAGATCTGAATCGGTACGTCGTGGATCTGAAGTCAGGGAGAGGTTCAGACCTAGGCTCAGGTTGGAGTTTCTGTCCATTATGGCCCTTACTTGAAGGGGGCAGCATCTCGAGGCCATGGAGGTTTACCCAGGAGGGGAGTTGGGATATGCTCCAAGCCACAAGGATTTTTTCTGATCAACCATTGAGTTCTGTTGGATCGCTCCAGGATGTTTCATACGGAACGACAGCAAAGCAGGGATCGAAGGATGGAACCCTGGGCAGACTGACTCTATTCTAACTGTCTCCTAGTTAAAGACATTTTTGATATGCTAGCTCTAGGGGAGCAACGGAGGGGGCTGAGTTGAAATGGACTCTCCTGCGGATGGGTCCTAATGTGGTTTTGTGTGCATGGAGACCTTGGCACAGGACGGTGGCACACGGACCCTGAATGCTTCTCCTAACCAGAGGATTTGCGTCATCTCCAAAAGACAAGTTTCCCATGTGGAGACTAGATTTGATCTGATTGGTGCCTCAGGAAAGCCCCACATGCTGATATTGGAAACCAGGCCTCTGATGAGAGATAGCTGGAAACCAAATCAATGGACCCCATTAGGGCCTAGGGCCCTGTCCCGTTCAATCTCCTTCTCTGGAAACATCCATCTATAGTATGAGTGGAGATGGATGCTCAGCTGGTTCCAGGCAGCCCTTGTTTGTCCTGGGCGTTCTATACTATTGGGATGGCCTTGGGGACTTTAGAGGTTTCTCCTAGTTTGTATGATTGTGGTCAATGGAAGGGGCAGAATTCCCGTGGAGTTGAGAGGCACAGACCTGATGTGTGGCTCCAGGGTCCCCAGGCTGGAGGGTATGGAAGCCAGGAATGTGGGGATAGAAGTCTGAAAACACACACTCGGCTTGTTTTGGGGACGTTGGTATGGCAGTCCCGATATACACACCGTGAGGGGAACTCTTTGGATATGAAGAAAGAGCAAGTGTGAGGCGCTTATTCAGGCTTTTGTCTCTGCATTTTGTGTCAACAATGGGCGTGGAATGTCGGGGAGGCCTCCTGGGCCATGGATGAGTCTTCCTCTCTGTGGATTTGGCCCGATCCCAATTTGGGGGCCAATCTCTGGGATGGGACGAGTCCTTTCAGTTTGGTTACCTCATTCTAAATCAGAGTACTGGGGAGGGGCGAATGGACAACACGAACTATGGTTAAAAATTGGGGCCTAGGGGCATGGCAAGCCCAATATGCCGTCTCTTGGTCCAGCCACTGAGAGACCTTACTTGGGGACTGGGCTCACGCTGAGGGTCACAATGCGTATTTGTGACCAACGCGGCCCTCAAGCAGGGCGGGGTCAAAGGGCCACACTGCTATCAACTACACTGAACGTTGGGCAACACGCCAAACACAAGATTTCTTGCCATGGGGAAGGATTTCTGATTTCTGCCTCATGTTCAACCCTGGAGTGATTGGAGAAAACGTCTAGGTTCTGAAGCCTGAAAACCGAAGTTGGGAAGAGATGACAACCTAAGGCTTTGGCAGGTCCGATATGTTCAGTGTGTGTCCAGCTGGAGGGGGTGGGTCGGGAGGTCCAGGCTCAGGCTCTGACAGAATGGGCATGAGTGCCCAGGGCATCCTGCAGAATTGGGGTACAGTCAAGTGGCAAAAAGGTTGATCCTCATTTGGGGTTTCTGGTTACCCCAGAAGGCAATGGTTTTTCTTATGGAGGGCAGACAGAGGGCTGCATTATCGATCTGGAATTGCCAGACTGGAGGGCTTGTGGGCCAGGAGTTGAGGACAGAAGTCTGAGAACACAAGCAACCTTAGGTTTCTGAGCGAGGGCATGGCAGGTACGCTCTGCAGAGCTGAATCGAGATCTCGTGCATCTGAAATCAGGTGAGGATCTGACGAACGCTCAGGTTGGAGTTTCTGTCCCTTATGTCCCTCTTCATGAAGAGGTGGTGGATCACGAGGCCATGGAATTTTTTCCCACGATGGGAGTTGTGAAATTCTCCAAACCGTAAAGATTCTTCTGCAGGCCTATTGAGACCTGTTGTTTGGCTCCAGGACTTCCCATACAGATCGATTCTGAGTAGGGTTCTAAGGATGGGAAGCCAGACTCTCATTCCTCTTGTGTCCTATTGACAAGACAGTTTAAATCTGCTGGATCTGGGGGAGAAACCAAGAGGGTTGAGTTGAAATGGACTCTCTTGTGGATGGGTCCTAATGTGGGTTTGTGTCCATGGAGACCTTGGAATGAGACAGTGGGACAGGGTTCCTGAAGGGTTCTCCTAACCAGAGGCTTTGACACAGCTCCACCGTGCAAGATTCACACGTGGAGACGAGATTTGTTCTGATGGGTGCCTCAAGAAACAGCCATATTCTGCTATTGGAATCCAGGCCTCTGAGGAGAGATGCCTGGACAACAAAGCAATGGATCCGATTAGGATCTAGGGGCCTGCTTATTCCAATTTACCTCAGGGGACATCTGTCCACGGGTCTAAGTGCAGGTAGAGGCTCAGCTGGTGTCAGACCGCCCCTGTTTTTCCTGGCTGGTCAACACTATTGGGATGGCCCCGGGCACTTGGAGGTTTATCATCCTCTTTCTAGGTTTGTGGCCAATGGAATGAGAAGAATTCCCAGGTACAGTCCTCAGGTTTGGCTCCAAGAACCTGTGCCTGTAGGTTTTGTGGGCCAGGGCTGTGGGGACAGTTGTCTGAAAACACAAACTCGGCTTAGGTTTCGGGTCGTAGGTATTGCAGGACTGATCTACAGACCGTGAGGAGAACTCTTCAGGTTATGAACAAGGCGGCGAGTGTGAGACACTTGCTCAAGATTTGGTCTATGGATATTGTGTCACTGATGGCCGTGGAATGTCCGGGTGGCCTCATGGGCCATGGACGAGTCTTCCTCTCTGGGCATTTGGCCCAATCCCAAGAGTTTGGGGCTATTCTTTGAGATGGGAGGAGTCCGTTTTGTTTTGTTTTTACCTCAGGTGTCCCACCAAAAGAGAGTTTCCAGAGCAGATCCCTGGGGAGGGGCGACTGGACAACCAGAAATCTGGTTAAAACTTGGGGCCAAGGGGCATGGCAAGCCCATTATGACGTCTAATGGTCTTACTAGAGGACAGGACTCACGCTGAGGGTCACAATGCGTGTTTGCGCCCTCTTCGTACTCAAGCATGGGCGGGGCCTCATGGTGATGCTGGTTTCTCCTACACTGAACGTGGGACAACATGCCAACCACAAGGTTTCTTGAAATAGGGAAGGAGGTGTTCTGATTTCTGCATCACATTCACCACTTGGCGGCGTGTGGAGTTAAGGTCTATGTTCTGAAGCCTGAGAAGCTAGGTTGGAAATAGATGACGAGTTAAGGCCTTGGCGAGTCTGTTGTGCTCAGTGTACTGTCAGCTATCTGGGTGTTGGTCAGGAAGTCCAGGCTCAGGCTATGTCAGACATTTTATTAGTGCCCAGATTTGTCGATATGATTTGTGTACAGAAGGGGGCCATGTAGGTCTATCCTCATTTGGGGTGTCTGGGAAGCTCCATAGGGCAACATTTTGTTTTTTTTCTGGAGGGCAGGCAGAGTGCTGCTTGTGGGTCCAGAATTGCCAAACGTGAGGTCTTGGGGGCCAGGAGTGTGAGGGCAGACATTGGAGAACAGAAGTTTCACATAGGTTTAAGGGCGTGGGCAAGGCCGGCATACTCTGCAGAGCTGAATCGAGATGCCGTGCATCTGAATTCAGGGTGAGGATCAGACTTTGGCTCAGGTTGGAGTTCCTGTCCATGATTTCCCCTTCAGAAATGGGATGGGCACTTCAGAAAGCCATCACGGTTTTCCCACGTTGGGTGTTGTGAGATGCTCCAAAACGCAAGGATTCCCTCTGCAGGACATGTGAGACCTTTTGGATGGGTCCAGGACGTTACATATGGAATGACGCCAGAGCAGGGTTCTAAGGGCGGAGCCCTGGGCAACCCGCCTCACATCTCAATTGTCTCTTAGCGACAAGACAGGTTCTATCTGCTGGCTCTGGGGGAGCAACCGAGAAGCCAGAGTTGAAATGGACTCTCCTGCGGATGGATCCTAATGTGGGTTTGTGTCCATGGAGACCTTGGAAAGGGGTGGTGGCACCGGGCCCTGAAGGATTCTCCTAACCGGAAGTTTTGACAGAGTTCCAGCCTGCTATTTTCCCATGTCGAGACGAGATTTGCCTCCGGAAACCCACGCATGCTGGTATTTGAAAACATGCCTCTGAGGAGAGATGCCTGGAAACCAAAGGAATGGATCCGATTACGGCCATGGGACATGTGAGGTTCAATCTACTACCCTGGTGACATCCAGCTACGGTATGAGTGGAGGTAGATGCTCAGCTTTGCCAGATGCCCTTGTTTGTCCCGGGCGGCCTACACAATTGCGATGGTTTCAGGGACTGTGGAGGTTTCTCCTAATTTGGAGGCATGTGGTCAAGTGAATGGGCAGAATTCCAGTGGAGTGGGCAGGCACAGACCTGATGTGTGGCTCCAGGGGCCCCAGCCTGGAGGGTGTGTGGGCCAGGACTGGGGATAGATCTGAAAACACTAACTCGGCTTACGTTTGGGGACATAAGTATGGCAGGCCCGATCTACAGACCGTGTGAACTCTTCGGGATATGAAGAAAGAGTGAGTGTGAGGCATTTATTCAGGCTTTTGTCTCTGGATTTTGTGTCAACAATGGCCGTGGAATGTCAAGGAGGCCTCAAGGGCCATGGATGAGTCTTCCTCTCTGTGGATTTGGCACGAACCCAATTGTTTTGGGTCCATCTTGGGGATGGGAGGAGTTATTTCTCTTTGGTTACCTCAGGTGTCCCACCAAAAGAGAGATTTCAAAGCAGAGCCCTGGGGAGGGGCGAATGGACAAACCGAACTATGGTTAGTTCCAGCCACTGAGAGGCCTTCCTTGAGGACAGAACTCACGCTGAGGATCACAATGTGTGTTTATGCTTTCTAGGTGCTCAAGCATGGGCGGGAATCATGGTCCACACTGTTGCTCCTACACTGAACGTTGGGCTCCATGCCAATCCCATGTATTCTTGCAATGGGGAAGTAGTATATCGGATTTTTTCATCTCTTTCACCGCTGGGCCGTGATTGGAGTTAAGGTCTAGGTTGTGTAGTCTGAAAACCGAGCTTGGGAAGAGATGGCGACTTAAGTCCATGTCAGGTCCGACGTGCTCAGTGTGGAGCCAGCTCGCTGAGTGTTGGTCGGGAGGTTCAGGCCTAGGCTGCGTCAGACCAGGCATAAGTTTACAGGGTATATTGTATAATTGGGGGAGAGTCGAGTGCCGTGCAGCTTGATCCTCATTTAGCGTTTCTGGGTTGCCCCAAGGGCAAGGTCTTTCTTCTGGAGGGCAGGCAGAGTGCTGCTTTGTGGCTCCGGAATTCCCAAACTGGATGCCCTTTGGGCAAGGAGTGTGAGGACGGAAGAATAAGAACACAAGTTAGGCGTAGGTTTCGTGACGAGGGCACGGCAGGCACTCTCTGCAGATCTGAATCGGGACTTCGTGCATCTGAAGTCAGGGAGAGGTTCAGACCTAGGCTCAGGTTGGAGTTTCTGTCCATTATGGCCCTTTCTTGAAGGGGGCAGCATCTCGAGGCCATGGAGGTTTACCCAGGAGGGGAGTTGGGATATGCTCCAAGCCACAAGGATTTTTTCTGATCAACCATTGAGATCTGTTGGATCGCTCCAGGATGTTTCATACGGAACGACAGCAAAGCAGGGATCGAAGGATGGAACCCTGGGCAGACTGACTCGATTCTAACTGTCTCCTAGTTAAAGACATTTTTGATATGCTAGCTCTAGGGGAGCAACGGAGGGGGCTGAGCTGAAATGGATCCTCCTGCGGATGGGTCCTAATGTGGTTTTGTGTGCATGGAGACCTTGGCACGGGGCGGTGGCACACGGACCCTGAATGCTTCTCCTAACCAGAGGTTTTGCGTCATCTCCAAAAGACAAGTTTCCCATGTGGAGACTAGATTTGATCTGATTGGTGCCTCACGAAAGCCCCACATGCTGATATTGGAAACCAGGCCTCTGATGAGAGATAGCAGAAAACCAAAACAATGGACCCCATTAGGGCCTAGGGCCCTGTCCCGTTCAATCTCCTTCTCTGGGAACATCCATCTACAGTATGAGTGGAGATGGATGCTCAGCTGGTTCCAGGCAGCCCTTGTTTGTCCTGGGCGTTCTATACTATTGGGATGGCCTTGGGGACTTTGCAGGTTTCTCCTAGTTTGTATGATTGTGGTCAATGGAAGGGGCAGAATTCCCTTGGAGTTGAGAGGCACAGACCTGATGTGTGGCTCCAGGGTCCCCAGGCTGGAGGGTATGGAAGCCAGGAATGTGGGGATAGAAGTCTGAAAACACACACTCGGCTTGTTTTGGGGACGTTGGTATGGCAGTCCCGATATACAGACCGTGAGGGGAACTCTTTGGGATATGAAGAAAGATCGAGTGTGAGGCGCTTATTCAGGCTTTTGTCTCTGGATTTTGTGTCAACGATGGGCGTGGAATGTCGGGGAGGCCTCCTGGGCCATGGATGAGTCTTCCTCTCTGTGGATTTGGCCCGATCCCAGTTTGGGGGCCAATCTCTGGGATGGGAGGAGTCCTTTCAGTTTGGTTACCTCATTCTAAAGCAGAGCACTGGGGAGGGGCGAATGGACAACACGAACTATGGTTAAAAATTGGGGCCTAGGGGCATTGCAAGCCCAATATGCCGTCTCTTGGTCCAGCCACTGAGAGACCTTACTTGGGGACTGGGCTCACGCTGAGGGTCACAATGCGTATTTGTGACCAACGTGGCCCTCAAGCAGGGCGGGGTCAAAGGGCCACACTGCCCTCAACTACACTGAACGTTGGGCAACACGCCAAACACAAGATTTCTTGCCATGGGGAAGGATTTCTGATTTCTGCCTCATGTTCAACCCTGGAGTGATTGGAGAAAACGTCTAGGTTCTGAAGCCTGAAAACCGAAGTTGGGAAGAGATGACAACCTAAGGCTTTGGCAGGTCCGATATGTTCAGTGTGTGTCCAGCTGGAGGGGGTGGGTCGGGAGGTCCATGCTCAGGGTGTGACAGAAAGGGCATGAGTGCCCAGGGCATCCTGCAGAATTGGGGTACAGTCAAGTGGCAAAAAGGTTGATCCTCATTTGGGGTTTCTGGTTACCCCAGAAGGCAATGGTTTTTCTTATGGAGGGCAGGCAGAGGGCTGCATTTTAGTTCTGGAATTGCCAGACTGGAGGGCTCGTGGGCCAGGAGTTGAGGACAGAAGTCTGAGAACACAAGCAACCTTAGGTTTCTGGGCGAGGGCATGGCAGGTACGCTCTGCAGAGCTGAATCGAGATCTCGTGCATCTGAAATCAGGTGAGGATCTGACGAACGCTCAGGTTGGAGTTTCTGTCCCTTATGTCCCTCTTTATGAAGTGGTGTTGGATCACGAGGCCATGGAATTTTTTCCCACGATGGGAGTTGTGAGATTCTTCAAACCGTAAAGATTATTCTGCAGGACTATTGAGACCTGTTGGTTGGCTCCAGGATTTTCCATACAGATCGATTCCGAGTAGGGTTCTAAGGATGGATGGCTGGGAAGCCCGACTCTCATTCCTCTTGTGTCCTAGTGACAAGACAGGTTAGATCTACTGGATCTGGGGGAGAAACCAAGAGGGTTGAGTTGAAATGGACTCTCTTGTGGATGGGTCCTAATGTGGGTTTGTGTCCATGGAGAACTTGGAATGAGACAGTGGCACAGGGTCCCTGAATGGTTCTCCTAACCAGAGGATTTGACACAGCTCCACCGTGCAAGATTCACACGTGGAGACGAGATTTATTCTGATGGGTGCCTCAAGAAACAGCCATATTCTGCTATTGGAATCCAGGCCTCTGAGGAGAGATGCCTGGACAACAAAGCAATGGATCCGATTAGGCTCTAGGGGCCTGCTTATTCCAATTTACCTCAGGGGACATCTGTCCACGGGTCTAAGTGCAGGTAGAGGCTCAGCTGGTGTCAGACCGCCCCTGTTTTCCTGGCTGGTCAACACTATTGGGATGGCCCCGGGCACTTGGAAGTTTATCATCCTCTTTCTAGGTTTGTGGCCAATGGAATGAGCAGAATTCCCAGGTACAGTCCTCAGGTTTGGCTCCAAGAACCTGTGCCTGTAGGTTTTGTGGGCCAGGGCTGTGGGGACAGTTGTCTGAAAACACAAACTCGGCTTAGGTTTCAGGTCGTAGGTATTGCAGGACTGATCTACAGACCGTGAGGAGAACTCTTCAGGGTATGAACAAGGCGGCGAGTGTGAGACACTTGCTCAAGATTTTGTCTCTGGATATTGTGTCACTGATGGCCGTGGAATGTCCGGGTGGCCTCTTGGGCCATGGACGAGTCTTCCTCTCTGGGCATTTGGCCCAATCCCAAGAGTTTGGGGCTATTCTTTGAGATGGGAGGAGTCCGTTTGGTTTTGTTTTTACCTCAGGTGTCCCACCAAAAGAGAGATTCCAGAGCAGAGCCCTGGGGAGGGGCGACTGGACAACCAGAAATCTGGTTAAAACTTGGGGCCGAGGGGCATTGCGAGCCCATTATGACGTCTAATGGACTTACTAGAGGACAGGACTCACGCTGAGGGTCACAATGCGTGTTTGTGCCCTCTTCGTACTCAAGCATGGGCGGGGCCTCATGGTGATGCTGGTTTCTCCTACACTGAACGTGGGACAACATGCCAACCACAAGGTGTCTTGCAATAGGGAAGGAGGTGTTCTGATTTCTGCATCACATTCACCACTTGGCGGCGTGTGGAGTTAAGGTCTATGTTCTGAAGCCTGAGAAGCTAGGTTGGGAATAGATGACGAGCTAAGGCCATGGCGAGTCTGTTGTGCTCAGTGTACGGTCAGCTATCTGGGTGTTGGTCAGGAAGTCCGGGCTCAGGCTATGTCAGACATTTTATTAGTGCCCAGATTTGTCGATATGATTTGTGTACAGAAGGGGGCCATGTAGGTCTATCCTCATTTGGGGTGTCTGGGAAGCTCCATAGGGCAACATATTGTTTTTTTTCTGGAGGGCAGGCAGAGTGCTGCTTGTGGGTCCAGAATTGCCAAACGTGAGGTCTTGGGGGCCAGGAGTGTGAGGACGGACATTGAAGAACAGAAGTTTCACATAGGTTTAAGGGCGTGGGCAAGGCCGGCATACTCTGCAGAGCTGAATCGAGATGCCGTGCATCTGAATTCAGGGTGAGGATCAGACTTTGGCTCAGGTTGGAGTTCCTGTCCATGATTTCCCCTTCAGAAATGGGTGGGCACTTCAGAAAGCCATCACGGTTTTCCCACGTTGGGTGTTGTGAGATGCTCCAAAACGCAAGGATTCCCTCTGCAGGACATGTGAGACCTTTTGGATGGGTCCAGGACGTTGCATATGGAATGACGCCAGAGCAGGGTTCTAAGGGCGGAGCCCAGGGCAACCCGCCTCACATCTCAATTGTCTCCTAGCGACAAGACAGGTTCTATCTGCTGGCTCTGGGGGAGCAACCGAGAAGCCAGAGTTGAAATGGACTCTCCTGCGGATGGATCCTAATGTGGGTTTGTGTCCATGGAGACCTTGGAAAGGGGTGGTGGCACCGGGCCCTGAAGGATTCTCCTAACCGGAAGTTTTGACAGAGTTCCAGCCTGCAATTTTCCCATGTCGAGACGAGATTTGCCTCCGGAAACCCACGCATGCTGGTATTTGAAAACATGCCTCTGAGGAGAGATGCCTGGAAACCAAAGGAATGGATCCGATTACGGCCTAGGGACCTGTGAGGTTCAATCTACTACCCTGGTGACATCCAACTACGGTATGAGTGGAGGTAGATGCTCAGCTGTTGTCAGACGCCCTTGTTTGTCCCGGGCGGCCTACACAATTGCGATGGTTTCAGGGACTGTGGAGGTTTCTCCTAATTTGGAGGCATGTGTTCAAGTGAATGGGCAGAATTCCAGTGGAGTGGGCAGGCACAGACCTGATGTGTGGCTCCAGGGGCCCCAGCCTGGAGGGTGTGTGGGCCAGGACTGGGGATAGATCTGAAAACACTAACTCGGCTTACGTTTGGGGACATAAGTATGGCAGGCCCGATCTACAGACCGTGTGAACTCTTCGGGATATGAAGAAAGAGTGAGTGTGAGGCATTTATTCAGGCTTTTGTCTCTGGATTTTGTGTCAACAATGGCCGTGGAATGTCAAGGAGGCCTCAAGGGCCATGGATGAGTCTTCCTCTCTGTGGATTTGGCACGAACCCAATTGTTTTGGGTCCATCTTGGGGATGGGAGGAGTTATTTCTGTTTGGTTACCTCAGGTGTCCCACCAAAAGAGAGATTTCAAAGCAGAGCCCTGGGGAGGGGCGAATGGACAAACCGAACTATGGTTAGTTCCAGCCACTGAGAGGCCTTCCTTGAGGACAGAACTCACGCTGAGGATCACAATGTGTGTTTATGCTTTCTAGGTGCTCAAGCATGGGCGGGAATCATGGTCCACACTGTTGCTCCTACACTGAACGTTGGGCTCCATGCCAATCCCATGTATTCTTGCAATGGGGAAGTAGTATATCGGATTTTTTCATCTCTTTCACCGCTGGGCCGTGATTGGAGTTAAGGTCTAGGTTGTGTAGTCTGAAAACCGAGCTTGGGAAGAGATGGCGACTTAAGTCCATGTCAGGTCCGACGTGCTCAGTGTGGAGCCAGCTCGCTGAGTGTTGGTCGGGAGGTTCAGGCCTAGGCTGCGTCAGACCAGGCATAAGTTTACAGGGTATATTGTATAATTGGGGGAGAGTCGAGTGCCGTGCAGCTTGATCCTCATTTAGCGTTTCTGGGTTGCCCCAAGGGCAACGTCTTTCTTCTGGAGGGCAGGCAGAGTGCTGCTTTGTGGCTCCGGAATTCCCAAACTGGATGCCCTTTGGGCAAGGAGTGTGAGGACGGAAGAATAAGAACACAAGTTAGGCGTAGGTTTCGTGACGAGGGCACGGCAGGCACTCTCTGCAGATCTGAATCGGGACTTCGTGCATCTGAAGTCAGGGAGAGGTTCAGACCTAGGCTCAGGTTGGAGTTTCTGTCCATTATGGCCCTTTCTTGAAGGGGGCAGCATCTCGAGGCCATGGAGGTTTACCCAGGAGGGGAGTTGGGATATGCTCCAAGCCACAAGGATTTTTTCTGATCAACCATTGAGATCTGTTGGATCGCTCCAGGATGTTTCATACGGAACGACAGCAAAGCAGGGATCGAAGGATGGAACCCTGGGCAGACTGACTCGATTCTAACTGTCTCCTAGTTAAAGACATTTTTGATATGCTAGCTCTAGGGGAGCAACGGAGGGGGCTGAGCTGAAATGGATCCTCCTGCGGATGGGTCCTAATGTGGTTTTGTGTGCATGGAGACCTTGGCACGGGGCGGTGGCACACGGACCCTGAATGCTTCTCCTAACCAGAGGATTTGCGTCATCTCCAAAAGACAAGTTTCCCATGTGGAGACTAGATTTGATCTGATTGGTGCCTCATGAAAGCCCCACATGCTGATATTGGAAACCAGGCCTCTGATGAGAGATAGCAGAAAACCAAAACAATGGACCCCATTAGGGCCTAGGGCCCTGTCCCGTTCAATCTCCTTCTCTGGGAACATCCATCTACAGTATGAGTGGAGATGAATGCTCAGCTGGTTCCAGGCAGCCCTTGTTTGTCCTGGGCGTTCTATACTATTGGGATGGCCTTGGGGACTTTGCAGGTTTCTCCTAGTTTGTATGATTGTGGTCAATGGAAGGGGCAGAATTCCCTTGGAGTTGAGAGGCACAGACCTGATGTGTGGCTCCAGGGTCCCCAGGCTGGAGGGTATGGAAGCCAGGAATGTGGGGATAGAAGTCTGAAAACACACACTCGGCTTGTTTTGGGGACGTTGGTATGGCAGTCCCGATATACAGACCGTGAGGGGAACTCTTTGGGATATGAAGAAAGATCGAGTGTGAGGCGCTTATTCAGGCTTTTGTCTCTGGATTTTGTGTCAACGATGGGCGTGGAATGTCGGGGAGGCCTCCTGGGCCATGGATGAGTCTTCCTCTCTGTGGATTTGGCCCGATCCCAGTTTGGGGGCCAATCTCTGGGATGGGAGGAGTCCTTTCAGTTTGGTTACCTCATTCTAAAGCAGAGCACTGGGGAGGGGCGAATGGACAACTGGAACTATGGTTAAAAATTGGGGCCTAGGGGAATTCAAGCCCAATATGCCGTCTCTTGGTCCAGCCACTGAGAGACCTTACTTGGGGACTGGGCTCACGCTGAGGGTCACAATGCGTATTTGTGACCAACGTGGCCCTCAAGCAGGGCGGGGTCAAAGGGCCACACTGCCCTCAACTACACTGAACGTTGGGCAACACGCCAAACACAAGATTTCTTGCCATGGGGAAGGATTTCTGATTTCTGCCTCATGTTCAACCCTGGAGTGATTGGAGAAAACGTCTAGGTTCTGAAGCCTGAAAACCGAAGTTGGGAAGAGATGACAACCTAAGGCTTTGGCAGGTCCGATATGTTCAGTGTGTGTCCAGCTGGAGGGGGTGCGTCGGGAGGTCCAGGCTCAGGCTGTGACAGAAAGGGCATGAGTGCCCAGGGCATCCTGCAGAATTGGGGTACAGTCAAGTGGCAAAAAGGTTGATCCTCATTTGGGGTTTCTGGTTACCCCAGAAGGCAATGGTTTTTCTTATGGAGGGCAGGCAGAGGGCTGCATTTTAGTTCTGGAATTGCCAGACTGGAGGGCTCGTGGGCCAGGAGTTGAGGACAGAAGTCTGAGAACACAAGCAACCTTAGGTTTCTGGGCGAGGGCATGGCAGGTACGCTCTGCAGAGCTGAATCGAGATCTCGTGCATCTGAAATCAGGTGAGGATCTGACGAACGCTCAGGTTGGAGTTTCTGTCCCTTATGTCCCTCTTTATGAAGTGGTGTTGGATCACGAGGCCATGGAATTTTTTCCCACGATGGGAGTTGTGAGATTCTTCAAACCGTAAAGATTATTCTGCAGGACTATTGAGACCTGTTGGTTGGCTCCAGGATTTTCCATACAGATCGATTCCGAATAGGGTTCTAAGGATGGATGGCTGGGAAGCCCGACTCTCATTCCTCTTGTGTCCTAGTGACAAGACAGGTTAGATCTACTGGATCTGGGGGAGAAACCAAGAGGGTTGAGTTGAAATGGACTCTCTTGTGGATGGGTCCTAATGTGGGTTTGTGTCCATGGAGAACTTGGAATGAGACAGTGGCACAGGGTCCCTGAATGGTTCTCCTAACCAGAGGATTTGACACAGCTCCACCGTGCAAGATTCACACGTGGAGACGAGATTTATTCTGATGGGTGCCTCAAGAAACAGCCATATTCTGCTATTGGAATCCAGGCCTCTGAGGAGAGATGCCTGGACAACAAAGCAATGGATCCGATTAGGCTCTAGGGGCCTGCTTATTCCAATTTACCTCAGGGGACATCTGTCCACGGGTCTAAGTGCAGGTAGAGGCTCAGCTGGTGTCAGACCGCCCCTGTTTTCCTGGCTGGTCAACACTATTGGGATGGCCCCGGGCACTTGGAAGTTTATCATCCTCTTTCTAGGTTTGTGGCCAATGGAATGAGCAGAATTCCCAGGTACAGTCCTCAGGTTTGGCTCCAAGAACCTGTGCCTGTAGGTTTTGTGGGCCAGGGCTGTGGGGACAGTTGTCTGAAAACACAAACTCGGCTTAGGTTTCGGGTCGTAGGTATTGCAGGACTGATCTACAGACCGTGAGGAGAACTCTTCATGGTATGAACAAGGCGGCGAGTGTGAGACACTTGCTCAAGATTTTGTCTCTGGATATTGTGTCACTGATGGCCGTGGAATGTCCGGGTGGCGTCATGGGCCATGGACGAGTCTTCCTCTCTGGGCATTTGGCCCAATCCCAAGAGTTTGGGGCTATTCTTTGAGATGGGAGGAGTCCGTTTGGTTTTGTTTTTACCTCAGGTGTCCCACCAAAAGAGAGTTTCCAGAGCAGAGCCCTGGGAAGGGGCGACTGGACAACCAGAAATCTGGTTAAAACTTGGGGCCGAGGGGCATGGCAAGCCCATTATGACGTCTAATGGTCTTACTAGAGGACAGGACTCACGCTGAGGGTCACAATGCGTGTTTGTGCCCTCTTCGTACTCAAGCATGGGCGGGGCCTCATGGTGATGCTGGTTTCTCCTACACTGAACGTGGGACAACATGCCAACCACAAGGTTTCTTGAAATAGGGAAGGAGGTGTTCTGATTTCTGCATCACATTCACCACTTGGCGGCGTGTGGAGTTAAGGTCTATGTTCTAAAGCCTGAGAAGCTAGGTTGGGAATAGATGACGAGCTAAGGCCATGGCGAGTCTGTTGTGCTCAGTGTACGGTCAGCTATCTGGGTGTTGGTCAGGAAGTCCGGGCTCAGGCTACGTCAGACATTTTATTAGTGCCCAGATTTGTCGATATGATTTGTGTACAGAAGGGGGCCATGTAGGTCTATCCTCATTTGGGGTGTCTGGGAAGCTCCATAGGGCAACATTTTGTTTTCTTTCTCGAGGGCAGGCAGAGTGCTGCTTGTGGGTCCAGAATTGCCAAACGTGAGGTCTTGGGGGCCAGGAGTGTGAGGACGGACATTGGAGAACAGAAGTTTCACATAGGTTTAAGGGCGTGGGCAAGGCCGGCATACGCTGCAGAGCTGAATCGAGATGCCGTGCATCTGAATTCAGGGTGAGGATCAGACTTTGGCTCAGGTTGGAGTCCCTGTCCATGATTTCCCCTTCAGAAATGGGGTGGGCACTTCAGAAAGCCATCACGGTTTTCCCACGTTGGGTGTTGTGAGATGCTCCAAAACGCAAGGATTCCCTCTGCAGGACATGTGAGACCTTTTGGATGGGTCCAGGACGTTGCATATGGAATGACGCCAGAGCAGGGTTCTAAGGGCGGAGCCCTGGGCAACCCGCCTCACATCTCAGTTATCTCCTAGCGACAAGACAGGTTCTATCTACTGGCTCTGGGGGAGCAACCGAGAAGCCAGAGTTGAAATGGACTCTCCTGCGGATGGATCCTAATGTGGGTTTGTGTCCATGGAGACCTTGGAAAGGGGTGGTGGCACCGGGCCCTGAAGGATTCTCCTAACCGGAAGTTTTGACAGAGTTCCAGCCTGCTACTTTCCCATGTCGAGATGAGATTTGCCTCCGGAAACCCACGCATGCTGGTATTTGAAAACATGCCTCTGAGGAGAGATGCCTGGAAACCAAAGCAATGGATCCGATTACGGCCTAGGGACCTGTGAGGTTCAATCTACTACCCTGGTGACATCCAACTACGGTATGAGTGGAGGTAGATGCTCAGCTGTTGTCAGACGCCCTTGTTTGTCCCAGGCGGCCTACACAATTGCGATGGTTTCAGGGACTCTGGAGGTTTCTCCTAATTTGGAGGCATGTGTTCAAGTGAATGGGCAGAATTCCAGTGGAGTGGGCAGGCACAGACCTGATGTGTGGCTCCAGGGGCCCCAGCCTGGAGGGTGTGTGGGCCAGGACTGGGGATAGATCTGAAAACACTAACTCGGCTTACGTTTGGGGACATAAGTATGGCAGGCCCGATCTACAGACCGTGTGAACTCTTCGGGATATGAAGAAAGAGTGAGTGTGAGGCATTTATTCAGGCTTTTGTCTCTGGATTTTGTGTCAACAATGGCCGTGGAATGTCAAGGAGGCCTCAAGGGCCATGGATGAGTCTTCCTCTCTGTGGATTTGGCACGAACCCAATTGTTTTGGGTCCATCTTGGGGATGGGAGGAGTTATTTCAGTTTGGTTACCTCAGGTGTCCCACCAAAAGAGAGAATTCAAAGCAGAGCACTGGGGAGGGGCGAATGGACAACACGAACTATGGTTAAAAATTGGGGCCTAGGGGCATGGCAAGCCCAATATGCCGTCTCTTGGTCCAGCCACTGAGAGAACTTACTTGGGGACTGGGCTCACGCTGAGGGTCACAATGCGTATTTGTGACCAACGTGGCCCTCAAGCAGGGCGGGGTCAAAGGGCCACACTGCTATCAACTACACTGAACGTTGGGCAACACGCCAAACACAAGATTTCTTGCCATGGGGAAGGATTTCTGATTTCTGCCTCATGTTCAACCCTGGAGTGATTGGAGAAAACGTCTAGGTTCTGAAGCCTGAAAACCGAAGTTGGGAAGAGATGACAACCTAAGGCTTTGGCAGGTCCGATATGTTCAGTGTGTGTCCAGCTGGAGGGGGTGGGTCGGGAGGTCCAGGCTCAGGCTGTGACAGAAAGGGCATGAGTGCCCAGGGCATCCTGCAGAATTGGGGTACAGTCAAGTGGCAAAAAGGTTGATCCTCATTTGGGGTTTCTGGTTACCCCAGAAGGCAATGATTTTTCTTATGGAGGGCAGGCAGAGGGCTGCATTTTAGTTCTGGAATTGCCAGACTGGAGGGCTCGTGGGCCAGGAGTTGAGGACAGAAGTCTGAGAACACAAGCAACCTTAGGTTTCTGGGCGAGGGCATGGCAGGTACGATCTGCAGAGCTGAATCGAGATCTCGTGCATCTGAAATCAGGTGAGGATCTGACGAACGCTCAGGTTGGAGTTTCTGTCCCTTATGTCCCTCTTCATGAAGTGGTGTTGGATCACGAGGCCATGGAATTTTTTCCCACGATGGGAGTTGTGAGATTCTCCAAACCGTAAAGATTCTTCTGCAGGACTATTGAGACCTGTTGGTTGGCTCCAGGACTTCCCATACAGATCGATTCCGAATAGGGTTCTAAGGATGGATGGCTGGGAAGCCCGACTCTCATTCCTCTTGTGTCCTAGTGACAAGACGGTTTAGATCTGCTGGATCTGGGGGAGAAACCAAGAGGGTTGAGTTGAAATGGACTCTCTTGTGGATGGGTCCTAATGTGGGTTTGTGTCCATGGAGAACTTGGAATGAGACAGTGGCACAGGGTCCCTGAATGGTTCTCCTAACCAGAGGATTTGACACAGCTCCACCGTGCAAGATTCACACGTGGAGACGAGATTTATTCTGATGAGTGCCTCAAGAAACAGCCATATTCTGCTATTGGAATCCAGGCCTCTGAGGAGAGATGCCTGGACAACAAAGCAATGGATCCGATTAGGCTCTAGGGGCCTGCTTATTCCAATTTACCTCAGGGGACATCTGTCCACGGGTCTAAGTGCAGGTAGAGGCTCAGCTGGTGTCAGACCGCCCCTGTTTTCCTGTCTGGTCAACACTATTGGGATGGCCCCGGGCACTTGGAGGTTTATCATCCTCTTTCTAGGTTTGTGGCCAATGGAATGAGCAGAATTCCCAGGTACAGTCCTCAGGTTTGGCTCCAAGAACCTGTGCCTGTAGGTTTTGTGGGCCAGGGCTGTGGGGACAGTTGTCTGAAAACACAAACTCGGCTTAGGTTTCGGGTCGTAGGTATTGCAGGACTGATCTACAGACCGTGAGGAGAACTCTTCAGGGTATGAACAAGGCGGCGAGTGTGAGACACTTGCTCAAGATTTTGTCTCTGGATATTGTGTCACTGATGGCCATGGACGAGTCTTCCTCTCTGGGCATTTGGCCCAATCCCCAGAGTTTGGGGCTATTCTTTGAGATGGGAGGAGTCCGTTTGGTTTTGTTTTTACCTCAGGTGTCCCACCAAAAGAGAGTTTCCAGAGCAGAGCCCTGGGGAGGGGTGACTGGACAACCAGAAATCTGGTTAAAACTTGGGGCCGAGGGGCATGGCAAGCCCATTATGACGTCTAATGGTCTTACTAGAGGACAGGACTCACGCTGAGGGTCACAATGTGTGTTTGTGCCCTCTTCGTACTCAAGCATGGGCGGGGCCTCATGGTGATGCTGGTTTCTCCTACACTGAACGTGGGACAACATGCCAACCACAAGGTTTCTTGCAATAGGGAAGGAGGTGTTCTGATTTCTGCATCACATTCACCACTTGGCGGCGTGTGGAGTTAAGGTCTATGTTCTGAAGCCTGAGAAGCTAGGTTGGGAATAGATGACGAGTTAAGGCCATGGCGAGTCTGTTGTGCTCAGTGTACGGTCTGCTATCTGGGTGTTGGTCAGGAAGTCTGGGCTCAGGCTACGTCAGACATTTTATTAGTGCCCAGATTTGTCGATATGATTTGTGTACAGAAGGGGGCCATGTAGGTCTATCCTCATTTGGGGTGTCTGGGAAGCTCCATAGGGCAACATTTTGTTTTCTTTCTCGAGGGCAGGCAGAGTGCTGCTTGTGGGTCCAGAATTGCCAAACGTGAGGTCTTGGGGGCCAGGAGTGTGAGGACGGACATTGGAGAACAGAAGTTTCACATAGGTTTAAGGGCGTGGGCAAGGCCGGCATACGCTGCAGAGCTGAATCGAGATGCCGTGCATCTGAATTCAGGGTGAGGATCAGACTTTGGCTCAGGTTGGAGTCCCTGTCCATGATTTCCCCTTCAGAAATGGGTGGGCACTTCAGAAAACCATCACGGTTTTCCCACGTTGGGTGTTGTGAGATGCTCCAAAACGCAAGGATTCCCTCTGCAGGACATGTGAGACCTTTTGGATGGGTCCAGGACGTTGCATATGGAATGACGCCAGAGCAGGGTTCTAAGGGCGGAGCCCTGGGCAAACCGCCTCAAATCTCAGTTATCTCCTAGCGACAAGACAGGTTCTATCTGCTGGCTCTGCGGGAGCAACCGAGAAGCCAGAGTTGAAATGGACTCTCCTGCGGATGGATCCTAATGTGGGTTTGTGTCCATGGAGACCTTGGAAAGGGGTGGTGGCACCGGGCCCTGAAGGATTCTCCTAACCGGAAGTTTTGACAGAGTTCCAGCCTGCTACATTCCCATGTCGAGATGAGATTTGCCTCCGGAAACCCACGCATGCTGGTATTTGAAAACATGCCTCTGAGGAGAGATGCCTGGAAACCAAAGCAATGGATCCGATTACGGCCTAGGGACCTGTGAAATTCAATCTACTACCCTGGTGACATCCAACTACGGTATGAGTGGAGGTAGATGCTCAGCTGTTGTCAGACGCCCTTGTTTGTCCCAGGCGGCCTACACAATTGCGATGGTTTCAGGGACTGTGGAGGTTTCTCCTAATTTGGAGGCATGTGTTCAAGTGAATGGGCAGAATTCCAGTGGAGTGGGCAGGCACAGACCTGATGTGTGGCTCCAGGGGCCCCAGCCTGGAGGGTGTGTGGGCCAGGACTGGGGATAGATCTGAAAACACTAACTCGGCTTACGTTTGGGGACATAAGTATGGCAGGCCCGATCTACAGACGGTGTGAACTCTTCAGGATATGAAGAAAGAGTGAGTGTGAGGCATTTATTCAGGCTTTTGTCTCTGGATTTTGTGTCAACAATGGCCGTGGAATGTCAAGGAGGCCTCAAGGGCCATGGATGAGTCTTCCTCTCTGTGGATTTGGCACGAACCCAATTGTTTTGGGACCATCTTGGGGATGGGAGGAGTTATTTCAGTTTGGTTACCTCAGGTGTCCCACCAAAAGAGAGAATTCAAAGCAGAGCCCTGGGGAGGGGCGAATGGACAAACCGAACTATGGTTAGCTCCAGCCACTGAGAGGCCTTCCTTGAGGACAGAACTCATGCTGAGGATCACAATGTGTGTTTATGCTTTCTAGGTGCTCAAGCATGGACGGGAATCATGGTCCACACTGTTGCTCCTACACTGAACGTTGGGCTCCATGCCAATCACATGTATTCTTGCAATGGGGAAGTAGTATATCGGATTTTTTCATCTCTTTCACCCCTGGGCCGTGATTGGAGTTAAGGTCTAGGTTGTGTAGTCTGAAAACCGAGCTTGGGAAGAGATAGCGACTTAAGTCCATGTCAGGTCCGACGTGCTCAGTGTGGATCCAACTCGCTGAGTGTTGGTCGGGAGGTTCAGGCCTAGGCTGCGTCAGACCAGGCATAAGTTTACAGGGTATATTGTATAATTGGGGGAGAGTCGAGCGCCGTGCAGCTTGATCCTCATTTAGCGTTTCTGGGTTGCCCCAAGGGCAAGGTCTTTCTTCTGGAGGGCAGGCAGAGTGCTGCTTTGTGGCTCCGGAATTCCCAAACTGGATGCCCTTTGGGCAAGGAGTGTGAGGACGGAAGAATAAGAACACAAGTTAGGCGTAGGTTTCGTGATGAGGGCACGGCAGGCACTCTCTGCAGATCTGAATCGGGACTTCGTGCATCTGAAGTCAGGGAGAGGTTCAGACCTAGGCTCAGGTTGGAGTTTCTGTCCATTATGGCCCTTTCTTGAAGGGGGCAGCATCTCGAGGCCATGGAGGTTTACCCAGGAGGGGAGTTGGGATATGCTCCAAGCCACAAGGATTTTTTCTGATCAACCATTGAGATCTGTTGGATCGCTCCAGGATGATTCATACGGAACGACAGCAAAGCAGGGATCAAAGTATGGAACCCTGGGCAGACTGACTCGATTCTAACTGTCTCCTAGTTAAAGACATTTTTGATATGCTAGCTCTAGGGGAGCAACGGAGGGGGCTGAGTTGAAATGGACTCTCCTGCGGATGGGTCCTAATGTGGTTTTGTGTGCATGGAGACCTTGGCACGGGGCGGTGGCACAAGGACCCTGAATACTTCTCCTAACCAGAGGTTTTGCGTCATCTCCAAAAGACAAGTTTCCCATGTGGAGACTAGATTTGATCTGATTGGTGCCTCAGGAAAGCCCCACATGCTGATATTGGAAACCAGGCCTCTGATGAGAGATAGCAGGAAACCAAAACAATGGACCCCATTAGGGCCTAGGGCCCTGTCCCGTTCAATCTCCTTCTCTGGGAACATTCATCTACAGTGTGAGTGGAGATGGATGCTCAGCTGGTTCCAGGCAGCCCTTGTTTGTCCTGGGCGTTCTATACTATTGGGATGGCCTTGGGGACTTTAGAGGTTTCTCCTAGTTTGTATGATTGTGGTCAATGGAAGGGGCAGAATTCCCGTGGAGTTGAGAGGCACAGACCTGATGTGTGGCTCCAGGGTCCCCAGGCTGGAGGGTATGGAAGCCAGGAATGTGGGGATAGAAGTCTGAAAACCCAACTCGGCTTGTTTTGGGGACGTTGGTATGGCAGTCCCGATCTACAGACCGTGAGGGGAACTCTTTGGGATATGAAGAAAGAGCGAGTGTGATGCGCTTATTCAGGCTATTGTCTCTGGATTTTGTGTCAACGATGGGCGTGGAATGTCGGGGAGGCCTCCTGGGCCATGGATGAGTTTTCCTCTCTGTGGATTTGGCCCGATCCCAATTTGGGGGCCAATCTGTGGGATGGGAGGAGCCCTTTCAGTTTGATTACCTCATTCTAAAACAGAGCACTGGGGAGGGGCGAATGGACAACTCGAACTATGGTTAAAAATTGGGGCCTAGGGGCATGGCAAGCCCAATATGCTGTCTCTTGGTCCAGCCACTGAGAGACCTTACTTGGGGACTGGGCTCATGCTGAGGGTCACAATGCGTATTTGTGACCAACGCGGCCCTCAATAATGGCGGGGTCAAAGGGCCACACTGCTATCAACTACACTGAACGTTGGGCAACACGCCAACCACAAGATTTCTTGCCATGGGGAAGGTTTTCTGATTTCTGCCTCATGTTCAACCCTGGAGTGATTGGAGAAAACGTCTAGGTTCTGAAGCCTGAAAACCGAAGTTGGGAAGAGATGACAACCTAAGGCTTTGGCAGGTCCGATATGTTCAGTGTGTGTCAAGCTGGAGGGGGTGGGTCGGGAGGTCCAGGCTCAGGCTATGACAGAAAGGGCCTGAGTGCTCAGGGCATCCTGCAGAATTGGGGTACAGTCAAGTGGCAAAAAGGTTGATCCTCAATGGTTTTTCTTATGGAGGGCAGGCAGAAGGCTGCATTATAGTTCTGAAATTGCCAGACTGGAGGGCTCGTGGGCCAGGAGTTGAGGACAGAAGTCTGAGAACACAAGCAACCTTAGGTTTCTGGGCGAGGGCATGGCAGGTACGCTCTGCAGAGCTGAATCGAGATCTCGTGCATCTGAAATCAGGTGAGGATCTGACGAAGGCTCAGGGTGGAGTTTCTGTCCATTATGTCCCTCTTCATGAAGTGGTGTTGGATCACGAGGCCATGGAATTTTTTCCCACGATGGGAGTTGTGAGATTCTCCAAACCGTAAAGATTCTTCTGCAGGACTATTGAGACCTGTTGTTTGGCTCCAGGACTTCCCATACAGATCGATTCCGAATAGGGTTCTAAGGATGGATGGCTGGGAAGCCCGACTCTCATTCCTCTTGTGTCCTAGTGACAAGACAGGTTAGATCTGCTGGATCTGGGGGAGAAACCAAGAGGGTTGAGTTGAAATGGACTCTCTTGTGGATGGGTCCTAATGTGGGTTTGTGTCCATGGAGAACTTGGAATGAGACAGTGGCACAGGGTCCCTGAAGGGTTCTCCTAACCAGAGGCTTTGACACAGCTCCACCGTGCAAGATTCCCACGTGGAGACGAGATTTGTTCTGATGGGTGCCTCAAGAAACAGCCATATTCTGCTATTGGAATCCAGGCCTCTGAGGAGAGATGCCTGGACAACAAAGCAATGGATCCGATTAGGATCTAGGGGCCTGCTTATTCCAATTTACCTCAGGGGACATCTGTCCACGGGTCTAAGTGCAGGTAGAGGCTCAGCTGGTGTCAGACCGCCCCTGTTTTCCTGGCTGGTCAACACTATTGGGATGGCCCCGGGCACTTGGAAGTTTATCATCCTCTTTCTAGGTTTGTGGCCAATGGAATGAGCAGAATTCCCAGGTACAGTCCTCAGGTTTGGCTCCAAGAACCTGTGCCTGTAGGTTTTGTGGGCCAGGGCTGTGGGGACAGTTGTCTGAAAACACAAACTCGGCTTAGGTTTCGGGTCGTAGGTATTGCAGGACTGATCTACAGACCGTGAGGAGAACTCTTCATGGTATGAACAAGGCGGCGAGTGTGAGACACTTGCTCAAGATTTTGTCTCTGGATATTGTGTCACTGATGGCCGTGGAATGTCCGGGTGGCGTCATGGGCCATGGACGAGTCTTCCTCTCTGGGCATTTGGCCCAATCCCAAGAGTTTGGGGCTATTCTTTGAGATGGGAGGAGTCCGTTTGGTTTTGTTTTTACCTCAGGTGTCCCACCAAAAGAGAGTTTCCAGAGCAGAGCCCTGGGAAGGGGCGACTGGACAACCAGAAATCTGGTTAAAACTTGGGGCCGAGGGGCATGGCAAGCCCATTATGACGTCTAATGGTCTTACTAGAGGACAGGACTCACGCTGAGGGTCACAATGCGTGTTTGTGCCCTCTTCGTACTCAAGCATGGGCGGGGCCTCATGGTGATGCTGGTTTCTCCTACACTGAACGTGGGACAACATGCCAACCACAAGGTTTCTTGAAATAGGGAAGGAGGTGTTCTGATTTCTGCATCACATTCACCACTTGGCGGCGTGTGGAGTTAAGGTCTATGTTCTAAAGCCTGAGAAGCTAGGTTGGGAATAGATGACGAGCTAAGGCCATGGCGAGTCTGTTGTGCTCAGTGTACGGTCAGCTATCTGGGTGTTGGTCAGGAAGTCCGGGCTCAGGCTACGTCAGACATTTTATTAGTGCCCAGATTTGTCGATATGATTTGTGTACAGAAGGGGGCCATGTAGGTCTATCCTCATTTGGGGTGTCTGGGAAGCTCCATAGGGCAACATTTTGTTTTCTTTCTCGAGGGCAGGCAGAGTGCTGCTTGTGGGTCCAGAATTGCCAAACGTGAGGTCTTGGGGGCCAGGAGTGTGAGGACGGACATTGGAGAACAGAAGTTTCACATAGGTTTAAGGGCGTGGGCAAGGCCGGCATACGCTGCAGAGCTGAATCGAGATGCCGTGCATCTGAATTCAGGGTGAGGATCAGACTTTGGCTCAGGTTGGAGTCCCTGTCCATGATTTCCCCTTCAGAAATGGGGTGGGCACTTCAGAAAGCCATCACGGTTTTCCCACGTTGGGTGTTGTGAGATGCTCCAAAACGCAAGGATTCCCTCTGCAGGACATGTGAGACCTTTTGGATGGGTCCAGGACGTTGCATATGGAATGACGCCAGAGCAGGGTTCTAAGGGCGGAGCCCTGGGCAACCCGCCTCACATCTCAGTTATCTCCTAGCGACAAGACAGGTTCTATCTACTGGCTCTGGGGGAGCAACTGAGAAGCCAGAGTTGAAATGGACTCTCCTGCGGATGGATCCTAATGTGGGTTTGTGTCCATGGAGACCTTGGAAAGGGGTGGTGGCACCGGGCCCTGAAGGATTCTCCTAACCGGAAGTTTTGACAGAGTTCCAGCCTGCTACTTTCCCATGTCGAGATGAGATTTGCCTACGGAAACCCACGCATGCTGGTATTTGAAAACATGCCTCTGAGGAGAGATGCCTGGAAACCAAAGCAATGGATCCGATTACGGCCTAGGGACCTGTGAGGTTCAATCTACTACCCTGGTGACATCCAACTACGGTATGAGTGGAGGTAGATGCTCAGCTGTTGTCAGACGCCCTTGTTTGTCCCAGGCGGCCTACACAATTGCGATGGTTTCAGGGACTGTGGAGGTTTCTCCTAATTTGGAGGCATGTGTTCAAGTGAATGGGCAGAATTCCAGTGGAGTGGGCAGGCACAGACCTGATGTGTGGCTCCAGGGGCCCCAGCCTGGAGGGTGTGTGGGCCAGGACTGGGGATAGATCTGAAAACACTAACTCGGCTTACGTTTGGGGACATAAGTATGGCAGGCCCGATCTACAGACCGTGTGAACTCTTCGGGATATGAAGAAAGAGTGAGTGTGAGGCATTTATTCAGGCTTTTGTCTCTGGATTTTGTGTCAACAATTGCCGTGGAATGTCAAGGAGGCCTCAAGGGCCATGGATGAGTCTTCCTCTCTGTGGATTTGGCACGAACCCAATTGTTTTGGGTCCATCTTGGGGATGGGAGGAGTTATTTCAGTTTGGTTACCTCAGGTGTCCCACCAAAAGAGAGAATTCAAAGCAGAGCACTGGGGAGGGGCGAATGGACAACACGAAATATGGTTAAAAATTGGGGCCTAGGGGCATGGCAAGCCCAATATGCCGTCTCTTGGTCCAGCCACTGAGAGAACTTACTTGGGGACTGGGCTCACGCTGAGGGTCACAATGCGTATTTGTGACCAACGTGGCCCTCAAGCAGGGCGGGGTCAAAGGGCCACACTGCTATCAACTACACTGAACGTTGGGCAACACGCCAAACACAAGATTTCTTGCCATGGGGAAGGATTTCTGATTTCTGCCTCATGTTCAACCCTGGAGTGATTGGAGAAAACGTCTAGGTTCTGAAGCCTGAAAACCGAAGTTGGGAAGAGATGACAACCTAAGGCTTTGGCAGGTCCGATATGTTCAGTGTGTGTCCAGCTGGAGGGGGTGGGTCGGGAGGTCCAGGCTCAGGCTGTGACAGAAAGGGCATGAGTGCCCAGGGCATCCTGCAGAATTGGGGTACAGTCAAGTGGCAAAAAGGTTGATCCTCATTTGGGGTTTCTGGTTACCCCAGAAGGCAATGATTTTTCTTATAGAGGGCAGGCAGAGGGCTGCATTTTAGTTCTGGAATTGCCAGACTGGAGGGCTCGTGGGCCAGGAGTTGAGGACAGAAGTCTGAGAACACAAGCAACCTTAGGTTTCTGGGCGAGGGCATGGCAGGTACGATCTGCAGAGCTGAATCGAGATCTCGTGCATCTGAAATCAGGTGAGGATCTGACGAACGCTCAGGTTGGAGTTTCTGTCCCTTATGTCCCTCTTCATGAAGTGGTGTTGGATCACGAGGCCATGGAATTTTTTCCCACGATGGGAGTTGTGAGATTCTCCAAACCGTAAAGATTCTTCTGCAGGACTATTGAGACCTGTTGGTTGGCTCCAGGACTTCCCATACAGATCGATTCCGAATAGGGTTCTAAGGATGGATGGCTGGGAAGCCCGACTCTCATTCCTCTTGTGTCCTAGTGACAAGACGGTTTAGATCTGCTGGATCTGGGGGAGAAACCAAGAGGGTTGAGTTGAAATGGACTCTCTTGTGGATGGGTCCTAATGTGGGTTTGTGTCCATGGAGAACTTGGAATGAGACAGTGGCACAGGGTCCCTGAATGGTTCTCCTAACCAGAGGATTTGACACAGCTCCACCGTGCAAGATTCACACGTGGAGACGAGATTTATTCTGATGAGTGCCTCAAGAAACAGCCATATTCTGCTATTGGAATCCAGGCCTCTGAGGAGAGATGCCTGGACAACAAAGCAATGGATCCGATTAGGCTCTAGGGGCCTGCTTATTCCAATTTACCTCAGGGGACATCTGTCCACGGGTCTAAGTGCAGGTAGAGGCTCAGCTGGTGTCAGACCGCCCCTGTTTTCCTGTCTGGTCAACACTATTGGGATGGCCCCGGGCACTTGGAGGTTTATCATCCTCTTTCTAGGTTTGTGGCCAATGGAATGAGCAGAATTCCCAGGTACAGTCCTCAGGTTTGGCTCCAAAAACCTGTGCCTGTAGGTTTTGTGGGCCAGGGCTGTGGGGACAGTTGTCTGAAAACACAAACTCGGCTTAGGTTTCGGGTCGTAGGTATTGCAGGACTGATCTACAGACCGTGAGGAGAACTCTTCAGTGTATGAACAAGGCGGCGAGTGTGAGACACTTGCTCAAGATTTTGTCTCTGGATATTGTGTCACTGATGGCCATGGACGAGTCTTCCTCTCTGGGCATTTGGCCCAATCCCAAGAGTTTGGGGCTATTCTTTGAGATGGGAGGAGTCCGTTTGGTTTTGTTTTTACCTCAGGTGTCCCACCAAAAGAGAGTTTCCAGAGCAGAGCCCTGGGGAGGGGTGACTGGACAACCAGAAATCTGGTTAAAACTTGGGGCCGAGGGGCATGGCAAGCCCATTATGACGTCTAATGGTCTTACTAGAGGACAGGACTCACGCTGAGGGTCACAATGTGTGTTTGTGCCCTCTTCGTACTCAAGCATGGGCGGGGCCTCATGGTGATGCTGGTTTCTCCTACACTGAACGTGGGACAACATGCCAACCACAAGGTTTCTTGCAATAGGGAAGGAGGTGTTCTGATTTCTGCATCACATTCACCACTTGGCGGCGTGTGGAGTTAAGGTCTATGTTCTGAAGCCTGAGAAGCTAGGTTGGGAATAGATGACGAGTTAAGGCCATGGCGAGTCTGTTGTGCTCAGTGTACGGTCTGCTATCTGGGTGTTGGTCAGGAAGTCTGGGCTCAGGCTACGTCAGACATTTTATTAGTGCCCAGATTTGTCGATATGATTTGTGTACAGAAGGGGGCCATGTAGGTCTATCCTCATTTGGGGTGTCTGGGAAGCTCCATAGGGCAACATTTTGTTTTCGTTCTCGAGGGCAGGCAGAGTGCTGCTTGTGGGTCCAGAATTGCCAAACGTGAGGTCTTGGGGGCCAGGAGTGTGAGGACGGACATTGGAGAACAGAAGTTTCACATAGGTTTAAGGGCGTGGGCAAGGCCGGCATACTCTGCAGAGCTGAATCGAGATGCCGTGCATCTGAATTCAGGGTGAGGATCAGACTTTGGCTCAGGTTGGAGTCCCTGTCCATGATTTCCCCTTCAGAAATGGGGTGGGCACTTCAGAAAACCATCACGGTTTTCCCACGTTGGGTGTTGTGAGATGCTCCAAAACGCAAGGATTCCCTCTGCAGGACATGTGAGACCTTTTGGATGGGTCCAGGACGTTGCATATGGAATGACGCCAGAGCAGGGTTCTAAGGGCGGAGCCCTGGGCAAACCGCCTCAAATCTCAGTTATCTCCTAGCGACAAGACAGGTTCTATCTGCTGGCTCTGCGGGAGCAACCGAGAAGCCAGAGTTGAAATGGACTCTCCTGCGGATGGATCCTAATGTGGGTTTGTGTCCATGGAGACCTTGGAAAGGGGTGGTGGCACCGGGCCCTGAAGGATTCTCCTAACCGGAAGTTTTGACAGAGTTCCAGCCTGCTACATTCCCATGTCGAGATGAGATTTGCCTCCGGAAACCCACGCATGCTGGTATTTGAAAACATGCCTCTGAGGAGAGATGCCTGGAAACCAAAGCAATGGATCCGATTACGGCCTAGGGACCTGTGAAATTCAATCTACTACCCTGGTGACATCCAACTACGGTATGAGTGGAGGTAGATGCTCAGCTGTTGTCAGACGCCCTTGTTTGTCCCAGGCGGCCTACACAATTGCGATGGTTTCAGGGACTGTGGAGGTTTCTCCTAATTTGGAGGCATGTGTTCAAGTGAATGGGCAGAATTCCAGTGGAGTGGGCAGGCACAGACCTGATGTGTGGCTCCAGGGGCCCCAGCCTGGAGGGTGTGTGGGCCAGGACTGGGGATAGATCTGAAAACACTAACTCGGCTTACGTTTGGGGACATAAGTATGGCAGGCCCGATCTACAGACGGTGTGAACTCTTCAGGATATGAAGAAAGAGTGAGTGTGAGGCATTTATTCAGGCTTTTTTCTCTGGATTTTGTGTCAACAATGGCCGTGGAATGTCAAGGAGGCCTCAAGGGCCATGGATGAGTCTTCCTCTCTGTGTATTTGGCACGAACCCAATTGTTTTGGGTCCATCTTGGGGATGGGAGGAGTTATTTCAGTTTGGTTACCTCAGGTGTCCCACCAAAAGAGAGATTTCAAAGCAGAGCCCTGGGGAGTGGCGAATGGACAAACCGAACTATGGTTAGTTCCAGCCACTGAGAGGCCTTCCTTGAGGACAGAACTCATGCTGAGGATCACAATGTGTGTTTATGCTTTCTAGGTGCTCAAGCATGGACGGGAATCATGGTCCACACTGTTGCTCCTACACTGAACGTTGGGCTCCATGCCAATCACATGTATTCTTGCAATGGGGAAGTAGTATATCGGATTTTTTCATCTCTTTCACCCCTGGGCCGTGATTGGAGTTAAGGTCTAGGTTGTGTAGTCTGAAAACCGAGCTTGGGAAGAGATAGCGACTTAAGTCCATGTCAGGTCCGACGTGCTCAGTGTGGATCCAACTCGCTGAGTGTTGGTCGGGAGGTTCAGGCCTAGGCTGCGTCAGACCAGGCATAAGTTTACAGGGTATATTGTATAATTGGGGGAGAGTCGAGCGCCGTGCAGCTTGATCCTCATTTAGCGTTTCTGGGTTGCCCCAAGGGCAACGTCTTTCTTCTGGAGGGCAGGCAGAGTGCTGCTTTGTGGCTCCGGAATTCCCAAACTGGATGCCCTTTGGGCAAGGAGTGTGAGGACGGAAGAATAAGAACACAAGTTAGGCGTAGGTTTCGTGATGAGGGCACGGCAGGCACTCTCTGCAGATCTGAATCGGGACTTCGTGCATCTGAAGTCAGGGAGAGGTTCAGACCTAGGCTCAGGTTGGAGTTTCTGTCCATTATGGCCCTTTCTTGAAGGGGGCAGCATCTCGAGGCCATGGAGGTTTACCCAGGAGGGGAGTTGGGATATGCTCCAAGCCACAAGGATTTTTTCTGATCAACCATTGAGATCTGTTGGATC
Organism: Mustela nivalis; assembly: GCF_964662115.1. Taxonomy (NCBI): domain Eukaryota; kingdom Metazoa; phylum Chordata; class Mammalia; order Carnivora; family Mustelidae; genus Mustela; species Mustela nivalis. The sequence goes on from NW_028136228.1 coordinate 453,906, forward strand.
GCTCCAGGATGATTCATACGGAACGACAGCAAAGCAGGGATCAAAGTATGGAACCCTGGGCAGACTGACTCGATTCTAACTGTCTCCTAGTTAAAGACATTTTTGATATGCTAGCTCTAGGGGAGCAACGGAGGGGGCTGAGTTGAAATGGACTCTCCTGCGGATGGGTCCTAATGTGGTTTTGTGTGCATGGAGACCTTGGCACGGGGCGGTGGCACAAGGACCCTGAATACTTCTCCTAACCAGAGGTTTTGCGTCATCTCCAAAAGACAAGTTTCCCATGTGGAGACTAGATTTGATCTGATTGGTGCCTCAGGAAAGCCCCACATGCTGATATTGGAAACCAGGCCTCTGATGAGAGATAGCAGGAAACCAAAACAATGGACCCCATTAGGGCCTAGGGCCCTGTCCCGTTCAATCTCCTTCTCTGGGAACATTCATCTACAGTGTGAGTGGAGATGGATGCTCAGCTGGTTCCAGGCAGCCCTTGTTTGTCTTGGGCGTTCTATACTATTGGGATGGCCTTGGGGACTTTAGAGGTTTCTCCTAGTTTGTATGATTGTGGTCAATGGAAGGGGCAGAATTCCCGTGGAGTTGAGAGGCACAGACCTGATGTGTGGCTCCAGGGTCCCCAGGCTGGAGGGTATGGAAGCCAGGAATGTGGGGATAGAAGTCTGAAAACACACACTCGGCTTGTTTTGGGGACGTTGGTATGGCAGTCCCGATCTACAGACCGTGAGGGGAACTCTTTGGGATATGAAGAAAGAGCGAGTGTGATGCGCTTATTCAGGCTATTGTCTCTGGATTTTGTGTCAACGATGGGCGTGGAATGTCGGGGAGGCCTCCTGGGCCATGGATGAGTTTTCCTCTCTGTGGATTTGGCCCGATCCCAATTTGGGGGCCAATCTGTGGGATGGGAGGAGCCCTTTCAGTTTGATTACCTCATTCTAAAACAGAGCACTGGGGAGGGGCGAATGGACAACTCGAACTATGGTTAAAAATTGGGGCCTAGGGGCATGGCAAGCCCAATATGCTGTCTCTTGGTCCAGCCACTGAGAGACCTTACTTGGGGACTGGGCTCATGCTGAGGGTCACAATGCGTATTTGTGACCAACGCGGCCCTCAATAATGGCGGGGTCAAAGGGCCACACTGCTATCAACTACACTGAACGTTGGGCAACACGCCAACCACAATATTTCTTGCCATGGGGAAGGTTTTCTGATTTCTGCCTCATGTTCAACCCTGGAGTGATTGGAGAAAACGTCTAGGTTCTGAAGCCTGAAAACCGAAGTTGGGAAGAGATGACAACCTAAGGCTTTGGCAGGTCCGATATGTTCAGTGTGTGTCAAGCTGGAGGGGGTGGGTCGGGAGGTCCAGGCTCAGGCTATGACAGAAAGGGCCTGAGTGCTCAGGGCATCCTGCAGAATTGGGGTACAGTCAAGTGGCAAAAAGGTTGATCCTCAATGGTTTTTCTTATGGAGGGCAGGCAGAAGGCTGCATTATAGTTCTGAAATTGCCAGACTGGAGGGCTCGTGGGCCAGGAGTTGAGGACAGAAGTCTGAGAACACAAGCAACCTTAGGTTTCTGGGCGAGGGCATGGCAGGTACGCTCTGCAGAGCTGAATCGAGATCTCGTGCATCTGAAATCAGGTGAGGATCTGACGAAGGCTCAGGGTGGAGTTTCTGTCCATTATGTCCCTCTTCATGAAGTGGTGTTGGATCACGAGGCCATGGAATTTTTTCCCACGATGGGAGTTGTGCGATTCTCCAAACCGTAAAGATTCTTCTGCAGGACTATTGAGACCTGTTGTTTGGCTCCAGGACTTCCCATACAGATCGATTCCGAATAGGGTTCTAAGGATGGATGGCTGGGAAGCCCGACTCTCATTCCTCTTGTGTCCTAGTGACAAGACAGGTTAGATCTGCTGGATCTGGGGGAGAAACCAAGAGGGTTGAGTTGAAATGGACTCTCTTGTGGATGGGTCCTAATGTGGGTTTGTGTCCATGGAGAACTTGGAATGAGACAGTGGCACAGGGTCCCTGAAGGGTTCTCCTAACCAGAGGCTTTGACACAGCTCCACCGTGCAAGATTCCCACGTGGAGACGAGATTTGTTCTGATGGGTGCCTCAAGAAACAGCCATATTCTGCTATTGGAATCCAGGCCTCTGAGGAGAGATGCCTGGACAACAAAGCAATGGATCCGATTAGGATCTAGGGGCCTGCTTATTCCAATTTACCTCAGGGGACATCTGTCCACGGGTCTAAGTGCAGGTAGAGGCTCAGCTGGTGTCAGACCGCCCCTGTTTTCCTGGCTGGTCAACACTATTGGGATGGCCCCGGGCACTTGGAAGTTTATCATCCTCTTTCTAGGTTTGTGGCCAATGGAATGAGCAGAATTCCCAGGTACAGTCCTCAGGTTTGGCTCCAAGAACCTGTGCCTGTAGGTTTTGTGGGCCAGGGCTGTGGGGACAGTTGTCTGAAAACACAAACTCGGCTTAGGTTTCGGGTCGTAGGTATTGCAGGACTGATCTACAGACCGTGAGGAGAACTCTTCATGGTATGAACAAGGCGGCGAGTGTGAGACACTTGCTCAAGATTTTGTCTCTGGATATTGTGTCACTGATGGCCGTGGAATGTCCGGGTGGCGTCATGGGCCATGGACGAGTCTTCCTCTCTGGGCATTTGGCCCAATCCCAAGAGTTTGGGGCTATTCTTTGAGATGGGAGGAGTCCGTTTGGTTTTGTTTTTACCTCAGGTGTCCCACCAAAAGAGAGTTTCCAGAGCAGAGCCCTGGGAAGGGGCGACTGGACAACCAGAAATCTGGTTAAAACTTGGGGCCGAGGGGCATGGCAAGCCCATTATGACGTCTAATGGTCTTACTAGAGGACAGGACTCACGCTGAGGGTCACAATGCGTGTTTGTGCCCTCTTCGTACTCAAGCATGGGCGGGGCCTCATGGTGATGCTGGTTTCTCCTACACTGAACGTGGGACAACATGCCAACCACAAGGTTTCTTGAAATAGGGAAGGAGGTGTTCTGATTTCTGCATCACATTCACCACTTGGCGGCGTGTGGAGTTAAGGTCTATGTTCTAAAGCCTGAGAAGCTAGGTTGGGAATAGATGACGAGCTAAGGCCATGGCGAGTCTGTTGTGCTCAGTGTACGGTCAGCTATCTGGGTGTTGGTCAGGAAGTCCGGGCTCAGGCTACGTCAGACATTTTATTAGTGCCCAGATTTGTCGATATGATTTGTGTACAGAAGGGGGCCATGTAGGTCTATCCTCATTTGGGGTGTCTGGGAAGCTCCATAGGGCAACATTTTGTTTTCTTTCTCGAGGGCAGGCAGAGTGCTGCTTGTGGGTCCAGAATTGCCAAACGTGAGGTCTTGGGGGCCAGGAGTGTGAGGACGGACATTGGAGAACAGAAGTTTCACATAGGTTTAAGGGCGTGGGCAAGGCCGGCATACGCTGCAGAGCTGAATCGAGATGCCGTGCATCTGAATTCAGGGTGAGGATCAGACTTTGGCTCAGGTTGGAGTCCCTGTCCATGATTTCCCCTTCAGAAATGGGGTGGGCACTTCAGAAAACCATCACGGTTTTCCCACGTTGGGTGTTGTGAGATGCTCCAAAACGCAAGGATTCCCTCTGCAGGACATGTGAGACCTTTTGGATGGGTCCAGGACGTTGCATATGGAATGACGCCAGAGCAGGGTTCTAAGGGCGGAGCCCTGGGCAAACCGCCTCAAATCTCAGTTATCTCCTAGCGACAAGACAGGTTCTATCTGCTGGCTCTGCGGGAGCAACCGAGAAGCCAGAGTTGAAATGGACTCTCCTGCGGATGGATCCTAATGTGGGTTTGTGTCCATGGAGACCTTGGAAAGGGGTGGTGGCACCGGGCCCTGAAGGATTCTCCTAACCGGAAGTTTTGACAGAGTTCCAGCCTGCTACATTCCCATGTCGAGATGAGATTTGCCTCCGGAAACCCACGCATGCTGGTATTTGAAAACATGCCTCTGAGGAGAGATGCCTGGAAACCAAAGCAATGGATCCGATTACGGCCTAGGGACCTGTGAAATTCAATCTACTACCCTGGTGACATCCAACTACGGTATGAGTGGAGGTAGATGCTCAGCTGTTGTCAGACGCCCTTGTTTGTCCCAGGCGGCCTACACAATTGCGATGGTTTCAGGGACTGTGGAGGTTTCTCCTAATTTGGAGGCATGTGTTCAAGTGAATGGGCAGAATTCCAGTGGAGTGGGCAGGCACAGACCTGATGTGTGGCTCCAGGGGCCCCAGCCTGGAGGGTGTGTGGGCCAGGACTGGGGATAGATCTGAAAACACTAACTCGGCTTACGTTTGGGGACATAAGTATGGCAGGCCCGATCTACAGACGGTGTGAACTCTTCAGGATATGAAGAAAGAGTGAGTGTGAGGCATTTATTCAGGCTTTTGTCTCTGGATTTTGTGTCAACAATGGCCGTGGAATGTCAAGGAGGCCTCAAGGGCCATGGATGAGTCTTCCTCTCTGTGGATTTGGCACGAACCCAATTGTTTTGGGTCCATCTTGGGGATGGGAGGAGTTATTTCAGTTTAGTTACCTCAGGTGTCCCACCAAAAGAGAGATTTCAAAGCAGAGCCCTGGGGAGGGGCGAATGGACAAACCGAACTATGGTTAGCTCCAGCCACTGAGAGGCCTTCCTTGAGGACAGAACTCATGCTGAGGATCACAATGTGTGTTTATGCTTTCTAGGTGCTCAAGCATGGACGGGAATCATGGTCCACACTGTTGCTCCTACACTGAACGTTGGGCTCCATGCCAATCACATGTATTCTTGCAATGGGGAAGTAGTATATCGGATTTTTTCATCTCTTTCACCCCTGGGCCGTTATTGGAGTTAAGGTCTAGGTTGTGTAGTCTGAAAACCGAGCTTGGGAAGAGATAGCGACTTAAGTCCATGTCAGGTCCGACGTGCTCAGTGTGGATCCAACTCGCTGAGTGTTTTTCGGGAGGTTCAGGCCTAGGCTGCGTCAGACCAGGCATAAGTTTACAGGGTATATTGTATAATTGGGGGAGAGTCGAGCGCCGTGCAGCTTGATCCTCATTTAGCGTTTCTGGGTTGCCCCAAGGGCAAGGTCTTTCTTCTGGAGGGCAGGCAGAGTGCTGCTTTGTGGCTCCTGAATTCCCAAACTGGATGCCCTTTGGGCAAGGAGTGTGAGGACGGAAGAATAAGAACACAAGTTAGGCGTAGGTTTCGTGATGAGGGCACGGCAGGCACTCTCTGCAGATCTGAATCGGGACTTCGTGCATCTGAAGTCAGGGAGAGGTTCAGACCTAGGCTCAGGTTGGAGTTTCTGTCCATTATGGCCCTTTCTTGAAGGGGGCAGCATCTCGAGGCCATGGAGGTTTACCCAGGAGGGGAGTTGGGATATGCTCCAAGCCACAAGGATTTTTTCTGATCAACCATTGAGATCTGTTGGATCGCTCCAGGATGATTCATACGGAACGACAGCAAAGCAGGGATCAAAGTATGGAACCCTGGGCAGACTGACTCGATTCTAACTGTCTCCTAGTTAAAGACATTTTTGATATGCTAGCTCTAGGGGAGCAACGGAGGGGGCTGAGTTGAAATGGACTCTCCTGCGGATGGGTCCTAATGTGGTTTTGTGTGCATGGAGACCTTGGCACGGGGCGGTGGCACAAGGACCCTGAATACTTCTCCTAACCAGAGGTTTTGCGTCATCTCCAAAAGACAAGTTTCCCATGTGGAGACTAGATTTGATCTGATTGGTGCCTCAGGAAAGCCCCACATGCTGATATTGGAAACCAGGCCTCTGATGAGAGATAGCAGGAAACCAAAACAATGGACCCCATTAGGGCCTAGGGCCCTGTCCCGTTCAATCTCCTTCTCTGGGAACATTCATCTACAGTGTGAGTGGAGATGGATGCTCAGCTGGTTCCAGGCAGCCCTTGTTTGTCCTGGGCGTTCTATACTATTGGGATGGCCTTGGGGACTTTAGAGGTTTCTCCTAGTTTGTATGATTGTGGTCAATGGAAGGGGCAGAATTCCCGTGGAGTTGAGAGGCACAGACCTGATGTGTGGCTCCAGGGTCCCCAGGCTGGAGGGTATGGAAGCCAGGAATGTGGGGATAGAAGTCTGAAAACCCAACTCGGCTTGTTTTGGGGACGTTGGTATGGCAGTCCCGATCTACAGACCGTGAGGGGAACTCTTTGGGATATGAAGAAAGAGCGAGTGTGATGCGCTTATTCAGGCTATTGTCTCTGGATTTTGTGTCAACGATGGGCGTGGAATGTCGGGGAGGCCTCCTGGGCCATGGATGAGTTTTCCTCTCTGTGGATTTGGCCCGATCCCAATTTGGGGGCCAATCTGTGGGATGGGAGGAGCCCTTTCAGTTTGATTACCTCATTCTAAAACAGAGCACTGGGGAGGGGCGAATGGACAACTCGAACTATGGTTAAAAATTGGGGCCTAGGGGCATGGCAAGCCCAATATGCTGTCTCTTGGTCCAGCCACTGAGAGACCTTACTTGGGGACTGGGCTCATGCTGAGGGTCACAATGCGTATTTGTGACCAACGCGGCCCTCAATAATGGCGGGGTCAAAGGGCCACACTGCTATCAACTACACTGAACGTTGGGCAACACGCCAACCACAAGATTTCTTGCCATGGGGAAGGTTTTCTGATTTCTGCCTCATGTTCAACCCTGGAGTGATTGGAGAAAACGTCTAGGTTCTGAAGCCTGAAAACCGAAGTTGGGAAGAGATGACAACCTAAGGCTTTGGCAGGTCCGATATGTTCAGTGTGTGTCAAGCTGGAGGGGGTGGGTCGGGAGGTCCAGGCTCAGGCTATGACAGAAAGGGCCTGAGTGCTCAGGGCATCCTGCAGAATTGGGGTACAGTCAAGTGGCAAAAAGGTTGATCCTCAATGGTTTTTCTTATGGAGGGCAGGCAGAAGGCTGCATTATAGTTCTGAAATTGCCAGACTGGAGGGCTCGTGGGCCAGGAGTTGAGGACAGAAGTCTGAGAACACAAGCAACCTTAGGTTTCTGGGCGAGGGCATGGCAGGTACGCTCTGCAGAGCTGAATCGAGATCTCGTGCATCTGAAATCAGGTGAGGATCTGACGAAGGCTCAGGGTGGAGTTTCTGTCCATTATGTCCCTCTTCATGAAGTGGTGTTGGATCACGAGGCCATGGAATTTTTTCCCACGATGGGAGTTGTGAGATTCTCCAAACCGTAAAGATTCTTCTGCAGGACTATTGAGACCTGTTGTTTGGCTCCAGGACTTCCCATACAGATCGATTCCGAATAGGGTTCTAAGGATGGATGGCTGGGAAGCCCGACTCTCATTCCTCTTGTGTCCTAGTGACAAGACAGGTTAGATCTGCTGGATCTGGGGGAGAAACCAAGAGGGTTGAGTTGAAATGGACTCTCTTGTGGATGGGTCCTAATGTGGGTTTGTGTCCATGGAGAACTTGGAATGAGACAGTGGCACAGGGTCCCTGAAGGGTTCTCCTAACCAGAGGCTTTGACACAGCTCCACCGTGCAAGATTCCCACGTGGAGACGAGATTTGTTCTGATGGGTGCCTCAAGAAACAGCCATATTCTGCTATTGGAATCCAGGCCTCTGAGGAGAGATGCCTGGACAACAAAGCAATGGATCCGATTAGGATCTAGGGGCCTGCTTATTCCAATTTACCTCAGGGGACATCTGTCCACGGGTCTAAGTGCAGGTAGAGGCTCAGCTGGTGTCAGACCGCCCCTGTTTTCCTGGCTGGTCAACACTATTGGGATGGCCCCGGGCACTTGGAAGTTTATCATCCTCTTTCTAGGTTTGTGGCCAATGGAATGAGCAGAATTCCCAGGTACAGTCCTCAGGTTTGGCTCCAAGAACCTGTGCCTGTAGGTTTTGTGGGCCAGGGCTGTGGGGACAGTTGTCTGAAAACACAAACTCGGCTTAGGTTTCGGGTCGTAGGTATTGCAGGACTGATCTACAGACCGTGAGGAGAACTCTTCATGGTATGAACAAGGCGGCGAGTGTGAGACACTTGCTCAAGATTTTGTCTCTGGATATTGTGTCACTGATGGCCGTGGAATGTCCGGGTGGCGTCATGGGCCATGGACGAGTCTTCCTCTCTGGGCATTTGGCCCAATCCCAAGAGTTTGGGGCTATTCTTTGAGATGGGAGGAGTCCGTTTGGTTTTGTTTTTACCTCAGGTGTCCCACCAAAAGAGAGTTTCCAGAGCAGAGCCCTGGGAAGGGGCGACTGGACAACCAGAAATCTGGTTAAAACTTGGGGCCGAGGGGCATGGCAAGCCCATTATGACGTCTAATGGTCTTACTAGAGGACAGGACTCACGCTGAGGGTCACAATGCGTGTTTGTGCCCTCTTCGTACTCAAGCATGGGCGGGGCCTCATGGTGATGCTGGTTTCTCCTACACTGAACGTGGGACAACATGCCAACCACAAGGTTTCTTGAAATAGGGAAGGAGGTGTTCTGATTTCTGCATCACATTCACCACTTGGCGGCGTGTGGAGTTAAGGTCTATGTTCTAAAGCCTGAGAAGCTAGGTTGGGAATAGATGACGAGCTAAGGCCATGGCGAGTCTGTTGTGCTCAGTGTACGGTCAGCTATCTGGGTGTTGGTCAGGAAGTCCGGGCTCAGGCTATGTCAGACATTTTATTAGTGCCCAGATTTGTCGATATGATTTGTGTACAGAAGGGGGCCATGTAGGTCTATCCTCATTTGGGGTGTCTGGGAAGCTCCATAGGGCAACATTTTGTTTTCTTTCTCGAGGGCAGGCAGAGTGCTGCTTGTGGGTCCAGAATTGCCAAACGTGAGGTCTTGGGGGCCAGGAGTGTGAGGACGGACATTGGAGAACAGAAGTTTCACATAGGTTTAAGGGCGTGGGCAAGGCCGGCATACGCTGCAGAGCTGAATCGAGATTCCGTGCATCTGAATTCACGGTGAGGATCAGACTTTGGCTCAGGTTGGAGTCCCTGTCCATGATTTCCCCTTCAGAAATGGGGTGGGCACTTCAGAAAGCCATCACGGTTTTCCCACGTTGGGTGTTGTGAGATGCTCCAAAACGCAAGGATTCCCTCTGCAGGACATGTGAGACCTTTTGGATGGGTCCAGGACGTTGCATATGGAATGACGCCAGAGCAGGGTTCTAAGGGCGGAGCCCTGGGCAACCCGCCTCACATCTCAGTTATCTCCTAGCGACAAGACAGGTTCTATCTACTGGCTCTGGGGGAGCAACCGAGAAGCCAGAGTTGAAATGGACTCTCCTGCGGATGGATCCTAATGTGGGTTTGTGTCCATGGAGACCTTGGAAAGGGGTGGTGGCACCGGGCCCTGAAGGATTCTCCTAACCGGAAGTTTTGACAGAGTTCCAGCCTGCTACTTTCCCATGTCGAGACGAGATTTGCCTCCGGAAACCCACGCATGCTGGTATTTGAAAACATGCCTCTGAGGAGAGATGCCTGGAAACCAAAGCAATGGATCCGATTACGGCCTAGGGACCTGTGAGGTTCAATCTACTACCCTGGTGACATCCAACTACGGTATGAGTGGAGGTAGATGCTCAGCTGTTGTCAGACGCCCTTGTTTGTCCCAGGCGGCCTACACAATTGCGATGGTTTCAGGGACTGTGGAGGTTTCTCCTAATTTGGAGGCATGTGTTCAAGTGAATGGGCAGAATTCCAGTGGAGTGGGCAGGCACAGACCTGATGTGTGGCTCCAGGGGCCCCAGCCTGGAGGGTGTGTGGGCCAGGACTGGGGATAGATCTGAAAACACTAACTCGGCTTACGTTTGGGGACATAAGTATGGCAGGCCCGATCTACAGACCGTGTGAACTCTTCGGGATATGAAGAAAGAGTGAGTGTGAGGCATTTATTCAGGCTTTTGTCTCTGGATTTTGTGTCAACAATGGCCGTGGAATGTCAAGGAGGCCTCAAGGGCCATGGATGAGTCTTCCTCTCTGTGGATTTGGCACGAACCCAATTGTTTTGGGTCCATCTTGGGGATGGGAGGAGTTATTTCAGTTTGGTTACCTCAGGTGTCCCACCAAAAGAGAGATTTCGACGCAGAGCCCTCGGGAGGGGCGAATGGACAAACCGAACTATGGTTAGTTCCAGCCACTGAGAGGCCTTCCTTGAGGACAGAACTCACGCTGAGGATCACAATGTGTGTTTATGCTTTCTAGGTGCTCAAGCATGGGCGGGAATCATGGTCCACACTGTTGCTCCTACACTGAACGTTGGGCTCCATGCCAATCCCATGTATTCTTGCAATGGGGAAGTAGTATATTGGATTTTTTCATCTCTTTCACCGCTGGGCCGTGATTGGAGTTAAGGTCTAGGTTGTGTAGTCTGAAAACCAGGCTTGGGAAGAGATGGCGACTTAAGTCCATGTCAGGTCCGACGTGCTCAGTGTGGAGCCAGCTCGCTGAGTGTTGGTCGGGAGGTTCAGGCCTAGGCTGCGTCAGATCAGGCATAAGTTTACAGGGTATATTGTATAATTGGGGGAGAGTCGAGTGCCGTGCAGCTTGATCCTCATTTAGCGTTTCTGGGTTGCCCCAAGGGCAAGGTCTTTCTTCTGGAGGGCAGGCAGAGTGCTGCTTTGTGGCTCCAGAATTCCCAAACTGGATGCCCTTTGGGCAAGGAGTGTGAGGACGGAGGAATAAGAACACAAGTTAGGCGTAGGTTTCGTGACGAGGGCACGGCAGGCACTCTCTGCAGATCTGAATCGGGACTTCGTGCATCTGAAGTCAGGGAGAGGTTCAGACCTAGGCTCAGGTTGGAGTTTCTGTCCATTATGGCCCTTTCTTGAAGGGGGCAGCATCTCGAGGCCATGGAGGTTTACCCAGGAGGGGAGTTGGGATATGCTCCAAGCCACAAGGATTTTTTCTGATCAACCATTGAGATCTGTTGGATCGCTCCAGGATGTTTCATACGGAACGACAGCAAAGCAGGGATCGAAGGATGGAACCCTGGGCAGACTGACTCGATTCTAACTGTCTCCTAGTTAAAGACATTTTTGATATGCTAGCTCTAGGGGAGCAACGGAGGGGGCTGAGTTGAAATGGATCCTCCTGCGGATGGGTCCTAATGTGCTTTTGTGTGCATGGAGACCTTGGCACGGGGCGGTGGCACACGGACCCTGAATGCTTCTCCTAACCAGAGGTTTTGCGTCATCTCCAAAAGACAAGTTTCCCATGTGGAGACTAGATTTGATCTGATTGGTGCCTCAGGAAAGCCCCACATGCTGATATTGGAAACCAGGCCTCTGATGAGAGATAGCAAAAAACCAAAACAATGGACCCCATTAGGGCCTAGGGCCCTGTCCCGTTCAATCTCCTTCTCTGGGAACATCCATCTACAGTGTGAGTGGAGATGGATGCTCAGCTGGTTCCAGGCAGCCCTTGTTTGTCCTGGGCGTTCTATACTATTGGGATGGCCTTGGGGACTTTAGAGGTTTCTCCTAGTTTGTATGATTGTGTTCAATGGAAGGGGCAGAATTCCCGTGGAGTTGAGAGGCACAGACCTGATGTGTGGCTCCAGGGTCCCCAGGCTGGAGGGTATGGAAGCCAGGAATGTGGGGATAGAAGTCTGAAAACACACACTCGGCTTGTTTTGGGGACGTTGGTATGGCAGTCCCGATCTACAGACCGTGAGGGGAACTCTTTGGGATATGAAGAAAGAGCGAGTGTGAGGCGCTTATTCAGGCTATTGTCTCTGGATTTTGTGTCAACGATGGGCGTGGAATGTCGGGGAGGCCTCCTGGGCCATGGATGATTCTTCCTCTCTGTGGATTTTGCCCGATCCCAATTTGGGGGCCAATCTGTGGGATGGGAGGAGCCCTTTCAGTTTGGTTACCTCATTCTAAAGCAGAGCACTGGGAAGGGGTGTATGGACAACTCGAACTATGGTTATAAATTGGGGCCTAGGGGCATGGCAAGCCCAATAAGCCGTCTCTTTGTCCAGCCACTGAGAGACCTTACTTGGGGAACTGGCTCACGCTGAGGGTCACAATGCGTATTTGTGACCAACGCGGCCCTCAATAATGGCGGGGTCAAAGGGCCACACTGCTATCAACTACACTGAACGTTGGGCAACACGCCCACCACAAGATTTCTTGCCATGGGGAAGGATTTCTGATTTCTGCCTCATGTTCAACCCTGGAGTGATTGGAGAAAACGTCTAGGTTCTGAAGCCTGAAAACCGAAGTTGGGAAGAGATGACAACCTAAGGCTTTGGCAGGTCCGATATGTTCAGTGTGTGTCCAGCTGGAGGGGGTGGGTCGGGAGGTCCAGGCTCAGGCTATGACAGAAAGGGCCTGAGTGCCCAGGGCATCCTGCAGAATTGGGGTACAGTCAAGTGGCAAAAAGGTTGATCCTCAATGGTTTTTCTTATGGAGGGCAGGCAGAGGGCTGCATTATAGTTCTGCAATTGCCAGACTGGAGGGCTCGTGGGCCAGGAGTTGAGGACAGAAGTCTGAGAACACAAGCAACCTTAGGTTTCTGGGCGAGGGCATGGCAGGTACGCTCTGCAGAGCTGAATCGAGATCTCGTGCATCTGAAATCAGGTGAGGATCTGACGAAGCCTCAGGGTGGAGTTTCTGTCCATTATGTCCCTCTTCATGAAGAGGTGTTGGATCACGAGGCCATGGAATTTTTTCCCACGATGGGAGTTGTGAGATTCTCCAAACTGTAAAGATTCTTCTGCAGGACTATTGAGACCTGTTGGTTGGCTCCAGGACTTCCCATACAGATCGATTCCGAATAGGGTTCTAAGGATGGATGGCTGGGAAGCCCGACTCTCATTCCTCTTGTGTCCTAGTGAGAAGACAGGTTAGATCTGCTGGATCTGGGGGAGAAACCAAGAGGGTTGTGTTGAAATGGACTCTCTTGTGGATGGGTCCTAATGTGGGTTTGTGTCCATGGAGAACTTGGAATGAGACAGTGGCACAGGGTCCCTGAAGGGTTCTCCTAACCAGAGGCTTTGACACAGCTCCACCGTGCAAGATTCACACGTGGAGACGAGATTTGTTCTGATGGGTGCCTCAAGAAACAGCCATATTCTGCTATTGGAATCCAGGCCTCTGAGGAGAGATGCCTGGACAACAAAGCAATGGATCCGATTAGGATCTAGGGGCCTGCTTATTCCAATTTACCTCAGGGGACATCTGTCCACGGGTCTAAGTGCAGGTAGAGGCTCAGCTGGTGTCAGACCGCCCCTGTTTTTCCTGGCTGGTCAACACTATTGGGATGGCCCCGGGCACTTGGAGGTTTATCATCCTCTTTCTAGTTTTGTGGCCAATGGAATGAGCAGAATTCCCAGGTACAGTCCTCAGGTTTGGCTCCAAGAACCTGTGCCTGTAGGTTTTGTGGGCCAGGGCTGTGGGGACAGTTGTCTGAAAACACAAACTCGGCTTAGGTTTCGGGTCGTAGGTATTGCAGGACTGATCTACAGACCGTGAGGAGAACTCTTCAGGGTATGAACAAGGCGGCGATTGTGAGACACTTGCTCAAGATTTTGTCTCTGGATATTGTGTCACTGATGGCCGTGGAATGTCCGGGTGGCCTCATGGGCCATGGACGAGTCTTCCTCTCTGGGCATTTGGCCCAATCCCAAGAGTTTGGGGCTATTCTTTGAGATGGGAGGAGTCCGTTTGGTTTTGTTTTTACCTCAGGTGTCCCACCAAAAAAGAGTTTCCAGAGCAGAGCCCTGGGGAGGGGCGACTGGACAACCAGAAATCTGGTTAAAACTTGGGGCCGAGGGGCATTGCGAGCCCATTATGACGTCTAATGGTCTTACTAGAGGACAGGACTCACGCTGAGGGTCACAATGCGTGTTTGTGCCCTCTTCGTACTCAAGCATGGGCGGGGCCTTATGGTGATGCTGGTTTCTCCTACACTGAACGTGGGACAACATGCCAACCACAAGGTTTCTTGCAATAGGGAAGGAGGTGTTCTGATTTCTGCATCACATTCACCACTTGGCGGCGTGTGGAGTTAAGGTCTATGTTCTGAAGCCTGAGAAGCTAGGTTGGGAATAGATGACGAGCTAAGGCCATGGCGAGTCTGTTGTGCTCAGTGTACGGTCAGCTATCTGGGTGTTGGTCAGGAAGTCCGGGCTCAGGCTATGTCAGACATTTTATTAGTGCCCAGATTTGTCGATATGATTTGTGTACAGAAGGGGGCCATGTAGGTCTATCCTTATTTGGGGTGTCTGGGAAGCTCCATAGGGCAACATTTTGTTTTCTTTCTGGAGGGCAGGCAGAGTGCTGCTTGTGGGTCCAGAATTGCCAAACGTGAGGTCTTGGGGGCCAGGAGTGTGAGGACGGACATTGGAGAACAGACGTTTCACATAGGTTTAAGGGCGTGGGCAAGGCCGGCATACTCTGCAGAGCTGAATCGAGATGCCGTGCATCTGAATTCAGGGTGAGGATCACACTTTGGCTCAGGTTGGAGTTCCTGTCCATGATTTCCCCTTCAGAAATGGGGTGGGCACTTCAGAAAACCATCACGGTTTTCCCACGTTGGGTGTTGTGAGATGTTCCAAAACGCAAGGATTCCCTCTGCAGGACATGTGAGACCTTTTGGATGGGTCCAGGACGTTGCATATGGAATGACGCCAGAGCAGGGTACTAAGGGCGGAGCCCTGGGCAACCCGCCTCACATCTCAATTGTCTCCTAGCGACAAGACAGGTTCTATCTGCTGGCTCTGGTGGAGCAACCGAGAAGCCAGAGTTGAAATGGACTCTTCTGCGGATGGATCCTAATGTGGGTTTGTGTCCATGGAGACCTTGGAAAGGGGTGGTGGCACCGGGCCCTGAAGGATTCTCCTAACCGGAAGTTTTGACAGAGTTCCAGCCTGCTATTTTCCCATGTCGAGACGAGATTTGCCTCCAGAAACCCACGCATGCTGGTATTTGAAAACATGCCTCTGAGGAGAGATGCCTGGAAACCAAAGGAATGGATCCGATTACGGCCTAGGGACCTGTGAGGTTCAATCTACTACCCTGGTGACATCCAACTACGGTATGAGTGGAGGTAGATGCTCAGCTGTTGTCAGACGCCCTTGTTTGTCCCGGGCGGCCTACACAATTGCGATGGTTTCAGGGACTCTGGAGGTTTCTCCTAATTTGGAGGCATGTGTTCAAGTGAATGGGCAGAATTCCAGTGGAGTGGGCAGGCACAGACCTGATGTGTGGCTCCAGGGGCCCCAGCCTGGAGGGTGTGTGGGCCAGGACTGGGGATAGATCTGAAAACACTAACTCGGCTTATGTTTGGGGACATAAGTATGGCAGGCCCGATCTACAGACCGTGTGAACTCTTCGGGATATGAAGAAAGAGTGAGTGTGAGGCATTTATTCAGGCTTTTGTCTCTGGATTTTGTGTCAACAATGGCCGTGGAAAGTCAAGGAGGCCTCAAGGGCCATGGATGAGTCTTCCTCTCTGTGGATTTGGCACGAACCCAATTGTTTTGGGTCCATCTTGGGGATGGGAGGAGTTATTTCAGTTTGGTTACCTCAGGTGTCCCACCAAAAGAGAGATTTCAAAGCAGAGCCCTGGGGAGGGGCGAATGGACAAACCGAACTATGGTTAGCTCCAGCCACTGAGAGGCCTTCCTTGAGGACAGAACTCACGCTGAGGATCACAATGTGTGTTTATGCTTTCTAGGTGCTCAAGCATGGGCGGGAATCATGGTCCACACTGTTGCTCCTACACTGAACGTTGGGCTCCATGCCAATCCCATGTATTCTTGCATTGGGGAAGTAGTATATCGGATTTTTTCATCTCTTTCACCGCTGGGCCGTGATTGGAGTTAAGGTCTAGGTTGTGTAGTCTGAAAACCAAGCTTGGGAAGAGATGGCGACTTAAGTCCATTTCAGGTCCGACGTGCTCAGTGTGGAGCCAGCTCCTGAGTGTTGGTCGGGAGGTTCAGGCCTAGGCTGCGTCAGACCAGGCATAAGTTTACAGGGTATATTGTATAATTGGGGGAGAGTAGAGTGCCGTGCAGCTTGATCCTTTTTTAGCGTTTCTGGGTTGCCCCAAGGGCAACGTCTTTCTTCTAGAGGGCAGGCAGAGTGCTGCTTTGTGGCTCCGGAATTCCCAAACTGGATGCCCTTTGGGCAAGTAGTGTGAGGACGGAAGAATAAGAACACAAGTTAGGCGTAGGTTTCGTGACGCGGGCTCGGCAGGCACTCTCTGCAGATCTGAGTCGGGACTTCGTGCATCTGAAGTCAGGGAGAGGTTCAGACCTAGGCTCAGGTTGGAGTTTCTGTCCATTATGTCCCTTTCTTGAAGGGGGCAGCATCTCGAGTCCATGGAGGTTTACCCAGGAGGGGAGTTGGGATATGCTCCAAGCCACAAGGATTTTTTCTGATCAACCATTGAGATCTGTTGGATCGCTCCAGGATGTTTCATACGGAAGACAGCAAAGCAGGGATCGAAGGATGGAACGCAGGGCAGACTGACTCGATTCTAACTGTCTCCTAGTTAAAGACATTTTGATATGCTAGCTCTAGGGGAGCAACGGAAGGGGCTGAGTTTAAATGGACTCTCCTGCGGATGGGTCCTAATGTGGTTTTGTGTGCATGGAGACCTTGGCACGGGGCGGTGGCACACGGACCCTGAATGCTTCTTTTAACCAGAGGTTTTGCGTCATCTCCAAAAGACAAGTTTCCCATGTGAAGACTAGATTTGATCTGATTGATGCCTCAGGAAAGCCCCACATGCTGATATTGGAAACCAGGCCTCTGATGAGAGATAGCAGGAAACCAAAACAATGGACCCCATTGGGGCCTAGGGCCCTGTCCCGTTCAATCTCCTTCTCTGGGAACATCCATCTACAGTATGAGTGGAGATGGATGCTCAGCTGGTTCCAGGCAGCCCTTGTTTGTCCTGGGCGTTCTATACTATTGGGATGGCCTTGGGGACTTTGCAGGTTTCTCCTAGTTTGTATGATTGTGGTCAATGGAAGGGGCAGAATTCCCTTGGAGTTGAGAGGCACAGACCTGATGTGTGGCTCCAGGGTCCCCAGGCTGGAGGGTATGGAAGCCAGGAATGTGGGGATAGAAGTCTGAAAACACACACTCGGCTTGTTTTGGGGACTTTGGTATGGCAGTCCCGATCTACAGAACGTGAGGGGAACTCTTTGGGTTATGATAAAGAGCGAGTGTGATGCGCTTAATCAGGCTTTTGTCTCTGGATTTTGTGTCAACGATGGGCGTGGAAATTCGGGGAGTCCTCATGGGCCATGGATGAGTGAGTCTCCCTCTCTGTGGAATTGGCCCGATCCTAATGGGGGTCAATCTGTGGGATGGGAGGAGTCCTTTCAGTTTGGTTACCTCATTCTAAAGCAGAGCACTGGGGAGGGGCGAATGGACAACACAAACTATGGTTAAAAATTGGGGCCTAGGGGCATGGCAAGCCCAATAAGCCCTCTCTTTGTCCAGCCACTGAGAGACCTTACTTGGGGACTGGGCTCACGCTGAGGGTCACAATGCGTATTTGTGACCAACGCGGCCCTCAATAATGGCGGGGTCAAAGTGTCGCACTGCTATCAACTACACTGATCTTTGGGCATCACGCCAACCACAAGATTTCTTGCCATGGGGAAGGATTTCTGATTTCTGCCTCATGTTCAACCCTGGAGTGATTGGAGAAAACGTCTAGGTTCTGAAGCCTGAAAACCGAAGTTGGGAAGAGATGACAACCTAAGGCTTTGGCAGGTCCGATATGTTCAGTGTGTGTCCAGCTGGAGGGGGTGCGTCGGGAGGTCCAGGCTCAGGCTGTGACAGAAAGGGCATGAGTGCCCAGGGCATCCTGCAGAATTGGGGTACAGTCAAGTGGCAAAAAGGTTGATCCTTATTTGGGGTTTCTGGTTACCCCAGAAGGCAATGGTTTTTCTTATGGAGGGCAGGCAGAGGGCTGCATTTTAGTTCTGGAATTGCCAGACTGGAGGGCTTGTGGGCCAGGAGTTGAGGACAGAAGTCTGAGAACACAAGCAACCTTAGGTTTCTGGGCGAGGGCATGGCAGGTACGCTCTGCAGAGCTGAATCGAGATCTCGTGCATCTGAAATCAGGTGAGGATCTGACGAAGGCTCAGGGTGGAGTTTCTGTCCATTATGTCCCTCTTCATGAAGTGGTGTTGGATCACGAGGCCATGGAATTTTTTCCCACGATGGGAGTTGTGAGATTCTCCAAACCGTAAAGATTCTTCGGCAGGACTATTGAGACCTGTTGTTTGGCTCCAGGACTTCCCATACAGATCGATTCCGAGTAGGGTTCTAAGGATGGATGGCTGGGAAGCCCGACTCTCATTCCTCTTGTGTCCTAGTGACAAGACAGGTTAGATCTGCTGGATCTGGGGGAGAAACCAAGAGGGTTGTGTTGAAATGGACTCTCTTGTGGATGGGTCCTAATGTGGGTTTGTGTCCATGGAGAACTTGGAATGAGACAGTGGCACAGGGTCCCTGAAGGGTTCTCCTAACCAGAGGCTTTGACACAGCTCCACCGTGCAAGATTCACACGTGGAGACGAGATTTGTTCTGATGGGTGCCTCAAGAAACAGCCATATTCTGCTATTGGAATCCAGGCCTCTGAGGAGAGATGCCTGGACAACAAAGCAATGGATCCGATTAGGATCTAGGGGCCTGCTTATTCCAATTTACCTCAGGGGACATCTGTCCACGGGTCTAAGTGCAGGTAGAGGCTCAGCTGGTGTCAGACCGCCCCTGTTTTTCCTGGCTGGTCAACACTATTGGGATGGCCCTGGGCACTTGGAGGTTTATCATCCTCTTTCTAGGTTTGTGGCCAATGGAATGAGCAGAATTCCCAGGTACAGTCCTCAGGTTTGGCTCCAAGAACCTGTGCCTGTAGGTTTTGTGGGCCAGGGCTGTGGGGACAGTTGTCTGAAAACACAAACTCGGCTTAGGTTTCGGGTCGTAGGTATTGCAGGACTGATCTACAGACCGTGAGGAGAACTCTTCAGGGTATGAACAAGGCGGCGAGTGTGAGACACTTGCTCAAGATTTTGTCTCTGGATATTGTGTCACTGATGGCCGTGGAATGTCCGGGTGGCCTCATGGGCCATGGATGAGTCTTCCTCTCTGGGCATTTGGCCCAATCCCAAGAGTTTGGGGCTATTCTTTGAGATGGGAAGATTCCCTTTGGTTTTGTTTTTACCTCAGGTGTCCCACCAAAAGAGAGTTTCCAGAGCAGAGCCCTGGGGAGGGGCGACTGGACAACCAGAAATCTGGTTAAAACTTGGGGCCGAGGGGCATGGCAAGCCCATTATGACGTCTGATGGTCTTACTAGAGGACAGGACTCACGCTGAGGGTCACAATGCGTGTTTGTGCCCTCTTCGTACTCAAGCATGGGCGGGAACTCATGGTGATGCTGGTTTCTCCTACACTGAACGTGGGACAACATGCCAACCACAAGGTGTCTTGCAATAGGGAAGGAGGTGTTCTGATTTCTGCATCACATTCACCACTTGGCGGCGTGTGGAGTTAAGGTCTATGTTCTGAAGCCTGAGAAGCTAGGTTGGGAATAGATGACGAGCTAAGGCCATGGCGAGTCTGTTGTGCTCAGTGTACTGTCAGCTATCTGGGTGTTGGTCAGGAAGTCCGGGCTCAGGCTACGTCAGACATTTTATTAGTGCCCAGATTTGTCGATATGATTTGTGTACAGAAGGGGGCCATGTAGGTCTATCCTCATTTGGGGTGTCTGGGAAGCTCCATAGGGCAACATTTTTTTTTTTTCTGGAGGGCAGGCAGAGTGCTGCTTGTGGGTCCAGAATTGCCAAACGTGAGGTCTTGGGGGCCAGGAGTGTGAGGACGGACATTGGAGAACAGAAGTTTCACATAGGTTTAAGGGCGTGGGCAAGGCCGGCATACGCTGCAGAGCTGAATCGAGATGCCGTGCATCTGAATTCAGGGTGAGGATCAGACTTTGGCTCAGGTTGGAGTTCCTGTCCATGATTTCCCCTTCAGAAATGGGGTGGGCACTTCAGAAAGCCATCACGGTTTTCCCACGTTGGGTGTTGTGAGATGCTCCAAAACACAAGGATTCCCTCTGCAGGACATGTGAGACCTTTTGGATGGGTCCAGGACGTTGCATATGGAATGACGCCAGAGCAGGGTTCTAAGGGCGGAGCCCTGGGCAACCCGCCTCACATCTCAGTTATCTCCTAGCGACAAGACAGGTTCTATCTGCTGGCTCTGGGGGAGCAACCGAGAAGCCAGAGTTGAAATGGACTCTCCTGCGGATGGATCCTAATGTGGGTTTGTGTCCATGGAGACCTTGGAAAAGGGTGGTGGCACCGGGCCCTGAAGGATTTTCCTAACCGGAAGTTTTGACAGAGTTCCAGCCTGCTATTTTCCCATGTCGAGACGAGATTTGCCTCCGGAAACCCACGCATGCTGGTATTTGAAAACATGCCTCTGAGGAGAGATGCCTGGAAACCAAAGGAATGGATCCGATTACGGCCTTGGGACCTGTGAGGTTCAATCTACTACCCTGGTGACATCCAACTACGGTATGAGTGGAGGTAGATGCTCAGCTGTTGTCAGACGCCCTTGTTTGTCCCAGGCGGCCTACACAATTGCGATGGTTTCAGGGACTGTGGAGGTTTCTCCTAATTTGGAGGCATGTGGTCAAGTGAATGGGCAGAATTCCAGTGGAGTGGGCAGGCACAGACCTGATGTGTGGCTCCAGGGGCCCCAGCCTGGAGGGTGTGTGGGCCAGGACTGGGGATAGATCTGAAAACCCTAACTCGGCTTACGTTTGGGGACATAAGTATGGCAGGCCCGATCTACAGACCGTGTGAACTCTTCGGGATATGAAGAAAGAGTGAGTGTGAGGCATTTATTCAGGCTTTTGTCTCTGGATTTTGTGTCAACAATGGCCGTGGAATGTCAAGGAGGCCTCAAGGGCCATGGATGAGTCTTCCTCTCTGTGGATTTGGCACGAACCCAATTGTTTTGGGTCCATCTTGGGGATGGGAGGAGTTATTTCAGTTTGGTTACCTCAGGTGTCCCACCAAAAGAGAGATTTCGACGCAGAGCCCTCGGGAGGGGCGAATGGACAAACCGAACTATGGTTAGTTCCAGCCACTGAGAGGCCTTCCTTGAGGACAGAACTCACGCTGAGGATCACAATGTGTGTTTATGCTTTCTAGGTGCTCAAGCATGGGCGGGAATCATGGTCCACACTGTTGCTCCTACACTGAACGTTGGGCTCCATGCCAATCCCATGTATTCTTGCAATGGGGAAGTAGTATATTGGATTTTTTCATCTCTTTCACCGCTGGGCCGTGATTGGAGTTAAGGTCTAGGTTGTGTAGTCTGAAAACCGAGCTTGGGAAGAGATGGCGACTTAAGTCCATGTCAGGTCCGACGTGCTCAGTGTGGAGCCAGCTCGCTGAGTGTTGGTCGGGAGGTTCAGGCCTAGGCTGCGTCAGACCAGGCATAAGTTTACAGGGTATATTGTATAATTGGGGGAGAGTCGAGTGCCGTGCAGCTTGATCCTCATTTAGCGTTTCTGGGTTGCCCCAAGGGCAAGGTCTTTCTTCTGGAGGGCAGGCAGAGTGCTGCTTTGTGGCTCCAGAATTCCCAAACTGGATGCCCTTTGGGCAAGGAGTGTGAGGACGGAGGAATAAGAACACAAGTTAGGCGTAGGTTTCGTGACGAGGGCACGGCAGGCACTCTCTGCAGATCTGAATCGGGACTTCGTGCATCTGAAGTCAGGGAGAGGTTCAGACCTAGGCTCAGGTTGGAGTTTCTGTCCATTATGGCCCTTTCTTGAAGGGGGCAGCATCTCGAGGCCATGGAGGTTTACCCAGGAGGGGAGTTGGGATATGCTCCAAGCCACAAGGATTTTTTCTGATCAACCATTGAGATCTGTTGGATCGCTCCAGGATGTTTCATACGGAACGACAGCAAAGCAGGGATCGAAGGATGGAACCCTGGGCAGACTGACTCGATTCTAACTGTCTCCTAGTTAAAGACATTTTTGATATGCTAGCTCTAGGGGAGCAACGGAGGGGGCTGAGTTGAAATGGATCCTCCTGCGGATGGGTCCTAATGTGCTTTTGTGTGCATGGAGACCTTGGCACGGGGCGGTGGCACACGGACCCTGAATGCTTCTCCTAACCAGAGGTTTTGCGTCATCTCCAAAAGACAAGTTTCCCATGTGGAGACTAGATTTGATCTGATTGGTGCCTCAGGAAAGCCCCACATGCTGATATTGGAAACCAGGCCTCTGATGAGAGATAGCAAAAAACCAAAACAATGGACCCCATTAGGGCCTAGGGCCCTGTCCCGTTCAATCTCCTTCTCTGGGAACATCCATCTACAGTGTGAGTGGAGATGGATGCTCAGCTGGTTCCAGGCAGCCCTTGTTTGTACTGGGCGTTCTATACTATTGGGATGGCCTTGGGGACTTTAGAGGTTTCTCCTAGTTTGTATGATTGTGGTCAATGGAAGGGGCAGAATTCCCGTGGAGTTGAGAGGCACAGACCTGATGTGTGGCTCCAGGGTCCCCAGGCTGGAGGGTATGGAAGCCAGGAATGTGGGGATAGAAGTCTGAAAACACACACTCGGCTTGTTTTGGGGACGTTGGTATGGCAGTCCCGATCTACAGACCGTGAGGGGAACTCTTTGGGATATGAAGAAAGAGCGAGTGTGAGGCGCTTATTCAGGCTATTGTCTCTGGATTTTGTGTCAACGATGGGCATGGAATGTCGGGGAGGCCTCCTGGGCCATGGATGAGTCTTCCTCTCTGTGGATTTTGCCCGATCCCAATTTGGGGGCCAATCTGTGGGATGGGAGGAGCCCTTTCAGTTTGGTTACCTCATTCTAAAGCAGAGCACTGGGAAGGGGTGAATGGACAACTCGAACTATGGTTAAAAATTGGGGCCTAGGGGCATGGCAAGCCCAATAAGCCTTCTCTCTGTCCAGCCACTGAGAGACCTTACTTGGGGAACTGGCTCACGCTGAGGGTCACAATGCGTATTTGTGACCAACGCGGCCCTCAATAATGGCGGGGTCAAAGG
Source organism: Mustela nivalis (assembly GCF_964662115.1). Lineage (NCBI taxonomy): Eukaryota > Metazoa > Chordata > Mammalia > Carnivora > Mustelidae > Mustela > Mustela nivalis. Next base: position 476,997 of record NW_028136228.1, read on the forward strand.
GTCGCACTGCTATCAACTACACTGATCGTTGGGCAACACGCCCACCACAAGATTTCTTGCCATGGGGAAGGATTTCTGATTTCTGCCTCATGTTCAACCCTGGAGTGATTGGAGAAAACGTCTAGGTTCTGAAGCCTGAAAACCGAAGTTGGGAAGAGATGACAACCTAAGGCTTTGGCAGGTCCGATATGTTCAGTGTGTGTCCAGCTGGAGGGGGTGGGTCGGGAGGTCCAGGCTCAGGCTATGACAGAAAGGGCATGAGTGCCCAGGGCATCCTGCAGAATTGGGGTACAGTCAAGTGGCAAAAAGGTTGATCCTCAATGGTTTTTCTTATGGAGGGCAGGCAGAGGGCTGCATTATAGTTCTGCAATTGCCAGACTGGAGGGCTCGTGGGCCAGGAGTTGAGGACAGAAGTCTGAGAACACAAGCAACCTTAGGTTTCTGGGCGAGGGCATGGCAGGTACGCTCTGCAGAGCTGAATCGAGATCTCGTGCATCTGAAATCAGGTGAGGATCTGACGAAGCCTCAGGGTGGAGTTTCTGTCCATTATGTCCCTCTTCATGAAGAGGTGTTGGATCACGAGGCCATGGAATTTTTTCCCACGATGGGAGTTGTGAGATTCTCCAAACTGTAAAGATTCTTCTGCAGGACTATTGAGACCTGTTGGTTGGCTCCAGGACTTCCCATACAGATCGATTCCGAATAGGGTTCTAAGGATGGATGGCTGGGAAGCCCGACTCTCATTCCTCTTGTGTCCTAGTGAGAAGACAGGTTAGATCTGCTGGATCTGGGGGAGAAACCAAGAGGGTTGTGTTGAAATGGACTCTCTTGTGGATGGGTCCTAATGTGGGTTTGTGTCCATGGAGAACTTGGAATGAGACAGTGGCACAGGGTCCCTGAAGGGTTCTCCTAACCAGAGGCTTTGACACAGCTCCACCGTGCAAGATTCACACGTGGAGACGAGATTTGTTCTGATGGGTGCCTCAAGAAACAGCCATATTCTGCTATTGGAATCCAGGCCTCTGAGGAGAGATGCCTGGACAACAAAGCAATGGATCCGATTAGGATCTAGGGGCCTGCTTATTCCAATTTACCTCAGGGGACATCTGTCCACAGGTCTAAGTGCAGGTAGAGGCTCAGCTGGTGTCAGACCGCCCCTGTTTTTCCTGGCTGGTCAACACTATTGGGATGGCCCCGGGCACTTGGAGGTTTATCATCCTCTTTCTAGTTTTGTGGCCAATGGAATGAGCAGAATTCCCAGGTACAGTCCTCAGGTTTGGCTCCAAGAACCTGTGCCTGTAGGTTTTGTGGGCCAGGGCTGTGGGGACAGTTGTCTGAAAACACAAACTCGGCTTAGGTTTCGGGTCGTAGGTATTGCAGGACTGATCTACAGACCGTGAGGAGAACTCTTCAGGGTATGAACAAGGCGGCGATTGTGAGACACTTGCTCAAGATTTTGTCTCTGGATATTGTGTCACTGATGGCCGTGGAATGTCCGGGTGGCCTCATGGGCCATGGACGAGTCTTCCTCTCTGGGCATTTGGCCCAATCCCAAGAGTTTGGGGCTATTCTTTGAGATGGGAGGAGTCCGTTTGGTTTTGTTTTTACCTCAGGTGTCCCACCAAAAAAGAGTTTCCAGAGCAGAGCCCTGGGGAGGGGCGACTGGACAACCAGAAATCTGGTTAAAACTTGGGGCCGAGGGGCATTGCAAGCCCATTATGACGTCTAATGGTCTTACTAGAGGACAGGACTCACGCTGAGGGGCACAATGCGTGTTTGTGCCCTCTTCGTACTCAAGCATGGGCGGGGCCTTATGGTGATGCTGGTTTCTCCTACACTGAACGTGGGACAACATGCCAACCACAAGGTGTCTTGCAATAGGGAAGGAGGTGTTCTGATTTCTGCATCACATTCACCACTTGGCGGCGTGTGGAGTTAAGGTCTATGTTCTGAAGCCTGAGAAGCTAGGTTGGGAATAGATGACGAGCTAAGGCCATGGCGAGTCTGTTGTGCTCAGTGTACGGTCAGCTATCTGGGTGTTGGTCAGGAAGTCCGGGCTCAGGCTATGTCAGACATTTTATTAGTGCCCAGATTTGTCGATATGATTTGTGTACAGAAGGGGGCCATGTAGGTCTATCCTTATTTGGGGTGTCTGGGAAGCTCCATAGGGCAACATTTTGTTTTCTTTCTGGAGGGCAGGCAGAGTGCTGCTTGTGGGTCCAGAATTGCCAAACGTGAGGTCTTGGGGGCCAGGAGTGTGAGGACGGACATTGGAGAACAGACGTTTCACATAGGTTTAAGGGCGTGGGCAAGGCCGGCATACTCTGCAGAGCTGAATCGAGATGCCGTGCATCTGAATTCAGGGTGAGGATCACACTTTGGCTCAGGTTGGAGTTCCTGTCCATGATTTCCCCTTCAGAAATGGGGTGGGCACTTCAGAAAACCATCACGGTTTTCCCACGTTGGGTGTTGTGAGATGCTCCAAAACGCAAGGATTCCCTCTGCAGGACATGTGAGACCTTTTGGATGGGTCCAGGACGTTGCATATGGAATGACGCCAGAGCAGGGTTCTAAGGGCGGAGCCCTGGGCAACCCGCCTCACATCTCAATTGTCTCCTAGCGACAAGACAGGTTCTATCTGCTGGCTCTGGTGGAGCAACCGAGAAGCCAGAGTTGAAATGGACTCTTCTGCGGATGGATCCTAATGTGGGTTTGTGTCCATGGAGACCTTGGAAAGGGGTGGTGGCACCGGGCCCTGAAGGATTCTCCTAACCGGAAGTTTTGACAGAGTTCCAGCCTGCTATTTTCCCATGTCGAGACGAGATTTGCCTCCGGAAACCCACGCATGCTGGTATTTGAAAACATGCCTCTGAGGAGAGATGCCTGGAAACCAAAGGAATGGATCCGATTACGGCCTAGGGACCTGTGAGGTTCAATCTACTACCCTGGTGACATCCAACTACGGTATGAGTGGAGGTAGATGCTCAGCTGTTGTCAGACGCCCTTGTTTGTCCCGGGCGGCCTACACAATTGCGATGGTTTCAGGGACTCTGGAGGTTTCTCCTAATTTGGAGGCATGTGGTCAAGTGAATGGGCAGAATTCCAGTGCAGTGGGCAGGCACAGACCTGATTTGTGGCTCCAGGGGCCCCAGCCTGGAGGGTGTGTGGGCCAGGACTGGGGATAGATCTGAAAACACTAACTCGGCTTATGTTTGGGGACATAAGTATGGCAGGCCCGATCTACAGACCGTGTGAACTCTTCGGGATATGAAGAAAGAGTGAGTGTGAGGCATTTATTCAGGCTTTTGTCTCTGGATTTTGTGTCAACAATGGCCGTGGAAAGTCAAGGAGGCCTCAAGGGCCATGGATGAGTCTTCCTCTCTGTGGATTTGGCACGAACCCAATTGTTTTGGGTCCATCTTGGGGATGGGAGGAGTTATTTCAGTTTGGTTACCTCAGGTGTCCCACCAAAAGAGAGATTTCAAAGCAGAGCCCTGGGGAGGGGCGAATGGACAAACCGAACTATGGTTAGCTCCAGCCACTGAGAGGCCTTCCTTGAGGACAGAACTCACGCTGAGGATCACAATGTGTGTTTATGCTTTCTAGGTGCTCAAGCATGGGCGGGAATCATGGTCCACACTGTTGCTCCTACACTGAACGTTGGGCTCCATGCCAATCCCATGTATTCTTGCATTGGGGAAGTAGTATATCGGATTTTTTCATCTCTTTCACCGCTGGGCCGTGATTGGAGTTAAGGTCTAGGTTGTGTAGTCTGAAAACCAAGCTTGGGAAGAGATGGCGACTTAAGTCCATTTCAGGTCCGACGTGCTCAGTGTGGAGCCAGCTCCTGAGTGTTGGTCGGGAGGTTCAGGCCTAGGCTGCGTCAGACCAGGCATAAGTTTATAGGGTATATTGTATAATTGGGGGAGAGTCGAGTGCCGTGCAGCTTGATCCTTTTTTAGCGTTTCTGGGTTGCCCCAAGGGCAACGTCTTTCTTCTAGAGGGCAGGCAGAGTGCTGCTTTGTGGCTCCGGAATTCCCAAACTGGATGCCCTTTGGGCAAGGAGTGTGAGGACGGAAGAATAAGAACACAAGTTAGGCGTAGGTTTCGTGACGCGGGCTCGGCAGGCACTCTCTGCAGATCTGAGTCGGGACTTCGTGCATCTGAAGTCAGGGAGAGGTTCAGACCTAGGCTCAGGTTGGAGTTTCTGTCCATTATGTCCCTTTCTTGAAGGGGGCAGCATCTCGAGTCCATGGAGGTTTACCCAGGAGGGGAGTTGGGATATGCTCCAAGCCACAAGGATTTTTTCTGATCAACCATTGAGATCTGTTGGATCGCTCCAGGATGTTTCATACGGAAGACAGCAAAGCAGGGATCGAAGGATGGAACGCAGGGCAGACTGACTCGATTCTAACTGTCTCCTAGTTAAAGACATTTTGATATGCTAGCTCTAGGGGAGCAACGGAAGGGGCTGAGTTTAAATGGACTCTCCTGCGGATGGGTCCTAATGTGCTTTTGTGTGCATGGAGACCTTGGCACGGGGCGGTGGCACACGGACCCTGAATGCTTCTTTTAACCAGAGGTTTTGCGTCATCTCCAAAAGACAAGTTTCCCATGTGAAGACTAGATTTGATCTGATTGATGCCTCAGGAAAGCCCCACATGCTGATATTGGAAACCAGGCCTCTGATGAGAGATAGCAGGAAACCAAAACAATGGACCCCATTGGGGCCTAGGGCCCTGTCCCGTTCAATCTCCTTCTCTGGGAACATCCATCTACAGTATGAGTGGAGATGGATGCTCAGCTGGTTCCAGGCAGCCCTTGTTTGTCCTGGGCGTTCTATACTATTGGGATGGCCTTGGGGACTTTAGAGGTTTCTCCTAGTTTGTATGATTGTGGTCAATGGAAGGGGCAGAATTCCCTTGGAGTTGAGAGGCACAGACCTGATGTGTGGCTCCAGGGTCCCCAGGCTGGAGGGTATGGAAGCCAGGAATGTGGGGATAGAAGTCTGAAAACACACACTCGGCTTGTTTTGGGGACGTTGGTATGGCAGTCCCGATCTACAGAACGTGAGGGGAACTCTTTGGGTTATGATAAAGAGCGAGTGTGATGCGCTTATTCAGGCTTTTGTCTCTGGATTTTGTGTCAACGATGGGCGTGGAAATTCGGGGAGTCCTCATGGGCCATGGATGAGTGAGTCTCCCTCTCTGTGGAATTGGCCCGATCCTAATTTGGGGGTCAATCTGTGGGATGGGAGGAGTCCTTTCAGTTTGGTTACCTCATTCTAAAGCAGAGCACTGGGGAGGGGCGAATGGACAACACAAACTATGGTTAAAAATTGGGGCCTAGGGGCATGGCAAGCCCAATAAGCCCTCTCTTTGTCCAGCCACTGAGAGACCTTACTTGGGGACTGGGCTCACGCTGAGGGTCACAATGCGTATTTGTGACCAACGCGGCCCTCAATAATGGCGGGGTCAAAGTGTCGCACTGCTATCAACTACACTGATCTTTGGGCATCACGCCAACCACAAGATTTCTTGCCATGGGGAAGGATTTCTGATTTCTGCCTCATGTTCAACCCTGGAGTGATTGGAGAAAACGTCTAGGTTCTGAAGCCTGAAAACCGAAGTTGGGAAGAGATGACAACCTAAGGCTTTGGCAGGTCCGATATGTTCAGTGTGTGTCCAGCTGGAGGGGGTGCGTCGGGAGGTCCAGGCTCAGGCTGTGACAGAAAGGGCATGAGGGCCCAGGGCATCCTGCAGAATTGGGGTACAGTCAAGTGGCAAAAAGGTTGATCCTTATTTGGGGTTTCTGGTTACCCCAGAAGGCAATGGTTTTTCTTATGGAGGGCAGGCAGAGGGCTGCATTTTAGTTCTGGAATTGCCAGACTGGAGGGCTTGTGGGCCAGGAGTTGAGGACAGAAGTCTGAGAACACAAGCAACCTTAGGTTTCTGGGCGAGGGCATGGCAGGTACGCTCTGCAGAGCTGAATCGAGATCTCGTGCATCTGAAATCAGGTGAGGATCTGACGAAGGCTCAGGGTGGAGTTTCTGTCCATTATGTCCCTCTTCATGAAGTGGTGTTGGATCACGAGGCCATGGAATTTTTTCCCACGATGGGAGTTGTGAGATTCTCCAAACGGTAAAGATTCTTCTGCAGGACTATTGAGACCTGTTGTTTGGCTCCAGGACTTCCCATACAGATCGATTCCGAGTAGGGTTCTAAGGATGGATGGCTGGGAAGCCCGACTCTCATTCCTCTTGTGTCCTAGTGACAAGACAGGTTAGATCTGCTGGATCTGGGGGAGAAACCAAGAGGGTTGAGTTGAAATGGACTCTCTTGTGGATGGGTCCTAATGTGGGTTTGTGTCCATGGAGAACTTGGAATGAGACAGTGGCACAGGGTCCCTGAAGGGTTCTCCTAACCAGAGGCTTTGACACAGCTCCACCGTGCAAGATTCACACGTGGAGACGAGATTTGTTCTGATGGGTGCCTCAAGAAACAGCCATATTCTGCTATTGGAATCCAGGCCTCTGAGGAGAGATGCCTGGACAACAAAGCAATGGATCCGATTAGGATCTAGGGGCCTGCTTATTCCAATTTACCTCAGGGGACATCTGTCCACGGGTCTAAGTGCAGGTAGAGGCTCAGCTGGTGTCAGACCGCCCCTGTTTTTCCTGGCTGGTCAACACTATTGGGATGGCCCTGGGCACTTGGAGGTTTATCATCCTCTTTCTAGGTTTGTGGCCAATGGAATGAGCAGAATTCCCAGGTACAGTCCTCAGGTTTGGCTCCAAGAACCTGTGCCTGTAGGTTTTGTGGGCCAGGGCTGTGGGGACAGTTGTCTGAAAACACAAACTCGGCTTAGGTTTCGGGTCGTAGGTATTGCAGGACTGATCTACAGACCGTGAGGAGAACTCTTCAGGGTATGAACAAGGCGGCGATTGTGAGACACTTGCTCAAGATTTTGTCTCTGGATATTGTGTCACTGATGGCCGTGGAATGTCCGGGTGGCCTCATGGGCCATGGATGAGTCTTCCTCTCTGGGCATTTGGCCCAATCCCAAGAGTTTGGGGCTATTCTTTGAGATGGGAAGATTCCCTTTGGTTTTGTTTTTACCTCAGGTGTCCCACCAAAAGAGAGTTTCCAGAGCAGAGCCCTGGGGAGGGGCGACTAGGCAACCAGAAAGCTGGTTAAAACTTGGGGCCTAGGGGCATGGCAATCCCATTATGACGTCTTTGTTCTTACTAGAGGACAGGACTCACGCTGAGGGTCACAATGCGTGTTTGTGCCCTCTTCGTACTCAAGCATGGGCGGGGCCTCATGGTGATGCTGGTTTCTCCTACACTGAACGTGGGACAACATGCCAACCACAAGGTTTCTTGCAATAGGGAAGGAGGAGTTCTTATTTCTGCATCACCTTCACCCCGTGCAGGGTGTGGAGTTAAGGTCTATGTTCTGAAGCCTGAGAAGCTAGGTTGGGAATAGATGACGAGCTAAGGCCATCGCGGGTCTGTTGTGCTCAGTGTGCAGTCAGCTGTCTGGGTGTTGGTCAGGAAGTCCGGGCTCAGGCTGTGTCAGACAGTGTATTAGTGCCCAGATTTGTCGATATAATTTGTGTACAGAAGGGGGCCATGTAGGTCTATTCTCATTTGTGGTGTCTGGGAAGCACCATAGGGCAACATCTTTTTTTTTTTTTTCTGGAGGGCAGGCAGAGTGCTGCCTTATGGGTCCAGAATAGCCAAACGTGAGGTCTTGGGGGCCAGGAGTGTGAGGACGGACATTGGAGAACAGAAGTTTCACATAGGTTTAATGGCGAGGGCAAGACCGGCACACTCTGCAGAGCTGAATCGAGATGTCGTGCATCTGAATTCAGGGCGAGGATCAGACGTTGGCTCAGGTTGGAGTTCCTGTCCATGATTTCCCCTCAGAAACGGGGTGGGCACTACAAAAAGCCTTCACGGTTTTCCCACGTTGGGAGTTGTGAGATGCTCCAAAAGACAAGGATTCCTTCTACAGGACATTTGAGACCTTTTGGATGGGTCCAGGACGTTCCATATGGAACGACGCCAGAGCAGGGTTCTAAGGGTGGAGCCCTGGGCAACCTGCCTCGCATCTCAATTGTCTACTAGCGACAAGACAGGATCTATCTGCTGGCTCTGGGGCAGCAACCGAGAAGCCAGAGTTGAAATGGACTCTCCTGCAGATGGATCCTAATGTGGGTTTGTGTCAATGGAGACCTTTGAAAGGGGTGGTGGCACCGGGCCCTGAATGATTCTCCTAACCGGAAGTTTTGACACAGTTCCAGCTTGCTATTTTCCCATATCGAGACAAGTTTTGCCTATGGAAACCCCCGCATGTTGGTATTTGAAAACATGCCTCTGAGGAGAGATGCCTGAAAACCAAAGCAATGGATCCGATTATGGCCTAGTGACCTGTTAGGTTCAAGCTACTACCCTGGTGACATCCAACTACGGTATGAGTGGAGGTAGATGCTCAGCTGTTGTCAGACGCCCTTGTTTGTCCTGGGCGCCCTACACAGTTGGGATGTCTTCAAGTTCTGTGGAGGTTTCTCCTAATTTGGAGGCGTGTGGTCAAGTGAATGGGCAGAATTCCAGTGGAGTGGGCAGGCACAGACCTGATGTGTGGCTCCAGGGGCCCCAGCCTGGAGGGTGTGTGGGCCAGGACTCTGGGGATAGAATTCTGAAAACACTAATTCGGCCTACGTTTGGGGACATAAGTATGGCAGGCCCGATCTACAGACCGTGTGAACTCTTCGGGATATGAAGAAATAGTGAGTGTGAGGCATTTATTCAGGCTTTTGTCTCTGGATTTTGTGTCAACAATGGCCGTGGAATGTCGAGGAGGCCTCAAGGGACATGGATGAGTCTTCCTCTCTGTGGATTTGGCACGAACCCAATTGTTTTGGGTTCATCTTGGGGATGGGAGAAGTCCTTTCAGTTTGGTTACCTCAGGTTTCCCACCAGAAGAGGGATTTCAAAGCAGAGACCTGGAAAGGGGCAAATGGACAAACCGAACTTTGGTTAGATCCAGCCACTGAGAGGCCTTCCTTGAGGACAGAACTCACGCTGAGGGGCACAATGTGTGTATATGCCTTCTAGGCGCTCAAGCATGGGCGGGAATCATGGTCCACACTGTTGCTCCTACACTGAACGTTGGGCTCCATGCCAAACACATGTATTCTTGCCACGGGGAAGTAGTAGCTATGATTTTTTCATCTCGTTCAACGCTGGGTCGTGATTGGAGTTAAGGTTTAGGTTGTATAATCTGAAAACCGAGCTTGGGAAGAGATGACAACTTAAGTCCATGTAGGGTCCGACGTGCTCAGTGTGGAGCCAGCTCGCTGAGTGTTGGTCGGGAGGTTCAGGCCTAGGCTGCGTCAGACCAGGCATAAGTTTACAGGGTATATTGTATAATTGGGGGAGAGTCGAGTGCCGTGCAGCTTGATCCTCATTTAGCGTTTCTGGGTTGCCCCAAGGGCAACGTCTTTCTTCTGGAGGGCAGGCAGAGTGCTGCTTTGTGGCTCCGGAATTCCCAAACTGGATGCCCTTTGGGCAAGGAGTGTGAGGACGGAGGAATAAGAACACAAGTTAGGCGTAGGTTTCGTGACGAGGGCACGGCAGGCACTCTCTGCAGATCTGAATCGGGACATCGTGCATCTGAAGTCAGGGAGAGGTTCAGACCTAGGCTCAGGTTGGAGTTTCTGTCCATTATGTCCCTTTCTTGAAGGGGGCAGCATCTCGAGGCCATGGAGGTTTACCCAGGAGGGGAGTTGGGATATGCTCCAAGCCACAAGGATTTTTTCTGATCAACCATTGAGATCTGTTGGATCGCTCCAGGATGTTTCATACGGAACGACAGCAAAGCAGGGATCGAAGGATTGAACCCTGGGCAGAGTGACTCGATTCTAACTGTCTCCTATTTAAAGACATTTTTGATATGCTAGCTCTAGGGGAGCAACGGAGGGGGCTGAGTTGAAATGGATCCTCCTGCGGATGGGTCCTAATGTGGTTTTGTGTGTATGGAGACCTTGGCACGGGGCGGTGGCACACGGACCCTGAATGCTTCTTTTAACCAGAGGTTTTGCGTCATCTCCAAAAGACAAGTTTCCCATGTGGAGACTAGATTTGATCTGATTGGTGCCTCAGGAAAGCCCCACATGCTGATATTGGAAACCAGGCCTCTGATGAGAGATAGCAAAAAACCAAAACAATGGACCCCATTAGGGCCTAGGGCCCTGTCCCGTTCAATCTCCTTCTCTGGGAACATCCATCTACAGTGTGAGTGGAGATGGATGCTCAGCTGGTTCCAGGCAGCCCTTGTTTGTCCTGGGCGTTCTATACTATTGGGATGGCCTTGGGGACTTTAGAGGTTTCTCCTAGTTTGTATGATTGTGGTCAATGGAAGGGGCAGAATTCCCGTGGAGTTGAGAGGCACAGACCTGATGTGTGGCTCCAGGGTCCCCAGGCTGGAGGGTATGGAAGCCAGGAATGTGGGGATAGAAGTCTGAAAACACACACTCGGCTTGTTTTGGGGACGTTGGTATGGCAGTCCCGATCTACAGACCGTGAGGGGAACTCTTTGGGATATGAAGAAAGAGCGAGTGTGAGGCGCTTATTCAGGCTATTGTCTCTGGATTTTGTGTCAACGATGGGCGTGGAATGTCGGTGAGGCCTCCTGGGCCATGGATGAGTCTTCCTCTCTGTGGATTTGGCCCGATCCCAATTTGGGGGCCAATCTGTGGGATGGGAGGAGCCCTTTCAGTTTGGTTACCTCATTCTAAAGCAGAGCACTGGGAAGGGGTGAATGGACAACTCGAACTATGGTTAAAAATTGGGGCCTAGGGGCATGGCAAGCCCAATAAGCCTTCTCTCTGTCCAGCCACTGAGAGACCTTACTTGGGGAACTGGCTCACGCTGAGGGTCACAATGCGTATTTGTGACCAACGCGGCCCTCAATAATGGCGGGGTCAAAGGGTCGCACTGCTATCAACTACACTGAACGTTGGGCAACACGCCCACCACAAGATTTCTTGCCATGGGGAAGGATTTCTGATTTCTGCCTCATGTTCAACCCTGGAGTGATTGGAGAAAACGTCTAGGTTCTGAAGCCTGAAAACCGAAGTTGGGAAGAGATGACAACCTAAGGCTTTGGCAGGTCCGATATGTTCAGTGTGTGTCCAGCTGGAGGGGGTGGGTCGGGAGGTCCAGGCTCAGGCTATGACAGAAAGGGCCTGAGTGCCCAGGGCATCCTGCAGAATTGGGGTACAGTCAAGTGGCAAAAAGGTTGATCCTCAATGGTTTTTCTTATGGAGGGCAGGCAGAGGGCTGCATTATAGTTCTGCAATTGCCAGACTGGAGGGCTCGTGGGCCAGGAGTTGAGGACAGAAGTCTGAGAACACAAGCAACCTTAGGTTTCTGGGCGAGGGCATGGCAGGTACGCTCTGCAGAGCTGAATCGAGATCTCGTGCATCTGAAATCAGGTGAGGATCTGACGAAGCCTCAGGGTGGAGTTTCTGTCCATTATGTCCCTCTTCATGAAGAGGTGTTGGATCACGAGGCCATGGAATTTTTTCCCACGATGGGAGTTGTGAGATTCTCCAAACTGTAAAGATTCTTCTGCAGGACTATTGAGACCTGTTGGTTGGCTCCAGGACTTCCCATACAGATCGATTCCGAATAGGGTTCTAAGGATGGATGGCTGGGAATCCCGACTCTCATTCCTCTTGTGTCCTAGTGAGAAGACAGGTTAGATCTGCTGGATCTGGGGGAGAAACCAAGAGGGTTGTGTTGAAATGGACTCTCTTGTGGATGGGTCCTAATGTGGGTTTGTGTCCATGGAGAACTTGGAATGAGACAGTGGCACAGGGTCCCTGAAGGGTTCTCCTAACCAGAGGCTTTGACACAGCTCCACCGTGCAAGATTCACACGTGGAGACGAGATTTGTTCTGATGGGTGCCTCAAGAAACAGCCATATTCTGCTATTGGAATCCAGGCCTCTGAGGAGAGATGCCTGGACAACAAAGCAATGGATCCGATTAGGATCTAGGGGCCTGCTTATTCCAATTTACCTCAGGGGACATCTGTCCACGGGTCTAAGTGCAGGTAGAGGCTCAGCTGGTGTCAGACCGCCCCTGTTTTCCTGGCTGGTCAACACTATTGGGATGGACCCGGGCACTTGGAGGTTTATCATCCTCTTTCTAGGTTTGTGGCCAATGGAATGAGCAGAATTCCCAGGTACAGTCCTCAGGTTTGGCTCCAAGAACCTGTGCCTGTAGGTTTTGTGGGCCAGGGCTGTGGGGACAGTTGTCTGAAAACACAAACTCGGCTTAGGTTTCGGGTCGTAGGTATTGCAGGACTGATCTACAGACCGTGAGGAGAACTCTTCAGGGTATGAACAAGGCGGCGAGTGTGAGACACTTGCTCAAGATTTTGTCTCTGGATATTGTGTCACTGATGGCCGTGGAATGTCCGGGTGGCCTCATGGGCCATGGACGAGTCTTCCTCTCTGGGCATATGGCCCAATCCCAAGAGTTTGGGGCTATTCTTTGAGATGGGAAGAGTCCGTTTGGTTTTGTTTTTACCTCAGGTGTCCCACCAAAAGAGAGTTTCCAGAGCAGAGCCCTGGGGAGGGGCGACTGGACAACCAGAAATCTGGTTAAAACTTGGGGCCGAGGGGCATGGCAAGCCCATTATGACGTCTAATGGTCTTACTAGAGGACAGGACTCACGCTGAGGGTCACAATGCGTGTTTGTGCCCTCTTCGTACTCAAGCATGGGCGGGGCCTCATGGTGATGCTGGTTTCTCCTACACTGAACGTGGGACAACATGCCAACCACAAGGTTTCTTGCAATAGGGAAGGAGGTGTTCTGATTTCTGCATCACATTCACCACTTGGCGGCGTGTGGAGTTAAGGTCTATGTTCTGAAGCCTGAGAAGCTAGGTTGGGAATAGATGACGAGCTAAGGCCATGGCGAGTCTGTTGTGCTCAGTGTACGGTCAGCTATCTGGGTGTTGGTCAGGAAGTCCGGGCTCAGGCTATGTCAGACATTTTATTAGTGCCCAGATTTGTCGATATGATTTGTGTACAGAAGGGGGCCATGTAGGTCTATCCTCATTTGGGGTGTCTGGGAAGCTCCATAGGGCAACATTTTGTTTTCTTTCTTGAGGGCAGGCAGAGTGCTGCTTGTGGGTCCAGAATTGCCAAACGTGAGGTCTTGGGGGCCAGGAGTGTGAGGACGGACATTGGAGAACAGAAGTTTCACATAGGTTTAAGGGCGTGGGCAAGGCCGGCATACTCTGCAGAGCTGAATCGAGATGCCGTGCATCTGAATTCAGGGTGAGGATCACACTTTGGCTCAGGTTGGAGTTCCTGTCCATGATTTCCCCTTCAGAAATGGGGTGGGCACTTCAGAAAACCATCACGGTTTTCCCACGTTGGGTGTTGTGAGATGCTCCAAAACGCAAGGATTCCCTCTGCAGGACATGTGAGACCTTTTGGATGGGTCCAGGACGTTGCATATGGAATGACGCCAGAGCAGGGTTCTAAGGGCGGAGCCCTGGGCAACCCGCCTCACATCTCAATTGTCTCCTAGCGACAAGACAGGTTCTATCTGCTGGCTCTGGGGGAGCAACCGAGAAGCCAGAGTTGAAATGGACTCTCCTGCGGATGGATCCTAATGTGGGTTTGTGTCCATGGAGACCTTGGAAAGGGGTGGTGGCACCGGGCCCTGAAGGATTCTCCTAACCGGAAGTTTTGACAGAGTTCCAGCCTGCTATTTTCCCATGTCGAGACGAGATTTGCCTCCGGAAACCCACGCATGCTGGTATTTGAAAACATGCCTCTGAGGAGAGATGCCTGGAAACCAAAGGAATGGATCCGATTACGGCCTAGGGACCTGTGAGGTTCAATCTACTACCCTGGTGACATCCAACTACGGTATGAGTGGAGGTAGATGCTCAGCTGTTGTCAGACGCCCTTGTTTGTCCCGGGCGGCCTACACAATTGCGATGGTTTCAGGGACTGTGGAGGTTTCTCCTAATTTGGAGGCATGTGGTCAAGTGAATGGGCAGAATTCCAGTGGAGTGGGCAGGCACAGACCTGATGTGTGGCTCCAGGGGCCCCAGCCTGGAGGGTGTGTGGGCCAGGACTGGGGATAGATCTGAAAACACTAACTCGGCTTACGTTTGGGGACATAAGTATGGCAGGCCCGATCTACAGACCGTGTGAACTCTTCGGGATATGAAGAAAGAGTGAGTGTGAGGCATTTATTCAGGCTTTTGTCTCTGGATTTTGTGTCAACAATGGCCGTGGAATGTCAAGGAGGCCTCAAGGGCCATGGATTCGTCTTCCTCTCTGTGGATTTGGCACGAACCCAATTGTTTTGGGTCCATCTTGGGGATGGGAGGAGTTATTTCAGTTTGGTTACCTCAGGTGTCCCACCAAAAGAGAGATTTCAAAGCAGAGCCCTGGGGAGGGGCGAATGGACAAACCGAACTATGGTTAGCTCCAGCCACTGAGAGGTCTTCCTTGAGGACAGAACTCACGCTGAGGATCACAATGTGTGTTTATGCTTTCTAGGTGCTCAAGCATGGGTGGGAATCATGGTCCACACTGTTGCTCCTACACTGAACGTTGGGCTCCATGCCAATCCCATGTATTCTTGCATTGGGGAAGTATTATATCGGATTTTTTCATCTCTTTCACCGCTGGGCCGTGATTGGAGTAAAGGTCTAGGTTGTTTAGTCTGAAAACCAAGCTTGGGAAGAGATGGCGACTTAAGTCCATTTCAGGTCCGACGTGCTCAGTGTGGAGCCAGCTCGCTGAGTGTTGGTCGGGAGGTTCAGGCCTAGGCTGTGTCAGACCAGGCATAAGTTTACAGGGTATATTGTATAATTGGGGGAGAGTCGAGTGCCGTGCAGCTTGATCCTTATTTAGCGTTTCTGGGTTGCCCCAAGGGCAACGTCTTTCTTCTAGAGGGCAGGCAGAGTGCTGCTTTGTGGCTCCGGAATTCCCAAACTGGATGCCCTTTGGGCAAGGAGTGTGAGGATGGAAGAATAAGAACACAAGTTAGGCGTAGGTTTCGTGACGCGGGCTCGGCAGGCACTCTCTGCAGATCTGAGTCGGGACTTCGTGCATCTGAAGTCAGGGAGAGGTTCAGACCTAGGCTCAGTTTGGAGTTTCTGTCCATTATGTCCCTTTCTTGAAGGGGGCAGCATCTCGAGTCCATGGAGGTTTACCCAGGAGGGGAGTTGGGATATGCTCCAAGCCACAAGGATTTTTTCTGATCAACCATTGAGATCTGTTGGATCGCTCCAGGATGTTTCATACGGAAGACAGCAAAGCAGGGATCGAAGGATGGAACGCAGGGCAGACTGACTCGATTCTAACTGTCTCCTAGTTAAAGACATTTTGATATGCTAGCTCTAGGGGAGCAACGAAGGGGGCTGAGTTTAAATGGACTCTCCTGCGGATGGGTCCTAATGTGGTTTTGTGTGCATGGAGACCTTGGCACGGGGCGGTGGCACACGGACCCTGAATGCTTCTTTTAACCAGAGGTTTTGCGTCATCTCCAAAAGACAAGTTTCCCATGTGAAGACTAGATTTGATCTGATTGATGCCTCAGGAAAGCCCCACATGCTGATATTGGAAACCAGGCCTCTGATGAGAGATAGCAGGAAACCAAAACAATGGACCCCATTAGGGCCTAGGGCCCTGTCCCGTTCAATCTCCTTCTCTGGGAACATCCATCTACAGTATGAGTGGAGATGGATGCTCAGCTGGTTCCAGGCAGCCCTTGTTTGTCCTGGGCGTTCTATACTATTGGGATGGCCTTGGGGACTTTAGAGGTTTCTCCTAGTTTGTATGATTGTGGTCAATGGAAGGGGCAGAATTCCCTTGGAGTTGAGAGGCACAGACCTGATGTGTGGCTCCAGGGTCCCCAGGCTGGAGGGTATGGAAGCCAGGAATGTGGGGATAGAAGTCTGAAAACACACACTCGGCTTGTTTTGGGGACGTTGGTATGGCAGTCCCGATCTACAGACCGTGAGGGGAACTCTTTGGGTTATGATAAAGAGCGAGTGTGATGCGCTTATTCAGGCTTTTGTCTCTGGATTTTGTGTCAACGATGGGCGTGGAAATTCGGGGAGTCCTCATGGGCCATGGATGAGTCTTCCTCTCTATGGAATTGGCCCGATCCTAATGTGGGGGTCAATCTGTGGGATGGGAGGAGTCCTTTCAGTTTGGTTACCTCATTCTAAAGCAGAGCACTGGGGAGGGGCGAATGGACAACTCGAACTATGGTTAAAAATTGGGGCCTAGGGGCATGGCAAGCCCAATAAGCCCTCTCTTTGTCCAGCCACTGAGAGACCTTACTTGGGGACTGGGCTCACGCTGAGGGTCACAATGCGTATTTGTGACCAACGCGGCCCTCAATAATGGCGGGGTCAAAGTGTCGCACTGCTATCAACTACACTGAACGTTGGGCATCACGCCAACCACAAAATTTCTTGCCATGGGGAAGGATTTCTGATTTCTGCCTCATGTTCAACCCTGGAGTGATTGGAGAAAACGTCTAGGTTCTGAAGCCTGAAAACCGAAGTTGGGAAGAGATGACAACCTAAGGCTTTGGCAGGTCCGATATGTTCAGTGTGTGTCCAGCTGGAGGGGGTGCGTCGGGAGGTCCAGGCTCAGGCTGTGACAGAAAGTGCATGAGTGCCCAGGGCATCCTGTAGAACTGGGGTACTGTCAAGTGGCAAAAAGGTTGATCCTCATTTGGGGATTCTGGTTTGCCCCAGAGGGCAATGGTTTTTCTTCTGGAGGGCAGGCAGAGGGCTGCATTGTAGTTCTGGAATTGCCAGACTGGAGGGCTTGTGCGCCAGGAGTTGAGGACAGAAGTCTGAGAACACAAGCAACCTTAGGTTTCTGGGCGAGGGCATGGCAGGTACGCTCTGCAGAGCTGAATCGAGATCTCGTGCATCTGAAATCAGGTGAGGATCTGACGAATGCTCAGGTTGGAGTTTCTGTCCCTTAGGTCCCTCTTCATGAAGAGGTGGTGGATCACGAGGCCATGGAATTTTTTCCCACGATGGGAGTTGTGAGATTCTCCAAACCGTAAATATTCTTCTGCAGGACTATTGAGACCTGTTGGTTGGCTCCAGGACTTCCCATATGGATCGATTCTGAGTAGAGTTCTAAGGATGGATGGCTGGGAAGCCCGACTCTCATTCCTCTTGTGTACTAGTGACAAGACAGGTTAGATCTGCTGGATCTGGGGGAGAAACTGAGAGGGTTGAGTTGAAATGGACTCTCTTGTGGATGGGTCCTAATGTGGGTTTGTGTCAATGGAGAACTTGGAATGAGGCAGTGGCACAGGTTCCCTGAAGGGTTGTCCTAACCAGAGGCTTTGACACAGCTCCACCGTGCAAGATTCCCACGTGGAGACGAGATTTGTTCTGATGGGTGCCTCAAGAAACAGCCATATTCTGCTATTGGAATCCAGGCCTCTGAGGAGAGATGCCTGGACAACAAAGCAATGGATCCGATTAGGATCTAGGGGCCTGCTCATTCCAATTTACCTCTGTGGACGTCTGTCCACGGGTCCAAGTACAGGTAGATTCTCAGCTGGTGTCAGACCGCCCTTGTTTTTCCTGGCTGGTCAACATTATTGGGATGGCCCCGGGCAATTTGGAGGTTTATCATCCTATTTCTAGGTTTGTGGCCAATGGAATGGGCAGAATTCTCAGGTACAGTCCTCAGGTTTGGCTCCAAGAACCTGTGCCTGTAGGTTTTGTGGGCCAGGGCTGTGGGGACAGTTGTCTGAAAACACAAACTCGGCTTAGGTTTCAGGTCGTAGGTATTGCAGGACTGATCTACAGACCGTGAGGAGAACTCTTCAGGATATGAACAAGGGGGCGAGTGTGAGGTGTTAGCTCAAGATTTTGTCTCTGGATATTGTGTCACTGATGGCCGTGGAATGTCCGGGTGGCCTCATGGGCCATGGACGAGTCTTCCTCTCTGTGCATTTGGCCCGATTCCAAGAATTTGGGGTTATTCTTTGAGATGGGTCGAGTCCGTTTGGTTTTGTTTTTACCTCATGTGTCCCATCAAAAAAGAGTTTCCAGAGCAAAGCCCTTGGGAGGGGCGACTAGACAACCAGAAAGCTGGTTAAAACTTGGGGCCTAGGGGCATGGGAAGCCCATTATGACGTCTAATGATCTTACTAGAGGACAGGACTCACGCTGAGGGTCACAATGTGTGTTTGTGCCCTCTTCGTACTCAAGCATGGGCGGGGCCTCATGGTGAACGCTGGTTTCTCCTACACTGAACGTGGGACAACAAGCCAACCACAAGGTTTATTGCCATAGGGAAGGAGGAGTTCTTATTTTTGCATCACATTCACCCCGTGGCAGGGTGTGGAGTTAAGGTATATGTTATGAAGCCTGAGAAGCTAGGTTGGGAATAGATGATGAGATAAGGCCATGGCGGGTCTGTTGTGCTCAGTGTGCGGTCAGCTGTCCGGGTGATGGTCAGGAAGTCAGGGCTCAGGCTGTGTCAGACAGTGTATTAGTGCCCAGATTTGTCGATATAATTTGTGTACAGAAGGGGGCCATGAAGGTCTATCCTTATTTGGGGTGTCTGGGAAGCTCCATAGGGCAACATTTTGTTTTTTTTCTGGAGGGCAGGCAGAGTGCTGCCTTGTGGGTCCAGAATTGCCAAACGTGAGGTCTTGGGGGCCAGGAGTGTGAGGATGGACATTGGAGAACAGAAGTTTCACATAGGTTTAATGGCGAAGGCAAGACCGGCACACTCTGCAGAGCTGAATCGAGATGTCGTGCATCTGAATTTAGGGCGAGGATCAGACGTGGCTCAGGTTGGAGTTCCTGTCCATGATTTCCCCTTCAGAAAGGGAGTGGGCACTTCAGAAAGCCTTCACGTTTTTCCCACGTTGGGAGTTGTGAGATGCTCCAAAACACAAGGATTCATTCTGCAGGACATTTGAGACCTTTTGGATGGGTCCAGGGCGTTCCATATGGAACGACGCCAGAGCAGGGTTCTAAGGGTGGAGCCCTGGGCAACCTGCCTCGCATCTCAATTGTCTCCTAGCGACAAGACAGGTTCTATCTGCTGGCTCTGGGGGAGCAACCGAGAAGCCAGAGTTGAAATGGACTCTCCTGCGGATGGATCCTAATGTGGGTATGTGTCAATGGAGACCTTGGAGAGGGGTGGTGGCACCGGGCCCTGAAGGATTCTCCTAACTGGAAGTTTTGACAGAGTTCCAGCCTGCTATTTTCCCATGTCAAGACAAGATTTGCCTCTGGAAACCCACGCCTGCTGGTATTTGAAAACATGCCTCTGAGGAGAGATGCCTGGAAACCAAAGCAATGGATCCGATTACGGCCTAGGGACCTGTTAGGTTCAAGCTACTACCCTGGTGACATCCAACTACGGTATCAGTGGAGGTAGATGCTCAGCTGTTGTCGGGCGGCCTACACAATTGGGATGGCTTCAGGGTCTGTGGAGGTTTCTCCCAATTTGGAGGCGTGTGGTCAAGTGAAGGGGCAGAATTCCAGTGGAGTGGGCAGGCACAGACCTGATGTGTGGCTCCAGGGGCCCCAGCCTGGAGGGTGTGTGGGCCAGGACTCTGGGGATAGAAGTCTGAAAACACTAACTCGGCTTACGTTTGGGGACATAAGTATGGCAGGCCCGATCTACAGACCGTGAGGAGAACTCTTCGGGATATCAAGAAAGAGTGAGTGTGAGGCATTTATTCAGGATTTTGTCTCTGGATTTTGTGTCAACAATGGCCGTGGAATGTCGAGGAGGCCTCAAGGGCCATGGACGAGTCTTCCACTCTGTGGATTTGGCAGGAACTCAATTGTTTTGGGTCCATCTTGGGGATGGGAGGCGTCCTTTCAGTTTGGTTACCTCAAGTGTCCCACCAGAAGAGGGATTTCAAAGCAGAGCTCTGGGGAGGGGCGAATGGACAAACCGAACTATGGTCAGTTCCAGCCACTCAGAGGCCTTCCTTGAGGACAGAACTCAAGCTGAGGGGCACAATGTGTGTTTAGGCCTTCTAGGCGCTCAGGCATGGGTGGGAATCATGGTCACACTGTTGCTCCTACACTGAACGTTGGGCTCCATGCTAACCACATGTATTCTTGCCATGGGGAGGTAGTAGTTCTGATTTCTTCATCTCTTTCACCGCTGGTCCGTGATTGGAGTTAAGGTCTAGGTTGTGTAATATGAAAAACGAGGTTGGGAAGAGATGACAACTTAAGTCCATGTCAGCTACGACGTGCTCAGTGTGGAGTCAGGTCGCTGAGTGTTGGTCGGGAGTTTCAGGCCTAGGCTGCGTCAGACCAGGCATTAGTTTTCAGGGTATATTGTATAATTGGGGGAGAGTCGAGTGCCGTGCAGCTTGATCCTCATTTATCCTTTATGTGTAGCCCCAAGGGCAGTGTTTTTCTTCTGGAGGGCAGGCAGAGTGCTGCTTTGTGGCTCCGGAATTCCCAAACTGGATGCCCTTTGGGCAAGGAGTGTGAGGACAGAAGAATAAGAACACAAGTTAGGCGTAGGTTTTGTGACGAGGGCACGACAGGCACTCTCTGCAGATCTGAATCGGGACTTCGTGCATCTGAAGTCAGGGAGAGGTTCAGACCTAGGCTCAGGTTGGAATTTCTGTCCATTATGGCCCTTTCTTGAAGGGGGCAGCATCTCGAGGCCATGGAGGTTTACCCAGGAGGGGAGTTGGGATATGCTCCAAGCCACAAGGATTTTTTCTGATCAACCATTGAGATTTGTTGGATCGCTCCAGGATGTTTCATACGGAATGAGAGCAAAGCAGGGATCGAAGGATGGAACCCTGGGCAGACTGACTCGATTCTAACTGTCTCCTAGTTAAAGATATTTTTGATATGCTAGCTCTAGGGGAGCAACGGACGGGGTTGAGTTGAAATGGACTCTCCTGCGGATGGGTCCTAATGTGGGTTTGTGTGCATGGAGACCTTGGCACAGGGCGGTGGCACACGGACCCTGAATGCTTCTCCAAACCAGAGGTTTTGCGTCATCTCCAAAAGACAAGTTTCCCATGTGGAGACTAGATTTGATCTGATTGGTGCCTCAGGAAAGCCCCACATGCTGATATTGGAAACCAGGCCTCTGATGAGAGATAGCAGGAAACCAAAACAATGGACCCCTTTGGGGCCTAGGGCCCTGTCCCGTTCAATCTCCTTCTCTGGGGACATCCATCTGCAGTATGAGAGGAGATGGATGCTCAGCTGGTTCCAAGCAGCCATTGTTTGTCCTGGGCGTTCTATACTATTGGGATGGCCTTGGGACTTTGGAGGTTTCTCCTAGTTTGTATGATTGTGGTCAATGGAAGGGGCAGAATTCCCGTGGAGTTGAGAGGCACAGACCTGATATGTGGCTCCAGGGTCCCCAGGCTGGAGGGTATGGAATCCAGGAATTTGGGGAAAGAAGTCTGAAAGCACACACTCCGCTTGTTTTGGGGACGTTGGTATGGCAGCCCCGATCTACAGACCGTGAGGGGAACTCTTTGGGATATGAAGAAAGAGCGAGTGTGACGCGCTTCTTCAGGCTTTTCTCTCTGGATTTTGTGTCAACAATGGGCGTGGAATGTCGGGGAGGCCTCTTGGGCCATGGATGAGTCTTCCTCTCTGTGAATTTGGTCCGATCCCAGTTTGGGGGTCAATCTGTGGGATGGGAGGAGTCCTTTCAGTTTGGTTACCTCATTCTAAAGCAGAGCACTGCAGAGGGGCGAATGGACAACACGAACTCTGGTTAAAAATTGGGGCCTAGGGGCATGGCAAGCCCAATATGCTGTCTCTTGGTCCAGCCACTGAGAGACCTTACTTGGGACTGGGCTCACGCTGAGGGTCACAATGCGTATTTGTGACCAACGCGGCCCTCAAGCATGGCGGGTTCAAAGGGCCACACTGCTATCAACTACACTGAACGTTGGGGAACACGCCAAACACTAGATTTCTTGCCATGGGTAAGGATTTCTGATTTCTCCCTCATGTTCAACCCTGGAGTGATTGGAGAAAAGGTCTAGTTTCTGAAGCCTGAAAACCGAAGTTGCAAAGAGAGGACGACCTAAGGCTTTGGCAGGTCCGATATGTTCAGTGTGAGTCCAGCTGGCTGGGTGTGGGTCGGGAGGTCCAGGCTCAGGCTGTGACAGAAAGGGCATGAGTGCCCAGGGCATCCTGTAGAACTGGGGTACTGTCAAGTGGCAAAAAGTTTGATCCTCATTTGGGGTTTCTGGTTTGCCCCAGAGGGCAATGTTTTTTCTTCTGGAGGGCAGGCAGAGGGCTGCATTGTAGTTCTGGAATTGCCAAACTGGAGGGCTTGTGCGCCAGGAGTTGAGGACAGAAGTCTGAGAACACAAGCAACCTTAGGTTTCTGGGCGAGGGCATGGCAGGTACGCTCTGCAGAGCTGAATCGAGATCTCGTGCATCTGAAATCAGGTGAGGATCTGACGAACTCTCAGGTTGGAGTTTCTATCCCTTAGGTCCCTCTTCATGAAGAGGTGGTGGATCACAAGGCCATGGAATTTTTTCCCACGATGGGAGTTGTGAGATTCTCCAAACGGTAAATATTCTTCTGCAGGACTATTGAGACCTGTTGGTTGGCTCCAGGACTTCCCATATGGATCGATTCTGAGTAGAGATCTAAGGATGGATGGCTGGGAAGCCCGACTCTCATTCCTCTTGTGTACTAGTGACAAGACAGGTTAGATCTGCTGGATCTGGGGGAGAAACTGAGAGGGTTGAGTTGAAATGGACTCTCTTGTGGATGGGTCCTAATGTGGGTTTGTGTCAATGGAGAACTTGGAATGAGGCAGTGGCACAGGTTCCCTGAAGGGTTCTCCTAACCAGAGGCTTTGACACAGCTCTACCGTGCAAGATTCCCACGTGGAGACGAGATTTGTTCTGATGGGTGCCTCAAGAAAAAGCCATATTCTGCTATTGGAATCCAGGCCTCTGAGGAGAGATGCCTGGACAACAAAGCAATGGATCCGATTAGGATCTAGGGGCCTGCTCATTCCAATTTACCTCTGTGGACGTCTGTCCATGTGTCCAAGTACAGGTAGATTCTCAGCTGGTGTCAGACCGCCCTTGTTTTCCTGGCTGGTCAACATTATAGGGATGGCCCCGGTCACTTGGAGGTTTATCATCCTCTTTCTAGGTTTGTGGCCAATGGAATGGGCAGAATTCCCAGGTACAGTCCTCAGGTTTGGCTCCAAGAACCTGTGCCTGTAGGTTTTGTGGGCCAGGGCTGTGGGGACAGTTGTCTGAAAACACAAACTCGGCTTGGGTTTCAGGTCGTAGGTTTTGCAGGTCTGATCTACAGACCGTGAGGAGAACTCTTCAGGATATGAACAAGGGGGCGAGTGTGAGGCGTTTGCTCAAGATTTTGTCTCTGGATATTGTGTCACTGATGGCAGTGGAATGTCCGGGTGGCCTCATGGGCCATCGACGAGTCTTCCTCTCTGGGCATTTGGCCCGATTCCAAGAGTTTGGGGTTATTCTTTGAGATGGGAGGAGTCCGTTTGGGTTTGTTTTTACCTCAGGTGTCCCACCAAAGAAGAGTTTCCAGAACAGAGCCCTGGGGAGGGGCGACTGGACAACCAGAAAGCTGGTTAAAACTTGGGGCCTAGGGGCATGGGAAGCCCATTATGACGTCTTGTGGTCTTACTAGAGGACAGGACTCACCCTGAGGGTCACAATGTGTGTTTGTTCACTCTTCGTAATCAAGCATGGGCGGGGCCTCATGGTGATGCTGGTTTCTCCTACAGTGAACGTGGGACAACATGCCAACCACAAGGTTTCTTGCAATAGGGAAGGAGGAGTTCTTATTTCTGCATCACATTCACCCCGTGCAGGGTGTGGAGTTAAGGTCTATGTTCTGAAGCCTGAGAAGCTAGGTTGGGAATAGATGACGAGCTAAGGCCATCGCGGGTCTGTTGTGCTCAGTGTGCGGTCAGCTGTCTGGGTGTTGGTCAGGAAGTCCGGGCTCAGGCTGTGTCAGACAGTGTATTAGTGCCCAGATTTGTCGATATAATTTGTGTACAGAAGGGGGCCATGTAGGTCTATTCTCATTTGTGGTGTCTGGGAAGTACCATAGGGCAACATTTTGTTTTTTTTTTCTGGAGGGCAGGCAGAGTGCTGCCTTATGGGTCCAGAATTGCCAAACGTGAGGTCTTGGGGGCCAGGAGTGTGAGGACGACATTGGAGAACAGAAGTTTCACATAGGTTTAATGGCGAGGGCAAGACCGGCACACTCTGCAGAGCTGAATCGAGATGTCGTGCATCTGAATTCAGGGCGAGGATCAGACGTTGGCTCAGGTTGGAGTTCCAGTCCATGATTTCCCCTCAGAAACGGGGTGGGCACTACAAAAAGCCTTCACGGTTTTCCCACGTTGGGAGTTGTGAGATGCTCCAAAAGACAAGGATTCCTTCTACAGGACATTTGAGACCTTTTGGATGGGTCCAGGACGTTCCATATGGAACGACGCCAGAGCAGGGTTCTAAGGGTGGAGCCCTGGGCAACCTGCCTCGCATCTCAATTGTCTACTAGCGACAAGACAGGATCTATCTGCTGGCTCTGGGGCAGCAACCGAGAAGCCAGAGTTGAAATGGACTCTCCTGCGGATGGATCCTAATGTGGGTTTGTGTCAATGGAGACCTTTGAAAGGGGTGGTGGCACCGGGCCCTGAATGATTCTCCTAACCGGAAGTTTTGACACAGTTCCAGCTTGCTATTTTCCCATATCGAGACAAGTTTTGCCTATGGAAACCCCCGCATGTTGGTATTTGAAAACATGCCTCTGAGGAGAGATGCCTGAAAACCAAAGCAATGGATCCGATTATGGCCTAGTGACCTGTTAGGTTCAAGCTACTACCCTGGTGACATCCAACTACGGTATGAGTGGAGGTAGATGCTCAGCTGTTGTCAGACGCCCTTGTTTGTCCTGGGCGCCCTACACAGTTGGGATGTCTTCAAGTTCTGTGGAGGTTTCTCCTAATTTGGAGGCGTGTGGTCAAGTGAATGGGCAGAATTCCAGTGGAGTGGGCAGGCACAGACCTGATGTGTGGCTCCAGGGGCCCCAGCCTGGAGGGTGTGTGGGCCAGGACTCTGGGGATAGAATTCTGAAAACACTAATTCGGCCTACGTTTGGGGACATAAGTATGGCAGGCCCGATCTACAGACCGTGTGAACTCTTCGGGATATGAAGAAATAGTGAGTGTGAGGCATTTATTCAGGCTTTTGTCTCTGGATTTTGTGTCAACAATGGCCGTGGAATGTCGAGGAGGCCTCAAGGGACATGGATGAGTCTTCCTCTCTGTGGATTTGGCACGAACCCAATTGTTTTGGGTTCATCTTGGGGATGGGAGAAGTCCTTTCAGTTTGGTTACCTCAGGTTTCCCACCAGAAGAGGGATTTCAAAGCAGAGACCTGGAAAGGGGCAAATGGACAAACCGAACTTTGGTTAGATCCAGCCACTGAGAGGCCTTCCTTGAGGACAGAACTCACGCTGAGGGGCACAATGTGTGTTTATGCCTTCTAGGCGCTCAAGCATGGGCGGGAATCATGGTCCACACTGTTGCTCCTACACTGAACGTTGGGCTCCATGCCAAACACATGTATTCTTGCCACGGGGAAGTAGTAGCTATGATTTTTTCATCTCGTTCAACGCTGGGTCGTGATTGGAGTTAAGGTTTAGGTTGTATAATCTGAAAACCGAGCTTGGGAAGAGATGACAACTTAAGTCCATGTAGGGTCCGACGTGCTCAGTGTGGAGCCAGCTCGCTAAGTGTTGGTCGGGAGGTTCAGGCCTAGGCTGCGTCAGACCAGGCATAAGTTTACAGGGTATATTGTATAATTGGGGGAGAGTCGAGTGCCGTGCAGCTTGATCCTCATTTAGCGTTTCTGGGTTGCCCCAAGGGCAACGTCTTTCTTCTGGAGGGCAGGCAGAGTGCTGCTTTGTGGCTCCGGAATTCCCAAACTGGATGCCCTTTGGGCAAGGAGTGTGAGGACGGAAGAATAAGAACACAAGTTAGGCGTAGGTTTTGTGACGAGGGCACGGCAGGCACTCTCTGCAGATCTAAATCGGGACTTCGTGCATCTGAAGTCAGGGAGAGTTTCAGACCAAGGCTCAGGTTGGAGTTTCTGTCCATTATGGCCCTTTCTTGAAGGGGGCAGCATCTCGAGGCCATGGAGGTTTACCCAGGAGGGGAGTTGGGATATGCTCCAAGCCACAAGGATTTTTCTAATCAACCATTGAGATCTGTTGGATCGCTCCAGGATGTTTCATACGGAATGAGAGCAAAGCAGGGAACGAAGGATGGAACCCTGGGCAGACTGACTCGATTCTAACTGTCTCCTAGTTAAAGAAATTTTGGATATGCTAGCTCTAGGGGAGCAACGGACGGGGTTGAGTTGAAATGGACTCTCCTGCGGATGGGTCCTAATGTGGGTTTGTGTGCATGGAGACCTTGGCACAGGGCGGTGGCACACGGATCCTGAATGCTTCTCCAAACCAGAGGTTTTGCGTCATCTCCAAAAGACAAGTTTCCCATGTGGAGACTAGATTTGATCTGATTGGTGCCTCAGGAAAGCCCCACATGCTGATATTGGAAACCAGGCCTCTGATGAGAGATAGCAGGAAACCAAAACAATGGACCCCATTGGGGCCTAGGGCCCTGTCCCGTTCAATCTCCTTCTCTGGGGACATCCATCTGCAGTATGAGAGGAGATGGATGCTCAGCTGGTTCCAGGCAGCCCTTGTTTGTCCTGGGCGTTCTATACTATTGAGATGGCCTTGGGACTTTGGAGGTTTCTCCTAGTTTGTATGATTGTGGTTAATGGAAGGGGCAGAATTCCCGTGGAGTTGAGAGGCACAGACCTGATGTGTGGCTCCAGGGTCCCCAGGCTGGAAGGTATGGAATCCAGGAATTTGGGGATAGAAGTCTGAAAGCACACACTCGGCTTGTTTTGGGGACGTTGGTATGGCAGCCCCGATCTACAGACCGTGAGGGGAACTCTTTGGGATATGAAGAAAGAGCGAGTGTGACGTGCTTCTTCAGGCTTTTCTCTCTGGATTTTGTGTCAACGATGGGCGTGGAATGTCGGGGAGGCCTCTTGGGCCATGGATGAGTCTTCCTCTCTGTGAATTTGGTCCGATCCCAGTTTGGGGGTCAATCTGTGGGATGGGAGGAGACCTTTCAGTTTGGTTACCTCATTCTAAAGCAGAGCACTGCGGAGGGGCGAATGGACAACACGAACTATGGTTAAGAATTGGGGCCTAGGGGCATGGCAAGCCCAATATGCCGTCTATTGGTCCAGCCACTGAGATACCTTACTTGGGACTGGGCTCACGCTGAGGGTCACAATGCATATTTGTGACCAACGCGGCCCTCAAGCATGGCGGGTTCAAAGGGCCACACTGCTATCAACTACACTGAACTTGGGGAACACGCCAACCACTAGATTTCTTGCCATGGGTAAGGATTTCTGATTTCTCCCTCATGTTCAACCCTCGGCAGTGATTGGAGAAAACCTCTAGTTTCTGAAGCCTGAAAACCGAAGTTGCAAAGAGAGGACGACCTAAGGCTTTGGCAGGTCTGATATGTTCAGTGTGAGTCCAGCTGGCTGGGTGTGGGTCGGGAGGTCCAGGCTCAGGCTGTGACAGAAAGGGCATGAGTGCCCAGGGCATCCTGTAGAACTGGGGTACTGTCAAGTGGCAAAAAGGTTGATCCTCATTTGGGGTTTCTGGTTTGCCCCAGAGGGCAATGTTTTTTCTTCTGGAGGGCAGGCAGAGGGCTGCATTGTAGTTCTGGAATTGCCAGACTGGAGGGCTTGTGGGCCAGGAGTTGAGGACAGAAGTCTGAGAACACAAGCAACCTTAGGTTTCTGGGCGAGGGCATGGCAGGTACGCTCTGCAGAGCTGAATCGAGATCTCGTGCATCTGAAATCAGGTGAGGATCTGACGAACGCTCAGGTTGGAGTTTCTATCCCTTAGGTCCCTCTTCATGAAGAGGTGGTGGATCACGAGGCCATGGAATTTTTTCCCACAATGGGAGTTGTGAGTTTCTCCAAACGGTAAATATTTTTCTGCAGGACTATTGAGACCTGTTGGTTGGCTCCAGGACTTACCATATGGATCGATTCTGAGTAGAGATCTAAGGATGGATGGCTGGGAAGCCCGACTCTCATTCCTCTTGTGTACTAGTGACAAGACAGGTTAGATCTGCTGGATCTGGGGGAGAAACTGAGAGGGTTGAGTTGAAATGGACTCTCTTGTGGATGGGTCCTAATGTGGGTTTGTGTCAATGGAGAACTTGGAATGAGGCAGTGGCACAGGTTCCCTGAAGGGTTGTCCTAACCAGAGGCTTTGACACAGCTCCACCGTGCAAGATTCCCACGTGGAGACGAGATTTGTTCTGATGGGTGCCTCAAGAAACAGCCATATTCTGCTATTGGAATCCAGGCCTCTGAGGAGAGATGCCTGGACAACAAAGCAATGGATCCGATTAGGATCTAGGGGCCTGCTCATTCCAATTTACCTCTGTGGACGTCTGTCCACGGGTCCAAGTACAGGTAGATTCTCAGCTGGTGTCAGACCGCCCTTGTTTTTCCTGGCTGGTCAACATTATTGGGATGGCCCCGGGCAATTTGGAGGTTTATCATCCTATTTCTAGGTTTGTGGCCAATGGAATGGGCTGAATTCCCAGGTACAGTCCTCAGGTTTGGCTCCAAGAACCTGTGCCTGTAGGTTTTGTGGGCCAGGGCTGTGGGGACAGTTGTCTGAAAACACAAACTCGGCTTAGGTTTCAGGTCGTAGGTATTGCAGGACTGATCTACAGACCGTGAGGAGAACTCTTCAGGATATGAACAAGGGGGCGAGTGTGAGGCGTTTGCTCAAGATTTTGTCTCTGGATATTGTGTCACTGATGGCCGTGGAATGTCCGGGTGGCCTCATGGGCCATGGACGAGTCTTCCTCTCTGGGCATTTGGCCCGATTCCAAGAATTTGGGGTTATTCTTTGAGATGGGACGAGTCCGTTTGGTTTTGTTTTTACCTCATGTGTCCCACCAAAAAAGAGTTTCCAGAGCATAGCCCTGGGGAGGGGCGACTAGACAACCAGAAAGCTGGTTAAAACTTGGGGCCTAGGGGCATGGGAAGCCCATTATGACGTCTAATGATCTTACTAGAGGACAGGACTCACGCTGAGGGTCACAATGTGTGTTTGTGCCCTCTTCGTACTCAAGCATGGGCGGGGCCTCATGGTGAACGCTGGTTTCTCCTACACTGAACGTGGGACAACAAGCCAACCACAAGGTTTATTGCCATAGGGAAGGAGGAGTTCTTATTTTTGCATCACATTCACCCCGTGGCAGGGTGTGGAGTTAAGGTGTATGTTATGAAGCCTGAGAAGCTAGGGTGGGAATAGATGATGAGATAAGGCCATGGCGGGTCTGTTGTGCTCAGTGTGTGGTCTGCTGTCCGGGTGATGGTCAGGAAGTCAGGGCTCAGGCTGTGTCAGACAGTGTATTAGTTCCCAGATTTGTCGATATAATTTGTGTACAGAAGGGGGCCATGAAGGTCTATCCTTATTTGCGGTGTCTGGGAAGCTCCATAGGGCAACATTTTGTTTTTTTTCTGGAGGGCAGGCAGAGTGCTGCCTTGGGGGTCCAGAATTGCCAAACGTGAGGTCTTGGGGGCCAGGAGTGTGAGGACGGACATTGGAGAACAGAAGTTTCACATAGGTTTAATGGCGAAGGCAAGACCGGCACACTCTGCAGAGCTGAATCGAGATGTCGTGCATCTGAATTTAGGGCGAGGATCAGACGTGGCTCAGGTTGGAGTTCCTGTCCATGATTTCCCCTTCAGAAAGGGGGTGGGCACTTCAGAAAGCCTTCACGTTTTTCCCACGTTGGGAGTTGTGAGATGCTCCAAAACACAAGGATTCATTCTGCAGGACATTTGAGACCTTTTGGATGGGTCCAGGGCGTTCCATATGGAACGACGCCAGAGCAGGGTTCTAAGGGTGGAGCCCTGGGCAACCTGCCTCGCATCTCAATTGTCTCCTAGCGACAAGACAGGTTCTATCTGCTGGCTCTGGGGGAGCAACCGAGAAGCCAGAGTTGAAATGGACTCTCCTGCGGATGGATCCTAATGTGGGTATGTGTCAATGGAGACCTTGGAGAGGGGTGGTGGCACCGGGCCCTGAAGGATTCTCCTAACCGGAAGTTTTGACAGAGTTCCAGCCTGCTATTTTCCCATGTCGAGACAAGATTTGCCTCTGGAAACCCACGCCTGCTGGTATTTGAAAACATGCCTCTGAGGAGAGATGCCTGGAAACCAAAGCAATGGATCCGATTACGGCCTAGGGATCTGTAAGGTTCAAGCTACTACCCTGGTGACATCCAACTACGGTATCAGTGGAGGTAGATGCTCAGCTGTTGTCGGGCGGCCTACACAATTGGGATGGCTTCAGGGTCTGTGGAGGTTTCTCCTAATGTGGAGGCGTGTGGTCAAGTGAAGGGGCAGAATTCCAGTGGAGTGGGCAGGCACAGACCTGATGTGTGGCTCCAGGGGCCCCAGCATGGAGGGTGTGTGGGCCAGTACTCTGGGGATAGAAGTCTGAAAACACTAACTCGGCTTACGTTTGGGGACATAAGTATGGCAGGCCCGATCTACAGACCGTGAGGAGAACTCTTCGGGATATCAAGAAAGAGTGAGTGTGAGGCATTTATTCAGGATTTTGTCTCTGGATTTTGTGTCAACAATGGCCGTGGAATGTCGAGGAGGCCTCAAGGGCCATGGACGAGTCTTCCACTCTGTGGATTTGGCAGGAACTCAATTGTTTTGGGTCCATCTTGGGGATGGGAGGCGTCCTTTCAGTTTGGTTACCTCAAGTGTCCCACCAAAAGAGGGATTTCAAAGCAGAGCTCTGGGGAGGGGCGAATGGACAAACCGAACTATGGTCAGTTCCAGCCACTCAGAGGCCTTCCTTGAGGACAACTCAAGCTGAGGGGCACAATGTGTGTTTAGGCCTTCTAGGCGCTCAGGCATGGGTGGGAATCATGGTCACACTGTTGCTCCTACACTGAACGTTGGGCTCCATGCTAACCACATGTATTCTTGCCATGGGGAGGTAGTAGTTCTGATTTCTTCATCTCTTTCACCGCTGGTCCGTGAGTGGAGTTAAGGTCTAGGTTGTGTAATATGATAACCGAGCTTGGGAAGAGATGACAACTTAAGTCCATGTCAGCTACGACGTGCTCAGTGTGGAGTCAGGTCGCAGAGTGTTGGTCGGGAGTTTCAGGCCTAGGCGGCGTCAGACCAGGCATTAGTTTTCAGGGTATATTGTATAATTGGGGGAGAGTCGAGTGCCGTGCAGCTTGATCCTCATTTATCCTTTATGGGTAGCCCCAAGGGCAGTGTTTTTCTTCTGGAGGGCAGGCAGAGTGCTTCTTTGTGGCTCCGGAATTCCCAAACTGGATGCCCTTTGGGCAAGGAGTGTGAGGACGGAAGAATAAGAACACAAGTTAGGCGTAGGTTTCGTGACGAGGGCACGGCAGGCACTCTCTGCAGATCTAAATCGGGACATCGTGCATCTGAAGTCAGGGAGAGTTTCAGACCTAGGCTCAGGTTGGAGTTTCTGTCCATTATGGCCCTTTCTTGAAGGGGGCAGCATCTCGAGGCCATGGAGGTTTACCCAGGAGGGGAGTTGGGATATGCTCCAAGCCACAAGGATTTTTTCTGATCAACCATTGAGATTTGTTGGATCGCTCCAGGATGTTTCATACGGAATGAGAGCAAAGCAGGGATCGAAGGATGGAACCCTGGGCAGACTGACTCGATTCTAACTGTCTCCTAGTTAAAGATATTTTTGATATGCTAGCTCTAGGGGAGCAACGGACGGGGCTGAGTTGAAATGGACTCTCCTGCGGATGGGTCCTAATGTGGGTTTGTGTGCATGGAGACCTGGCACAGGGCAGTGGCACACGTACCCTGAATGCTTCTCCAAACCAGAGGTTTTGCGTCATCTCCAAAAGACAAGTTTCCCATGTGGAGACTAGATTTGATCTGATTGGTGCCTCAGGAAAGCCCCACATGCTGATATTGGAAACCAGGCCTCTGATGAGAGATAGCAGGAAACCAAAACAATGGACCCCTTTGGGGCCTAGGGCCCTGTCCCGTTCAATCTCCTTCTCTGGGGACATCCATCTGCAGTATGAGAGGAGATGGATGCTCAGCTGTTTCCAGGCAGCCATTGTTTGTCCTGGGCGTTCTATACTATTGGGATGGCTTTGGGACTTTGGAGGTTTCTCCTAGTTTGTATGATTGTGGTCAATGGAAGGGGCAGAATTCCCGTGGAGTTGAGAGGCACAGACCTGATGTGTGGCTCCAGGGACCCCAGGCTGGAGGGTATGGAATCCAGGAATTTGGGGAAAGAAGTCTGAAAGCACACACTCCGCTTGTTTTGGGGACGTTGGTATGGCAGCCCCGATCTACAGACCGTGAGGGGAACTCTTTGGGATATGAAGAAAGAGCGAGTGTGACGCGCTTCTTCAGGCTTTTCTCTCTGGATTTTGTGTCAACAATGGGCGTGGAATGTCGGGGAGGCCTGTTGGGCCATGGATGAGTCTTCCTCTCTGTGAATTTGGCCCGATCCCAGTTTGGGGGTCAATCTGTGGGATGGGAGGAGTCCTTTCAGTTTGGTTACCTCATTCTAAAGCAGAGCACTGGGGAGGGGCGAATGGACAACACGAACTATGGTTAAAAATTGGGGCCTAGGGGCATGGCAAGCCCAGTATGCTGTCTCTTGGTCCAGCCACTGAGAGACCTTACTTGTGACTGGGCTCACGCTGAGGGTCACAATGCGTATTTGTGACCAACGCGGCCCTCAAGCATGGCGGGTTCAAAGGGCCACACTGCTATCAACTACACTGAACGTTGGGGAACACGCCAAACACTAGATTTCTTGCCATGGGTAAGGATTTCTGATTTCTCCCTCATGTTCAACCCTGGAGTGATTGGAGAAAACGTCTAGTTTCTGAAGCCTGAAAACCGAAGTTGCAAAGAGATGACGACCTAAGGCTTTGGCAGGTCCGATATGTTCAGTGTGATTCCAGCTGGCTGGGTGTGGGTCGGGAGGTCCAGGCTCAGGCTGTGACAGAAAGGGCATGAGTGCCCAGGGCATCCTGTAGAACTGGGGTACTGTCAAGTGGCAAAAAGGTTGATCCTCATTTGGGGTTTCTGGTTTGCCCCAGAGGGCAATGTTTTTTCTTCTGGAGGGCAGGCAGAGGGCTGCATTGTAGTTCTGGAATTGCCAGACTGGAGGGCTTGTGCGCCAGGAGTTGAGGACAGAAGTCTGAGAACACAAGCAACCTTAGGTTTCTGGACGAGGGCATGCAGGTACGCTCTGCAGAGCTGAATCGAGATCTCGTGCATCTGAAATCAGTTGAGGATCTGACGAACTCTCAGGTTGGCGTTTCTATCCCTTAGGTCCCTCTTCATGAAGAGGTGGTGGATCACGAGGCCATGGAATTTTTTCCCACGATGGGAGTTGTGAGATTCTCCAAACGGTAAATATTCTTCTGCAGGACTATTGAGACCTGTTGGTTGGCTCCAGGACTTCCCATATGGATCGATTCTGAGTAGAGTTCTAAGGATGGATGGCTGGGAAGCCCGACTCTCATTCCTCTTGTGTACTAGTGACAAGACAGGTTAGATCTGCTGGATCTGGGGGAGAAACTGAGAGGGTTGAGTTGAAATGGACTCTCTTGTGGATGGGTCCTAATATGGGTTTGTGTCAATGGAGAACTTGGAATGAGGCAGTGGCACAGGTTCCCTGAAGGGTTCTCCTAACCAGAGGCTTTGACACAGCTTCACCGTGCAAGATTCACACGTGGAGACGAGATTTGTTCTGATGGGTGCCTCAAGAAAAAGCCATATTCTGCTATTGGAAATGCAGGCCTCTGAGGAGAGATGCCTGGACAACAAAGCAATGGATCCGATTAGGATCTAGGGGCCTGCTCATTCCAATTTACCTCTGTGGACGTCTGTCCATGGGTCCAAGTACAGGTAGATTCTCAGCTGGTGTCAGACCGCCCTTGTTTTTCCTGGCTGGTCAACATTATTGGGATGGCCCCGGGCACTTTGGAGGTTTATCATCCTCTTTCTAGGTTTGTGGCCAATGGAATGGGCAGAA
Source organism: Mustela nivalis (assembly GCF_964662115.1). Lineage (NCBI taxonomy): Eukaryota > Metazoa > Chordata > Mammalia > Carnivora > Mustelidae > Mustela > Mustela nivalis. The sequence goes on from NW_028136228.1 coordinate 511,263, forward strand.
TTCCCAGGTACAGTCCTCAGGTTTGGCTCCAAGAACCTGTGCCTGTAGGTTTTGTGGGCCAGGGCTGTGGGGACAGTTGTCTGAAAACACAAACTCGGCTTGGGTTTCAGGTCGTAGGTTTTGCAGGACTGATCTACAGACCGTGAGGAGAACTCTTCAGGATATGAACAAGGGGGCGAGTGTGAGGCGTTTGCTCAAGATTTTGTCTCTGGATATTGTGTCACTGATGGACGTGGAATGTCCGGGTGGCCTCATGGGCCATCGACGAGTCTTCCTCTCTGGGCATTTGGCCCGATTTCAAGAGTTTGGGGTTATTCTTTGAGATGGGAAGAGTCCGTTTGGGTTTGTTTTTACCTCAGGTGTCCCACCAAAGAAGAGTTTCCAGAACAGAGCCCTGGGGAGGGGCGACTGGACAACCAGAAACCTGGTTAAAACTTGGGGCCTAGGGGCATGGCAAGCCCATTATGACGTCTTGTGGTCTTACTAGAGGACAGGACTCACGCTGAGGTTCACAATGCGTGTTTGTGCCCTCTTTGTACTCAAGCATGGGCGGGGCCTCATGGTGAACGCTGGTTTCTCCTACACTGAACGTGGGACAACAAGCCAACCACAAGGTTTATTGCCATAGGGAAGGAGGAGTTCTTATTTTTGCATCACATTCACCCCGTGGCAGGGTGTGGAGTTAAGGTATATGTTATGAAGCCTGAGAAGCTAGGTTGGGAATAGATGATGAGATAAGGCCATGGCGGGTCTGTTGTGCTCAGTGTGCGGTCAGCTGTCCGGGTGATGGTCAGGAAGTCAGGGTTCAGGCTGTGTCAGACAGTGTATTAGTGCCCAGATTTGTCGATATAATTTGTGTACAGAAGGGGGCCATGAAGGTCTATCCTCATTTGGGGTGTCGGGGAAGCTCCATAGGGCAACATTTTGTTTTTTTTCTGGAGGGCAGGCAAAGTGCTGCCTTGTGGGTCCAGAATTGCCAAACGTGAAGTCTTGGGGGCCAGGAGTGTGAGGACGGACATTGGAGAACAGAAGTTTCACATAGGTTTAATGGCAAGGGCAAGACCGGCAGACTCTGCAGAGCTGATTCGAGATATCGTGCATCTGAATTCAGGGCGAGTATAAGACGTGGCTCAGGTTGCAGTTCCTGTCCATGATTTCCCCTTCAGAAAGGGGGTGGGCACTTCAGAAAGCCTTCACGGTTTTCCCACGTTGGGAGTTGTGAGATGCTCCAAAACACAAGGATTCATTCTGCAGGACATTTGAGACCTTTTGGATGGGTCCAGGGCGTTCCATATGGAACGACGCCAGAGCAGGGTTCTAAGGTTGGAGCCCTGGGCAACCTGCCTCGCATCTCAATTGTCTCCAGCGACAAGACAGGTTCTATCTGCTGGCTCTGGAGGAGCAACCGAGAAGCCAGAGTTGAAATGGACTCTCCTGCGGATGGATCCTAATGTGGGTATGTGTCAATGGAGACCTTGGAGAGGGGTGGTGGCACCGGGCCCTGAAGGATTCTCCTAACCGGAAGTTTTGACAGAGTTCCAGCCTGCTATTTTCCCATGTCGAGACAAGATTTGCCTCTGGAAACCCACGCCTGCTGGTATTTGAAAACATGCCTCTGAGGAGAGATGCCTGGAAACCAAAGGAATGGATCCGATTACGGCCTAGGGACCTGTTAGGTTCAAGCTACTACCCTGGTGACATCCAACTACGGTATCAGTGGAGGTAGATGCTCAGCTGTTGTCGGGCGGCCTACACAATTGGGATGGCTTGAGGGTCTGTGGAGGTTTCTCCCAATTTGGAGGCGTGTGGTCAAGTGAAGGGGCAGAATTCCAGTGGAGTGGGCAGGCACAGACCTGATGTGTGGCTCCAGGGGCCCCAGCCTGGAGGGTGTGTGGGCCAGGACTCTGGGGATAGAAGTCTGAAAACACTAACTCGGCTTACGTTTGGGGACATAAGTATGGCAGGCCCGATCTACAGACCGTGAGGAGAACTCTTCGGGATATCAAGAAAGAGTGAGTGTGAGGCATTTATTCAGGATTTTGTCTCTGGATTTTGTGTCAACAATGGCCGTGGAATGTCGAGGAGGCCTCAAGGGCCATGGACGAGTCTTCCACTCTGTGGATTTGGCAGGAACTCAATTGTTTTGTGTCCATCTTGGGGATGGGAGGAGTCCTTTCAGTTTGGTTACCTCAGGTGTCCCACCAAAAAAGGGATTTCAAAGCAGAGCTCTGGGGATGTGCGAATGGACAAACCGAACTATGGTCAGTTCCAGCCACTCAGAGGCCTTCCTTGAGGACAGAACTCAAGCTGAGGGGCACAATGTGTGTTTATGCCTTCTAGGCGCTCAGGCATGGGTGGGAATCATGGTCACACTGTTGCTCCTACACTGAACATTGGGCTCCATGCTAACCACATGTATTCTTGCCATGGGGAGGTAGTAGTTCTGATTTCTTCATCTCTTTCACCGCTGGTCCGTGAGTGGAGTTAAGGTCTAGGTTGTGTAATATGAAAACCGAGCTTGGGAAGAGATGACAACTTAAGTCCATGCCAGGTACGACGTGCTCAGTGTGGAGCCAGGTCGCTGAGTGTTGGTCGGGAGTTTCAGGCCTAGGCTGCGTCAGACCAGGCATAAGTTTACAGGGTATATTGTATAATTGGGGGAGAGTCGAGTGCCGTGCAGCTTGATCCTCATTTAGCATTTCTGGGTTGCCCCAAGGGCAACGTCTTTCTTCTGGAGGGCAGGCAGAGTGCTGCTTTGTGGCTCCGGAATTCCCAAACTGGATGCCCTTTGGGCAAGGAGTGTGAGGACGGAAGAATAAGAACACATGTTAGGCGTAGGTTTCGTGATGAGGGCACGGCAGGCACTCTCTGCAGATCTGAATCGGGACTTCGTGCATCTGAAGTCAGGGAGAGGTTCAGACCTAGGCTCAGGTTGGAGTTTCTGTCCATTATGGCCCTTTCATGAAGGGGGCAGCATCTCGAGGCCATGGAGGTTTACCCAGGAGGGGTGTTTCCCTCCAAAAACAAGGATTTTTTCTGATCAACAATTGAGATCTGTGGGATCGCTCCATGATAGTTTTATACGGAACGACAGCAAAGCAGGGATCGAAGGATGGAACCCTGGGCAGACTGCCTCGATTCTAACTGTCTCCTAGTTAATAGACATTTTTGATATGCTAGCTCTAGGGGAGCAACGGAGGGGGCTGAGTTGAAATGGACTCTCCTGCGGATGGGTCCTAATGTGGGTTTGTGTGCATGGAGACCTTGGCACGGGGCGGTGGCACACGGACCCTGAATGCTTCTCATAACCAGAGGTTTTGTGTCATCTCCAAAAGACAAGTTTCCCATGTGGAGACTAGATTTGATCTGATTGGTGCCTCAGGAAAGCCCCACATGCTGATATTGGAAACCAGGCCTCTGATGAGAGATAGCAGGAAACCAAAACAATAGACCCCATTAGGGCCTAGGGCACTGTCCCGTTCAATCTCCTTCTTTGAGGACATCCATCTACCGTATGAGTGGAGATGGATGCTCAGCTGGTTCCAGGCAGCCCTTGTTTGTCCTGGGCGTTCTATACTATTGGGATGGCCTTGGGGACTTTGGAGGTTTCTCCTAGTTTCTATGATTGTGGTCAATGGAAGTGGCAGAATTCCCGTGGAGTTGAGAGGCACAGAGCTGATGTGTGGCTCCAGGTCCCCAGGCTGGAGGGTATGGAAGCCAGGAATGTGGGGATAGAAGTCTGAAAACACACACTCGGCTTGTTTTAGGGACGTTGGTATGGCAGTCCCGATCTACAGACCGTGAGGGGAACTCTTTGAGATATGAAGAAAGAGCGAGTGTGAGGCGCTTATTCAGGCTTTTGTCTCTGGATTTTGTGTCAACGATGGGCGTGGAATGTCAGGGATGCCTCCTGGGCCATGGATGAGTCTTCCTCTCTGTGGATTTGGCCCGATCCCAATTTGGGGGCCAATCTGTGGGATGGGAGGAGTCCTTTCAGTTTGGTTACCTCATTCTAAAGCAGAGCACTGGGGAGAGACGAGTGGACAACACAAACTATGGTTAAAAATTGGGACCTAGGGGCATGGCAAGCCCAATATGCTGTCTCTTGGTCCAGCCACTGAGAGACCTTACTTGGGGACTGGGCTCACGCTGAGGGTCACAATGCGTATTTGTGACCAACGTGGCCCTCAAGCATGGCGGGGTCAAAGGGCCACACTGCTATCAACTACACTGAACGTTGGGCAACACGCCAACCACAAGATTTCTTGCCATGGGTAAGGATTTCTGATTTCTGCCTCATGTTCAACCCTGGGCAGTGATTGGAGAAAACGTCTAGGTTCGGAAGCCTGAACACCGAAGTTGGGAAGTGATGACAACCTAAGGCTTTGGCAGGTCCGATGTGTTCAGTGTGAGTCCAGCTGGCTGGGTGTGGGTCGGGAGGTCCAGGCTCAGGCTGTGACAGATAGGGCATGAGTGCCCAGGGCAACCTGTAGAATTGGGGTACAGTCAAGTGGCAAAAAGTTGATCCTCATTTGGGGTTTCTGGTTAGCTCCAGAGGGCAATGTTTTTTCTTCTGGAGGGCAGGCAGAGGGCTGCATTGTAGTTCTGGAATTGCCAAACTGGAGGGCTTGTGGGCCAGGAGTTGATGACAGAAGTCTGAGAACACAAGCAACCTTAGGTTTCTGGGCGAGGGCATGGCAGGTACGCTCTGCAGAGCAGAATCGAGATCTCGTGCATCTGAAATCAGGTGAGGATCTGACGAACGCTCAGGTTGGAGTTTCTGTCCCTTATGTCCCTCTTCATGAAGAGGTGGTGGATCACGAGGCCATGGAATTTTTTCCCACGATGGGAGTTGTGAGATTCTCCAAACCGTAAAGATTCTTCTGCAGGACGATAGTGACCTGTTGGTTGCCTCCAGGACTTCCGATACAGATCGATTCCATATAGGGTTCTAAGGATGCATGGCTGGGGAGACCGACTCTCATTCCTCTTGTGTCCCAGTGACAAGACAGGATAGTTTTGCTCAATCTGAGGGCGAAACTGAGAGGGTTGTGTTGAAATGGACTCTCTTGTGGATGGGTCCTAATGTGGGTTTGTGTCCATGGAGAACTTGGAATGAGACAGTGGCACAGGGTCCCTGAAGGGTTCTCCTAACCAGAGGCTTTGACACAGCTCCACCGTGCAAGATTCCCACGTGGAGACGGGTTTTGTTCTGTTGGGTGCCTCAAGAAACCGCCATATGCTGCTATTGGAATCCAGGCCTCTGAGGAGAGATGCCTGGTCAACAAAGCAATGGACCCGATTAGGATCTAGGGGCCTGCTCATTCCAATTTACCTCTGGGGACATCTGTCCACGGGTCCAAGTGCAGGTAGATTCACAGCTGGTGTCAGCCTGCTTTGTTTTTCCTGGCTGGTCAACACTATTGGGATGGCCCCGGGCACTTTGGAGGTTTATCATCCTATTTCTAGGTTTGTGGCCAATGGAATGGGCAGAATTCCCAGGTACAGTCCTCATGTTTGGCTCCAAAAACCTGGCCTGTAGGTTTTGTGGGCCAGGGCTGTGTCGACAGTTGTCTAAAAACTCGGGTAGGTGTAGTTATTGCAGGACTGATCTACAGACCGTGAGGAGAACTCTTCAGGGTATGAACAAGGCGGCGAGTGTGAGACACTTGCTCAAGATTTTGTCTCTGGATATTGTGTCACTGATGGCCGTGGAATGTCCGGGTGGCCTTATGGGCCATGGACGAGTCTTCCTCTCTGGGCATTTGGCCCGATCACCAGAGTTTGGGGTTATTCTTTGAGATGTTAGGAGTCCGTTTGGTTTTGTTTTTACCTCAGGTGTCCCACCAAAAGGGAGTTTCCAGAGCAGAGCCCTGGGAAGGGGCGACTGGACAACCAGAAAGCTGGTTAAAACTTGGGGCCGAGGGGCATGGCAAGCCCATTATGACGTCTTGTGGTCTTACTAGAGGACAGGACTCACGCTGAGGTTCACAATGCGTGTTTGTGCCCTCTTCGTACTCAAGCATGGTCGGGGCCTCATGGTGAATGCTGGTTTCTCCTACACTGAACGTGGGACAACATGCCAACCACAAGGTTTCTTGCCATAGGGAAGGAGAAGTTCTTATTTCTGCATCACATTCACCCCATGTCAGGGTCAGGGATAGGTTTGGGACAGTTTTAGTGTCATTGTTAGGGTCAGGATCAGGGTTAGGTTCATGGTTATGGTAAGGTCAGCTTTATGTTTAGGTTCTGTTTTATGAGTATGTTCAGGATCAGGGTGATCTTTAGGGTTAAGATTCTGTTCAGGATCAGGGTCTGGGTCAGAGTTAGGTTTATATTCACTGTTAGGGTCAGTGTTAAGGTCAAGGCCAGGGTCAGGTATAAGGTTAAGTTCTGAAATAGGCAAATTTCAGAGTTAGGGTTATAATCAGGGTCAGGATTATTGTTAAAGTGGGGTTAGGGTTAGGGCTAGAGGTAGGTTGATGGTTAGGGTTAGACCATGTTAGGGTCAGTGTCAGAGATAATGTTAGGGGTTAGTTTTAGGGTTAGGTTCAGGGTTACGTTTTGGGTCAGGGCCCGTGTTAGTGTCAGTGTCAGAGTTACGTTTAGGGTTAGAGTTAGTGTCAGGCTCACAGTCAGGGTCAGGGTTATTGTTAGGGTCAGGGTCACTGTTTGGGTCAGGGTTAGGTTTCTTGTCTTTGCCTGGGTCAGGGTCAGGGTGAAGTCTAGGGCCAGTGTGAGGTTTACGGTCAGGATCTGGTATTGGTTTAAAGTCCACATTTGGGTCAGCGACAGGGTTATGTCGTGGTCAGTGTTAGGGTCATGGTTAGGTTTAGGCTCAGGGCCAGGGTCAGGTATAGGATCAGGGTCTGGTATAGGCAAAGCTCAGGGTTAGGGTTATGATCATAGTCAGGTTTAGGGTCAGGGTTATTGTTAAAGTTTAGGGTTAGTGTTAGGGTTAGCGTTTGGTTGACGGTTGGGGTGTAGAAATTGTTAGAATCAGGGTCTGTGGTAGGGTTATGGATTAGTGTTAGGGTTGGGTTCAGCGATAGGATTCGGGTAGGGCCCGTGTTAGTGTCAGGGTCAGGGTTACATTTAGGGTTAGAGTTAGGGTCAGACTCACAGTCAGGGTCAGGTTTAGTGTTCAGGTCAGGGTTGGGGTCACTGTTAGGGTCATGGTTAGGTTTATGTTCATGGTCTTGGTCAGGGTCAGGGTGAAGTTTAGTGCCAGTGTCAGGTTTAGGGTCAGGTTCAGGTATTGGTTTAAAGTCCACATTCGGGTCAGGGACAGGATTATGTAGTGGTCAGTGTTAGTGTCTTGGTTAGGATTAGGTTCAGAGTCAGGTCAGGTGAATGTCAGGGCCAGGGTCAAGTTTAGCGTCAGGCTTTGGTTTAGGTTCAATGATCGGTTCAGTGTCACAGTTAGGTTTTGGCGGTAGGGGTTGGGATTGGAGTTAGGGTTAGAGTTAGAAGTAGGGTTATGGTTAGGGTTAAGGTTAGACAGCATAAGGTCAGGGTTAGCGTTTGGTTTAGGGTAGGGGTTAGTGTTAGGGTCAGGGTCCGCGTTAGGTTAAGGTTCAGGGTCCGTATTAGTGTCATGGTTAGAATTACCTTTAGGTTTAGGTTTAGGGTCAGGCTCAAGTCATGATCAGGGTTAGGATTAGGGTCAGGGTTAGGATTAGGTTCAGGGTCAGGGCCATGGTTAGGTATGAGTCTTGGTTACAGTGATATCAGCGTTAGGTTTAGGTTCAGGGTCCACATCATGGTGAGTGTCAGGCTTAAGTTTAGGTTTAGGGTTCACGGCAGGATCACAGTCAGGGTCAGGGTCAGGGTCAGGGCTTGGGTTAGGGTTTGGGGCAGGCTCACAGTCAGTGTCAGGGTCAGGGTTAGTGGTTACTTTTAAGGTTAGCCCTGCTCCTGGGTCATGGTCCCATCCGTTCAGGTTCTCAGGATAAACCCTGGACAGAAGGGTGTAGACCCTACATCCGATCTCACTTAACCAGCCTTAAACTGTGGTGTGAACATGACCTGCCACCAGACCTCTAACCCCTCATCAGCCTGATCCTGCTAGGGGCATCTCCACCTACGATGGCATGGCCAGCTCCTCTTTACACACAGACTCACAAACACCCAGAGGCACACACGCACACACACACGCACAAACACACACACACACACACACACACGGGGAGGAGACCTAGGACTACACCCGTGTATCAGAAGGTGTGGGACTCTCTGACACTGAGCTCCCTGGTGTCACCTTTTGATTTTATTAGCCAAAGGGCCTGAGGCGTTGGGAAACTTTATATGACCTGCCATGGAGGGGATGTGTTTTGCGGGCGAGCTATCTTCTCCCTGCATCCTCGTGGCTTCAGTACAGCAGACGAACATGTTGCTTCTTTTAGGATGTGCCTAGAAATGAGCTGGGCGTGGGGGTTTTCTCTGTAATGAGGTGCTTGGTTACGTGGGTTCCAATTCCGTTGGGCTCTGTCGTTAGGGAAGCCAAGTCACCACTGCCTGGGCGCTCCTTAACGAACTTCCTGCTCCACCAGAACTCCCTGTGTCCCTGGTCCCCAAGCTGCTCAGGCTCACCCTCCACTCAATGCAGTGCCCATCCATTGACCCCCATACAGCCTCCCCCCAATCACTGGGAGGCTTGGGTGCAGCTGTTGTCCCCGCTGGAGGGAACAGAGCTAGGTTTAGAATAGGTTAGTGTTAGGGTTAGGCTTAGAAAGACTTAGGATCAGGGTTAGGGTTAGACATCGTTGGGGTCAGGGTTAGCATAAGGCTTAGGGTAGGGGTCAGGTTTTGGGTTAGGTTCATGGTTAGGTTTAGGGTCTGGCTCACAGTAGGGAAGTAGGGTCTGGGTTAGCATTATGGTCAGATCAGGGTCAGGGTCAGTGTTAGGGTGACGGTTAGGTTTAGGCTCAGGTTCAGGGTCATGTTCAGATTTAGCGTCAGGATCAAGTTTTGGTTTGGGGGCAAGGTTCATGTAGGGTCAGGGTTAGGTGGGACAGGTTTAGTGTCAGGGTTAGGGTCATGATCAGGGTTAGGTTCATGGTTATGGTAAGGTCAGCTTTATGTTTAGGTTCTGATTATGAGTATGTTCAGGGTCATGGTGAGCTTTAGGGTTAAGATTCTTTTCAGGATCACGGACTGGGTCAGAGTTAGGTTTACATTCAGGATTAGGGTCAGTGTTAAGGTCAAGACCAGGGTCAGGTTTAAGGTTAAGTTCTGACATAGGCAAATTTCAGAGTTAGGGTTATGATCAGGGTCAGGGAGAGGGTCAGGTTTATTGTTAAAGTGGGGTTAGGGTTAGGGCTAGATGTTGGTTGCTGGTTAGGGTTAGACTATATTAGGGTCAGTGTCAGAGATAATGTTAGGGGTTAGTTTTAGGGTTACGTTCAGCGTTAGGTTTCGGGTCAGGGCCTGTGTTAGTGTCAGGGTCAGGGTTACGTTTAGTGTTAGAGTTAGGGTCAGGCTCACAGTCAGGGTCATGGTTATTGTTAGGGTAAGGGTCACTGTTAGGGTCAGGGTTAGGTTTCTGGTCTTTTCCTGGGTCAGGGTCAGGGTGAGGTCTAGGGCCAGTGTGAGGTTTACGGTCATGATCTGGTATTGGTTTAAAGTCCACATTCGGGTCAGCGACAGGGTTATGTCGTGGTCAGTGTTAGGGTCATGGTTAGGTTTAGGCTCAGGGCCAGGGTCAGGTATAGGATCAGGGTCTGGTATAGGCAAAGTTCAGGGTTAGTGTTATGATCATAGTCAGGTATAGGGTCAGGGTTATTGTGAAAGTTTAGGTTTAGTGTTAGGATTAGCGTTGGTTGACGGTTAGGGTTAGAACTTGTTAGGATCAGGGTCTGTGGTAGGGTTAGGGATTAGTGTTAGGGTTGGGTTCAGCGATAGGATTCTGGGAGGGCCCGTGTAGTGTCAGGGTCAGGGTTACATTTAGGGTTAGAGTTAGGGTCAGACTCACAGTCAGGGTCAGGTTTAGTGTTCAGGTCAGGTTTGGGGTCACTGTTAGGGTCAGGGTTAGGTTTATGGTCATGGGCGGGGTCAGGGTGAAATTTAGCGCCAGTGTCAGGTTTAGGGTCAGGTTCAGGTATTGGTTTAAAGTCCACATTCGGGTTCGGGACAGGATTATGTAGTGGTCAGTGTTAGTGTCATGGTTAGGATTAGGTTCAGGCTCAGGTCAGGTGAATGTCACGGCCAAGGTCCGGTTTAGGGTCAGGCTTTGGTTTAGGTTCAATGATCAGTTCAGTGTCACAGTTAGGTTTTGGCGGTAGGGTTTGGGATTGGGGTTAGGGTTAGAGTTAGAAGTAGGGTTATGGTTAGGGTTTGGGTTAGACAGCATAAGGTCAGGTTTAGGGTTTGGTTTAGGCTAGGGGTTAGTGTTAGGTTCAGGTTCAGCTTTAGGTTTAGCTTCAGGGTCCGTTTAGGGTCATGGTTAGAATTACCTTTAGGTTTAGGGTTAGGGTCAGGCTCACAGTCACGCTCAGGGTTAGGTCAGCATCAGGGTTAGGATTAGGGTCAGGGTCAGGTCATGGTTAGGTATGATTCTTGGTTACGTAATATCAACGTTAGGTTTAGGTTCAGGGTCCACATCAGGGTCAGTGTCAGGCTTAGGTTTAGATTTAGGGTTCAGGTAGGGTCACAGACCTGGTCAGGGTCAGTGTCAGGGCTTGAGTTAGGGTTTGAAGCAGGCTCACAGTCAGTGTCAGGGTCAGGGTTAGTGGTTACACGTAGGGTTAGCCCCGCTCCTGGGTCATGGACCCATCCGTTCAGGGTCTCAGGATAAACCCTGGGCAGAAGGGTGTAGACCCTCCACCCGACCCACTAAACCAGCCTTAAACTGGAGTGTGAACATGACTTGCCCACCAGATATCTAACCCCTCATCAGCGTGATCCTGCTTGGGGCATCTCCACCCACGATGGCATGTCCAGGTTCTCTTTACAGAAAGACACACAGACACCCAGAGGAACACACACACACACACACACACACACACACACACACACACAGTGACTGGGAGGAGACCTAGGGCTACACGTTCGACCCGAAGGTGTGGGTCTCTCTGACTCTGAGCCCCCTGATGTCACCTTTTGATTTTATTAGCCTAAGGGCCTGAGGCGTTGGGAAAACCTGACATGACCTGCCAGGGAGGGGACGTGTCTGGCGGGCCAGCTCTCTCCTCCCTGCATCCTCTCGGCTTCAGTACAGCAGAAGAACATATCGCTTCCTTTAGGATGTGCCTAGAAATGAGCAGGGCATGGGTGTTTTCTCTGTAATGGGTTGCCTGGATACGTGGGTTCCAATTCTGTTGGGCTCTGTCATCAGGGAAGTGAGGTCACCACTGCCTGGGGACTGCTTACCGAACTTCCTGCTGTACCAGAGCTCCCTGAGCCACCGGTCACCAAGCTGCTCTAGGCTCACACTCCACTCAATTCAGTGTCAATTCAATGACCCCCATACATCCTTCCCCAGCCCCTGGGAGGCCTGGGTGGAGCTGCTGTCCCCGGTGGAGGGAACAGAGCAGGGTTTAGAATAGGTTAGTGTTAAGGTTAGGGTTAAGAAAGACTTAGGGTCAGGGATAGGGTTGGACATTGTTGGGTCAGGATTAGCATAAGGCTTAGGGTGGGGACACGGTTATGGTTAGGTTCATGGTTAGGTTTAGGGTCAGGCTAACAGTAGGGTCACAATAGCGTTACGGTCAGAATCAGGGTCAGGGTCAGTGTTAGTGTGACGGTTAGGTTTAGGGTCAGGTTCAGGGTCATGGTTAGATTTAGTGTCAGGTTCAAGTTTTGGTTTGGGGGCAAGGTTCATGTCAGGGTCAGGTTTAGGCATGGGATATGCTTAGTGTCAGTGTTAGGGTCAGGATCAGGTTTAGGTACATGGTTATGGTAAGGTCAGCTTTATGTTTAGGTTCTGTTTTATGAGTAGGTTCAGGATCAGGGTTAGCTTTAGGGTTAAGATTCTGTTCAGGATCACGGACTGGGTCAGAGTTAGGTTTACATTAAGGGTTAGGGTCAGTATTAAGGTCAAGGCCAGGGTCAGGTTTAAGGTTAAGTTCTGACTTTGCCAAAGTTCAGAGTTAGCGTTATGATTAGGGTCAGGGATAGGATCAGGATTATTGTTATAGTGGGGTTAGGGTTAGGGTTACAGGTAGGTTGAGTTTGAGGGTTCGAACGGGTTAGGGTCAGTGTCAGGGACAATGTTAGGGGTTAGTTTTAGGGTTAGCTTCACCGTTAGGTTTCGGGTCAGGGACTGTGTTAGTGTCTGGTTCAGGGATATGTTTAGGGTTAGAGTTAGGGTCAGGCTCACATTCAGTGTCAGGGTTATTGTTAGGGTCATGGTCAGGGTCACTGTTAGGGTCAGGCTTAGGTTTATGGTCTTTGCCTGAGTCAGGGTCAGGGTGAAGTCTGGGCCAGAGTCATGTTTATGGTAAGGATCAGGTATTGCTTTAAAGTCCACATTCGTGTCAGGGACAGGGTTATGTAGTGGTCAGTGTTAGGGTCATGATTAGGTTTAGGGTCAGGGCCAGGGTGAGGTTCAGTGTCAGGGTCTGGTATAGGCAAAGTTCAGGGTTAGGGTTATGATCATAGTCAGGTATATGGTCAGGGTTATTGTTAAAGTCTTGGTTAGTGTTAGGGTTAGCGTTTGGTTGACGGTTAGGTTTAGTACTTGTTGGGGTCAGGGTCCATGGTAGGGTTAGGGGTTAGTGTTAGGTTTAGGTTCAGCGATAGGATTCAGGGGAGGGCCCGTGTTAGTGTCAGGGTCAGGGTTACATTTAAGTTTAGAGTTAGGGTCAGGCTCACAGTCAGGGTCAGGTTTAGTGTTCAGGTCTGGGTCACGGTGACTGTTATGGTCAGGATTAGGTTGATGGTCATGGTCTGTGTCAGGGTCAGGGTGAAGTTTAGCGCCAGTGTCAGGTTTAGGGTCAGGATCAGGTATTGGTTTAAAGTCCACATTCGGGTCATGGACAGGATTGTGCAGTGGTCAGTGTTTGTGTCATGGTTAGGATTAGGGTCAGGGTCAGGGTCAGGTAAATGTCAGGGCCAGGGTCTGGTTTAGGATCAGGGTCTGGTAGAGGCAACATTCAGGTTCAGGGTTATGATCATAGTCAAGTATACGGTCAGTGTTATTGTTAAAGTTTTGGTTAGTGATAGGGTTAGCGTTAGGTTGACGGTTAGGGTTAGAACTTGTTGGGTCATGGTCCATGGTAGGGTTAGGGGTTAGTGCTAGGGTTAGCTTCAGAGATACGATTCGGGGGAGGGCCCATGTTAGTGTCATTTCAGGGTTACATTTAAGTTTAGAGTTAGGGTCAGGCTTACAATCAGGGTTAGGTTTAGTGTCAGTTCAGGGTCACGGTTAATGTTATGGTCCGTATTAGGTTGATGGTCATGGTCTCGGTCAGGTTCAGGGTGATGTTTAGTGCCAGTGTCAGGTTTAGGGTCAGGTTCAGGTATTGATTTAAAGTCCACATTCAGGTCAGGGACAGGATTATGTAGTCGTCAGTGTTAGTGTCATGGTTAGGATTATGGTCAGGTTCAGGGTCAGGTGAAGGTCAGGGTTAGGGCCAGGTTTAGGGTCAGGCTTTGGTTTAGGGTCAATGTTCGGTTCAGTGTCAAAGTTAGGTTTTGTGGGGTAGGTTTTGGGATTGGGTTAGGGTTCGAGTTAGAAGTAGGGTTATGGTTAGGGTTAGGTTTAGACAGCGTAAGGTCAGGGTTAGGGTTTGGTTTAGGGTAGGGGTTAGTGTTTGGGTCAGGGTCAGCGTTAGGATATGGTTCAGGGTCCGTATTAATGTCATGGTTAGTGTTACCTTTAGGTTTAGGGGTAGGTCAGGCTCACAGTCATGGTCAGGTTTAGGTTAGGTTCAGGGTTAGGTCAGCGTCAGGGTTAGGATTAGGATCAGGGTCAGGGTCTTGTTTAGGTATGAGTCATGGTTACGGTAATGTAAGAGTTAGCTTAGGTCAGGGTCCACATCAGGGTCAGTGTCAGGCTTAGGTTTAGGTTTACATTTCAGGTCAGGATTACAGTCAGGGTCAGGGTCAGGGTCGGGTCAGGACTTGCGTTATTATTTGGCTAGGCTCACAGTCAGTGTCAGGGTCAGGGTTAGTGGTTACTGTTAGGGTTAGCCCCGCTCCTGGGTCATGGACCCATCCCTTCAGGGTCTCAGGTTAAACCCTGTGCAGAAGGGTGTAGACCCTCCACTCAATCTCTCTTAACCAGCCTTAAACTGGGGGGTGAACATGACTTGCCCACCAGATACCTAACCCCTCATCAGCCTGATCCTGCTTGGGGCATCTCCACCCACGATGGCATGGCCAGGTCTTCTTTACACACAGACACACAGACACTCAGAGGCACACACACACACACACACACACACAAACACACAGACGGGGAGGAGACCTAGGGCTACACCCATGTCGATCAGAAGGTGTGGGACTCTCTGACTGTGAGCCCCCTGGTGTCACCTTTTGATTTTATTAGCCAAAGGGCCTGAGATGTTGGGGCAACTTGATATGACCTGCCAGGGAGGGGACGTGTCTGGCGGGCGAGCTCTCTACTCCCTTCATCCTCTTGGCTTCAGTACAGCAGTAGAACATGTCGCTTCCTTTAGCATGTGCCTTGAAATCAGCAGGGTAGGGGTGTTTTCTCTGTAATGGGTGTCCTGAATACGTGGGTTCCAATTCCGTTGGGCTCTGTCGTCAGGGAAGTGAGGTCACCACTGCCTGGGGGCTCCTTACTGAACATCCTGCTGCTTCAGAGCTCCCTGAGACTCCGATCCCCAAGCTGCTCCAGACTCACACTCAACTCAATGCAGTGCCCATCCAGTGACCCCCATACAGCCTCCACCCAACCCCTAAGGAGCCCTGGGTGCAGCTGTTGTCCCAGCTGGAGGGAACAGAGCTGGGTTTAGACCAAGTTATTGTTAGAGTTAGTGTTAAGAAAGACTTAGGGTCAGGGTTAGGCTCAGACGTCATTGGGGCCAGGGTTAGAGTAAGGCTTAGGGTAGGGGTCAGGGTTAGGGTTAGGTTCATGGTTAGGTTTAGGGTCAGGCTCACAGTAGAGTTAGGATTAGCGTTACAGTCAGAGTCAGGGTCAATGTCAGTGTTAGGGTGACGGTAAGGTTTAGGGTCAGGTTCAGGGTCATGGTCAGATTTAGATTCAGGTTCAAGTTTAGGTTTGGGGGCAACGTTCATGTCAGGATTAGGGTTAAGTTTGGGAGGTTTAGTGTCAGGGTTAGGGTCAGGGTCAGTGTTAGGTTCATGGTTATGGTCATGGTTATTAAGGTCAGCTTTATGTTTAGATTCTGTTTTATGCGTAGGTTCAGAATCAGGGTTAGCTTTCGGTTACGATTCTGTTCAGGATCACGGATTGGGTCAGATTTAGGTTTACAGTCAGGGTTAGGGTCAGTGTTAAGGTCAAGGCCAGGGTCAGGTTTAGGGTAAGGTCTGAAATAGGCAAAGTTCAGTTTTAGGGTTATGATCAGGGTCAGGGAGAGGGTCAGGATTATTGTTAAAGTGGGGTTAGGGTTAGGGTTAGAGGTAGGTTGCGGGTTAGGGTTAGACCGGGTTAGGATCAGTGTCAGGGATAATGTTATTGGTTAGTTTTAGGGTTAGGTTCAGCGTTAGGTTTCGGGTCAGGGCCCGTGTTAGTGTCAGGGTCAGGGTTACGTTTAGGGGTAGGCATAGGTCAGGCTCACATTTAGTGTCAGGGTTAGTGTTAGGGTCAGTGTTATATTTCTGGTCTTTGCCTGGGTCAGGGTCAGGGTGAAGTCTAGGGCCAGTGTCAGGTTTACGTGCAGGATCACGTATTAGTTTAAATTCCACATTCAGGTCAGGGACAGGGTTATGTAGTGGTCATTGTTAGGGTCATGGTTAGGTTTAGGGTCAGGGCCAGGGTCAGGTTTAGGGTCAGGGTCTGGTATAGGCAAAGTTCAGGGTTAGGGTTATGAGCATAATCAGGTATAGGTTCAGGGTTATTGTTAAAGTTTAGGGTTAGTGTTAGGGTTAGCGTTTTGTTGACGGTTAGGATTAGACGTGGTTAGGGTCAGGGTCCGTATTAGGTTTAGGGTATAGTGTTAGGGTTAGGTTCAGCGATAGGATTTGGCGGAGGGCCCGTGTTAATGTCAGGGTGAGGGTTACATTTAGGGTTAGAGTTAGGGTCAGGCTCACATTCAGTGTCAGGGTTATTGTAGGGTCAGGGTCACTGTTAGGGTTAGGGTTATTTTTCTGGTCTTTGCCTGGGTCAGGGTCAGGGTGAAGTCTAGGGCCACTGTCAGGTTTACGTTCAGGATCAGGTATTGGTTTAAAATCCACATTAAGGTCTGTGACAGGGTTATGTCGTGGTCATTGTTATAGTCATGGTTACGTTTAGGCTCAGGGCCAGGGTCAGTTATAGGGTCAGGGTCCGGTATAGTCAAAGTTCAGGGTTAGGGTTATGATCATAGTCAGGTATAGGGTCAGGGTTATTGTTAAAGTTTAGGGTTAGTGTTAAGGTTAGCGTTTGGTTGATAGTTAGGGTTAGAACTTGTTAGGATCAGGGTCCGTGGTAGGGTTATGGGTTACTGTTAGGGGTAGGTCAGCGATAGGATTCGGGGAAGGGCCCGTGTTAGTGTCAGGGTCAGGGTTACATTTAGGGTTAGAGTTAGGGTCAGGCTCACAGTCAGGGTCAGGTTTAGTGTTCAGGTCACGGTTGGGGTCACTGTTAGGGTCAGGGTTAGGTTTATGGTCACGGTCTGGGTCAGGGTCAGGGTGATGTTTACCGCCCTGTCAGGTTTAGTGTCAGGTTTTGGTATTGGTTTAAAGTCCACATTCGGGTCAGGGACAGGATTGTGTAGTGATCAGTGTTAGTGTCATGGTTATGATTAGGGTCAGGAGCACGGTCAGGTTAATATCAGCGGCAGGGTCAGGTTTACGGTCAGGCTTTGGTTTAGGGTCAATGTTCGGTTCAGTGTCACTTAGGTTTTGGCGGTAGGGTTTGGATTGGGGTTAGGGTTAGAGTTAGAAGTAGGGTTATGGTTAGGGTTAGGGTTAGACAGCGTAAGGTCAGGGTTACTGTTTGGTTTAGGTTAGGGGTTAGTGTAGGTCAGGGTCAGCGTTAGATTAGGTTCAGAGTCCGTATTAAGGTTATGGTTAGAGTTACCTTTAGGTTTAGAGTTAGGTTCAGGCTCACAGTCACGGTCAGGTTTAGGGATATGGTCAGGGTTAGGTCAGTGTCAAGGTTAGGATTAGTGTCAGGGTCAGGGTCATGGTTAGGTATGAGTCTTGGTTACAATAATATCAACGTTAGGTTTAGGTTCAGGTTCCACATCACGGTCAGTGTCAGTCTTAGGTTTAGGTTTAGCGTTCAGGTCAGGATCACAGGCAGGGTCAGGGTCAGGGTCAGGGTTTGGGTTACGTTTTGTGGCAGGCTCTCAGTCAGTGTCAGGGTCAGGGTTAGTGGTTACTGTTAAGTTTAGCCCCGCTGCTGGGTCATGGACCCATCCTTTCAGGGTCTCAGGATAAACCCTTGGCAGAAGTGTGTAGACCCTACACCCGATCCCACTTAACCAGCCTTAAACTGGGGTGTGGGGTGTGAGCATAACTTGCCAACCAGACATCTAAACCCTCATCAGCCTGATCCTGGTTGGGGCATCTCCACCCACGATGGCATGTCTTGGTCCTCTTTCACACAGACACACAGACACCCAGAGCCACACACACACACACACAGAGTGAGACGGGAAGGAGACCTAGGGCTACACCGGTAGATCAGAAGGTGTGGGACTCTCTTACTCTGAACCCCCTGGTGTCACCTTTTGATTTATTAGCCAAAGGGCCTGAGGCATTGGGGAAACTTGATATGACATGCCAGGGAGGGGACACGTCTGGTGGACGAGCTCTCTTCACCCTGCATCCTCTCGGCTTCAGTACAGCAGAAGAACTTGTCGCTTCCTTTAGGATGTGCCTATAAATGAGCTGGGCAGTGGGTTTTTCTCTGTAATGGGGTGCTTGGATACGTGGGTTCCAAATCCGTTGGGCTCTGTCGTCAGGGTAGTGAGGTCACCACTGCCTGGGTCTCCTTACCCAACTTCCTGCTGTACCAGAGCTCCCTGAGCCGCCGGTCCCCAAGCTGCTCAAGGCTCACCATTACTCAATGCAGTGCCCATCCAATGACCCCCATACAGCCTCCCCCAAGTCCCTGGGAGGCCAGCATGTAGCTGTGTCCCAGCTGGAGGCAACAGATCTGGTTGTAGACTAGGTTAGTGTTAGGGTTAGGGTTAAGAGAGACTTAGGATCAGGGTTAGGGTTAGACGTCCTTGGGGTCAGGGTTAGCATAAGGCTTAGGGTAGTGGTCAGGGTTAGGGTAAGGTTCATGGTTAGGTTTAGGGTCAGGTTTACAGTAGGATCACGGTTAGCGTTACGGTCAGAGTCATGGTCAGTGTTAGGGTGACGGTTAGTTTTAGGGTCAGGTTCTTGGTCATGGTTAGATTTAGGGTCAGGTTCAAGTTTTGGTTTGGGGGCAAGGTTCATGTCAGGGTCAGGGTTAGGTTTGGGACAGGTTTAGTGTCAGGGTTAGGGTCAGGGTTAGGTTTAGGTTCATGGTTATGGTAAGGTCAACTTTATGTTTAGGTTCTGTTTTAAGAGTAGGTTCAGGATCAGGGTTAGCTTTAGGTTTATGATTCTGTTTTGGATCACGCATTGGGTCAGAGATAGGTTTACATTCAGGGTTAGGGTCAGTGTTAAGGTCAAGGCCAGGGTCAGGTTTAAGGTTCAGGTCTGACATAGGCAAAGTTCAGAGATAGGGTTATGAACAGGGTCAGGGAGAGGGTCAGGTTTATTGTTAAAGTGGGGTTAGGGTTAGGGTTAGAGGTAGGTTGAGGGTTAGGGTTAGACTGGGTTAGGGTCAGTGTCAGGGATAATGTTAGGGGTTTGTTTTAGGGTTAGGTTCAGCATTAGGTTTCGGGTCAGGGCCTGTGTTAGTGTCAGGGTCAGGGTTACGTTTAGGGTTAAAGTTAGGGTCAGGCTCACAGTCAGGGTCAGGGTTAGTGTTAGGGTCGGGGTCACGGTCACTGTTAGGGTCCGGGTTAGGTTTATAGTCTTTGTCTCGGTCATGGTCAGGGTGAAGTGTAGCTCCAGTTTCAGGTTTAGGGTCAGGTTGAGGTATTGGTTTAAAGTCCACATTCGGGTCTGGGACAGGGTTTTGTAGTGCTCAGTGTTAGTGTCATGGTTAGGATTAGAGTCAGGGGCAGGGTCAGGTGAAGGTCATGGACAGGGTCAGGTTTAGCGTCAGGCTTTGGTTTTGGGTCAATGTTCGGTTCAGTGTCACAGTAAGGTTTTGGCGGTAGGGTTTGGGATTGGGGTTAGGGTTAATGTTAGAAGTAGGTTAATGGTTAGTGGTAGGGTTAGTCAGCGTAAAGTCAGGGTTAGGGTTTGTTTTAGGTTAGGGGTTAATGTTAAGTTCAGGGTCAGCATTAGGTTTATGTTCATGGTCCGTATTAGGGTCATGGTTAGAGTTACCTTTAGGTTTAGGGTTCGGGTCAGGCTCACAGTCACGGTCAGGGTTAGGGTTATGGTCAGGGTTAGGTCAGCGTCAGGGTTAGGATTAGGGTCAGGGTCAGGGTCTTGGTTAGGTATGAGTCATGGTTACGGTTAATGTCAGCGTTAGGTTTAGGTTCACGGTCCACATCACGGTGATTGTCAGGCTTACGTTTAGGTTTAGGGTTCAGGTCGGGATCACAGTCAGGGTCAGGGTCAGGGTCAGGGCTTGGGTTAGGGTTTGGGGCAGGCTCACAGTCAGTGTCAGGTTAGGGTTAGTGGTTACTGTTAGGGTTAGCCCCGATCCTGGGTCATGGAGCCATCCCTTCAGGGTATCAGGATAAACCCTGGGCAGAAGGGTGTAGACACTACACCCGATCCCACTTAACCACACTTAAACTGGGGTGTGAACATGACTTGCGCACCAGACGTCTAACCCCTCATCAGGCTGATTCTGCTTGGGGCATCTCCACCCACGATGGCATGGCCAGGTCTTCTTTACACACACACACAGACTCCCAGAGGCACACTCAAACACACACACACACATAAACACACACACACACACACACACACACACACAGAGTCGGGGAGGAGACCTAGGGCTACACCATAGATCAGAAGGTGTGGGACACTCTGAATCTGAGCCCCCTGGTGTCACCTTTTCATTTTATTAGCCAAAGGGCCTGAGGCGTTGGGGAAACTTGATATGACCTGCCAGGGAGGGGACGTGTCTGGCGGGCGAGCTCTCTTCTCCCTGCATCCTCTCGGCTTCAGTACAGCAGAAGAACATGTTGCTTCCTTTAGGATGTGCTTAGAAATGAGCTTTGCATGTGTGTTTTCTCTGTAATGGGTTGCCTGGATACGTGGGTTCCAATTCTGTTGGGCTCTGTCGTCAGGGAAGTGATGTCACCACTGCCAGGGAACTCCTTACCGAACTTCCTGCTGTACCAGAGCTCCCTGAGCCGCCGGTCAACAAGCTGCTCTAGGCTCACACTACACTCAATTCAGTGTCAATCCAATGACCCCCATACATCCTTCCCCCAGCCCCTGGGAGGCCTGGGTGCTGCTGTTGTCCCCACTGGAGGCAACAGAGCTGAATTTAGACTAGGTTAGTGTTAGGATTAGGGTTAAGAAAGACTTAGGGTCAGGGTTAAGGTTAGACGTCCTTGGGGTCAGGGTAAGCTTAAGGCTTAGCGTAGGGTTCAGGGTTAGGGTTAGGTTCACGGTTAGGTTTAGGGTTAGGTTCACAGTAAGGTCACGATTAGCGTCATGGTCAGAGTCAGGGTCAGTGTTAGGGTGACGGTCAGGTTTAGAGTCAGGTTCAGGGTCATGGTTAGATTTAGGGTCAGTTTCAAGTTTTGGTTTGGGGGCAAGGTTTATGTCAAGATCAGGGTTAGGTTTGGGACAGGTTTAGTTTCAGGGTTATTGTTAGGGTCAGTGTCAAGGTCACTGTTAGGGTGAGGGTTAGGTTTATTGTCTTTGCCTGGGTCAGGGTCAGTGTGAAGTCTAAGGCCAGTGTTTAGTTTAAGGTCAGGATCAGGTATTGGTTTAAAGTCCACATTCGGTTCAGCGACAGGGTTATGTAGTGGCCAGTGTTAGGGTCATGGTTAGGATTAGGGTCAGGGTCAGGTCAGGTGAAAGTCAGGGCCAGTGTCAGGTTTAGGGTCAGGCTTTGGTTTAGGGTCAATGTTCGGTTCAGTGTCACAGTTAGGTTTTGGCGGTAGGGTTTGGGATTGTGATTAGTGTTAGAGTTAGAAGTAGGGTTATGGTTAGGGTTAGGGTTAAGGTTAGACAGCATAAGGTCAGGGTTAGGGTTTGGTTTAGGGTATGGGTTAGTGTTATGGTCAGGGTCAGCGTTAGGTTTAGGTTCAGGGTCCATATTAGGGTCAGGGTTAGAGTTACCTTTAGGTTTAGGGTTAGGGTCAGGCTCACAGTCATGATCAGGGTTAGGATTAGTGTCAGGGTTAGGTCAGCGTCAGGGTTAGGATTAGGGTCAGGGTCAGGGTCATCGTTAGGTATGAGTCTTGGTTACAGTAATTTCAGCATTAGGTTTAGGCTCAGGGTCCACATCACGGTGATTGTCAGGCTGACGTTTAGGTTTAGGGTTCAAGGCAGGATCACAGTCACGCTCAGGGCTTGGGTTAGGTATTGGGGCAGGCTCACAGTCAGTGTCAGGGTAAGGGTTACTTGTTACTTTTGGGGTTAGCCCCGCTCCTGGGTCATTGACCCATCCCTTCAGGGTCTCATGATAAACCCTGGGCAGAAGGGTGTAGACCCTACATCCGATCTCACTTAACCAGCCCCTAACTGTGGTGTGAACATGACCTGCCACCAGACCTCTACCCCCTCATCAGCCTGATCCTGCTAGGGGCATCTCCACCTACGATGGCATGGCCAGCTCCTCTTTACACTCAGACTCAAAAACACCCAGAGTCACACACACACACACACACGCACAAACACACGTACACACTGCCAGCTCCTCTTTACACTCAGACTCAAAAACACCCAGAGTCACATACACACACACACACGCACAAACACACGTACACACACACACGGGGAGGAGACATAGGGCTACACCCGTGTATCAGAAGGTTTGGGACTCTCTGACACTGAGCTCCCTGGTGTCACCTTTTGATTTTATTAGCCAAAGGGCCTGAGGCGTTGGGAAACCTGATATGACCTACCATGGAGGGGATGTGTCTGGCGGGCGAGCTCTCTACTCCCTGCATCCTCGTGGCTTCAGTACAGCAGACGAACATGTTGCTTCTTTTAGGATGTGCCTAGAAATGAGCTGGGCAGGGTTTTTTTTCTGTAATGAGGTGCCTGGATACGTGGGTTCCTATTCCGTTGGGCTCTGTCATCAGGGAAGCTAAGTCACCACTGCCTGGGCGCTCCTTACCGAACTTCCTGCTCCACCACAGCTCCCTGTGTCCCTGGTCCCCAAGCTGCTCAAGGCTCACACTCCACTAAATGCAGTGCCCATCCAGTGACCCCCATACAGCCTCCCCCCAATCCCTGGGAGGCTTGGGTGCAGCTGTTGTCCACGCTGGAGGGAACAAAGCTGGGTTTAGAATAGGTTAGTGTTAGTGTTAGGCTTAGAAAGACTTAGGATCATGGTTAGGGTTAGACATCTTTGGGGTCAGGGTTAGCATAATGCTTAGGGTAGGGGTCAGGGTTAGGGTTAGGTTCATGGTTAGGTTTAGGGTCAGGCTTACAGTAGGGTCTGGGTTAGCATTACGGTCAGATCAGGGTCATGGTCAGTGTTAGGGTGACGGTTAGGTTTAGGCTCAGGTTCAGGGTCATGGTCAGATTTAGGGTCAGGATCAAGTTTTGGTTTTTAGGCAAGGTCATTTCAGGGTCAGGGTTAGGTTTGGGACAGGTTTATTGTCAGGGTTAGGGTCAGGGTCAGGGTTAGGTTCATGGTTATGGTAAGGTCAGCTTTATGTTTAGGTTCTGTTTTATGATTAGGTTATGGATCAGGCTTAGTTTTATGGTTACGATTCTGTTCAGGATCACGGATTTGGTCATAGCTAGGGTTATGATCAGGGTCAGGGAGAGGGTCAGCATTATTGTTAAATTGGGGTTAGTATCAGGGTTAGTGTTAGGGTCAGGGTCAGGTTCACTGTTAGGTTCAGGGTTAGGTTTCTGGTTTTGCCACGGTAAGGGTCTAGGTACAGTGTCAGGTTTACGGTCAGGATCAGATTTTGGTTTAAATCCACATTTGGGTCAGCGACAGGGTTATGTAGTGGTCAGTGTTAGAGTCATGGTTAGGTTTAGGGACAGGGCCAGGGCCAATTTTAGGGTCAGGTTCTGGTATAGGGAAAGTTCAGGGTTAGGGATATGATCATAGTCAGGTTAGGGTCAGCATTATTGTTAAAGTTTAGGATTAGTGTTCGGGTTAGCATTAGGTTGTCAGTTAGGGTTAGAACTTGTTAGGATCAGGGTCCGTGGTAGGGTTAGGGGTTAGTGTTAGGGTTAGGTTCAGCAATAAGTTTCGGTGTAGAGCCCGTGTTAGTGTCAGGTTCAGGTCTACATTTACTGTTAGATTTAGGGTTAGGCTCACAGTTAGGGTCAGGTTTAGTGTTCAGGTCAGGGTCGGGGTCACTGTTAGGGTCAGGGTTAGGTTTATGGTCATGGTCTGGGTCAGGGTCAGGGTGAAGTTTAGCGCCAGTGTCAGGTTTACTGTCAGGTTCAGGTATTGGTTTAAAGTCCACATTTGGATAGGGACAGGATTATGTAGTGGTCAGTATAGTGTCATGATTAGAATAGGGACAGGGTCAGGGTCAGGTGAAGGTCAGGGCCAGGGTCAGTTTTAGGGTCAGGCTTTGGTTTAGGGTCAATGTTCGGTTCAGTGTCACAGTTAGGTTTTGGTGGTAGGGTTTGGGATTGGGGTTAGGGTTAGATTTAGAAGTAGGGTTATGGTTAGGGATAGGGTTAGACAGTATAAGGTCAGGGTTAGGGTTTTGTATAGGGTAGGGGTTAGTGTTAGGTTCAGGGTCAGCGTTAGGTTTATGTTCAGGGTCCGTATTAGGGTCATGGTTAGAGTTACCTTTAGGTTTAGGGTTGGCGTCAGGCTCACAGTCACGGTCAGGGTTAGGGTTACGGTCCGGGTTAGGTCAGCGTCAGGGTTAGGATTAGGGTCAGGCTCATGGTCATGTGTAGGTATGAGTCCTGGTTACGGTAATGTCAGAGTTAGGTTTAGGTTCAGGGTCCACATCAGGGTCAGTGTCAGGCTTAGGTTTAGGTTTAGGTTTCAGGTCAGGATCACAGTCAGGATCAGGGTCAGGGTTGGGTCAGGGCTTGTGTTAGCTTTTGGGGCAGGCTCACAGTCAGTGTCAGGGTCAGGGTTAGTGGTTACTGTTAGGGTTAGCCCCGCTCCTGGGTCATGGACCCTTCCCTTTAGTGTCTCAGGATAAACCCTGTGCAGAAGGCTGTAAACCCTCAACCTGATCCCACTTAACCAGCCTTAATCTGGGGTGTGAACATGACTTGCCAACCAGATTTCTAACCGCTCATCAGCCTGATCCTGCTTGGGGCATCTCCACCCACGATGGCATGGCCAGGTCCTCTATACACAAAGACACTCAGAAACACAGAGGCACACACTCATACACCCATACACACACACACAGTAATACTATGCAGCCATCAAAAATATAATCTTGCCTTTTGCAATGACTTGGGTGGAACTAGAGGTTATTATCCTAAGTGAAGTAAGTCAATCAGTGAAAGGCAATTATCATATGATCTGTCTGATATGAGGACTTTGAAAGGCAGGGTAGGGGGTCATGGGAGGTAGGGAGGGAAAACATTAAACAAGATGGAATGAAGAGAGAGATAAACCATAACAGACTTAATCTCATATAACAAACTGAGGTTTCCGGGGATGGAGGGGGTATTGAGAGGGTGGCTGGGTTATGAACATTGGGGAGGTTATGTGATACGGTGAGTTCTGTGAAATGTGTAACACAGATGAATCACAGACCTGCCTCCTTGGGGCAAATAATACATTATATGTTAATTTAAAAAAATTTCACCTGTGCTTTATGCAGTCTGGAGGAGGATGGGCACACATATAAACCCATATAGTGATTAGTCCACCTGACACCAATAGGACCAATCAGAGTCTCCCTGGGATTTATATGTAAATGACAGGAAGACGAGGTTCTCTCTTTAGGCAAGTGACTGGCCTTGCTGGATAGGATTCAGGAGCTGGCCATGGCCATCTTCCTGGACACTTGAAGAGTCTGACCAGAGAAGAAAGCAGCCATATGGAGACGAGTAAACATGAGACATGGACAAAGAGAAAAGTGTTTTGCTGGTTTCCACTCCCTGTTCTTGATTCTGAAATTTTAGTTCTGCAGCTCTTCTTTTAATTTTTTAAAAAGATTTTTTTTATTTATCTGACAGAGATCACAAGTAGGCAGAGAGGCAAGCAGAGAGAGAGGAGGAAGCAGGCTCCCTGCAGAGCAGAGAGCCCGATGTGGGGCTTGATCCCAGGACCCTGGGATCTTGACCTGAGCCTAAGGCAGAGGCTTAACCCACTGAGCCACCCAGGTGCCCCATCTTCTTTTGGATTTTTATGAACTTCTGTGGTATCCATCCCTACAGGAACCTGGACATTTCTTTGTTTTTTGTTTGTTTGCTTGCTTTTCCCTTTTGGTTCCTCCAGTTTTCTTTGGATTGCTGCCATTGCAAGCAAAGGGTCTTGTAAAAATACCACACCAAGGAAATTCACACGTCCTTAGGAGCTATTGAGTAAGTTCCTGTAGGGGAAGGACACAGTGAGATGCACATTTTAGAGTGATCATCTTAGAATAAGTTTAGAGGATGAATTGGTGTGAGGAGGGGAGGGAAAGGGGCATATTCCTGAAGATGAGATGACAGATTGGAAGGCCATTATGGTCATTCTGGCAAAGTTTGGTGAGTGCCTGAAACAGAAGAGAAAAGGGGGCCGAGGAAAGATTAAACTTACACAAGGTGAGAAGACTAATGAGACTTTATGAAATCTGAGTTTGTGAAATCGGATATTGCTAGGCTTTTAGCACACTTACTTTGGGATCTAATCTTCAAAAATATTTAAATATCTCTGGTGGTGACAACACCATCGTCTTTCCAGTGATTAAGAACTCTGAAATCTTAATCTGGCCTGGGCTGTAGAATGTCAGCTGCACCTTGAGCACAACGAAAAGCCGTTGAAGGGTTTTACACTGGTGGGTGGAGGGTGGTCATGGGATTCCTTTTGCATTTTTAAAATGTCATTTTTGGCTGCTGTGTAAAGAATGGATAGAGAAAAGGCAAAGATAGTAACAAATCATTCTCCAATATTTACGGAATATCTACTATGTGTCAGGTACTGTTCTAAACCCTAAAGACAGAATAGTTAACAAGAGACAAAATGAATTTGATGTCCTCTTGGAGTTTTCATTTTAGTTGTTGAGTGAGAAATGAAGCAAATAAATATTATACATATCAGGGGTTGATGTGGGGTAGGAAGGAAACTAAGCTGAGTGAGTGGACATGGGGTGTGGAGTTTAGGGGAGCAGGTTGGTATTTACTATGGGACTGTGACAACAGTTGTGCTGTTTGGAGAAGAGCATCCCACACAAAGCAAACAGTAAGCCCAAGGTGGGAGCACATCTGGTGTGTTTAAAGAATGACACGGCGATCAATAATGCTGGGCAAAAAATGAGCAAGATGGCAAGTGGTAG
Source organism: Mustela nivalis (assembly GCF_964662115.1). Lineage (NCBI taxonomy): Eukaryota > Metazoa > Chordata > Mammalia > Carnivora > Mustelidae > Mustela > Mustela nivalis. The sequence goes on from NW_028136228.1 coordinate 538,007, forward strand.
TGAAATACCATGGAGCCGCACCCAAGAATAAATCAGCACGACTCCACTGGATGCAAATTGCAAGAGGTTTATTGGTTACACAGGCGCCTGCAGACGCATCAGCCTTTGTGGGCTGAGCGCGCCAGGCTAAGTTGGGGAGCAGATTATATAGGGCAGGGTTGGGGTGGCGGGAAGCAAGCTTACAGAAGAAGATGCATGGTTACAGGGATCTGATTGGTTAATTAGTCAGGCGTTGGGTTTAAGGCAAGGACACAGCCGTTTGTTCTGGCGGGCCTTGCCTCAGCACTCTGGAAAGTCTCAGGTACACTCTATTCCTCATTTGTCTTTTCTTTTGACACACCGGGTGATCACAGACAATAGACATCCTGGTATGTGTTGCCATCCGGCTATGGGGACAATCAAGCCTTCAGCAAGGGGAGAGGGGGTGCTGTGGGGACATCAGGTTATTTAAACAAGCCTTTAGCAAGGGGAGAGGGGTCTTTCATTTCCCCCTTTTTCTTTATCATGGATAGAATCCTATATCCATTCGCTTTGTTTATGAAGTAAGTCAGTTTGAGAGCCGGTTTGTTTAATTAGTTGATATTGCTGTGTCAGTACCATTGTCTGGATTACTGACAAGCGATCTTTTACAAACTGTACGAGTTTATTTAAGATACAAGGGCCGATTGAAAATTGGGCTATTGATAAGGTAACTTCTTTGTTGTAATCTCAAGGACATTTGCAAACGAAGGGAGGCTCCTATCTTGCAGGATTGTGATCTTAGCAAGTCAATTATTTATCATTTTATGGAAGTCAGGGGTACCTGAGGAATGCTACACCTATGGAGGGGAGCGGGTGAAGGGGGGATGCAAGGCGCCAGCTTTTAAAGACCCTTAAATTTTTAAGTTGGTTGAAGGTGGAAGGTCTCATCTTCTATAACTTCTTCGTGCTGAATAGGGGCGTAGAGCTGTCCCTACCTACTGGGGTAAATATTGATCAGGGTAGGAATGTATAAGGGAGTTTCGAAAGGTGGAGGCAGCTGAATCCAGCGCTGACAGTGAAGAGGTGTCCTTGCACACGACAAAGATCATCTGTCATGGTGTAGTCATTGTAGCAATGGAGTCTCGACACCAGGTAGAGAAACATGGAACAAAGCAACATATTAAGGTTAATAAGGCAATAAGAATGAGAAGCCCGAAAATGAGATTTGGTCATAGTCCTCCTTCAAACCAGGAACTTAACCATTTACTGAGAGAGAGAGAGAGAAGGATCTTGTAGGCCTTAATTTGGGTATTCATATCTTTTGTTAGTCCTGTGACATTTTTGTGATAGTCTTGGATATACACACAACATTCTGTCTTGATAATTGCACATGTGCTACCATGGACTGCTGTCAGGACATCTAAGGCCATCCTATTTTGTAGGACTGCCTTGCGTATCTGTGACACTTCAGTATTAAGCTGGGAGATGCTATTTTGTGAATCATTGAGTGCCTTTGTAGTATATTTATTAAGGGCTTCTTCATGCTACATGATATCCCCTAGTCCCGCAGATGGAACACAAATGGATGCTAAGTGATCATACCATTTAAAAACAGATCGTGTCCATCTTTGTGTCAAGTAGGGGAGATTAGCTGGAGTTGTAATGGTTTTAGTAATGTGCCCATGATTCCAGGAAAATCCCCTTTTCTTCCAAATAGCTCCATGGGCATGTGGTACCAGGAAGGCATATTTGGAGTCAGTATACATGTTAATTCTTAGGCTTTTGCAATTGCAAAGTTCTAGTGAGCACTATGGCACACCTAACTTTTATTCTTTCTATGAAAACTATTTTCATCAGAAAACCAACTGTCATTTGTAATTTTAACAGGGGCATCTTAAACCTGGCCATATAGAATAAGCTAGATTAATAATCTCTGAACATTTTTGCTCTATAGAGAAAGAAGTACAGTGGTCAGGTTCAGCCATACAGGTAACTAGGTTTAAAGTTTGACAAATTTTAAGTTTTATTTCTGGCATCTCTGTTAGTGTAGCCCAGTATTTAATAAGTTGGCCTCCATCATCCATTGGTGGCCTTTGGCTACTAAGACAAATTTGGACCTGATGTGACATTATTACAGTTAGGGATGGTCCCATAGTGAGCTTTGAGGCTCTTTTATGAGGGCTGTTTTAGGTTTTGCTAAAGCATCTGTTTGCAATTGCACCTCAATGGAGGTGGCCTCTAGATAAATATGACTAAGGGATGAAACCAATAAGAAGACCTTTGAGTGGTCCAACCTTAACAATATCCTAATTACAGAGGATCATTGTCAAGTGGGAGAAGAGTGCGGTATGCTGGCTTTTAGGCAATTTCATTATTCCAGTTGTTTAATCATGTGCCGTGGGGTCTGCTAATATCCCCACAAAATAATGAGATTGACTAAAGAAGCTATTGTACAAGTTCTCTGAAGTTTACCTCAAATTGTTTAGCTTAGGTAAACAAACATTTAAAGACAATCAAATCTAGAATTTAACATCCATAAAGGTGTGTTACTAAAATAGATTTTTTTTTTCTCTAAAATAACCCTCATTTACAGAGATAGCCAAATCAGGACTAATTCACTTGTGAAACAAGTTTAGTTTTGACAAACTTGGCCTATTATTTACATAAGCTCAGCAAGAACAATAAGTGTGATCAATAGATCTTTTAGCATCTGCTTTGCTGGAACTTTTAATAAGGAATCTCTAGGTTGAACTTTTAGTAGCCTCTCTGGGCCAGAAGCCAAGCCCTGTACTGGCCATCAGGCATGCCTGCAATACCTGTCGGTTTGGGCGAATTTCTCATTGGGGAATTTTCTTCTGAGACCGCACCTACCAAGGAGTGACATTCTTTACTCACCTGGTGAGGCTGCTGGGAACTCTGTAAGCAAGGTATCAGGCCAACAGTCCCAAGGGGCTTTATGGCTCTAGGTTTTATAAAGTCAACCTTAGTTCCTTTAAACTGTCTGGTTATATCCGAGTCTTTTTAAATATGACATTCCAGCCAAAGCCTTGGTAAAATAAACCGTGTTTCCAATTCTTTCCTGTTACAAGGAGAACAGATTCTTATTGGACTTATGCAAATGGCTGATTGTCATGGAAGAATGCTTACTTACCGAGACCTTTTGGTTTCAGAGGGTTCAGATAGAAAGAAAAGCTTGAATGCTTTGAGCTCTTTTATAAATGAGCACTTTTACATCTCTATAAGTTACAGATAACTAGGAGGAAGTATCCCTAGTCTGGAAGAGCAAACATCAGAGAGAACCAGCAATGTTTAAAATAAGACAAAACATTAAGAGATATAACATTATAATTTTTTAGTTCATTTAGTCCCGTGTTACCAAATCTAGTGAATGCGGCTTTAGTCAGTTTTGGAAATTTTTACCCATTTCAGTTTTAGGATTTTCAAGTATATCAAATATCTGTACTTGTCCTGAAAGTCCTTTATAGGAATCTCCTTGAAAATAAAACTCATTTTATAAGAGAATTAAAACAATTATAAGTGACAAAAACTCAGAATGGATATGGTTAAAGCTAAAGAGACACGGGAGTTTACAATTTAGCTGCAAGGAAATCAGGTTATTTTTGTGATACATAACATTTCCATAATTAGAGTATCAAGCGATGATCTCTCAAAACATTAAAACTTTAGGAAGTGCGTAGAATCTCTAGAATAGTTATAGTATTTTCCCAAATGTAATCCAAGGTTTATCATCAGTTCAGTAGTATTTCATGAGCAACTTCATATATTAAGGAAAAGCCTGAGTTAAAGAGATTTTACAATTTAAATCTTGTCAACATTTGCTAAGATCTCAGAAAGTTTTGAAGCACATGCCTAAATATAATTAGGGATGTTAAACACCTGATTAAACAAAACATAGAAACTGGTTTTTCTGGGCAGGCAAAGAGAAAATGACTTACATTCCTGTAACAGGAGATCAATTAATCTAAGAAAACTTTGTCCTTTGAACAGAGAATTTTAGTCTTATACTAATGTAATGTACTTTTAAAACCCATTTAGTTAGTCTATTTTAGTCCGTCCTGACCATAGCTAAAGTTCCTTTTCTGAAGATTTCCCTTTATAAATCTTTTATAACTTTCCTTTGCATTCAGGTCTTGTCCTAAGCCATTTCTTTCTAAGCAACCATCTCATTTAGGATAAAATTACCTTCCCTTACCTTCAACAAAATGTATTCCCATTCCTTAAATTTTTTTACTTATCATCTACTTTCCTACAGAGTTTCCCTTATTTCCATCAGTCTTAGTTACACTAAGCAGAATTTGATACTCTTAGAAACCCCTTAATCTCTAGTGAAGACTAAGTATTAACCAATTGTGAACTGTTACAACAGAATTCTTCAGGTGGCAAATTTATGAATCAGTTAAGTGGCAAACAAGTTTACCAAAGGATTAAAATACTCTTAGTTTCTTTGCAGTAAGAAGTCAAAAGCACAAACCTATATCCAGTAATTAATGACCTAGCATTTTATCCTGCTTGGTTAAGACCTAGAGGTTTATAATTCAATTTTATTTGTCATCCAAGCAAAACTTTAAAGCTTTCAGATTATCAAATACTTTGAAAGCGACTTCAGCAATTACCCATTAGAACTTTGAGACAGACAATTAACCACCAGTTTAGTTATTTCTTTGCTAACAAATTTTAATAAATAACATGAGCTTATTTGACCTTCAGTAAACTTCGAAGTTTCACATTTACTGCTGATAACTTAAAAGACAGGTCTTATTTTAATTAAACCAACAAACTTAACTTAGTTCCAACACTGATTTACGTTCCATCTTGACCCACTCCACTTTGAATGTTTACCTGAGACATGGTTGAGAAGATCTAGAGTGAGGGGGTGTTAGGTCCAGGGGGTGCTCTTCTTGCTCCTTGACAGTGAAGAGAGAAGGAGCTGTGGTGCATGATCTAGAGGCCAGTCTAGATCTATGCAGGCTGCACACACGTTGGTATAGAAATAGGAGAAGAGGGAAACAGAAGAAACAAAGTGCTGCCAGGAGGCAGAGAAAGGATTTCCAGTTTTGGAGCTCCTAAGCCCCAACAGAGGAGCAGATGCCATGCTTTTTCATTAGCCAGGGGGGAGGGGTTAGGCAGTCCAAGTCAGGCCAGAGAACACAGGGAAACCTCCCCGAAACAAAGAGTTTCGGCAGCTGCTTGGGAATATTCCCTATAGTCTCTGTCCCGAGTCAGACCAACCCCAGTTGGCTTCAGTTATAGCCATCAACATAGGAAGTGAGTGAGGGAGAAGCTCCCACATCTATTAGGAGAAACAGAGAGAAATAAAGCAAGAGTCCCCTTTGCTAGGGATGGCCCAGCAACCTGGGTTTACTAGAAGAAGGTTTATTTACATAATTATTATCCAATATGACAGGAGGAAATTTACTAGCTGACTCATTGAAACTGGTTTTAGTTCTTAATACCTATCTTTTATATTCCCTCCCAATATGTATGATGTTGCAGACAAGGGGAGGGGGACCTTTCAGGTGCTGTCCTGCTCGCGTCCCTCGCAGGAACTTAGGAGCGTCTTAGCTAAGGTCTATCCGTATAAACCCCGGACCAGGCTACTCCATGGAGTAGATGACCGTTATGCCGTATGACGCTCCGCGAGATTCAGGGTGCAGCCCACTCAGACTCCATAGCCAAAGGCAGTGGAGCCACATAAACATTCATACAGTCAGGCATTCCTCAGATTCAAACGGATCAGACATTTTTCCCTAAACAGAATGTTGCCTTCATAACTGAAACAAAGAACATATAGACACTTAGGACGTTGACAGGACAGCCTGGGCACAAGAGACAAAAATAGAAATTGCTGTGCGGGTTCGGTTCAGAAATTGAGACTACGGGTTATGGTCAGGAGGAAACCAAGATCCTCTCTGACTGACAGGTGGCCCAAGATAATGGCCCTCTTCTGAAACCCCAAGGCGTCCCTCGGTTGCAGCAGGGGAGAAGTCTGAGTTTGTCAACTCCTTCTCAGCCTGCCCAAAAATACGGAGCAACAACGTTGTTGTACGGAACAGAAAAACAGACAAACAGAGAGACAGAGACATGAATGACAGAGACACGGATACTGGCCAGCTTACCTCCTAGTGGGGACCGGCTAGAGTCTTGGGTGGGACTTCAAGAGATCTTGGTGGGACCTCCAAATGAAAGATCCTGGAGCCGCACCCAAGAATCAAACAGCACGCCTCCACTGGATGCAAACTGCAAGAGGTTTATTGGTTACACAGGCGCCTGCAGACCCATCAGCCTTTGTGGGCTGAGCGCGCCGGGCTAAGTTGGGGAGCAGATTATATAGGGCAGGGTTGGGGTGGCGGGAAGCAAGTTTACAGAAGCAGATGCATGGTTACAGGGATCTTATTGGTTAATTAGTCAGGCGTTGGATTTAAGGCAAGGACACAGCCGTTTGTTCTGGCGGGCCTTGCCTCAGCACTCTGGAAAGTCCCAGGTACACTCTATTCCTCATTTGTCTTTTTTTTATTCATCATATACTTTTAATTGCTCCCATTTCTATGTATTTACAAAGACTATGATGTAAAGGGTAAATAAATGTACAAGAGAGCACAGAATAGAAAAGAATGAACCTTCACACATTGAGCACGCGGAAGCCATAACGGCATCAAAATGGCCTGGGAGTGTTAACATGGCTTCCTAAGTGGCTAAATTATACCCAGGAGATCCTTGCTCAGCAGTGTAAGCTGTTAGCACTTTCAGACATTTTGGGAAGTGCATCCATTGCCCTATTCCAGGCTTAATTGCCATAATAAATGTCAATTAAAGCTCCTTTTAGATTTTAAACTGCAAAACTCAAATGAAACTACTTATGTAGAGATTCACACAAGACTTCCCTACATGAAGTCTCTCCTACAAGACACATGGTGTATGTACATTTACCATGGGATAGATATGTCCTAACAGATGCACACAGCAAACTTGCATTCCCTTAGAAAAGAAAGTAATTTTCTCTAGCTATCAACACATCACTTTTATATGGCATATAAACTGTTACATGTTTTGTATGTTAACAGGAATCCATTTTCTTTCAACAAATGTACACAGAGCACGTAGTATGTGTCGGGACTGGAAATACAGTAGCATGTAACAAGATAGAATGCCCCCTCCAATCAGCATGGGGAAACCCTCCAAGATGCTAGCGGGAAGTTGTTTTCCATCTCGGATTGGATGTCTACAAATGATTCTTTGTAACTTTTATTTATAAGGCTTAAAAGACAATTACTGATCCAGTGTGAATATAAAACAGGGCCTTTGTTAACTTCTGAACAAGGCAAAAACATTTTTTATGTCTTATGTATAGCTCATTAATTCAGGTGTCCACGAATTCCATTTTAGTTTAAGTTGCCCAAGCTGCCAATTGATTGATATCGTCATCCTCGTCTTATGCCCTCCTGGATGATGCTGCTCAGGATCTGTGTGCAGTGGAGGACGTGGCTGACATTCTCCCTGGCATCTTCTCTGGCTGTGCTGGGAGGGAGGAAGAAGGCACATTTGGAAGTCGGGTATTTGTCATCTTCTTATTTAATTCTTCCTGCTCCAATTCTTCAAGTTCCGCCATCAACTCATCCTCATCAAAGTCATCGCCAAATCCGACCCGCTGAGAAAAGGCTTCTGAGATTTCTTGGGCAATATCTTGTTGCTCTGTAATCTCTTGCATCAGATCATCTATTTTGTTCAGATCCATGTTAATTCCCGTACCACAAATTACGGATTGGCCTACACCAGTAGGAGCCAGGCAGGTAATGAAAGGTAAGTGAAGCAGAGAGAGTTTAGGGAGAAAGGCCTTCTTTGTTTTCTCACCTCGCTTATTCTGCATGCTGTGCTTCTTGGCCAGGGTGAGTTCCCTCTGGATTCGATTTTCCAGGTACTCTTGTTTCTTGCTCAGCATCTCCTCCGTCTCCCGAAGTCGGGCCAGGGCCTCCTGGGGGCTGGGAGTGGCCCGGCTTTTAGAAGAGCCTCCCCGCTTAAAGAACTTGCCCAGCTTGCTCATGGCTGTAGATTAGAGGGGCGAGCAGTCCCGGGAGTGTCTCAGCAGCTCCCCGGGCCGTGCCGGGGGAGCAGATAAGCGAGACCGTCCTCAGTTCTCGGGGGCGTCCTGAGTTGGAAGGCAGCGCTCCAGGGAACCAACAAGTCTCATTTGTCTTTTCTTTTGACAGACCGGGTGATCACAGACAATAGACATCCTGGTATGTGTTGCCATCCGGCTATGGGGACAATCAAGCCTTCAGCAAGGGGAGAGGGGGTGCTGTGGGGACATCAGGTTACTTAAACAAGCCTTTAGCAAGGGGAGAGGGGTCTTTCAGTAGGAGGTAGGTAAGGAAGGTAGTGGGGTCAGATCACATAAAGTCTTGAAGGCCATTGTAAAGATTTGCCTTTAACTTTGTGCCAGATGAGAAGAGCTTGGATGGTTTTGAAGAGGCTTGACTTGATTTAGATTAGAAATGGATCGGGGCGCCTGGGTGGCTCAGTGGGTTAAGCCTCTGCCTTCAGCTCAGGTCATGGTCTCGGGGTCCTGGCATCGAGCCCCGCATTCGGCTCTCTGCTCATCAGGGAGCCTGATTCTCCCTTTCCCACTGCCTGCCTCTCTGCCTACATGGATCTCTCTCTCGCTCTGTCAAATAAATAAATAAAATCTTAAAGAGAAAGGAAAAGAATCACTCAGGCTGCTGTGTGCAGAACGGACTTGTGGGGTTGTGGGGTGGGGATGCTACTTGCATTAATGTAGACTGAGATTTCTATACTGCTGACATTTGGGGCCACATCAATTTTTGTTATGGGGAGCTGTCCTGTGCACTGACCACTAGATCGCAGGAGCGCCCTTTCCCACTCTCAAGTTGTGACAACAAAAAGTGTGTCCAGACCCTGTCAAAATCCCCTGGGGGGAGCAGGTACACAAAACTCTCCTGGTTGAGGACCACTGATTTGGGTGAGAAGGGGTATTGGCCCAGACCAGAGCAGTAGATGCAGGGATGGGGAGAAGGGGGGAGATTCTGGGTGTATATTGAAGACAAAACATGCAGGATTTGTAAATATATTAAGTGTGGAGTGTGCGGAAAAAACAAGAGTTGGGATGGTTTTACAATTTTGGCGGCCCGAGGCCCTGGAACAGTGACGTTACCACTTGCTGAGATGGGAAAGACGACGGGAGAAGCAAGTTTGATGGGCAACAGGTGTTTGGTTCTGGAGATGGTGCCTGAATCCACATGGGGATGCCCAACCAGCAGCTGAACACACGAGTCTGGCATTCATGGGTGAGGTCCAGGCTGGAGGCACAAATATGAGCACCGTTAGGACATAGGGTTCAAGCTCTGAGAAGAAGTGGGCTTACCTATGCAGTGAGTATGGAGAGAGGTGTGTTTGGCAACATGATAAGGCAGCTTCATGATATCTGTCCCCTGGTATTTGTCCTGTGAGTATGGATGGGAGTGTGTATGGGACTTAGGACTTGCTTTTTACCAGTAGAATTTGGCAAGGTAAGAAGATGTCACTATTATGATCTCATTATATTAAATCAGACTGTTTTACTGATTGGAGTGAGAGGCTGTCATGGTCTTGAAGAAGCAAAGAGCCAAGTTCGGAATCACCTGTGGAGAGAGTTATATGGCAGGAAACCGCAAGCAGACTCTGAGGGCTGAGGATGGTTTCTAGTTAACAGCCTGGAGAATCTCCCTGGCCCGCCCCAGCATGGGCTGCCCCCAAAATCACACAGCTACAAGAAAATGAATTCTTCCAACAACCCGAGTGAGTTTGGAAGCAGAGCCTTCCCTAGTGGAACCTGCAGGTGAGAACACAGCTTGGTGGGCGCCTTCTCTCCTCCTTTGAGTGAGACCCAGAGCCGAGGACCCTGGTTAAGCTGTGTCTGGCCTCCTGACAGCTAGAGATGGTAGAATAGTAAACTGAGCTGTTTAAAGTTACTAAACTTGTTATTATTTGTTATGAAGTAACTATTAAAAACAAAACAAGAGGCCCAAAATGGAGTTGCTTATGCTAAGCCCCATGTCCCCCAAACCAGACTTAATTATGATTTCAGCTGTCCCAGAAATGGAATCTGAGCCCAGGCAAGCAGACACCACCTGATCCCCACTCCCTCTGACCCCTGCCATCCCCAGAAGCCAAGTCACCTGGCCATAACCAACCTGCCTTGTTTGCCTGACGTGACTTCCTTGCTTCTCCTCTCTTTTGCCTATAAAAGTCTTTCATTTTGTACTGCTCCTCCGAGCTCCTTTCAGTCTGCAAGCAGGATGCTGCCCATTTCGTGAATCATTGACTAAAGCCAATAGGTTCTTTAAAATGTACTCAGCTGAATTTTTTTTTTTAACACAACAGAAAACTCAAGCAGAAGGTCTGAGTCCCAGAGCACAGGACTGATGTCTAAAGGTCAGGAAGCTCAAAAAAAACCAGCCAGGAAAGGAGCCATCATCACTGACCAGTGTGGAAGAGGAAGGGAGAGCCAACATCACGATGAAAAAGATAGAATATTTCCAGAGAAGTGGAGGGAGTTCTATGTCTATAGGACTGACAGGTTGATTCATTTGGATCTGAAAGTTAATCATTGGATTTGGCAACTTTGTGGTGATTAGCGATCTTGTAAAATATCTGTGTAGGTGTAGTCGTGGGACCAATGACTATTAACAGTGTCTGAAGTGCAAAAAAAATTTCAGGGTTTGGATTCAAATGGGAGCAGTGGATATAAAGTGCAGTGATCAAGTCTGACTTCTGTTTTGGAGGTCAAATCAGTTGGTTTTGCTGATGGATTAGATACGAGAAAAGGGAAAGGAGGGATTTATTCCAGGGACTGAAGCTTTAGTCAGTAGGAGGTGGGGATGCTGTTTACTAAGATGGGGAGACTGGGACAGGAGCAAGTCGAGGAGGGAGCAGGATAGAAATCATGGTGAAAATAAGACTCCTGTTACATATTTATGGAGAAATATGCTGCAGGCAGTTGGCCATGTGATTCTCAGCTCCAAGGGTGGGTTAGGATTAAAGACGTTAACTTCAGAGCCTTCAGCTTCTACAACGAACTTAAATCAATGATGCTGAATGGAATCGGGCAAAGCAGTGGTTTTAAAACTGGGGCTGGGAGGCAAGGAGTTTTGCTCCCAGGGCTGATTGAACAATATCTGGCGACATTTTTGGTGCTCACCACTTGGGGGGGTGCTGCTGGCATCTAGTGGCTAGAGACCAGAGATGCTGCTAACTGTCCTGCAGGGCACAGGACAGCCCCACAGCAGAGAATCACCCACCAGGTATTAATAGTGCTAGGTTGCGAAAGCCTGATGGATGGAGAGAGAGAGAGAGAGAGCAAACGCATAGCTACAGAAGACCCAGAATCAAGCTCTTCAAAGGGGCAGAGATGAAATAGAGAAGCAAATTGAGAATACAGGTCCAGAATGGTAGGAAGAGAAACCACGTGATTAAGAGGGCACTAAGGAAGCGGGAACCTAGAGACACCGAGTACATCCACGTTTGCTAGTGATAGGCGTGTTTGGTGCATGGACCGCCTATGAGAATTCACACAACTTGCACATTTTTAAGTGGACATCTGAAACTTTTTAATCATAATCTTTTCATCACTATATATATATATATATATATATATATATATTTATTAACTAGGTGTTGAAAATATTAAACATTTAAAAAATGAGATAGAGGGCACCTGGGTGGCTCAGTCACTAAGCAGCTGCCTTTGGCTCAGGTCATGATCCCAGGGGCCTGGGATGAAGGCCCACATTCCTGATCAGCAGGAAGCCTGCTTCTCCCTCCCCCGCTCTCCCTACTTGTGTTCTGTGTGTGTGTGTGTGTGTGTGTGTGTGTGTCTACAAAATAAATAAATAAATCTTTAAAAAGAAAATGAGATAGGAAAGGATCGACTTCGTTGGAATAACATTTGCCTGCTACAAGTTGATTTTTTTTTAAAGCAGAACAGTCTCATTTTCTGTTATTTCCCAAACCACACTGGAATGGAATGAAACCATTAAAATCCTTACTTGTGCTGTTTCCTATTATGTCCCTAAAAATATGTAGCTTAATTTAAATATAAAGGAATGAGTGTCACTAACCAAAACTGATTCTTATTCTGATGGCAGAGCACTTCCAACATCTGCCCTAATCCCCTTTCCGATGTTAACCTTTACCCTTAATAAGGAGAGGAAGCTCTAAAGGTGGAGCCCCAGGACTGCCCACAGAAGGGCATTATTTGAAACAAAACTGGTATTTCAACTTTGGTACCAGCCCAAGTCCTACACTCTAATAAGATCTGAGAGGAGTGTCTTGATCTTCCAGGAAAGAGAAGAGTATCCTGATATCAGACTGAAGAATAGGCATATCACCTATCCTACAGAGCACACATAGAGTTTGGATCTGGAAATGGACTCCCTTAAAATGATCTGCACATAAGGATTCTTTATAGAGATTTTTCAACTACCCTTGGGGACATGGTACCCTACACCCACAGGTGTAGACAAATATTTTACAAGCTATGCTGGGAATGAGGTGGGGAGAGAAATATGGAGGTTGTTATAGGAAGGTAGAAGGTTAAAGGAAGTCTTTGTTTTGGGTTTTTTCCTTTTGTTTTTAAGAAAAAGGTCATTTGTCTTCTGACTGGAAGGATCCATTGGAACAAGAACTTGATATTGACCTTGGGAGTGGAGTCCTGGAGAGGGCAGGAGGGAACAAATCCCAGGCACAAGGAAGAACAAACCCCAGCTGGGGATGTCTGCTCTTCTCAATAAACCTGCTCTGTCTTCAACTCTTTCTGTGTTTCTTGTACATTTATCCAATTACCATGTAAATTCCATGATGCCAGGGACTTTTCTGTGTCATTCGCCACAGATTTACAAACACTCAGGGCAGTGTGTAGCACACAGTACGTACTGACTAAATATTTGTTGAGTAAATGTCTAAAAACAAATTAAAAATGGATACAAATGTAGGTATAGATTTGATTGGGTGGTGGTAAGATAAGGGAATTCCTGAACAAAGGGCTTTTATTTTCTTGAAGTGTGACACTAGTGATGAAGTTTTGGAACACAGGTGAGGTTTGGTGGGGTGAGGTCCAGAGCCGATGACCAAGAAAGGATTCTTGAGATGTCTTAGGTGCAAATAGTGGTTTTATTAAAACACAGGGACAGGACCCAGGGGCAGAAAGAGCTGCTCAGACAGAGGCATGGTTGACTGGGAGCTGAAGAAGGTGAGGACAAAGGGGGTGTCCAGAAGGACTGTCATATGAAAAAGAAGTATTTCAGGATAAGGGAGACCTGGTTATTCTCAAGTCAAGGCTGTTTTTGCCTCTAATGAGGGAAAGCATGAAGACAGCTGGGAGTTTCCTGGAGATATGTTACATTCCTCCTATCACACATCCTTGTCAGTGGGCTTTGGGCTTAGAAGAAATTCAGTTTTATTACACTTCCCTCCCCCTTAGCCTCCCTCAATTTTATGGAGGGGAGGGTGATGTTAGGGCTTCCGGAAACTGAGGTATGGGTGTCTGGAAGTCAGGCTATTGATGAGAAAGCTTCTTCCTTCCTTGTAAGTCGCTAGGACATTTGTAGATGGAGGGAGACTCCTGTCCTGCAGCACTGGAATCTCTATCAGTTAAGCATCGTTTTTCCTTTAGGGCAGCCAGGAGCGCATGAGGAATGTTACACATATGGCATGGGGAGAGGGTGTAGGGTGCCAGTTTCTGCTTTGTCCTAAGCTTGCCTTCTGCTCCCTCATCCCTAGGACAGGAGCTGGGAGTGAGGTGACATAGTTCAGAAGAGGTGGGGGTAGGGATTGTTGAGGCAAGTCTTGAAGGTGTGAAACGGTCATCCATTAGAGGGAAAGCAAACTCACCGGAGAGACAAGGGAGTTTGAAGCCAGAGTTGAGTATCCACTGGAGAATTGTGGTCAAGTGTTTTAAAGTACAGCAGGTTGGCTCAGCTGTATGATTCCTTCCTGGTTTCTGGTGCATGCCGCTGGCATTGGTAGAATCATTTCTAAAGAAACAAAACAAAAGAGGATAAGCCGTTCTTTCAGAAACGATGATGAATCAAGTTTTGAACATGCTGGGTTTTGAGGCACAGGTGGGACATCAGTGAAATAGCATGAGTAGGTAGTCAGTTACATGGGCCTGGTGGGTAGGAAAGAAACAGATGGTCCGTGTATCAGTGGGAGAGATGTTGGCTAGGGAATGGGAGCTGAAACCAAGGGCACAGTTGATATCACTACAAGAGAGGGTAGCTTGGAAGAGAAAGGTTAACTGAACCCCCGGGGAAACCCTGATGGGAAAGTCACATGCATTTCTCAGGCATGCCAATGTTGACACAGATTATTGTAACTTCTGGAGGCCAGAAGCCATGTCTTTGAGACTCATTCATTCTCTGCCTCTGGCATAGCATGGGCCACATTGAAGGTAATTCTAAAATTCATTCCGATTTGGTTTCATTGCACTTTTCATTTACTAGAATCTTGTCATGGTTTGCTAGTGTATCATTTTCTCGAAAAGATTAAATAAGGACCATTTTACAAATATGGGATGAATGCCTGAAGGGATTTTGTTTAATTCATTCATTAGCTCGGGAACCACTAAGATGTTACCACCACTTCAAGCAAGAATCTCAAGGCAGACACATATACAATCAGTAATACTTAAACGAATTTGCTTTGATAGATGCAAATAGATATGCAAATGGAATGCAAATGGATGCAAAACTGCCTTCTACCGAAGGAAAGGGGGTCAACTGTACTTCCAGTGGACAAAATTCATTTACATATAGCTAGACAAGATCATCTGCATCCACATCAATTATGTACAATCTATAGAGTTGCAAAATAGCTCAAAGACAAGAAAGGCACAGAATATACCATAGAATTGGTCAGGCCAGAAGGTTACATGAGACAACACGTGTTTTCCCTTGGAAGACACTATAATCTTTTAGGTTCATTTCAATGTCTTTCGTGATTTTGCCTATGCTTTAAAAAAAAAAGTTACCCTTATTCTTATTAGTTTGAAAAAAAAACTAATAAAACACTAGTCTGTTATAAAATACACATGGAAGAATGTTCTGGCACTATCATACCCAATTTGGGGTACTAACTGATTAGGAAGATGAGGCAGAATTTGGGAGCCCATAGGATGAGTCTGTTTCCGGTTGGAATGGAAAATATTTAAGAATCAAATTAAATGATCTCAAATCCACTCTGGAATGAAACAGGTTATAAGGAAAATACAGAAGATGTTGAAATGGACCTGTTGGCTCATTGTGAGCTTTCCTGGTCGAATGGAGACCTCTACCATGATGCTTGTCCTCCATGTTCCACCCATCCCATACCTGCTATCCTGGCACCAAAGGACCACCAGACTTTAGGCTCAGTCTGCAGTTCCAAATGGAAACCCTCTGTTCCCACAGTAGTGGACAGGATGACTCTGGTTGCTGGTGGAAGCGTCAGCTGCTTTAGTCCAACAGTTCAAGAGAGGATCAGAAGAGCATAAGGACGATATTGGGAAAAAATGCTCAGACGAATTTCCAGAACACAATATTTCTCTTTGCAATTTTTGAGTGTTCTGTAGCCAACCTGCTAAAAAAATGTGAAAACTATAAATAGAGAGGAGTGGGAAGGAGAAATGAGGACCTGTCACAGTGCCAGCGAAAATAGGGAACTGAGAATCTTCCAGAGATTCAGAGTCAAAGGGGGTTAATATTTACTTAGAAAAGAAGTCGTGGGCACAAGTTCTAGGATGAAATGAAGGCAAGAGAGGGAAGTTAGGGAATCGAGAGAGAGAGAGACTTGAAGATAAAAAAAAGTCAACTTAAAGTCTCATTCCTCATTAAGGAAAGTACAGATCAGAGAAGAGGGGAGAGACTGGGATATAGTTGATCGCCGATTGTGTCTGGCTCTGATTAGAAGCTTTGTATCCACTTTTTAATTTCATCTTCCAGCCTGTTTCCTGGATTCCAGCTTCTATTTCCTATGAAATAGGTACCATCACCAAAGACAAGAGTCAAACATGTAACAGTAGTCAGATCTTTAACAGCGCGGACAACTAACTAACCGAAAGCTGGCCCGGGGACCCCTGCAGAGTCAAGTGTTACACGCCCAGTGCCTGGATCACGAGGCCATGGTAAGGATCTTGGGAAGGGTTTAGGGTAGGGAGACACACAGCAGGTTCTGGCCAGAGGCTAGTCACCAAACTTTGTGTGGCTGAAGGGGTGTGTAACAGCTGAATGTCAGCTCCCAGATGAAACTGAGGGGAATGTACTTTGGGAAGGTTTCCGCTGACTCTCTGCCTTTCCTTCGTCCTCCCCAGGGTGTTCCATTAGCATTTGGGGTCTGGGGTCTTGCCTGTTGCTCCTGGCTTTCGTGCTAAGTGGCAGTGCACTGTATGGGCTCTTGACTGTTCCCTCCTTACTCTCGGAAGGAGAACAGGCAGCAGGGATTTTCATTCTTTGTTGGCACCTACTCTCTTCAGCAACCCCAAGATCAGTAACCCAGGCTGCACAAGCTCAGGTTCATGTCTTTACCAAAGGCCGGCAATAATTTCAGAAAGGAATGACAATGAAGGTAAAAAACAGTTCAACTACTCGCTCATCTGGACTTCTAAAGCAGGTGGGGTTCCCAGACAACTTTATTCCATCGGTCTGGCACACTTGCCCCCCCTCTCAGTGCCTTGGTGATGAGTGTGGGCCTTGCTGTTTGTGCTGCCTGAATTTGCCCTTGTCGCTTATTAGCACTATGGCCCTGGGCTAAAAGTCATGCCTCTCAGAGCCAATCGGAATAGCTTATTAGACCTATTGATTCTGGCATAGTGGGCCTGTGCGGAAATCTCTCTTCTTCATCCCTCCTCCTTCTCAGTCTTCCCCTCCTCCACCTCTTCCTCCTCCTTCTTTGATGTGTAAACCAAGGTATTTGGGGAGCAGGGAATGATGTGATTTTTGGGATTTACTGTAAAATATATTCCAGACCTCCCCCCTCTTCAAAAACAAAAATACAGGCACTTCGGGGGCAGTAGAAGGAGGAGGGCCTATGAAACAGTTGGGGAAGCAGAGTGATAAGTACTCAGAGGGGCCGGGATCCTTCTGCTCTACACATTTTGGTGTATGCTTGAGAATTTTCATAATAAGAGTAAACAAAGACCAAATAATGAGGCTTCCATTCCCTATATCCAAATGACCACAACAGGGCAAAGAATGCAATTTCATAGTTGTTCCCCTGGCAATTTATTCTGATTCTCCAAATAAGATTCCAGCTCTCATCCTACCTGTCATAGTCTCTGGATATTGACTGGGAACGTTTTCCTCAACAAGGCCTTGCCAGGCCCACTGCTAGGGAATGTATTGTTTCAGATTCTGTACTCAGGTTTTAAAGATTTAATTTATTTATTTATTTATCAGAGGAAGGGGAGAGCGAGCACAGGCAGACAGAATGGCAGGCAGAGGCAGAGGTAGAAACAGGCTCCCTGCCGAGCAAGGAGCCCTTGTGGGACTCAATCCGAGGACGCTGGGATCATGACCTGAGCGGAAGGCAGGTGCTTAACCAACTGAGCCACCCAGGCGTCCCTGTACTCACGTTTTTAAAAAAGTGACCAGTCTCCTGTTTGGAGTGACTCGAATGCAAGACTCACTGTAAGCCATTGTCTTGCTGTGTCCCATCCCTTTCTAAGGACAGCTTGTGCTATCTCTGGGAGATCACAGCATTGGGAGGGGCAGCCCAGGCCTGGGCTATTACAGCAAAGCTGCAGCCTGAAGGGCACGCGTGAGATCTGTGGTTTGAGCTGTCAGAGTCTCACAGAGAAAAAAAAAGAGAAATGAATCATCATTTGACCATGACATTCCTACTAAAGGGGAGGACAGTGGGAGAAAGAGCAAGGGTAGAGGAAAGAAAAATCTCAAAATAAATGTGGGGTGGACGGCAGGAGGAGGGGGGGGCAGGTGTGGCGATGGAACCAACGCTACACAAACACACAATTCCGCCCATTCTAGAGAGGACTGGACATAAACATGCTCCCACATCTACTTGTCGGCTGCGTTTTGTCAGCCGGTAGCGAGGTGATTCTTTAAGAGCTCTGAGAACCCAAACTTGTGGCCTCCCAGCAGCTGAGCCAAAGTGGAGCTGGGAGCTGCCCAGACTACCCGAGGCTGCCAGCTGACCACCTTCCTCCCTACTGATCGGTGGAGCCAAGCTCGGCGAGGGAGAAGCCACGCTCGCGGGTGGGTGCGGGGGCTAAGGGCCGAAGCGGGGTTCCCACAGAGGCCTCCGCGCCCAGGCGGCTGCAGCAGCGGCGCACGGGGACCGGAGGCCTGACACCGGGACGCGCCCCCCACTCTGGACAACCCGCCGCAGAAGTAAAGGGCCAGCATCCCGCCACGGCTATGCTTCCCGCGGGACAATCTCGGGAGAAGGTCCTGGAAGAGGCTCGCAGGCCGATTTTCCGAGGGAAAGGTCGAAGCAACCCTGACCCTCCCCGCCCTCCCCTCTCTCGCTCACCGGGCATCACCAGCGGCGGGGCTGCTCCCCAGAAACTTACACGAGGTTGTAGTGTCACCCTCCGCCGCATGGGGGCAGCATCACCTGCTGGCTCGGCGGCAGCGGTCAGCACCCCTCTCTTGGCGGAGGCAGGTGGAGGCGGGCCTGCGGTGTCCTCTTTCATTGGCCGCGGGGCTGACGCTGCCATGTTGGAGGAAGCAGTGCCTTCTGTACGGTGGAAACGCCGTGGTTTCACCGGTAGCGTCAGGGAGCCCAGCCTCCTACCTTTCCTCCTCGCTCGAGTGTCGGTGCTGAGAGGCGGCGGCCGGCGGGATGGAGAGAAGTAGGATGAACCTGCCCAAGGGGCCGGACACGCTCTGCTTCGACAAGGACGAGTTCATGAAGGTGCGCGCCTCGGCTCTGCTCCCCAGAGCCGGCCGTAGGTGGCCTGCCCTCCTTGGCCCTCCGGGGCCTCTCCTCGGGCTTCTCCTGCGGGCTTCCTGGGCTGTCACCGCCCCGGACGGGTCCTCGGCGGGGACCTCACTGCACTTCACAGTGGGTCTCTTGGCCTCGGGTGGGCTAGGTGCAGCCTGCAGAAAGCACTTCTGTGAAATCGTGCACATTGAATGAAAAGGCCTGAAAGTTCAGAGCAAGTGGTTTTGAGCTAAACGTAAAAGCCCCGGACCCGTAGGACCCGCATCTGGTACGGTGCGGCACAGTCAGACCGCCGCTCCCCCGGCCTGACAGAAGCCTCCCAGTGCCTTGTGCCTAGAAGCTCAGCGACTGTGCGTCGAACACATCTCTGAACGCACGTACTTACCAGGAATCGGGTCAAAAAGGCACTTAACCTAACGTTTATGCCTGACTTTCGTCTTAAGCTACCGGAATGAGAAATCTGAAAGACTGTACTGTCCTTACTGGTTCTGGTCCAGTACTACAAAGCATACCAAGCTCCTTTTCTAAAGTTGCCCTACTTCTCTAGGTGAGGTCAGCCTGAAGCTGGCAGCAGATCACTGTAGGACATAAACTTACAGAATAGAAATTTAAACTGAAAAGACTTTACTGACAGGAAAGGTTCATCAGACATAGCCTTGAAAATGTCCCAAGGTTTGAATAAGAGCCAGGAGGAGCTTTATCTGTTTTCTGTATCCCTCTGGGTCTGTACTTAAACTATCAAAACATATATGTTTAATTTCTAAGGATTGGGATTTAGTAGCTGGTTTCAGTGTTAAAAAGTTTTGGCTCTGTAGGTACCTAAAATTCTGAAAAGAGTTTGAATTTCTTACTTTTTTATGGCTTCAAGTCATAATATGTTTTTTTTCTTTTTTGGGTTAACCAGCTAGTTCCTTTTTGATACTTGCATTCAGATTACATCTCCCAAACTCTGGCTTTAAAAGTGCTTATGTCTGGATCCTCTGCGGTGTGGCCATATCATTTTTAATATGTAGGGATGTCTAGACGAAGGCATATTGTACTCATGTTCTTGTATGGTGATGTTAAGCCACTGTAATAAAAGGTGTAAAGTGAATGGAGTGTCTGAAGGAGAGCACAGAGTGAATTCTCTGATCCAGAAACCTTTTGTGAACGAAGGACACGTGATGAGGAGAGAGGTCATTGGAAGAAGAAAAGGCACACACACAGACTTAAAGAATGTCAAAGCACGGAAGTCTCTTTAGCTTGTCTGTCTTTGGACTTCGTCAGGCTTTCTTTGGGCCTAACACTAGCATTTTCTCACACTTCCTAGCCCCGCCATCTTTCTCACTCTGAGGTGACAGAATGCCTTTGGTCAAAGCAGCTTCGGAAAATAGAAATCTCAAAATAGCAGTTCTAAAGTAGGACTTAGAGGTAGGAAGAGAGCAAACTGGGAAAGTGGCTAGAATGCCAGCAATTCCATATTCTTTCAAAGCTCTGAAATTTCTGTATATAATGTACAATTTGTAGTGTTAATGAACTTGACCCCTTCATACATAGAAGGAAAATACATGGAACAGCTGTTCTGTGTAAAGTGGTATTGATCTTCTATGCGGGAGCTGGAGATAAAGGTTATTTGCAATTTGTGTTTCCGTCAGAGAGATGTTTTGTTAAGTTACAGTTCCGAGGCAGAAATGAGTGGAGAGCTTGCTGTCAGGGTTGTATTTCTACATAGGTGTCTTGTTTGGCACATTTTGGAATGAGACTGGGATGGTAGAAAGGGAGATGGGGTGGGGCTGCGGGTTGTACCTTGGACACTGCATACATTGAGGGGTCCACGTTGTTGCAGTCTTCACGGTAGAGCTGCAGTCAGGTTTACAGCAGGAAGTTGCATGGTCATATCTGTTGAGTCTGAGCTGACTGGTGGTAGGAGACTACTTAAAAAGTCATGTTTATGAGATCTAATAAGAAATAGAAGGGTAAAGGTATGCAAAAGAGGTAGGTGATCAAAGTGCAGGAATGGCAGGGTCACCTGGCGCAGAGGCACTGGCAACATCATACTTTGTCGGCTTAGAAATATGAAAATCCTTTGGGTTGACAGCCAACTAATAGATGAGCAGGACATAAGGTAGGGGGAGAAAGTGGCATAACAGATAAATTATACCATTTACATGAGTGTGCTATTGACATCACATGTAGCCTTCCTCTTCCATCTCAACATATCACTTCATCTCCATTCGTACAGAAAAATTAGCAGCCATCCCACGGGACCTCCTCCATCCTGCTGATCATGATCCCATTCTTGTATTTGTCCCCTTCTCCTCCTCGCCTGGTACGGGGAGGGGCTCTCCTTCCTCCTCGGGTTCGGTCTCCACTCTGGCTCGGAGTCCATGCCCTTCCGCCCTTCCAGGAGCCTGCGAGGATCCTCTCCCCTGCACTCCTTCCCATCACACGCTCCTGTTTGATCCTCTCCCACTTGACTGCCCCACCTCTAGGTATTGCCCTGTCACTGTCACGCATCACAGCCAGTGCTCAGGGGTTGACTTGACTTTCCCACCTTCCACCCTTCAGGCCCTGTCGTTCCACTAAAGAGTTCTTACCAAAACTGTTTCTAAGTCAGCACACATGACCTTTCTCTGTCTCTTTACTCGACATCGCAGTAGACCAAATGCTCTGCATTGCTTCCTGTCTTTCTTCTACCTCTCTGATGTGTCTCCTGTTCAAAGTCATGCTCCTGGTAGCCACTGAATGCTGATTATGGGCTCAGCCCCGTGTTCCTTTCTTTCCCTAGATGACCTTTTGTGCAGCTTCATGACCACCTATCAGCAGGTAAGGCAGATTCCTGTCTCTGGTCCACACGCCTCCTGAGTGCCAGTTCTGTGTATCGGACTTGCTGACCTTTCTTCTCGGATGTGTCTTTGGCCCCTCAGACTCATCAGGTTCAAGACGGAATTCATGAGCACCTCCTCCACTGAAAACCACCTTTCTTATTCTATTGCCTCATCTGTTTAGCCTGGAGTCGGGAAACCAGAAGTCAACTCCTACTCTGTCACCTTTCCAAAATCTAGTCTGTCACACCAAGTCCTGTGGATTTCGCTTCCTAAACCTCTTGAGTCCATATACTTCTTTCCATCTCTTCTCGTACCTTTGCAGTGCGCCCTTGCCATCACACTGTAGAAGCTTCTCACCCAGTCTCCATGCGCCTTCCTTGTCTTTCTGGCCCCTGGTCTACACTGCAGGCAAGCCACTCTTGTCAGAATGTGGATGTGATCTTGTATGTACCAGGTGACTGGTCAGTCCACCAGCTTTTGAAAAACCATTTTCCCACGCACTCGAACGTATTTCAAAGAGAATCAGTCACCCATGGGGTAGTTTTCCTTGGTAGACAGTTTGTTTCTGCACTGAGGCATCTGCCTCCTTCGAACTTCTCTGTGTCAGTTCCTCTCTGGAACCTGTGGCTTCGTTGGCACTCCGGGTAGGCACATGATGACCTTTTCCATGAGAAGTGAAGGCAGTAGCCCTCTGGACGGTGAATCGATGTACCCTCATGTTCCATAAGTAAAAGAACAGTGTGTGGGGGTGGGGGGTAAGTCCTTGAGGCTCCTCCCTGTTCTAATTGGGTGAAATGGGAATTTCGAGACAGGCAGCAGGTCCTGTGTGTCCTTGTTTTCAGGGAGCATGCATTCTGATGGACAAAACGGAAAAGGGGAAGAATGAGCAGCTGCTCAGATCTGTTTGTACTATGCTGGCTGATTAGCTGTGACCTGCAGATGTGGGTCCCATCCTCGGCTCTGCTCTCTGCCTGCTTATGTCTGGCTTGTGGCAAATCACTCGCCTCCGGCATTCTGTTTGCTTGTTAGTATAATGAGGTGGTGCTTATCTATGTGATCTTTGCCGGCTCCTCTGAAAAGACTCTAGTCCATCCTGGCTTGCAGACAAGGAAACTGAGGCCTAAGGTGTGATGACTTCCTTTAAAGCCACACAGCTAGTTGGGGCCAATCACAGGCCAGATCTCCTGACCCCCACGCATCAGTCCTTGGAAATCCTACTGTAATATGTTCCTTTCCAGAGGCCACAGGTGGGAACTGAGGGAAGTGGGACAATCAGAACATTAAGAATAGCGCAGAAGATGGCACAATGTCCGCATGCCTTGGCACCTGCATTTCACCAATAGGGCCACCTCTTACCTTAGAAGAAGTTCCCACAGGGCTGGTGATCTGGATGCCTGGCCTGGAGCTTAGCTACGGTAAATAGGACCAGAGGGAAGTGATGGCTGTTTGAGGTGGACTTTGTTGACGGTGGCTGGAGATAGCAGCTGACAGAGGAGGAAGAGGGAAAAGTGACAGACGGCAGATAGCCGCAGGCCCGCAGGTCAGCCACTGTTGCCCAGGGTGGCCCATCCCCAGGAGCCGTCTTCGTATCACAGGAGCTGAGTGCTTACCCTGTGGGTTCTTAGTTCGATGTCACGTCTTGATGACAAGATTCCATTCTCTTCCGCATCAGTTTGAGACAGACATCGTAATGAAATTCTAATTAGCCAAATATGGAATGTAAGCCTGGAACTCATTTTTTAGAGGAATTTTCTTATGTGAACTACTTTCCCTGATGATAGAGGAGTTGTGACGATGTAACATCAGACAAAGTTTATCTGATTGGCACTTGTAAGAAGGGTTCCCGGCAAAAAAGAACTGTTTTTTTTTTGTTGTTGTTCTCCCTTTTGATCTTTCCTTTACATTCCTTTTTTTTTTTTTTTTTTTTTTTGTCTTGTGAGCGGTCATCTGATTTATAAAAAGATGCAACAAAAAGTAAAATGGTACAAGATAATCAGTTTCAAAACATAAAAAAGTAAGTGTCTTTAGCCATAGCTCAGAACAGAAGAATTGGGTAAGGAGAATTGCTTGTATGAACTGGCAACAGGAAAAGTTGGTAAAGGAGAGCTGAGGAACTCTATTAAGCCATAGGAGTGAGGGGCTCCATCATCATCTGGCATTCGCTCAGTGTCGTCTATATGGTTAGAGATGTCCATGATGGGAACTCCAGCAATCTTCTGGGTCTGGGTCAGCTGATGCCACAGTGTAACACTCTGAATTACTTCTGTACTGAGCAGTCATCTGCATAGTTTGTCTTGTGTGTACGTGGTAATCATTTGAATCTTGGCTCTTTTGCAATCCTTAGAGCCTCTTGATACTTTCACCCCGGTTTCTCAGTTTCAGCCATTACACAGTCAG
Organism: Mustela nivalis; assembly: GCF_964662115.1. NCBI lineage: Eukaryota > Metazoa > Chordata > Mammalia > Carnivora > Mustelidae > Mustela > Mustela nivalis. The sequence continues at coordinate 562,120 of NW_028136228.1, forward strand.
TTGTAAAACTGGTACACTTGGCACACAGCCCGTCCATCATTGACCGGTCAAGTTTGGCCTAAATAGAAAAGTTGATAAAGTCGGTACCAACCAGGATGTGGTAAGTCGGCCCAGCTGTGTGTTTATATTGGAAAAAGCAGGAGGGATGTTGGGGGACTTCTCTTTCCTTGAGTGCATGGGATCCTTCTTTTCTTTCTTTTTAGGTTTTAATCTGTCCTTCTCTCAGAGAAGGATGTCAGAGCTAATCATTCGCTTCCCGGTCACATACTTTCTTGCTTTCTCTTGCTTCCCCAGGTTCACATCATGCCCATTTCTCCTTGCTTTTGATTTTCTAATTCACTCTTTGTAGTACCATAAAACTTATTTAAATAAGATGTTGGCCTACTAAGTTATTGATTATTAGTAAGTTCTTTGTTCAAAATTTGAGAGCAAGAAGTATTATGTAAATATATCTTTTTGTTATTTAACTAGTCTTACAACATTTAGCATCAAATTTCTTGATACATTTAAACAAATTAATCACAAACTGGGGCTTGGGCTCTTTCTTTCTTTTTTTTTTTAAGTAATCTCTATACCCAACATGGGACTTGAACTCACAATCCTGAGATCAAGACCTGCATGCTGCAGTGACTGAATGAGCCAGGTGCCCTTTGGGCTTTTTGTTTTTAAGTTCCTCAGGTGAGGGGGTGCCTTAGTGGCTCAGAGGGTTAAGCTTCTGCCTTCAGCTCAGGTCATGGTCTCAGGGTCCTGGGATCGAGCCCTGCATGGGACACTCTGCTCAGCATGGAGCATGATTCCCTCCCTCTCTGCCTACTTGTGATCTCTCTCTCTGTGTCAAATAAATAAATGAAATCTAAAAAAAAAAGTTCCTTAAGTGATTCTAATGTGTGACCAGTGTTGAGAACTCTAGCACTGGATAATTCCTTTAAATAGCTCAAGAAATTAATTTTGAAAAGCAAACTAAAAGCCTACATAGGTTATGATTGGTGTTAAATTGAGGGGAAAAAAGAGATAAAGAGAAGAAACCAGCTGGAACAGAGTGTAATTAGGTACTCAAATATTTGCTAGATGGATAAATACATTTACGGAATGTAGGGTTTGGTTTTTTTTTTTTTTTTGTCTCTTCATAAATATGTCAAATGGGTATATAAATTCAAGAAAGGAGTTTGATATAAAATTGATTAAAATGTTAGAACAGAAGTTTTTTAGAATTTCAGTGTTACTATTTTATGATGCTTTTAAGATGATCTCTCTGTAGACGGTGGGAAGATCTTGTTAGCATATGTTTTTAATTTCTCAAGCTTGAATAATTTAGTCACCGAACAAAGATTTAGAATGAGTTTTGGGAGACACAAGTCCTAGATTATGTCCCCACCTAACTGGGTCAGAGATTTGAGAGCAGGGGCTGGAGGGAAGAGCTCCAAGGACATTTTTGTATACATGCTGATACCTTGCACGGGAACACTCTTCCCACACTTCCTGTGGCTAGCTCCTTTGTGTCATTTGGATTCAACTCATTGTTCTATATTTCCTGGTTCATCCAAGTTAAAATACATTCCATTTGTCACTCAACCTTTACTGTGTCCTGTTTTCTTTTTAGCTGTGATCACTATTCATTAATCACTATTTGATCACTGTTCATTAATATAATGTTTGTTTACATATTTATTTTCTCATTTCTGCATTCGAATATCTGCTCCTTAAAAGCAGAGACCTTGTCTTTTCTTTTCATGAATGTGTCCCCAGGTCTTAGAGCAGAGCTGGAGTTGCATGATAAATATTTGAGGAATATTTATGGGTTATAAAGGAACATTTATTCATCTCTGTTGTCCATTGTTTTCAAGAATGGTTGGAAACAGACACATACGTGAGCTCACACAAACTTTCTATGTCTTTCAACCCCTATGTAGTGTGCAGATTAGTGCTTAACTATTTTGGTTTTTTGTCTCGATGAAATGGGACATATTTCAGGGCAGAGCTCATAAATTTCATATGCCCTCTTAGTACTTCTCATCATTACAGAGTGATGCTTCTGGGGGATTCTGCTTCGCGTGGAGATAGTATATAGTGATTTTATAAGTCCATGTATCTGGGAAGGAGTGTTTTACTTCTTGGCAGCTTAGAGAACTTCAATCTTTCCAAATTTCATGTAATTTTCATAGCATTAAAGCTACTAATTTCAGATTATTGTCAAGTTTTAAATGATTAATTCCCAGGTTACTTTGAATTAGTCTTTGTTTGCCATCCCTGATTACAGCTAGTTAGTAAAGTAGCTAAACTTTTAAACTCTACTTGGTTTTAATTTTGAGTGATGTCACTGCTTCTCTCATGGTTAGTTGTTCTTAATTACCTGCAGCTTGTCTGGTTTGCTCATTTATTTTCCTGTGTTCCAACACCTCATGTGATCTCCCAACTTCTGGCATTTTGGGGGATTTTTACTTGAACTGGGTTCAGATAGGAAATACCCCTGAGTACAAAGAGAAGATATTTTTCTTCTAACTTCACTATCTCCTATTATTAATGTATTACATTGTTGTGGTACATGTGTTACAACTGATTAACCAGCATTGATACAGTATTAATTAATAATCCATGGTTTACATTAGGGTTCACTCCTCTTTCTATAGTTCTGTGGGTTTTGACAAATGTATAATGTTATTTACCTATGATTGGTATCTTTCAGCCTAGTTTCATTGCCTTGAAAACCCATGTACCTCATCTATTTGTTTCTTCTCCTCTCTCTGCACCCTCCTCGCTCACCCCTCAGCCCGGGATCTTTTGACTGTCTAGAGTTTTACCTTTTCAGAGGCACCTGGCTGGCTTAGTTGCTAGGGCATCTGACTCTTGATCTCGGGGTTGTGAGTTCTAGCCACCACATTGGGTATAGAGATGACCTAAAAAATAAATAAAAATAAAAATGTTGGTTAATTTTTACCTTTTCCAGAATGCCATAGAGTTGGAATCATATAGTATTTAGCCTTTGAGACTGGTCTTTCACTTAGCAATATGCACTTAAGGTTCTTCGAAGTCTTGTGGCTTAATAATTCATCTTTTAATTGTCGAATAATCCGTTGTGTGGGTGTGGCACAGTGTACCTGTTCACCTACTGAAGGAGATTGGATTGCTTCCAAGTTTTGGCACTTCAGAGAATAAAGCTGCTATAAATATCCGTGTGCAGGTTTTTGTGTGGACACTAGTTTTAAGTTCTTTTGGGTAAATACAAAGGAGCACAATTACTGATCTTATAGTGAGAATGTGTTTAGTTCTGTGAGAAACTGCCAAGCTGTCTCACACAGTGCCTCCCATTTTGCATTCTGACCAAACAGTGAATGAGAGTTCGGTTGTCCCACATCCTTGCTAGCATTTGGTATTACTAGTGCTTTGGATTTTTTATATTCTACGTGATATGTAATAGCACCTTGTTTAAATTTGCAATTTCTTAATGACATACAAAGTTGAGCATCTTTACAGATCCTTTTTTTTTTTTTCGTTTTTAAAGATTCTATTTATTTATTAACAGCACAAGCTCACGGAGAGGTAGCAGCAGGCAGCGGGAGAGGGAAAAAAGCAGGCTCCTCGCTGAGCCGGGGGCCCAGTGTGGATTTCAGTCCCAGGACCTGAGCTAAAGGCAGATGCTTAACTGACTGGGTTTCCCAGCCACCGCTCTTTTCACATTTTTAAATTAGGTTTGATTTCTTGTTGCTACTAAGACATCTTTAGATTATATTTCTTATTTTATGTCCTTTACCATGGATGTGTTTTGCAGATATTTTCTCTACTCTGTGACTGGTCTTTTCATTCTCTCTCTCTTTTTTTTTAAAGAATTTATTTATTTATTTGTCAGAGAAAGAGCGAGCGAGAGTGAGCACAGACAGACAGAGTGGAAGGCAGAGTCAGAGGGTGAAGCAGGCTCCCTGCGGAGCAAGGATCCCAATGTGGGACTCGATCCCAGGACGCTGGGATCATGACCTGAGCCGAAGGCAGATGCTTAACCAACTGAGCCACCCAGGTGTCCCGTCTTTTCATTCTCTTAACAGTGTCTTTTACAGAGAAGTTTAATTTTAACAAAGTCCCTCTCATCAATTTTTTTCTTTCGTAGATCATGCTTTTGGTTTTATATCTGAAAAGTCATTTCCAAATCCAAGGATCCCTACTTTTTTTCTTATGTCATCTTTAAGAAGTTTTGCATTTCACTTTTAGGTTTTGTGAAAGGTGTGAAGAGTTTGTTTTTATTTTTTTCATTTGTTTGTTTTTTCTTATCAATGTCCCATTGTTCGGTTCCATTTGTTGAAGACTGTCCTTGCCATTGAGTTGCCTTTGCCTGTGTGTGTGGATGTTGTTCTGGGCTCGACACTCTGTTCCAAGCACCTGTCTCTTTTGCCAGGCAACTTCTGTCTTAATCACTATAGCTTTAATAGTAAGTCTTGAGATTGGGTGGTGGCAATCCTCAATTTCCTTTTTTTCCCCGCTCTTTAATATTTTGTTGACTACTCTGGGACTCTTGGTTTTCCAGTTTTCCATCCAAATTTTAGAGTCAACATGTTGGTATCCACAGAATAACTTCCTGGCATTTTGATTGGGATTGCATTGAGTCTGTCGATCAGTTTGGGAAGAACTGACCTCTTAACAGTATTGAGTGTTCTTACCCAAGATTATAGACTTTCTTTCCACTTCACATCTTACCTTGCTTGTTATCTTTCATCAGAATTTTATACTTTTTCTCATATAGACCTTGTGCATATTTCGTTAGATTTGCACCTAAGTATTAATTTTTTTTTGGTATGCTAATGTAAATGGTCTTGTGTTTTTAACTTCAAATTCCACTTGTACATTGCTGGTATATACGAAAGCAATTGACTTTTTAAAATTTTTAATTAAAATTCAATCTCCTTAACATATAGTGTACTTTTAGTTTCATGGTTAGAATTTCGTGATTCATTGGTTGCATAAAAAACCCACAGCTCATCCCAACAAGTGCCCTCCTGACCCCGACCCAAGCAAAGACCCTAACCCTGACCCTCACAGTGACCCTGACACAGACCATGACCATAATAAACCTAACCCTGACCCTAAGAGTGACCCCAACCCTCACCAAAACACTCAACCTGACCCTGACTGTGAGCCTGACCCTAACTCTAACACTAAATGTAAACCTGACGCTGACACTAACACTGGCCCTCCCTCGAATCCTATCGCTGAACCTAACCTTAAACTAACCCCTAACCCTACCACGGACCCTGACCCTAACAAGTTCTAACCCAAACCATAAAACTAACGCTAACCCTAACACTAAGCCTAAACTTTAACAATAACCCTGACCCTAAACCGGACTATGACCATACACCAACCCCTGAAATTTGCCTACACCAGACCCTGAGACTAAACCTGACCCTGGACCTGACCCTAAACCTAACCATGACCCTAACAATGACCACTACATAACTCTGTCCCTGACACGAATGTGGAATTTAAACCAATACCTGATCCTGCCCGTAAACCTGACACTGGCCCTAGACTTCACCCTGACCCCGACCCAGGCAAAGACCCTAACCCTGACCCTCATAGTGACCCTGACCCTGACCCTAACATTAACTGTTACACTGAATGTGAGCCTGACCCTAACTCTATCCCTAAATGTAACCCTGACCGTGACACTAACACGGGCCCTGACTTGAAACCTAACGCTGAACCTAACCCTAAAACTAACCCCTAACATTATCCCTGACACTGACCCTAACATGGTCTAACCCTAAACCGCAACCTACCTCTAACCCTAACCCTAACCCTAACCCCACTTTAACAATAATCCTGCCCTCTACGGGACCCTGATCATAACCCTAACTCTGAACTTTGCCTATGTCAGACCTTAACCTTAAACCAGACCCTGGCCTTGACCTTAACACTGACCCTAACCCTGACTGTAAACCTAAATCTGACCCAATCCCTGATCATGAACAGAATCGTTACCCTAAAACTAATCCTGTTGCTGAACCTACTCATAAAACAGAGCCTAAACCTAAAGTTGACCTTACCATAACAATGAACCTAAACCTGACCCTGACCCTAACGCTGACACTAAACTTGTGCCAAACCATTCCTGACCCTGACATGAACCTTGCCCCCAAACCAAAACATGAACCAGACCCTAAATCTGACCATGACCCTGCCTGACCCTAAATATAACCGTTACCGTAACACTGACCCTGACTCTGACCGTAACGTTAACCGTGACCCTACTGTGAGCCTGACCCTAAACCTAACCATGAACCTAACACTAACCCTGACCCCTACCCTAAGCCTAAACCTAACCCTGACCCAAAGACGTCTAAACCTAACCGTGACCCTAAGTTTTTCTTAAACCTAACCCAAACACTAACCTGGTCTAAAGCCAGCTCTGTGCACTCTGGCAGGGACAACAGCTGCATCCAGGCCTCCCAGGGGTTTGGGGGAGGCTATATGGGGGTCACTGGATGGGCACTGCATTGAGTGGAGTGTAAGCCTTGAGCAGCTTGGATACCAGCGGCACAGCCAGCTCTGGTGGAACAGGAAGTTTGGTAAGGTGCCCCCAGGCTGAGGTGACCTCACTTCCCTGAAGACAGAGCCCAACGGATTTGGAACCCACGAATCCAGGCACCCCATAACAGAGAAAACACCCCTGCCCAGCTCATTTCCAGGCACATCCTAAAGGAAGCAACATGTTCTTCTGCTGTACTGAAGCAGAAAGGATGCAGGGAGAAGAGAGCTCGCCCACCAGACACGTCCCCTCCCTGGGTGGTCATATCTGGTTTCCCCAACGCCTCAGGCCCTTTGGCTAATAAAATCAAAAGGTGACACCAGGGGGCTCAGAGTCAGAGAGTCCCACACCTTCTGTTCCACTGGTGTAGCCCTAGGTGTCTTCCCAGTCTTTGTGTGTGTTTGTGTGTGTGTGTGTCTGTGTGTGTGTGTGTGCCTCTGGTGTCTGTGTCTCTGTGTGTAAAGAGGACCTGGCCATTCCATCGTGGGTGAGATGCCCCAAGCAGGATCAGGCTGATGAGCGCTTAGACGTCTGGTGTGCAAGTCATGTTCACACCCCAATTTAAGTGTGGTTAAGTGGGATCGGGTGTAGGGTCTAAACCCTTCTGCCCAGGGTTTATCCTGAGACCCTGAAGGGATGGATCCATGACCGAAGTGAGGGGCTAACCCTAACAGTAACCACTAACACTGATCCTGACACTGACTGTGAAACATCCCCAAACCCTAACCCAAGCCATGAACCTGACCCTGATCCTGACCCTGTCTGTGATCCTGACCTTAACCGTAAACTTAAACCTAATCCTGACACTGACCCTGATGTGGACCCTGAACCTAAACTTAACTCTGACATTACCGTCACCATGACTCATACGTAAACATGACCCTGATCCTGAGCCTAATCCTAACCCTGACGCTGACCTAACCCTGAGCCTAACCATCATCCTGACCGTGACTGTGAGCCTGACCGTAACTTTAAACCTAATGGTAACTCTAACCATGAGCCTTATACAGACCCTGAATCTTCACCTCATGCTGACCCTGACCCTAACACTAACCCCTACCCTAAACCAAACAGTAACCCTGACCTTACGCTGTCTAACCCAAACCCTAGCCATAACCCTACTTCTAAATCTAACCCTAACCCTAATCCCAAACCCTACGGCCAAAACCTAACTGTGACACTGAACCGAACATTGACCCTAAAACAACGCCTGACCCTAAACCTGACCCTGGCCCTGAACTTCACCTGACCCTGACTCTGACCCTAATCCTAACCATGACACTAACACTGACCACTACAGAACCCTATCCCTGACCTGAATGTGGACTTTAAACCAATACCTGAACCTGACCCTAAACCGGACATTGGCGCTAAACTTCACCCTGACCCTGACCCAGACCATGACCATAATAAACCTAACCCTGACCCTAAGAGTGACCCCAACCCTCACCTGAACACTCAAACTGACCGTGACTGTGAGCCTGACCCTAAATCTAACACTAAATGTAACCCTGACCCTGACACTAACACGGGCCATCACCCGAATCCTATCGCTGAACCTCACCTTAACACTAACCCTTAACCCTACCACGGACCCTGACCCTAGTAAGTACTAACCCTAACCATCAACCTAACGCTAACCCTAACACTAAGCCTAAACTTTAACAATAACCGTGATTCTATACCTGACTATGACCATAACCCTAACCCTGAAATTTGCCTACACCAGACCCTGAGCCTAAACCTGACCCTGGCCCAACCCTAAACCTAACCATGACCCTAACAATGACCACTACATAACCCTGTCCCTGACACGAATGTGGACTTTAAACAAATACCTGATCCTGCCCGTAAACCTTACAAGGGCCCTAGACACCACCTTGACCCCGACCCAGGCAAAGACCCTATCCTGACCCAAACAGTGACCCTGATCCTGACTCTAACATTAACCGTTACACTGAATGTGAGCCTGACCCTAACTCTATCCCTAAACGTAATATGACCGTGAGACTAAAACGGGCCGTGACTAGAAACCTAATGATGAACCTAACCCTAAAACTAACCCCTAACATTATCCCTGACACTGACCCTAACCCGGTCTAACCCTAACCCGCAACCTACCTCTAACCCTAACCCTATCCCCACTTTAACAATAATCCTGCCCTCTATGGGACCCTGATCATAACCCTAACTCTGAACTTTGCCTATGTCAGACCTTAACCTTAAACCAGACCCTGGCCTTGACCTTAACACTGACCCTAACCCTGACTGTAAACCTCAATCTGACCCAATCCGTGATCATAAACACAATCGTAACCCTAAAGCTAACCCTGTTCCTGAACCTACTCATAAAACAGAACCTAAACCTAAAGGTTACCTTACCATAACCATGAACCTAACCCTGACCCTGACCCTAACCCTGACACTAAACCTGTGCCACACCTATCCCTGACCCTGACATGAAACTTGCCCCCAAACCAAAATTTGAACCTGACCCTAAATCTGGCCATGATCTTGCCTGACCATAAACCTAACCGTTACCCTAACACTGACCCTGACCCTGACTCTGACCGTTAGCTACCCGTGACCCTACTGTGAGCCTGACCCTAAAACTAACCATGAACCTAACCCCAACCCTGACCCCTACCTTAAGCCTAACGCTAACCCTGATCCAAAGACGTCTAACCCTAACCGTGACCCTAAGTCTTCTTAAACCTAACCCTAACACTAACCTGTTTTAAACCCAGCTCTGTTCCCTCTGGTGGGGACAACAGCTGCACCCAGGCCTCCCAGGGATTTGGGGGAGCTATATGGGGGTCACTGGATGGGCACGCATTGAGTGGAGTGTGATCCTTGAGAAGCTTGGGGACTAGCGGCTCAGGGAGCTCTGGAGAAACAGGAAGTTTGTTAAGGAGTCCCCAGGAAGTGGTGACCTCACTTCCCTGAAGACAGAGCCCAACGGAATTGGAAACCACGTATCCAGGCACCCCATAACAGAGAAAACACCCCTGCCCAGCTCATTTCCAGGCACATCCTAAAGGAAGCGACATTTTCTTCTGCTTTACTGAAGCCAAAAGGATGTAGGGAGAAGAGAGCTCGCCCGCAAGACACGTCCCCTCCCTGGCAGGTCATATCTGTTTTCCCCAAGCCTCAGGCCCTTTGGCTAATAAAATCAAAAGGTGAGACCAGGGGGCTCAGATCCAGAGAGCCCCACACCTTCTGAACAACTGGTGTAGCCCTAGGTGTCTTCCCAGGCTGTGTGTGTGTGTTTGTGTGTGTGTGTGTGCCTCTGGGTGTCTGTGTCTCTGTGTGTAAAGAGGACCTGGCCATGCCATCGTGGGTGGAGATGCCCCAAGCAGGATCAGGCTGATGAGGGGTTAGACGTCTGGTGCGCAAGTCATGTTCACACTCCAGTTTAAGTGTGGTTAATAGGGATCGCGTGTAGGTTCTACACCCTTCTGCCCAGCGTTTATCCTGAGACCCTGAAGGGATTGTTCCATGACCCAAGCGCGGGGCTAACCCTAACAGTAACCACTAACCCTGACACTGACACTGACTGTGAAACATCCCCAAAACCTAACCCAAGCCATGAACCTGACCCTGAGCCTGACTGTGATCCTGACCTTAACCCTAAACCTAAACCTAAGCCTGACACTGACCCTGATGTGGACCCTGAATCTAAACTTGACTCTGACATTACCGTCAGCATGACTCATACCTAAACATGACCCTGATCCTGAGCCTTTACCTAACCCTGACGCTGACCTAACCCTGACCCTAACCATCACCCTGACCGTGACTGTGAGCATGACCTTAACCTTAAAAATAATGGTAACTCTAACCATGACCCTTATACAGACCCTGAATCTTCACCTCATGCTGACCCTGACCCTAACACTAACCCCTACCCTGAACCAAACAGTAACCCTGACTTTACGCTGTCTAACCCTAACCCTAACCATAACCCTACTTCTATATCTAACCCTAACCCTAATCCCAAATGCTACCGCCAAAACCTAACTGTGACACTGAACCGAACATTGACCCTAAACCAAAGCCTGACCCTAAACCTGTCCCTGGCCCTGAACTTCACCTGACCCTGACTCTGACCCTAACCCTAACCATGACACTAACACTGACCACTACATAAACCTATCCCTGACCTGAATATGGACTTTAAACCAATACCTGAACCTGACCCTAAACAGGACATTGGCGCTAAATTTCACCCTGACCCTGACCCAGACCATGACCATAACCCTGACCCTACGAGTGTCCAGAACCTTCACCTAAACACTCAACCTGACCCTGTTAGCCTGACCCTAACTCTAACCCTAAATGTAACCCTGACCATGACACTAACACGGGCCCTCCCCCGATCCTATCGCTGAAACTAACCTTAACACTAACCCCTAACCCTACCACTGACCCTGACCCTAACAAGTTCTAACCCAAACCGTAAACCTAACGCTAACCCTAACACTAAGCCTAAACTTTACAATAACCCTGACCCTATACCTGACTATGACCATAACCCTAACCCTGAAATTTGCCTACATCAGACCCTGAGCCTAAACCTGATCCTGGACCTGACCCTAAACCTAACCATGACCCTAACAATGACCACTACATAACTCTGTCCCTGACACGAATGTGGACTTTAAACCAATACCTGATCCTTCCCGTAAACCTGACACTGGCCCTAGAATTCACCGTGACCCCTACCCAGGCAAAGACCCTAACCCAGACCCTCACAGTGACCCTGACCTTGTCCCTATCATTAACCGTTACACTGAATGAGAGCCTGACCCTAACTCTATCCCTAAACGTAACCCTGTTCGTGACACTAATATGGGCCCTGACTCAAAACCTAACGCTGAACCTAACCCTAACACTAACCCCTAACATTATCCTTGACACTGACCCTAACCCGGTCTAACCCTATCCCGCAACCTACCTCTAACACTAACCGTAACCATAACCCCACTTTAACAATAATCCTGCCCTCTACGGGACCCTGATCATAACCCTAACTCTGAACTTTGCCTATGTCAGATCTTAACCTTAAACCAGACCCTGGCCTTGACCTTAACACTGACCCTAACCCTGACTGTAAACCTAAATCTGACCCAATCCATGATCATGAACAGAATCGTAACCCTAAAGCTAACCCTGTTCCTGAACCTACTCATAAAACAGAACCTAAACCTAGAGCCGACCTTACCATAACCATGAACCTAACCCTGACCCTGACCCAAGCCCTGACACTCAGCCTGTGCCAAACCTATCCGTGACCCTGACATGAACCTTGTCCTCAAACCAAAACATGAACCTGACCCTAAATCTGACCATGACCCTTCCTGACCCTGAACTTAACAGTTACCCTAACACTGATCCTGACCCTGACTATGACTGTAACGCTAACCGTGACCCTACTGTGAGCCTGATCCTAAACCTAACCATGAACCTAACCCTAACACTGACCCCTATCCTAAGCCTAAAGCTAACCCTGATCCAAATACGTCTAACCCTAACCATGACTGTAAGTCTTTCTTAAACCTATCCCTAACACTAACCTGGTCTAAACCAAGCTCTGTTGCCACTGATGGTGACAAAAGCTGCACCCAGGCCTCCCAGGGGTTTGGGGGAGGCTAAATGGGGGTCACTGGATGGGCACTGCATTGAGTGGAGTGTGAGCCTTGAGCAGCTTGGGGAACAGCGGCTCAGGGAGCTCTGGTGGAAAAGGAAGTTTGGTAAGGAGCCCCCAGGCTGTGGTGACCTCATTTCCTTGAAGACAGAGCCCAAAGGAATTGGAACCCACGTATCCAGGCACCCGATAACAGAGAAAACACACCTGCCCAGCTCATTTCCAGGCACATCCTAAAGGAAGCGACATGTCCTTCAGCTGTACTGAAACCGAAAGGATGCAGGGAGAAGAGAGCTCGCCCACAAGACACGTCCCCTCCCTGGCAGGTCATATCTGGTTTCCCCAACGCCTCAGGCCCTTTGGCTAATAAAATCAAAAGGTGACACCAGGGGGCTCAGAGTCAGAGTTTCCCTCACCTCCTGATCCACTGGTGTAGCCCTAGGTGTCTTCCCAGTCTCTGTGTATGTGTGTGTGTGTGTGTGCGTGTGTGTGTGTGTCCCTCTGGGTGTCTGTGTCTCTGTGTGTAAAGAGGACCTGGCCATGCCATCGTGGGTGGAGATGCCCCAAGCAGGATCAGGCTGATGAGGGGTTAGACGTCTGGTGCGCAAGTCTTGTTCACACACCACTTTAAGTGTGGTTAAGTGGGATCGGGTGTAGGGTCTACACGCTTCTGCCCAGGGTTTATCCTGAGACCCTGAAGGGATGAGTCTATGACCCAAGCGCGGGGATAACACTAACAGTAACCACTAACCTGACCCTGACACTGACTGTGAAACATCACCAAACCCTAACCCAAGCCATGAACCTGACCCTGACCCTGACTGTGGTCCTGACCTAAACCCTAAAACTAAACCTAAGCCTGACTCTCACCATGATGTGGACCCTGAACCTAAACTTGACTCTGTCATTACCGTCACCATGACTAATACCTAAACATGACCCTGATCTTAAGCCTAATCCTAACCCTGCCACTGACTTAACCCTGACCCAAACCATCACCCTGACCGTGACTGTGAGCCTGACCGTAATCTTAAACCTAATGGTAACTCTAACCATGACCCTTAGACAGACCCTGAATCTTCACCTCATGCTGACCCTGACTCTAACACTAATCCCTACCCTAAACCAAACATTAATCCTGACCTAACGCTGTCTAACCCTAACACTAACCATAACCCTACTTCTAAATCTAACCCTAACCCTAATCCCAAACCCTACCGCCAAAACCTAACTGTGACACTGAAACGAACATTGACCCTAAACCAAAGCCTGACCCTAAACCTGACCCTGGCCCTGAACTTCACCTGACCCTGACTCTGACCCTAATCCTAACCATGACACTAACAGTGACCACTACATAAACCTATCCCTGACCTGAATGTGGACTTTAAAACAATACCTGAACCAGACCCTTAACCGGACATTGGGGCTAAACTTCACTTTGACCCTGACCGAGACCATGACCATAATAAACCTAACCCTGACCCTAAGAGTGATCCCAAACCTCACCTGAACACTCAACCTGACCCTGATTGTGAGCCTGACCCTAACTATAAACCTAAATGTAACCCTGACCTTGACACTAACACGTTCCCTCCCCCGAATCCTATCGCTGAAACTAACCTTAACACTAACCCCTAACCCTACCACGGACACTGACCCTAACAAATTCTAAACCAAGCCGTCAACCTAACGCTAACCCTAACTTAAGCCTAAACTTTAACAATAACTCTGACCCTATACCTGACTATGACCATAACCCTAACCCTGAAATTTGCCTACACCTGACCCTGAGCCAACCTTGACACTGGCCCTGACCCTAAACCTAACCATGACCCTATCAATGACCACTACATAACACTGTCCCTGACACGAATGTGGACTTTAAACCAATACCTGATCCTGCCCGTAAATCTGACACTGGCCCTAGACTTCACCCTGACCCCGACCCAGGCAAAGACCCTACCCTGACCCTCACAGTGACCCTCACCCTGACCCTAACATTAACCGTTACTCTGAAAGTGAGCCTGACCCTAACTCTTTCCCTAAACGTAAACCTGACCCTGACACTAACACGGGCCCTGACTTGATACCTAACGCTGAACCTAACCCTAAAACTAACCCCTAGCATTATCCCTGTCACTGAACCTAACCAGGTCTAATCCTAACCCGCAACCTACCTCTAAGCCTAACACTAACTCCACTTTAACAATAATCCTGCCCTCTACGGGACCCTGATCATAACCCTAACTCTGAACTTTGCCTATGTCAGACCTTAACCTTAAACCAGACCCTGGCCTTGACCTTAACACTGACCCTAACGCTGACTGTAAACCTCAATCGGACCAAATACGTGATCATGAACAGAATCGTAACCCTAAAGCTAACCCTGTTCCTGAACCTACTCATAAAACAGAACCTAAACCTAGAGCTGACCTTACCATAACCATGAACCTAACCCTGACCCTGACCCTAGCCCTGACCCTCAGCCTGTGCCAAACCTATCCGTGACCCTGACATGAACCTTGCCCCCAAACCAAAACTTAAACCTGACCCTAAATCTGACCATGACCCTTCCTGACCCTGAACCTAACAGTTACCCTAACACTGATCCTGACCCTGACTCTGACCGTAACGCTAACCGTGACCCTACTGTGAGCCTGACCCTAAACCTAACCATGAACCTAACCCTAACCCTGACCCTACCCTAAGCCTAACGCTAACCTGACCCAAATACGTCTAACCCTAACCGTGACTGTAAGTCTTTCTTAAACCTAACCCTAACACTAACCTGGTCTAAAACCAGCTCTGTTGCCACTGATGGTGACAACACCTGGACCCAGGCCTCCCAGGGGTTTGGTGGAGGCTATATGGGGGTCACTGGATGGGCACTGCATTGAGTGGAGTGTGAGCCTTGAGCATCTTGGGGACCTGCGTCTCAGGGAGCTCTGGTGGAACAGGAAGTTTGGTAAGGAGCCGCCATGCAGTGGTGACTTTACTTCCCTGAAGACAGAGCCCAACGCAATTGGAACCCAAGTATCCAGGCACCCCATAACTGAGGAAACACCCCTGCCTAGCTCATTTCCAGACACATCCTAAAGGAAGCGACATATTCTTCTGCTCTACTGAAGCCGAAAGGATGCAGGGAGAAGAGAGCTCGCCCGCCAGACACGTCCCCTCCCAGGGTGGTTATATCTGGTTTCCCCAATGCCTCAGGCCCTTTGGCTAATAAAATCAAATGTTGAAACCAGAGGGCTCAGAGTCAGAGAATCCCACACCCTCTGATCCACTGGTGTAGCCCTAGGTGTCTTCCCAGTCTGTGTGTGTGTGTGTGTGTGAATGTGCGTGTGTGTGTGCCTCTGGGTGTCTGTGTCTCTGTGTGTAACGAGGACCTGGCCATGCCATCATGGTTGGAGATGCCCCAAGCATGATCAGGCTGATGAGGGGTTAGACGTCTGGTGCGCAAGTCATGATCACACCCCAGTTTAAGTGTGGTTAAGTGGGATCGGTTCAGGGTCTACACCCTCCTGCCCAGGATTTATCATGACACCCTGAAGGGATGCGTCCATGACTCAAGCGCGGGGCTAACCCTAACAGTAACCACTAACCTGACCCTGACACTGACTGTGAAACATCACCAAACCCTAACCCAAGCCATGAACCTGACCCAGACCCTGACTGTGATCCTGAACTTAACCCTAAAACTAAACCTAAGCCTCACTCTGACCATGATGTGGACCCTGAACCTAAACTTAACTCTGACATTACCGTCACCATGACTCATACCTAAACATGACCCTGATCCTAAGCCTAATCCTAACCCTGCCGCTGACTTAACCCTGACCCAAACCATCACCATGACCGCGACTGTGAGCCTGACCGTAACCTTAAACCTAATGGTAACACTAACCATGACCCTTACACAGACCCTGAATCTTCACCTCATGCTGACCCTGACCCTAACACTAACCCCTACCCTAAACCAAACAGTAACCCTGACCTTACGCTGTCTAACCCTAACACTAACCATAACCCTACTTTAAATCTAACCCTAACCCTAATCCCAAACCCTACCGCCAAAACCTAACTGTGACACTGAACCGAGCATTGACCCTAAAACAAAGCATGACCCTAAACATGACCCTCGCCCTGAACTTCACCTGACCCTGACTCTGACCCTAATCCTAACCATGACACTAACACTGACCACTACATAACCCTACCCTGACCTGAATGTGGACCTCAAAATAATACCTGAACCTGACCCTAAACCGGACATTGGTGCTAAACTTCACCCTGACGCTGACCGAGACCATGACCATAATAAACCTAACCCTGACCCTAAGCTAGACCCCAACCCTCACCTGAACACTCAACCTGACCCTGACTGTGAGCCTGACCCTAACTCTAACCCTAAATGTAACCCTGACCCTGACACTAACACGGGCCCTCCCCCGAATCCTATCGCTGAACCTAACCTTAACACTAACCACTAACCCTACCACGGACCCTGACCCTAACAAGTTCTAACCCAAACCGTCAAAATAACGCTAACCCTAACTTAAGCCTAAACTTTAACAATAACTCTGACCCTATACCTGACTATGACCATAACCCTAACCCTGAAAGTTGCCTACACCAGACCCTGAGCCTACCTTGACCTGGCCCTGACCCTAAACCTAACCATGACCCTAACAATGACCACTACATAACTCTGTCCCTTACACGAAGGTAGACTTTAAACCAATACCTGATCCTGCCCCGTAAACCTGACACTGGCCCTAGACTTCACCCTGACCCCAACCCAGGCAAAGACACAACCCTGACCCTCACAGTGACCCTGACACTGACCCTAACATTAACCGTTACTCTGAATGTGAGCCTGACCCTAACTCTATCCCTAAACGTAACCCTGACCCTGACACTAACACGGGCCCTGAATCGAAACTTAACGCTGAACCTAACCATAAAACTAACCCCTAATATTATCCCTGACACCGACCCTAACCCGGTCTAATGCTAACGCGCAACCTACCTCTAACCCTAACCCTAACCCCACTTTAACAATAATCCTGCCCTCTACGGGACCCTGATCATAACCCTAACTCTGAACTTTGCCTATGTCAGACTTAAACTTAAACCAGACCCTGGCCTTGACCTTAACACTGAAGCTAACCCTGACTGTAAACCTCAATCTGACTCAATCCGTGATCATGAACATAATCGTAACCCTAAAGCTAACACAGTTCCTGAACCTACACATAAAACAGAACCTAAACCTAAGCTGACCTTACCATAACCATGAACCCCACCCTGACCCTGACCCTAACCCTGACACTAAACCTGTGCCAAACCTATCCCTGACAATGACATGAACCTTGCCCCCAAACCAAAACTAGAACCTGACCCTAAATCTGACCATGATCCTGCCTGACCCTATACCTATGAGTTACCCTAACACTGACCCTGACCATGACTCTGACCGTAATGCTAACCGTGACCCTACTGTGAGCCTGACCCTAAACCTAACCATGAACCTAACCCTAATCCTTACCCCTACCCTAAGCCTTACGCTAACCCTGACCCAAAGACGTCTAAACATAACCGTGACCCTAAGTCTTTCTTAAACCTAACCCTAACATTAACCTGGTCTAAACCCAGCTCTGTTCCCTCTGGCAAGGACAACAGCTGCACCCAGGCCTCCCAGGGATTTGGGGGAGGCTATATGGGGGTCACTGGATTGGCACTGCATTGAGTGGAGTGTGAGCCCTGAGCAGCTTGC
The DNA here is from genome assembly GCF_964662115.1 of Mustela nivalis. Lineage (NCBI taxonomy): Eukaryota > Metazoa > Chordata > Mammalia > Carnivora > Mustelidae > Mustela > Mustela nivalis. Next base: position 580,063 of record NW_028136228.1, read on the forward strand.
GAACAGGGGCTCAGGGAGCTCTGGTGGAAAAGGAAGTTCGGTAAGGAGCACCCAGGCTGTGGTGACCTCATTTCCCTGAAGAAAGAGCCTAACGGAATTGGAACCCACGTATCCAGGCTCCCCATAACAGAGAAAACAGCCCGGCCCAGCTCATTTCCAGGCACATCCTAAAGGAAGCGACATGTCCTTCAGCTGTACTGAAGCTGAAAGGATGCAGGGAGAAGAGAGCTCGCCCGCCAGTCACGTCCCCTCCCTGGAAGGTCATATCTGGATTTCCCCAACGCCTCAGGCCCTTTGGCTAATAAAATCAAAACGTGACACCAGGGGGCTCAGAGTCAGAGAGTCCCACACCTTCTGATCCACTGGTGTAGCCCTAGGTGTCTTCCCAGTCTCTGTGTATGTGTGTGTGTGTGAGTGCGTGTGTGTGTGCCTCTGGGTGTCTGTGTCTCTGTGTGTAAAGAGGACCTGGCCATGCCATCGTGGGTGGAGATGCCCCAAGCAGGATCAGGCTGATGAGGGGTTAGACGTCTGGTGCGCAAGTCTTGTTCACAACCCATTTTAAGTGTGGTTAATTGGGATCGGGTAAAGGGTCTACACCCTTCTGCCCAGGCTTAATCCTTAGACTCTGAAGGGATGGGTCCATGACCCAAGCACGGGGCTAACCCTAACAAAACCACTAACCTGACCCTGACACTGACTGTGAAACATTCCCAAACCCTAATCCAAGCCATGAACCTGACCCTGACCCTGACTGTGATCCTGACCTTAACCCTAAAACTAAACCTAAGCCTGACTCTGTCCATGATGTGGACCCTGAACCTAAACTAACAGAGAAAACAGCCCTGCCCAGCTCATTTCCAGGCACATCCTAAAAAAAGCGACATGTCCTTCAGCTGTACTGAAGCTGAAAGGATGAAGGGAGAAGAGAGCTCGCCCGCCACACACATCCCCTCCCTGGCATGTCATATCTTGTTTCCCCAAGCCCTCAGGCCCTTTGGCTAATAAAATCAAAAGGTGACACCAGGAGGCTCAGAGTCAGAGAGTCCAACAATTTCTGATCCACTTGTGTAGCCCTAGGTGACTGCCCAGTCTCTGTGTGTGTGTCTGTGTGTGTGTGTGTGTGTGTGCGTGTGTGGGTGTGCCTATGGGTGTCTGTGTCTCTGTGTGTAAAGAGGACCTGGCCATGCCATCGTGGGTGGAGATGCCCCAAGCAGGATCAGGCTGATGAGGGGTTAGACGTCTGGTGCTCATGTCATGTTCACACCCCAGTTTAATTGTGGTTAAGTGGGATCGGGTGTAGGGTCTACACCCTTCTGCCCAGGGTTTACCCTGAGACGCTGGAAGGATGGGTCCATGGCACAAGCGCGGGGCTAACCCTAACAGTAACCACTAACCCTGACCCTGACACTGATTGTGAAACATCCCCAAACACTAACCCAAGCCATGAACATGACCCTGACCCTGACCCTGACTGTGATCCTGACCTTAACCCTAAACCTAAACCTAAGCCTGACACTGACCCTGATGTGGACCCTGAACTTAAACTTGACTCTGACATTACCGTCACCTTGACTCATACCTAAAAACGACCCTGATCCTGAGCCTAATCCTAACCCTGACGCTGACCTAAACCTGGCCCTAACCATCACCCTGACCGTGACTGTGAGCGTGACCGTAACCTTAAACCTAATGGTAACACTAACCATGACCCTTATACAGACCCTGAATCAATGTCCCTAAACCGGACATTGGCCCTAAACTTCACCCTAACCCTGTCGCAAACCATGACCATAATAAACCTAACCCTGACCTTAAGCTAGACCCAAACCCTCACCTGAACACTCAACCTGACTCTGACTGTGAGCCTGACCCTAACTCTAACACTAAATGTAACCCTGACCCTGACACTAACACGGGCCCTCCCCCGAATCCTATCGCTGAACCTAACCTTAACACTAACCCCTAACCCTACCACGGACCCTGACCCTAACAAGTTCTAACCCTAACCGTCAACCTAACGCTAACCCTAACTTAAGCCTAAACTTTAACAATAAACCTGACCCTATACCTGACTATGACCATAACTCTAACACTGAAATTTGCCTACACCAAACCCTGAGCCTAAACCTCACCTGGCCCTGACCCTAAACCTAACCATGACACTAAAAATGACCACTACATAACACTGTCCCTGACACGATGCGGACTTTAAACCAATACCTGATCCTACCCGTAAACCTGACATTGGCCCTAGTCTTCACCCTGACCCCGACCCAGGCAAAGACCCTAACCCTACCCTCACAGTGACCCTGACCCTACCCTAACATTAACCGTTACACTGAATGTGAGCCTGACCCTAACTCTATCCCTAACTGTAACCCTGACCCTGACACTAACACGGGCCCTGAATAGAAACCTAACGCAGAACCTAACCCTATAACTAAACCCTAACATTATCCCTGACACTGACCCTAACCCAGTCTAAACCTAACCCGCAACCTACCTCTAACTCTAACCCTAACACCACTTTAACAATAATCCTGCCCTCTACGGGACCCTGATCATAACCCTAACTCTGAACTTTTCCTATGTCACACCTTAACCTTAAACCATACCCTGGCCTTGACCTTAACACTGACCCTAGCCCTGACTGTAAACCTAAATCTGACCCAATCCGTGATCATGTACAGAATCGTAACCCTAAAGCAAACCCTGTTCCTGAACCTACTCATAAAACAGAACCTAAACCTAAAGCTGACCTTACCATAACCATGAACATAACCCTGACCCTGACCCTAACCCTGACACTCAACCTGTGCCAAACCTATCCCTGACCCTGACATGAACCTTGCCCCTAAACCAAAACTTGAACCTGACCCTAAATCTGACCATGACCCTGCCCGACCCTAAACCTAACCGTTACCCTAACACTGACCCTGACCCTGACTCTGACGGTAACGCTAACCGTGAACCTACTGTGAGCCTGACCCTAAATCTAACCATGAACCTATCCCTAACCCTGACCCCCACCCTAAGCCTAACGCTAACCCTGACCCAAAGACGTCTAAACCTAACCGTGACACTAAGACTTTCTTAAACCTAACCCTAACACTAACCTGGTCTAAACCCAGCTCTGTTCCCTCTGGCGGGGACAACAGCTGCACCCAGGCCTCCCAGGGGTTTGGGGGAGGCTATATGGGTGTCACTGGATGGGCACTGCATTGAGACGAGTGTGAGCCTTGAGCATCTTGGGGACCAGCGGCTCAGGGAGCCCCCAGGCAGTGGTGACCTCACTTCCCCGAAGTCAGAGCCCAAGGGAATTGGATCCGACGTATACAGGCACCTCATAACAGAGAAAACACCTCTGCCCAGCACATTTCCAGGCACATCCTAAAGGAAGCGACAAGTTCTTCTGCTGTACTTAAGCCGAAAGGATGCAGGGATAAGAGAGCTCGCCCGCCAGACATGTCCCCTCCCTGGCAGGTCATATCTGGTTTTCCCCAATGCCTCAGGCCCTTTGGCTAATAAATCAAAAAGTGACACTAGGGGGCCCAGAGTTAAAGAGTCCCACACCTTCTGATCCACTGGTGTAGCCTGAGATGTCTTCCCAGTCTGTGTGTGTGTGTGTGTGTGTGTGTGTGTGTGTGTGTGTGCGTGTGTGTGTCCCTCTGGGTGTCTGTGTCTCTGTGTGTAAAGAGGACCTCTCCATGCCATCCTGGGTGGAGATGCCCTAAGCAGGATCAGGCTGATGAGGGGTTAGACGTCTGGTGTGCAAGTTATATTCACACACCAGTTTAAGTGTGGTTAAGAGGCATCAGGTGTAGGGTCGACACTCCCTTGCCCAGGGTTTATTATGAGACCCTGAATGGATGGGTCCATGACTGGAGCGCGGGGCTAGCCCTAACAGTAACCACTAACCCTGACCCTGACACTGACTGTGAAACATCCCCAAACCCTAACCTACCCATGAACCTGACCATGACCCTGAAACTGACTGTGATCCTCACCTTAACCGTAAACGTAAACCTAAGCCTGACACTGACCCTGATGTGGACTCTGAATTTAAACTTGACTCTTACATAACCGTCACCATGTCTCATACCTAAACATGACCCTGATATTGAGCCTAATCCTAACCCTGACGCTGACCTATTCCTGACCCTTAACATCACCCTGACCGTGACTGTGAGTCTGACCGTAACCTTAAATCTAATGGTAACTCTAACCATGACTCTTAAATAGACCCACAATCTTCACCTCATGCTGACCCTGTCCCTAACACTAACCCCTACCCTAAACCAAACAGTAACCCTGACTTTACGCTGTCTAACCCTAACCCTAACCATAACCCTACTTCTAAATCTACCCCTAACCCTAATCCCAAACCCTACCGCCAAAACCTAACTGTGACACCGAACCGAACATTGACCCTAAACCAAAGCCTGACCCTAAACCTGACCCTGGCCCTGAACTTCACCTGACCCTGACTCTGACCCCAATCCTAACCATGACACTAACACTGACCACGACATAACCCTATCCCTGACCTGAATGTGGACTTTAACCAATACCTGAACCTGACCCTAAACCGGACATTGGCGCTAAACTTCACCCTGACCCTGACACAGACCATGACCATAATAAACCTAACCCTGACCCTAAGAGTGACCCCAAACCTCACCTGAACACTCAACCTGACCCTGACTGTGAGCCAGACCCTACCTCTAACCCTAAATGTAACCCTGACCCTGACACTAACAATGGGCCCTACCCCGAATCCTATCGCTGATCCTAACCATAACACTAACCACTAACCCTACCACGGACCCTGACCCTAACAAGTTCTAACCCTAACAGTCAACCTAACGCTAAACCTAACACTAAGCCTAAACTTTAACAATAACCCTGACCCTATACCTGAATATGACCATAACCCCAACCCTGAAATTTGCCTACAACAGACCATGAGCCTAAACTTGACCCTGGCCCTGACCCTAAACCTAACCATGACTAACAATTACTACTACAAAACTCTGTCCCTGACACGAATATGGACTTTAAACCAATACCTGATCCTGCCCGTAAACGTGACACTGGCCCTAGACTTAACCCTGACCCCGACCCAGGCAAAGACTCAAACCCTGACCCTAACAGTGACCCTGACCCTAACATTAACAGTTACACTGAATGTGAGCCTGACCCTAACTCTATCCCTAAACGTAACCCTGGCCCTGACACTAACTCGGGCCCTGACTTGAAACCTAACCCTGAATCTAACCCTAAAACTAACCCCTAACATTATCCCTGACTCTGACCTCACCTGTCTAACCCTAACCCGCAACCTACCTCTAAGCCTAACCCTAACCCCACTTTAAAAATAATCCTGCCTTCTACGGGACCCTGATCATAACCCTAACTCTGAAATTTGCCTATGTCAGACCTTAACCTTAAACCAGACCCTAGCCTTGAGCTTACACTGACCCTAACCCTGACTGTGAACCTAAATCTGACCCAATCCGTGATCATGAACAGAATCGTACCCTACAGCTCACCCTGTTCCTGAACCTAATCATAAAACAAAACCTAAACCTAAAGCTGACCTTACCAAAACCATGAACCTAACGCTGACCCTGACCCTAACCCTGACACTAAACCTGTGCCAAACCTATCCCTGACACTGACATGAACCTTGCCCCCAAACAAAAACTTGAACCTGACCCTAAATCAGACCATGACCCTGCCTGACCCTAAAACTAACCGTGACACTAACACTGACCCTGACCCTGACCCTGACCGTAACGCTAACCGTGACACTACTGTGAGCCTGACCCTAAACCTAACCATGAACCTAACCCTAACCCTAACCTAACGCTAAACCTAACGCTAAACCCTGATCACCCTGTTTGAACCTACTCATAAAACAGAACCTACACCTAAAGATGACCTTACCATAACCATGAACCTAACCCTGACCCTTACCCTAACCCTGACACTGAACCTGTGCCAAACCTATCCCTGACCCTGACATGAACCTTGCCCCCAAACCAAAACTTGAACCTGACCCTAAATCTGACCATGACCCTGCCTGACCCTAAACCTAACCGTTAACCTAACACTGACCCTGACACTGACTCTGACCATAACGCTAACCGTTACCCTACTGTGAGCCTGACCCTAAACCTTACCATGAACTTAAACCTAAACCTGACCCCTACCCTAAGACTAACGCTAACCCTGACCCAAAGACTTCTAACCCAAACCGTGACTCTAAGACTTTCTTAAACCTAACCCTAACACTAACATGGTCTAAACCAGGCTCTTTTCACCATGGCGGGGATAACAGCTACACTCAAGCCTCCCAGGGGTATGGGGGAGGCTATATGGGGGTCACTGGATGGGCACTGCATTGAGTGGAGTGTGAGCCTTGAGCAGCTTGGAGACCAGCGGCTCAGGGAGCCCCCAGGCAGTGGTGACCTCCCTTCCCTGAAGACAGAGCCTAACGGAATTGGATCCGACTTATACAGGCACCCCATAACATGTTCTTCTGCTGTACTGAAGCCGAAAGGATGCGGAGAGAAGAGAGCTCGCCCGACAGACATGTCCCCTCCCTGGCAGGTCATATCTGGATTTCCCCAACGCCTCAGGCCCTTTGGCTAATAAAATCAAAAGGTGACACCAGGGGGCTCAGAGTCAGAGAGTCCCACACCTTCTGATCCACTGGTGTAGCCCTAGGTGTCTTCCCAGTCTGTGTGTGTGTGTGTGTGTGTGTGTGTGCGTGTGTGTGTGCCCCGGGGTGACTGTGTCTCTCTGTGTAAAGAGGACCTAGCCATGCAATCGTGGGTGGAGATGCCCCAAGCAGGAACAGGCTGATGAGGGGTTAGACGTCTGGTGCGCAAGACATGTTCACACCCCAGTTTAAGTGTGGTTAAGTGGGATCGCGTGTAGGGTCTACACCCTTCTGCCCAGGGTTTATCCTGAGAAACGGAAGGGAAGGGTCCATGACCCAAGCGCGGGACTAACCCTAAGAGTAACCACTAACCCTTACCCAACACTGACTGTGAAACATCCCCAAACCCTAACCCAAGCCTTGAACCTGACCCTGACCCTGACCCTGACTGTGATCCTGACCTTAACCCTAAACCTAAACCTAAGCCTGACACTGACCCTGATGTGGACCCTGAACCTAAACTAGACTCTGACATTCCCGTCACCTTGACTCATATCTAAACATGACCCTGATCATGAGCCTAATCCTAACCCTGACGCTGACCTAAACCTGACCCTAACCATCACCCTGACCGTGACTGTGAGCCTGACCGTAACCTTAAGCATAAGGGTAACTCTAACCATGACGCTTATACAGAGCCTGAATCTTCACCTCATGCTGACCCTGACCCTAACACTAACCCCTACCCTAAACCAAACAGTAACCCTGTCCTTTCGCTGTCTAACCCTAACACTAACCATAACCCTACTTCTAAATAAACCCTAACCCTAATCCCAAACCCTACCGCCAAAACCTAACTGTGACACTGAACCGAACATTGACCCTAAACCAAAGCCTGACCCTAAACCTGACCCTGGCCCTGAACTTCACCTGACCCTGACTCTGACCCCAATCCTAACCATGACACTAACACTGACCACGACATAACCCTATCCCTGACCTGAATGTGGACTTTAACCAATACCTGAACCTGACCCTAAACCGGACATTGGCGCTAAACTTCACCCTGACCCTGACACAGACCATGACCATAATAAACCTAACCCTGACCCTAAGAGTGACCCCAAACCTCACCTGAACACTCAACCTGACCCTGACTGTGAGCCAGACCCTACCTCTAACCCTAAATGTAACCCTGACCCTGACACTAACAATGGGCCCTACCCCGAATCCTATCGCTGATCCTAACCATAACACTAACCACTAACCCTACCACGGACCCTGACCCTAACAAGTTCTAACCCTAACAGTCAACCTAACGCTAAACCTAACACTAAGCCTAAACTTTAACAATAACCCTGACCCTATACCTGAATATGACCATAACCCCAACCCTGAAATTTGCCTACAACAGACCATGAGCCTAAACTTGACCCTGGCCCTGACCCTAAACCTAACCATGACTAACAATTACTACTACAAAACTCTGTCCCTGACACGAATATGGACTTTAAACCAATACCTGATCCTGCCCGTAAACGTGACACTGGCCCTAGACTTAACCCTGACCCCGACCCAGGCAAAGACTCAAACCCTGACCCTAACAGTGACCCTGACCCTAACATTAACAGTTACACTGAATGTGAGCCTGACCCTAACTCTATCCCTAAACGTAACCCTGGCCCTGACACTAACTCGGGCCCTGACTTGAAACCTAACCCTGAATCTAACCCTAAAACTAACCCCTAACATTATCCCTGACTCTGACCTCACCTGTCTAACCCTAACCCGCAACCTACCTCTAAGCCTAACCCTAACCCCACTTTAAAAATAATCCTGCCTTCTACGGGACCCTGATCATAACCCTAACTCTGAAATTTGCCTATGTCAGACCTTAACCTTAAACCAGACCCTAGCCTTGAGCTTACACTGACCCTAACCCTGACTGTGAACCTAAATCTGACCCAATCCGTGATCATGAACAGAATCGTACCCTACAGCTCACCCTGTTCCTGAACCTAATCATAAAACAAAACCTAAACCTAAAGCTGACCTTACCAAAACCATGAACCTAACGCTGACCCTGACCCTAACCCTGACACTAAACCTGTGCCAAACCTATCCCTGACACTGACATGAACCTTGCCCCCAAACAAAAACTTGAACCTGACCCTAAATCAGACCATGACCCTGCCTGACCCTAAAACTAACCGTGACACTAACACTGACCCTGACCCTGACCCTGACCGTAACGCTAACCGTGACACTACTGTGAGCCTGACCCTAAACCTAACCATGAACCTAACCCTAACCCTAACCTAACGCTAAACCTAACGCTAAACCCTGATCACCCTGTTTGAACCTACTCATAAAACAGAACCTACACCTAAAGATGACCTTACCATAACCATGAACCTAACCCTGACCCTTACCCTAACCCTGACACTGAACCTGTGCCAAACCTATCCCTGACCCTGACATGAACCTTGCCCCCAAACCAAAACTTGAACCTGACCCTAAATCTGACCATGACCCTGCCTGACCCTAAACCTAACCGTTAACCTAACACTGACCCTGACACTGACTCTGACCATAACGCTAACCGTTACCCTACTGTGAGCCTGACCCTAAACCTTACCATGAACTTAAACCTAAACCTGACCCCTACCCTAAGACTAACGCTAACCCTGACCCAAAGACTTCTAACCCAAACCGTGACTCTAAGACTTTCTTAAACCTAACCCTAACACTAACATGGTCTAAACCAGGCTCTTTTCACCATGGCGGGGATAACAGCTACACTCAAGCCTCCCAGGGGTATGGGGGAGGCTATATGGGGGTCACTGGATGGGCACTGCATTGAGTGGAGTGTGAGCCTTGAGCAGCTTGGAGACCAGCGGCTCAGGGAGCCCCCAGGCAGTGGTGACCTCCCTTCCCTGAAGACAGAGCCTAACGGAATTGGATCCGACTTATACAGGCACCCCATAACATGTTCTTCTGCTGTACTGAAGCCGAAAGGATGCGGAGAGAAGAGAGCTCGCCCGACAGACATGTCCCCTCCCTGGCAGGTCATATCTGGATTTCCCCAACGCCTCAGGCCCTTTGGCTAATAAAATCAAAAGGTGACACCAGGGGGCTCAGAGTCAGAGAGTCCCACACCTTCTGATCCACTGGTGTAGCCCTAGGTGTCTTCCCAGTCTGTGTGTGTGTGTGTGTGTGTGTGTGTGCGTGTGTGTGTGCCCCGGGGTGACTGTGTCTCTCTGTGTAAAGAGGACCTAGCCATGCAATCGTGGGTGGAGATGCCCCAAGCAGGAACAGGCTGATGAGGGGTTAGACGTCTGGTGCGCAAGACATGTTCACACCCCAGTTTAAGTGTGGTTAAGTGGGATCGCGTGTAGGGTCTACACCCTTCTGCCCAGGGTTTATCCTGAGAAACGGAAGGGAAGGGTCCATGACCCAAGCGCGGGACTAACCCTAAGAGTAACCACTAACCCTTACCCAACACTGACTGTGAAACATCCCCAAACCCTAACCCAAGCCTTGAACCTGACCCTGACCCTGACCCTGACTGTGATCCTGACCTTAACCCTAAACCTAAACCTAAGCCTGACACTGACCCTGATGTGGACCCTGAACCTAAACTAGACTCTGACATTCCCGTCACCTTGACTCATATCTAAACATGACCCTGATCATGAGCCTAATCCTAACCCTGACGCTGACCTAAACCTGACCCTAACCATCACCCTGACCGTGACTGTGAGCCTGACCGTAACCTTAAGCATAAGGGTAACTCTAACCATGACGCTTATACAGAGCCTGAATCTTCACCTCATGCTGACCCTGACCCTAACACTAACCCCTACCCTAAACCAAACAGTAACCCTGTCCTTTCGCTGTCTAACCCTAACACTAACCATAACCCTACTTCTAAATAAACCCTAACCCTAATCCCAAACCCTACCGCCAAAACCTAACTGTGACACTGAACCGAACATTGACCCTAAACCAAAGCCTGATCCTAAACCTGACCCTGGCCCTGAACTTCAGCTGACCCTGACTCTGACCCTAATCCTAACCATGACACTAACACTGACCACGACATAACCCTATCCCTGACCTGAATGTGGACTTTAACCAATACCTGAACCTGACCCTAAACCGGACATTGGCGCTAAACTTCACCCTGACCCTGACACAGACCATGACCATAATAAACCTAACCCTGACCCTAAGAGTGACCCCAAACCTCACCTGAACACTCAACCTGACCCTGACTGTGAGCCAGACCCTACCTCTAACCCTAAATGTAACCCTGACCCTGACACTAACAATGGGCCCTACCCCGAATCCTATCGCTGATCCTAACCATAACACTAACCACTAACCCTACCACGGACCCTGACCCTAACAAGTTCTAACCCTAACAGTCAACCTAACGCTAAACCTAACACTAAGCCTAAACTTTAACAATAACCCTGACCCTATACCTGAATATGACCATAACCCCAACCCTGAAATTTGCCTACAACAGACCATGAGACTAAACTTGACCCTGGCCCTGACCCTAAACCTAACCATGACTAACAATTACTACTACAAAACTCTGTCCCTGACACGAATATGGACTTTAAACCAATACCTGATCCTGCCCGTAAACGTGACACTGGCCCTAGACTTAACCCTGACCCCGACCCAGGCAAAGACTCAAACCCTGACCCTAACAGTGACCCTGACCCTAACATTAACAGTTACACTGAATGTGAGCCTGACCCTAACTCTATCCCTAAACGTAACCCTGGCCCTGACACTAACTCGGGCCCTGACTTGAAACCTAACCCTGAATCTAACCCTAAAACTAACCCCTAACATTATCCCTGACTCTGACCTCACCTGTCTAACCCTAACCCGCAACCTACCTCTAAGCCTAACCCTAACCCCACTTTAAAAATAATTCTGCCTTCTACGGGACCCTGATCATAACCCTAACTCTGAAATTTGCCTATGTCAGACCTTAACCTTAAACCAGACCCTAGCCTTGAGCTTACACTGACCCTAACCCTGACTGTGAACCTAAATCTGACCCAATCCGTGATCATGAACAGAATCGTACCCTACAGCTCACCCTGTTCCTGAACCTAATCATAAAACAAAACCTAAACCTAAAGCTGACCTTACCAAAACCATGAACCTAACGCTGACCCTGACCCTAACCCTGACACTAAACCTGTGCCAAACCTATCCCTGACACTGACATGAACCTTGCCCCCAAACAAAAACTTGAACCTGACCCTAAATCAGACCATGACCCTGCCTGACCCTAAAACTAACCGTGACACTAACACTGACCCTGACCCTGACCCTGACCGTAACGCTAACCGTGACACTACTGTGAGCCTGACCCTAAACCTAACCATGAACCTAATCCTAATTCTGACCCCTACCCTAAGCCTAACGCTAACCCTGACCCAAAGACTTCTAACCCTAACCGTGACTCTAAGTCTTTTTTAAACTAACCCTAACACTACCCTGGTCTAAACCATCTGTCGGGGAAAACAGCTGCACCCAGGCCTCCCAGGGGATTGGGGGAGGTAATTGGGGGTCACTGGATGGGCAATGCATTGAGTGGAGTGTGAGCCTTGAGCAACGTAGGGACCAGCGGCTCAGGGAGCCCCCAGGCAGTGGTGACCACACTTCCCTGAAGACAGAGCCCAACGGAATTGGATCCGACGGATACAGGCACCCCATAACAGAGAAAACACCCATGACCAGCTCATTTCCAGGCACATCCTAAAGGATGCGATATGTTCTTCTGCTGTACTGAATCCGAAAGGATGCAGGGAGAAGAGAGCTCGCCCCACAGACACGTTCCCTACCTGGCAGGTCATATCTGGATTTCCCCAACTCCTCAGGCCCTTTGGCTTATAAAATCAAAAGGTGACAGGAGGGGCTCAGAGTCAGAGAGTCCCACACCTTCTGATCCACTGGTGTAGCCCTAGGTGTCTTCCCAGTCTGTGTGTGTGTGTTTGTGTATGTGTGTGTGCCTCTGGGTGTCTGTGTCTCTGTGTGTAAAGAGGACCTGGCCATGCCATCCTGGGTGGAGATGCCCCAAGCAGATCAGGCTGATGAGGGGTTAGACGTCTGGTGCGCAAGTTCTGTTCACACCCCAGTTTAAGTGTGGTTAAGAGGGATCAGGTGTAGGGTCTACACCCTTCTGCCCAGGGTTTATCCTAAGACCCTGAAGGGATGGGTCCATGGCACAAGCTCGGGGCTAACCCTAACAGTAACCACTAACCCTGACCCTGACACTGATTGTGAAACATCCCCAAACACTAACCCAAGCCATGAACATGACCCTGACCCTGACCCTTACTGTGATCCAGACCTTAACTGTAAACCTAAACCTAATCCTGACACTTATCCTAAGTGGACCCTGAACCTAAACTTGACTCTGACATTACCGTCACCTTGACTCAAACCTAAAAATGACCCTGATCCTGAGCCTAATCCTAACGGTGACGCTGACCTAAACCTGGCCCTAACCATTACCCTGACCGTGACTGTGAGCCTGACCGTAAACTTAAACCTAATGGTAACTCTAACCATGTCCCTTATACAGAACCTGAATCTTCACCTCATGCTGACGCTGACCCTAACAGTAACCCCTACCCTAAACCAAACACTAACCCTGAACTTACGCTGTCTAACCTTAACCCTAAACATAACCCTACTTCTAAATCTAACCCTAACCCTAATCCCAAACCCTACCGCCAAAACCTAACTGTGACACTGAACCGAACATTGACCCTAAACCAAAGCCTGACCCTAAACTTGACCCTGGCCCTGAACTTCACCTGACCCTGACTCTGATCCTAATCCTAACCATGACACTAACACTTACCACGACATAACCCTATTCCTGACCTGAATGTGGACTTTAAACCAATACCTGAACCTGACAATTTACCGGACATTGGCGCTAAACTTCACCCTGACCCTGACCCAGACCATGACCATAATAAACCTAACCCTGACACTAAGAGTGACCCCAAACCTCACCTGAACACTCAAACTGACCCTGACTGTGAGCCTGACCCTACCTCTAACCCTAAATGTAACCCTGACCCTGACACTAACACGGGCCCTCCCCCGAATCCTATCCCTGAACCTAACCTTAACACTAACCCCTAACCCTACCAAGGACCCTGACCCTACAAGTCTAACTCTAACCGTCAAATGAACGCTAACCCTAAAACTAAGCCTAAACTTTAACAATAACCCTGACCCTATACCTGACTATGACCATAACCCTAACCCTGAAATTTGCCTTCACCAGAACCTGAGCCTAAACCTGACCCTGGCCCTACCCTAAACCTAACCATGACACTAACAATGACTACTACATAACCCTGTCCCTGGACTTTAAACCAATACCTGATCCTGCCCGTAAACGTGACACTGGCCCTAGACTTCACCCTGACCCCGACCCAGGCAAAGACCCAAGCCCTGACCCTAACAGTGACCCTGACCCTGACCCTAACTTTAACTGTTACACTGAATGTGAGCCTGACCCTAACTCTATCCCTAAACGTAACCCTGGCCCTGACACTAACACGGGCCCTGACTCAAAACTTAATGCTGTACCTAACCATAAAACTGAACCCTAACATTATCTCTGACACTGACCCTAACCTTTCAAACCCTAACCCACAACCTACCTCTAACCCTAACCCTAACCACACTTTAACATAATCCTCCCCTCTTAGGAACCTTGATCATAACCCTAACACTGAACTTTGCCTATGTCAGACCTTAACCTTAAACCAGACACTGGCCTTGACCTTAACACTGACCCTGCCCTGATTGTAAACCTAAATCTGACCCAATCCGTGATCATGAACAGAATCGTACCCTAAAGCTAACCCTGTTCCTGAACCTACTCATAAAACAAAACCTAAGCATAAAGCTGACCTTACCATAACCATGTACCTAACCCTGACCCTGGCCCTAACCCTGACACTAAACCTGTGCTAAACCTATCCCTGACACTGACATGAACCTTGCCCCCAAACCAAAACTTGAAACTGACCCTAAATCTGACCATGACCCTGCCTGACCCTAAACCTAACCGTTACCCTAACACTGACCCTGACCCTGACTCTGACCGTAACGCTATCCGTGTCCCTACTGTGAGCCTGACTCTAAACCTAACCATGACCTAACCCTAACACTGACCCATACCCTAATCCTAACGCAAACCCTGACCCAAAGATGTCTAACCCTAACCGTGACCCTAAGTCTTTCTTAAACCTAACCTTAACACTAACCTTGTCTAAAACCAGCTCTGTTCCCCCTGCCGGGGACAACAGCTGCACCCAGGCCTCCCAGGGGTTTGGGGGAGGGTATATGGGGGTCACTGGACGGGCACTGCATTGAGTGGAGTGTGAGCCTTGAGCAGGTTGGGGACAAGAGGCTCAGGGAGCCCCCAGGCACTGGTGACATCACTTCCCTGAAGACAGAGCCCAACGGAATTGGATCCGACGTATACAGCCACCCCATAACAGAGAAAACACCCCTGCCCAGCTCATTTACAGGCACATCCTAAAGGAATCGACATGTTCCTCTCCTGTACTGAAGCCGAAAGGATGCAGGGAGAAGAGAGCTCGCCCGCCAGACACGTCCCCTCCCTGGCAGGTCATATCTGGATTTCCCCAACACCTCAGGCCCTTTTGCTAATAAAATCAAAAGGTGACACCAGTGGGCTCAGAGTCAGAGAGTCCCACACCTTCTGATCCACTGGTGTAGCCCTAGGTGTCTTGCCAGTCAGTGTGTGTGTGTGTGTGTGTAGGTGTGTGCGTGTGTGTGTGCCTCTGGGTGTCTGTGTCTCTGTGTGTAAAGAGGACCTGGCCATGCCATCGTGGGTTGAGATGCCCCAAGCAGGATCAGGCTGATGAGGGGTTATACGTCTGGAGCGCAACACATGTTCACACCCCAGTTTAAGTGTGGTTAAGTGGGAACGGATGTAGGGTCTACACCCTTATGCCCAGGGTTTAACCTGGGACACTGATGGGATGGGTCCATGACCCAAGCGCAGGGCTAACCCTAACAGTAACCACTAACCCTGACCCTTACCCTGACTGTGATCCTGACATTAACCCTAAATCTAAACCTAAGCCTGACACTGACCCTGATGTGGATCCTGAACCTAAACTTGACTCTGACATTACCGTCACCTTGACTCATACCTAAAAACGACCCTGATCCTGAGCCTAATCCTAACCCTGACGCTGACCTAAACCTGGCCCTAACCATCACCCTGACCGTGACTGTGAGCCTGACCGTAACCTTAAACCTAATGGTAACTCTAACCATGACCCTTATACAGACACTGAATCTTCACCTCATGCTGCCCCTGACCCTAACACTAACCCCTACTTTAAACCAGACAGTAACCCTGACCTTACGCTGTCTTACCCTATCCTTAACCATAATCCAACTTCTAAATCTAACCCTAACCCAAATCCCAAACCCTACCGCAAAAACCTAACTGTGACACTGAACCGAACATTGACCCTAAACCAAAGCCTGACCCTAAAGCTGACCCTGGCCCAGGACTTCACCTGACCCTGACTCTGACCCAAATCCTAACCATGACACTAACACTGACCACGACATAACCCTATTCCTGACCTGAATGTGGACTTTAAACCAATACCTGAACCGGACCCTAAACCGGACATTGGCGTTAAACTTCACCCTGATCCTGACCAAGACCATGACCATAATAAACCTAACCCTGACCCTAAGAGTGATCCCAACACTCACCTGAACACTCAACCTGACCCTGAATGTGAGCCAGACCCTAACTCTAACCCTAAATGTAACCCTGACCCTGACACTAACACGGGCCCTCCCCCGAATTCTTTCGCTGAACCTAACCTTAACACTAACCACTAACACTACCACGGACCTTGACCCTAACAAGTTCTAACCCTAACCGTCAACCTAATGCTAACCCTAATACTAAGCCTAAACTTAACAATAACCCTGACCCTATACCTGACTATGACCATAACCCTAACCCTGATATTTGCCTACACAAGACCGTGAGCCTAAATTTGACTCTGACCCTGACCCTAAACCTATCCATTACACTAATAATGACTACTACATAACCCTGTCCCTGAAACAAATGTGGACTTTAAACCAATACCTGATCCTGCCCGTAAACCTGACACTGGCCCTAGACTTCACCCTGACCCCGACCCAGGCAAAGACCCAAACCCTGACCCTAACAGTGACCCTGACCCTGACCCTAACATTAACTGTTACACTGAATGTGAGCCTGACCCTAACTCTATCCCTAAACGTAACCCTGGCCCTGACACTAACACGGGCCCTGACTCGAAAACTAACGCTGAACCTAACCGTAAAACTAACCCCTAACATTATCCCTGACACTGACCCTAACCCGGTCTAACCCTAACCCGCAACCTACCTCTAACCCTTACCCTAACCCCACTTTAACAATAATCCTGCCCTCTACGGGACCCTGATCATAACCCTAACTCTGAACTTTGCCTATGTCAGACCTTACACTTAAACCAGACCCTGGCCTTGATCTTAACACAGACCCTAGCCCTGACTGTAAACCTAAATCTGACCCAATCCGTGATCATGAACAGAATCGTAACCCTAAAGCAAACCCTGTTCCTGAACCTACTCATAAAACAGAACCTACACCTAAAGCTGACCTTACCATAACCATGAACCTAACCCTGACCCTGACCCTAACCCTGACACTAAACCTGTGCCAAACCTATCCCTGACCCTGACATGAAACTTGCCCCCAAACCAAAACTTGAACCGGACCCTAAATCTGACCATGACCCTGCCTGAACCTAAACCTAACCGTTACCCTAACACTGACCTTGAACCTGACTCTGACCGTAACGCTAACCGTGACCCTACTGTGAGCCTGACCCTAAACCTAACCATGAACCTAACCCTAACACTGACCCCTACCCTAAGACTAACGCTAACCCTGACCCAAAGACGTCTAACCCTAACCGTGACCCTAAGTCTTTCTTAAACCTAACCCTAACACTAACCTGGTCTAAACCCAGCTCTGTTCCCTCTGTCAGGGACCACAGCTGCACCCAGGCCTCCAAGGAGTTTGGGGGAGGCTATATGGGGGTCATTGGATGGGCACTGCATTGAGTGGAGTGTGAGCCTTGAGCAGCTTAGGGACCAGCGGCTCAGGGAGCCCCCAGGCAGTGGTGACCACACTTCCCTGAAGACAGAGCCCAACGGAATTGGATCCGACGTATACAGGCACCCCATAACAGAGAAAACACCCCTGCCCAGCTCATTTCCAGGCACATCCTAAAGGAAGCGACATGTTCTTCTGCTGTACTGAAGCCAAAAGGATGCAGGGAGAAGAGAGCTCGCCCGCCAGACACGTCCCCTCCCTGGCAGGTCATATCTTGATTTCCCCAACGCCTCAGGCCCTTTGGCTAATAAAATCAAAAGGTGACACCAGGGGGCTCAGAGTCTGAGAGCCCCACAACATCTGATACAATGGTGTAGCCCTAGGTGTCTTCCCAGTCTCTCTGTGTGTGTGTGTGTGTGTGTGTGTGTGTGCGCGCGTGTTTGTGTACCTCTGGGTGTCTGTGTCTCTGTGTGTAAAGAGGACCTGGCCATGCCATCGTGGGTGGAGATGCCCCAAGCAGGATCAGGCTGATGAGGGGTTAGACGTCTGGTGCGCAAGTCATGTTCACACCCCAGTTTAAGTGTTGTTAAGAGGGATCAGGTGTAGGGTCTACACCCTTCTGCCCAGGCTTTACCCTGAGACGCTGGAAAGATGGGTCCATGGCACAAGCCGGGGCTAAACCTAACAGTAACCACTAACCCTGACACTGACACTGATTGTGAAACATCCCCAAACACTAACCCAAGCCATGAACATGACCCTGACCCTGACCCTGACTGTGATCCTGACCTTAACCCTAAACCTAAACCTAAGCTTGACACTGAACCTGATGTGGACCCTGAACTTAAACTTGACTCTGACATTACCGTCACCTTGACTCATACCTTAAAAGGACCCTGATCCTGAGCCTAATCCTACCCCTGACGCTGACCTAAACCTGGCCCTAACTATCACCCTGACCGTGACTGTGAGCGTGACCGTAACCTTAAACCTAATGGTAACAATAACCATGACCCTTATACAGACCCTGAATCTTCACCTCATGCTGACCCTGACCCTAACACTAACCCCTACCCTAAACCAAACAGTAACCCTGTCCTTTCGCTGTCTAACCCTAACACTAACCATAACCCTACTTCTAAATAAACCCTAACCCTAAT
Organism: Mustela nivalis; assembly: GCF_964662115.1. Taxonomy (NCBI): domain Eukaryota; kingdom Metazoa; phylum Chordata; class Mammalia; order Carnivora; family Mustelidae; genus Mustela; species Mustela nivalis. Next base: position 599,102 of record NW_028136228.1, read on the forward strand.
CCCAAACCCTACCGCCAAAACCTAACTGTGACACTGAACCGAACATTGACCCTAAACCAAAGCCTGATCCTAAACCTGACCCTGGCCCTGAACTTCAGCTGACCCTGACTCTGACCCTAATCCTAACCATGACACTAACACTGACCACGACATAACCCTATCCCTGACCTGAATGTGGACTTTAACCAATACCTGAACCTGACCCTAAACCGGACATTGGCGCTAAACTTCACCCTGACCCTGACACAGACCATGACCATAATAAACCTAACCCTGACCCTAAGAGTGACCCCAAACCTCACCTGAACACTCAACCTGACCCTGACTGTGAGCCAGACCCTACCTCTAACCCTAAATGTAACCCTGACCCTGACACTAACAATGGGCCCTACCCCGAATCCTATCGCTGATCCTAACCATAACACTAACCACTAACCCTACCACGGACCCTGACCCTAACAAGTTCTAACCCTAACAGTCAACCTAACGCTAAACCTAACACTAAGCCTAAACTTTAACAATAACCCTGACCCTATACCTGAATATGACCATAACCCCAACCCTGAAATTTGCCTACAACAGACCATGAGACTAAACTTGACCCTGGCCCTGACCCTAAACCTAACCATGACTAACAATTACTACTACAAAACTCTGTCCCTGACACGAATATGGACTTTAAACCAATACCTGATCCTGCCCGTAAACGTGACACTGGCCCTAGACTTAACCCTGACCCCGACCCAGGCAAAGACTCAAACCCTGACCCTAACAGTGACCCTGACCCTAACATTAACAGTTACACTGAATGTGAGCCTGACCCTAACTCTATCCCTAAACGTAACCCTGGCCCTGACACTAACTCGGGCCCTGACTTGAAACCTAACCCTGAATCTAACCCTAAAACTAACCCCTAACATTATCCCTGACTCTGACCTCACCTGTCTAACCCTAACCCGCAACCTACCTCTAAGCCTAACCCTAACCCCACTTTAAAAATAATTCTGCCTTCTACGGGACCCTGATCATAACCCTAACTCTGAAATTTGCCTATGTCAGACCTTAACCTTAAACCAGACCCTAGCCTTGAGCTTACACTGACCCTAACCCTGACTGTGAACCTAAATCTGACCCAATCCGTGATCATGAACAGAATCGTACCCTACAGCTCACCCTGTTCCTGAACCTAATCATAAAACAAAACCTAAACCTAAAGCTGACCTTACCAAAACCATGAACCTAACGCTGACCCTGACCCTAACCCTGACACTAAACCTGTGCCAAACCTATCCCTGACACTGACATGAACCTTGCCCCCAAACAAAAACTTGAACCTGACCCTAAATCAGACCATGACCCTGCCTGACCCTAAAACTAACCGTGACACTAACACTGACCCTGACCCTGACCCTGACCGTAACGCTAACCGTGACACTACTGTGAGCCTGACCCTAAACCTAACCATGAACCTAATCCTAATTCTGACCCCTACCCTAAGCCTAACGCTAACCCTGACCCAAAGACTTCTAACCCTAACCGTGACTCTAAGTCTTTTTTAAACTAACCCTAACACTACCCTGGTCTAAACCATCTGTCGGGGAAAACAGCTGCACCCAGGCCTCCCAGGGGATTGGGGGAGGTAATTGGGGGTCACTGGATGGGCAATGCATTGAGTGGAGTGTGAGCCTTGAGCAACGTAGGGACCAGCGGCTCAGGGAGCCCCCAGGCAGTGGTGACCACACTTCCCTGAAGACAGAGCCCAACGGAATTGGATCCGACGGATACAGGCACCCCATAACAGAGAAAACACCCATGACCAGCTCATTTCCAGGCACATCCTAAAGGATGCGATATGTTCTTCTGCTGTACTGAATCCGAAAGGATGCAGGGAGAAGAGAGCTCGCCCCACAGACACGTTCCCTACCTGGCAGGTCATATCTGGATTTCCCCAACTCCTCAGGCCCTTTGGCTTATAAAATCAAAAGGTGACAGGAGGGGCTCAGAGTCAGAGAGTCCCACACCTTCTGATCCACTGGTGTAGCCCTAGGTGTCTTCCCAGTCTGTGTGTGTGTGTTTGTGTATGTGTGTGTGCCTCTGGGTGTCTGTGTCTCTGTGTGTAAAGAGGACCTGGCCATGCCATCCTGGGTGGAGATGCCCCAAGCAGATCAGGCTGATGAGGGGTTAGACGTCTGGTGCGCAAGTTCTGTTCACACCCCAGTTTAAGTGTGGTTAAGAGGGATCAGGTGTAGGGTCTACACCCTTCTGCCCAGGGTTTATCCTAAGACCCTGAAGGGATGGGTCCATGGCACAAGCTCGGGGCTAACCCTAACAGTAACCACTAACCCTGACCCTGACACTGATTGTGAAACATCCCCAAACACTAACCCAAGCCATGAACATGACCCTGACCCTGACCCTTACTGTGATCCAGACCTTAACTGTAAACCTAAACCTAATCCTGACACTTATCCTAAGTGGACCCTGAACCTAAACTTGACTCTGACATTACCGTCACCTTGACTCAAACCTAAAAATGACCCTGATCCTGAGCCTAATCCTAACGGTGACGCTGACCTAAACCTGGCCCTAACCATTACCCTGACCGTGACTGTGAGCCTGACCGTAAACTTAAACCTAATGGTAACTCTAACCATGTCCCTTATACAGAACCTGAATCTTCACCTCATGCTGACGCTGACCCTAACAGTAACCCCTACCCTAAACCAAACACTAACCCTGAACTTACGCTGTCTAACCTTAACCCTAAACATAACCCTACTTCTAAATCTAACCCTAACCCTAATCCCAAACCCTACCGCCAAAACCTAACTGTGACACTGAACCGAACATTGACCCTAAACCAAAGCCTGACCCTAAACTTGACCCTGGCCCTGAACTTCACCTGACCCTGACTCTGATCCTAATCCTAACCATGACACTAACACTTACCACGACATAACCCTATTCCTGACCTGAATGTGGACTTTAAACCAATACCTGAACCTGACAATTTACCGGACATTGGCGCTAAACTTCACCCTGACCCTGACCCAGACCATGACCATAATAAACCTAACCCTGACACTAAGAGTGACCCCAAACCTCACCTGAACACTCAAACTGACCCTGACTGTGAGCCTGACCCTACCTCTAACCCTAAATGTAACCCTGACCCTGACACTAACACGGGCCCTCCCCCGAATCCTATCCCTGAACCTAACCTTAACACTAACCCCTAACCCTACCAAGGACCCTGACCCTACAAGTCTAACTCTAACCGTCAAATGAACGCTAACCCTAAAACTAAGCCTAAACTTTAACAATAACCCTGACCCTATACCTGACTATGACCATAACCCTAACCCTGAAATTTGCCTTCACCAGAACCTGAGCCTAAACCTGACCCTGGCCCTACCCTAAACCTAACCATGACACTAACAATGACTACTACATAACCCTGTCCCTGGACTTTAAACCAATACCTGATCCTGCCCGTAAACGTGACACTGGCCCTAGACTTCACCCTGACCCCGACCCAGGCAAAGACCCAAGCCCTGACCCTAACAGTGACCCTGACCCTGACCCTAACTTTAACTGTTACACTGAATGTGAGCCTGACCCTAACTCTATCCCTAAACGTAACCCTGGCCCTGACACTAACACGGGCCCTGACTCAAAACTTAATGCTGTACCTAACCATAAAACTGAACCCTAACATTATCTCTGACACTGACCCTAACCTTTCAAACCCTAACCCACAACCTACCTCTAACCCTAACCCTAACCACACTTTAACATAATCCTCCCCTCTTAGGAACCTTGATCATAACCCTAACACTGAACTTTGCCTATGTCAGACCTTAACCTTAAACCAGACACTGGCCTTGACCTTAACACTGACCCTGCCCTGATTGTAAACCTAAATCTGACCCAATCCGTGATCATGAACAGAATCGTACCCTAAAGCTAACCCTGTTCCTGAACCTACTCATAAAACAAAACCTAAGCATAAAGCTGACCTTACCATAACCATGTACCTAACCCTGACCCTGGCCCTAACCCTGACACTAAACCTGTGCTAAACCTATCCCTGACACTGACATGAACCTTGCCCCCAAACCAAAACTTGAAACTGACCCTAAATCTGACCATGACCCTGCCTGACCCTAAACCTAACCGTTACCCTAACACTGACCCTGACCCTGACTCTGACCGTAACGCTATCCGTGTCCCTACTGTGAGCCTGACTCTAAACCTAACCATGACCTAACCCTAACACTGACCCATACCCTAATCCTAACGCAAACCCTGACCCAAAGATGTCTAACCCTAACCGTGACCCTAAGTCTTTCTTAAACCTAACCTTAACACTAACCTTGTCTAAAACCAGCTCTGTTCCCCCTGCCGGGGACAACAGCTGCACCCAGGCCTCCCAGGGGTTTGGGGGAGGGTATATGGGGGTCACTGGACGGGCACTGCATTGAGTGGAGTGTGAGCCTTGAGCAGGTTGGGGACAAGAGGCTCAGGGAGCCCCCAGGCACTGGTGACATCACTTCCCTGAAGACAGAGCCCAACGGAATTGGATCCGACGTATACAGCCACCCCATAACAGAGAAAACACCCCTGCCCAGCTCATTTACAGGCACATCCTAAAGGAATCGACATGTTCCTCTCCTGTACTGAAGCCGAAAGGATGCAGGGAGAAGAGAGCTCGCCCGCCAGACACGTCCCCTCCCTGGCAGGTCATATCTGGATTTCCCCAACACCTCAGGCCCTTTTGCTAATAAAATCAAAAGGTGACACCAGTGGGCTCAGAGTCAGAGAGTCCCACACCTTCTGATCCACTGGTGTAGCCCTAGGTGTCTTGCCAGTCAGTGTGTGTGTGTGTGTGTGTAGGTGTGTGCGTGTGTGTGTGCCTCTGGGTGTCTGTGTCTCTGTGTGTAAAGAGGACCTGGCCATGCCATCGTGGGTTGAGATGCCCCAAGCAGGATCAGGCTGATGAGGGGTTATACGTCTGGAGCGCAACACATGTTCACACCCCAGTTTAAGTGTGGTTAAGTGGGAACGGATGTAGGGTCTACACCCTTATGCCCAGGGTTTAACCTGGGACACTGATGGGATGGGTCCATGACCCAAGCGCAGGGCTAACCCTAACAGTAACCACTAACCCTGACCCTTACCCTGACTGTGATCCTGACATTAACCCTAAATCTAAACCTAAGCCTGACACTGACCCTGATGTGGATCCTGAACCTAAACTTGACTCTGACATTACCGTCACCTTGACTCATACCTAAAAACGACCCTGATCCTGAGCCTAATCCTAACCCTGACGCTGACCTAAACCTGGCCCTAACCATCACCCTGACCGTGACTGTGAGCCTGACCGTAACCTTAAACCTAATGGTAACTCTAACCATGACCCTTATACAGACACTGAATCTTCACCTCATGCTGCCCCTGACCCTAACACTAACCCCTACTTTAAACCAGACAGTAACCCTGACCTTACGCTGTCTTACCCTATCCTTAACCATAATCCAACTTCTAAATCTAACCCTAACCCAAATCCCAAACCCTACCGCAAAAACCTAACTGTGACACTGAACCGAACATTGACCCTAAACCAAAGCCTGACCCTAAAGCTGACCCTGGCCCAGGACTTCACCTGACCCTGACTCTGACCCAAATCCTAACCATGACACTAACACTGACCACGACATAACCCTATTCCTGACCTGAATGTGGACTTTAAACCAATACCTGAACCGGACCCTAAACCGGACATTGGCGTTAAACTTCACCCTGATCCTGACCAAGACCATGACCATAATAAACCTAACCCTGACCCTAAGAGTGATCCCAACACTCACCTGAACACTCAACCTGACCCTGAATGTGAGCCAGACCCTAACTCTAACCCTAAATGTAACCCTGACCCTGACACTAACACGGGCCCTCCCCCGAATTCTTTCGCTGAACCTAACCTTAACACTAACCACTAACACTACCACGGACCTTGACCCTAACAAGTTCTAACCCTAACCGTCAACCTAATGCTAACCCTAATACTAAGCCTAAACTTAACAATAACCCTGACCCTATACCTGACTATGACCATAACCCTAACCCTGATATTTGCCTACACAAGACCGTGAGCCTAAATTTGACTCTGACCCTGACCCTAAACCTATCCATTACACTAATAATGACTACTACATAACCCTGTCCCTGAAACAAATGTGGACTTTAAACCAATACCTGATCCTGCCCGTAAACCTGACACTGGCCCTAGACTTCACCCTGACCCCGACCCAGGCAAAGACCCAAACCCTGACCCTAACAGTGACCCTGACCCTGACCCTAACATTAACTGTTACACTGAATGTGAGCCTGACCCTAACTCTATCCCTAAACGTAACCCTGGCCCTGACACTAACACGGGCCCTGACTCGAAAACTAACGCTGAACCTAACCGTAAAACTAACCCCTAACATTATCCCTGACACTGACCCTAACCCGGTCTAACCCTAACCCGCAACCTACCTCTAACCCTTACCCTAACCCCACTTTAACAATAATCCTGCCCTCTACGGGACCCTGATCATAACCCTAACTCTGAACTTTGCCTATGTCAGACCTTACACTTAAACCAGACCCTGGCCTTGATCTTAACACAGACCCTAGCCCTGACTGTAAACCTAAATCTGACCCAATCCGTGATCATGAACAGAATCGTAACCCTAAAGCAAACCCTGTTCCTGAACCTACTCATAAAACAGAACCTACACCTAAAGCTGACCTTACCATAACCATGAACCTAACCCTGACCCTGACCCTAACCCTGACACTAAACCTGTGCCAAACCTATCCCTGACCCTGACATGAAACTTGCCCCCAAACCAAAACTTGAACCGGACCCTAAATCTGACCATGACCCTGCCTGAACCTAAACCTAACCGTTACCCTAACACTGACCTTGAACCTGACTCTGACCGTAACGCTAACCGTGACCCTACTGTGAGCCTGACCCTAAACCTAACCATGAACCTAACCCTAACACTGACCCCTACCCTAAGACTAACGCTAACCCTGACCCAAAGACGTCTAACCCTAACCGTGACCCTAAGTCTTTCTTAAACCTAACCCTAACACTAACCTGGTCTAAACCCAGCTCTGTTCCCTCTGTCAGGGACCACAGCTGCACCCAGGCCTCCAAGGAGTTTGGGGGAGGCTATATGGGGGTCATTGGATGGGCACTGCATTGAGTGGAGTGTGAGCCTTGAGCAGCTTAGGGACCAGCGGCTCAGGGAGCCCCCAGGCAGTGGTGACCACACTTCCCTGAAGACAGAGCCCAACGGAATTGGATCCGACGTATACAGGCACCCCATAACAGAGAAAACACCCCTGCCCAGCTCATTTCCAGGCACATCCTAAAGGAAGCGACATGTTCTTCTGCTGTACTGAAGCCAAAAGGATGCAGGGAGAAGAGAGCTCGCCCGCCAGACACGTCCCCTCCCTGGCAGGTCATATCTTGATTTCCCCAACGCCTCAGGCCCTTTGGCTAATAAAATCAAAAGGTGACACCAGGGGGCTCAGAGTCTGAGAGCCCCACAACATCTGATACAATGGTGTAGCCCTAGGTGTCTTCCCAGTCTCTCTGTGTGTGTGTGTGTGTGTGTGTGTGTGTGTGTGCGCGCGTGTTTGTGTACCTCTGGGTGTCTGTGTCTCTGTGTGTAAAGAGGACCTGGCCATGCCATCGTGGGTGGAGATGCCCCAAGCAGGATCAGGCTGATGAGGGGTTAGACGTCTGGTGCGCAAGTCATGTTCACACCCCAGTTTAAGTGTTGTTAAGAGGGATCAGGTGTAGGGTCTACACCCTTCTGCCCAGGCTTTACCCTGAGACGCTGGAAAGATGGGTCCATGGCACAAGCCGGGGCTAAACCTAACAGTAACCACTAACCCTGACACTGACACTGATTGTGAAACATCCCCAAACACTAACCCAAGCCATGAACATGACCCTGACCCTGACCCTGACTGTGATCCTGACCTTAACCCTAAACCTAAACCTAAGCTTGACACTGAACCTGATGTGGACCCTGAACTTAAACTTGACTCTGACATTACCGTCACCTTGACTCATACCTTAAAAGGACCCTGATCCTGAGCCTAATCCTACCCCTGACGCTGACCTAAACCTGGCCCTAACTATCACCCTGACCGTGACTGTGAGCGTGACCGTAACCTTAAACCTAATGGTAACAATAACCATGACCCTTATACAGACCCTGAATCTTCACCTCATGCTGACCCTGACCCTAACACTAACCGCTACCCTAAACCAAACACTAACCCTGAACTTATGCTGTCTAACCCTAACCCTAACCATAACGCTATTTCTAAGTCTAACCCTAACCCTAATCCCACACCCTACCGCCAAAACCTACCTGTGACACTGAACCGAACATTGACCCTAAACCAAAGCCTGACCCTAAACATGACCCTGGCCCTGAACTTCCCCTGACCCTGACTCTGATCCTAATCCTAACCATGGCACTAACACTTACCACTACATAACCCTATCCCTGACTTGAATGTGGACTTTAAATCCAATACCTGAACCTGACCCTAAACCGGACATTGGCGCTTAACTTTACCCTGACCTTGACCCAGACCATGACCATAATAAACATAACCCTGACGCTAAGAGTGACCCCAACCCTCACCTGGACACTCAATCTCACCCTGACTTTGAGCCTGACCCTAACTCTAACCCTAAATGTAACCCTGACCCTGACACTAACACGGGCCCTCCCCCGAATCCTATCCCTGAACCTAACCTTAACACTAACCCCTAACCCTACCACGGACCCTGACCCTACAAGTCTAATCCTAACCGTCAAACTAACGCTAACCCTAACACTAAGCCTAAACTCTAACAATAACCCTGACCCTATACCTGACTATGACCATAACCCTATCACTGATTATTGCCTACACCAGACCCTGAGCCTAAACCTGACCCTGGCCCTGACCCTAAACCTAACCATGACACTAACAATGACTACTACATAACCCTGTCCCTGACACGAATGTGGACTTTAAACCAATACCTGATCCTGCCCGTAAACCTGACACTGGCCCTAGACTTCACCCTCACCCTGACCCAGGCAAAGACCCAAACCCTGACCCTAAAAGTGACCCACACCCTGACCCTAACATTAACTGTTACACTGAATGTGAGCCTGACCCTAACTCTATCCCTAAACGTAACCCTGACCCTGACACTAATACGGGCCCTGACTCGAACCCTAACGCTGAACCTAACTCTAAAACTAACTGCTAACATTATCCCTGACACTGACCCTAACCCGGTCTAAACCTAACCCGCAACCTACCTCTAACCCTAATCCTAACCCTAACCCTAACCCATATTTAACAATAATCCTGCCCTCTACGGGACCCTGATCATAACCCTAACTCTGAACTTTGCCTATGTCAGACCTTAACCTTAAACCAAACCCTGGCCTTGACCTTAACACTGACCCTAACTTTGACTGTAAACCTAAATCTGACCCAATACCTGATCATGAACAGATTCGTAACCCTAAGGCTCACCCTGTTCCTGAACCTACTCATAAAACAGAACCTACACCTAAAGCTGACCTTACCATAACCATGAACCTAACCCTGACCCTGACCCTAACCCTGACACTAAACCTGTGCCAAACCTATCCCTGACCCTGACAGGAAACTTGCCCCCAAATCAAAACTTGAACCGGACCCTAAATCTGACCATGACCCTGCCTGAACCTAAACATAACCGTTGCCCTAACACTGACCTTGATTCTGACTCTGACCGTAATGCTAACCGTGACCCTACTGTGAGCCTGACCCTAAACATAACCATGAACCTAACCCTAACCCTGACCCCTACCCTAAGCCTAACGCTAACCCTGACCCAAAGACGTCTAACCCTAACCGAGACCCTAAGTCTTTCTTAAACCTAACCCTAACACTAACCTGGTCTAAACCCAGCTCTGTTCCCTCTGTCAGGGACAACAGCTGCACCCAGGCCTCCCAGGGGTTTGGGGGAGGCTATATGGGGGTCACTGTATGGGCACTCATTGAGTGGAGTGTGAGCCTTAAGCAGCTTAGGGACCAGCGGCTCAGGGAGCCCCCAGGCAGTGGTGACCACACTTCCCTGAAGACAGAGCCCAACGGAATTGGATCCGACGTATACAGGCACCCCATAACAGAGAAAACACCCCTGCCCAGCTCATTTCCAGGCACATCCTAAAGGAAGCGACATGTTCTTCTGCTGTACTGAAGCCAAAAGGATGCAGGGAGAAGAGAGCTCGCCCGCCAGACACGTCCCCTCCCTGGCAGGTCATATCTGGATTTCCCCAACGCCTCAGGCCCTTTGGCTAATAAAATCAAAAGGAGACACCAGGGGGCACAGAGTCAGAGAGTCCCACACCTTCTGATCCACTGGTGTAGCCCTAGGTGTCTTCCCAGTCTCTCTCTGTGTGTGTGTGTGTGTGTGTGTGTGTGTGCCTCTGGGTGTCTGTGTCTCTGTGTGTAAAGAGGACCTGGCCATGCCATCGTAGGTGGAGATGCCCCAAGCAGGATCAGACTGATGAGGGGTTAGACGTCTGGTGCGCAAGTCATGTTCACACCCCAGTTTAAGTGTGGTTAAGTGGGATCAGGTGTAGGGTCTACACCCTTCTGCCCAGGGTTTATCCTGAGACCCTGAAAGGATGGGTCCTTGGCACAAGCGCGGGGCTAACCCTAACAGTAACCACTACCCCTGACTCTGACACTGATTGTGAAACATCCCCAAACACTAACCCAAGCCATGAACATGACTCTGACCCTGACCCTGACTGTGATCCAGACCTTAACCCTAAACCTAAACCTAAGCCTGACACTGACCCTGATGTGGACCCTGAACCTAAACTTGACTCTGACATTACCGTCATCTTGACTCATACCTAAAAACGACCCTGATCCTGAGCCTTATCCTAACCCTGACGCTGACCTAAACCTGGCCCTAACCATCACCCTGACCGTGACTGTGAGCCTGACCGTAACCTTAAACCTACTGGTAACTCTAACCATGACCCTTATACAGACCCTGAATCTTCACCTCATGCTGACCCTGACCCTAACACTAACCCCTACCCTAAACCAAACAGTAACCCTGACCTTAAGTTGTCTTACCCTATCCCTAACCATAACCCTACTTCTAAATCTAACCCTAACCCTAATCCCAAACCCTACCACCAAAACCTAACTGTGACACTGAACCGAACATTGACCCTAAACCAAAGCCTGACCCTAAACCTGACATTGGCCCAGGTCTTCACCTGACCCTGACTCTGACCCAAATCCTAACCATGACACTAACACAGACCACGACATAACCCTATCCCTGACCTGAATGTGGACTTTAAACCAATACCTGAACCTGATTCTAAACCGGACATTGGCGCTAAACTTCACCCTGACCCTGACCCAGACCATGACCATAATAAACCTAACCCTGACCCTAAGAGTGATCCCAACCCTCACCTGAACACTCAACCTGACCCTGACTGTGAGCCAGACCCTAACTCTAACCCTAAATGTAACCCTGACCCTGACACTAACACGGGCCCTCCCCCGAATCCTTTCGCTGAACCTAACCTTAACACTAACCACTAACCCTACCACGGACCTTGACCCTAACAAGTTCTAACCCTAACCGTCAACCTAATGCTAACCCTAATACTAAGCCTAAACTTAACAATAACCCTGACCCTATACCTGACTATGACCATAACCCTAACCCTGATATTTGCCTACACAAGACCGTGAGCCTAAATTTGACTCTGGCCCTGACCCTAAACCTAATATTGACACTAACAATGACTACTACATAACCCTGTCCCTGACACGAATGTGGACTTTAAACCAATACCTGATCCTGCCCGTAAAACTGACACTGGCCCTAGACTTCACCCTGACCCCGACCCAGGCAAAGACCCAAACACTGAACCTAACAGTGACCCTTACCCTGACCCTAACATTAACTGTTACACTGAATGTGAGCCTGACCCTAACTCTATCCCTAAACGTAACCCTGGCCCTGACACTAACACGGGCCCTGACTCGAAACCTAATGCTGAACCTAACCCTAAAACTAACACCTAACATTATCCCTGACACTGACCCTAAACCGGTCTAACCCTAACCCGCAACCTACCTCTAACCCTAACCCTAACCCCATTTAAACAATAATCCTGCCCTCTACGGGACCCTGATCATAACCCTAACTCTGAACTTTGCCTATGTCAGACCTTAAACTTAAACCAGACCCTGGCCTTGACCTTAACACTGACCCTAGCCCTGAATGTAAACCTAAATCTGACCCAATCCGTGGTCACGAACAGAATCGTAACCCTAAAGCTCACCCTGTTTGAACCTACTCATAAAACAGAACCTACACCTAAAGCTGACCTTACCATAACCAAGAACCTAACCCTGACCCTGACCCTAACCCTGACACTAAACCTGTCCCAAACCTATCCCTGACCCTGACATGAAACTTGCCCCCAAACCAAAACTTGAACCGGACCATAAATCTGACCATGACCCTGCCTGAACCTAAACCTATCCGTTACCCTAAAACTGACCCTGACCCTGACTCTGACCGTAACGCTAAACGTTACCCTACTGTGAGCCTGACACTAAACCTAACCATGAACCTAACCCTAACCCTGACCCCTACCCTAAGCCTTACGATAACCCTGACCCAAAGAAGTCTAACCCTAACCGTGACCCTAAGTCTTTCTTAAACCTAACCCTAACACTAACCTGGTCTAAACCCAGCTCTGTTCCCTCTGTCAGGGACAACAGCTGCACCCAGTCCTCCCAGGGGTTTGGGGGAGGCTATATGGGGGTCCACTGCATTGAGTGGAGTGTGAGCCTTGAGCAGCTTAGGGACCAGCGGCTCAGGGAGCCCCCAGGCAGTGGTGACCACACTTCCCTGAAGACAGAGCACAACGGAATTGGATCCGACGTATACAGGCACCCCATAACAGAGAAAACACCCCTGCCCAGCTCATTTCCAGGCACATCCTAAAGGAAGCGACATGTTCTTCTGCTGTACTGAAGCCAAAAGGATGCAGGGAGAAGAGAGCTCGCCCGCCAGACACGTCCCCTCCCTGGCAGGTCATATCTGGATTTCCCCAAGGCCTCCGGCCCTTTGGCTAATAAAGTCAAAAGGTGACACCAGGGGGCACAGAGTCAGAGAGTACCACACCTTCTGATCCACTGTTGTAGCCCTAGGTGTCTTCCCAGTCTGTGTGTGTGTGTGTGTGTGTGTGTGTGTGTGTGCCTCTGGGTGTCTGTGTCTCTGTGTGTAAAGAGGACCTGGCCATGCCATCGTGGGTGGAGATGCCCCAAGCAGGATCAGGCTGATGAGGAGTGAGACGTCTGGTGCGCAAGTCATGTTCACACCCCAGTTTAAGTGTGGTTAAGAGGGATCAGGTGTAGGGTCTGCACCCTTCTGCCCAGGGTTTATCCTGAGACCCTGAAAGGATGGGTCCATGGCACAAGCGCGGGGCTAACCCTAACAGTAACCACTAACCCTGACTCTGACACTGATTGTGAAACATCCCCAAACACTAACCCAAGCCATGAACATGACCCTGACCCTGACCCTGACTGTGCTCCTGACCTTAACCCTAAACCTAAACCTAAGCCTGACACTGACCCTGATGTGGACCCTGAACCTAAACTTGACTCTGACATTACCGTCACCTTGACTCATACCTAAAAACGACCCTGATCCTGAGCCTAATCCTAACCTTGACGCTGACCTAAACCAGGCCCGAACCATCACCCTGACCGTGACTGTGAGCCTGACCGTAACCTTAAACCTAATGGTAACTCTAACCGTGAACATTATACAGACCCTGAATCTTCACCTCATGCTGCCCCTGACCCTAACACTAACCCCTACCCTAAACCAGACAGTAACCCTGACCTTACGCTGTCTTACCCTATCCCTAACCATAACCCTACTTCTAAATCTAACCCTAACCCTAATCCCAAACCCTACCTCCAAAACCTAACTGTGACACTGAACCGAACATTGACCCTAAACCAAAGCATGACCCTAAACCTGACCCTGGCCCAGGACTTCACCTGACCCTGACTCTGACCCAAATCCTAACCATGACACTAACAGTGACCACGACATAACCCTTACCCTGACCTGAATGTGGACTTTAAACCAATACCTGAACCTGACCCTAAACCGGACATTGGTGCTAAACTTCACCCTGACCCTGACCCAGACCATGACCATAATAAACCTAACCCTGACCCTAAGAGTGATCCCAACCCTCACCTGAACACTCAATCTGACCCTGACTGTGAGCCAGACCCTAACTCTAACCCTAAATGTAACCCAGACCCTGACACTAACCGCGGGCCCTCCCCCGAATCCTTTCGCTGAACCTAACCTTAACACTAACCACTAACCCTACCACGAACCTTGACCCTAACAAGTTCTAACCCTAACCGTCAACCTAATGCTAACCCTAACACTAAGCCTAAACTTAACAATTACCCTGACCCTATACCTGACTATGACCATAACCCTAACCCTGATATTTGCCTACACAAGACCGTGAGCCTAAATTTGACTCTGGCCCTGACCCTAAACCTCACCATGACACTAACAATGACTACTACATAACCCTATCCCTGACACGAATGTGGACTTTAAACCAATACCTGATCCTGCCCGTAAACCTGACACTGGCCCTAGACTTCACCCTGACCCCGACCCAGGCAAAGACCCAAACCCTGACCCTAACAGTGACCCTTACCCTGACCCTAACATTAACTGTTACACTGAATGTGAGCCTGACCCTAACTCTATCCCTAAACGTAACCCTGGCCCTGACACTAACACGGGCCCTGACTCAAAACCTAACGCTGAACCTAACCCTAAAACTAACCCCTAACATTATCCCTGACACTGACCCTAACCTGGTCTAACCCTAACCTGCAACCTACCTCTAACCCTAACCCTAACCACACTTTAACAATAATCCTGCCCTCTACGGGACCCTGATCATAACCCTAAATCTGAACTTTGCCTATGTCAGAACTTAACCTTAAACCAGACCCTGGCCTTGACCTTAACACTGACCCTAGCCCTGACTGTAAACCTAAATCTGACCCAATCCGTGATCAAGAACAGAATCGTAACCCTAAAGCTCACCCTGTTCCTGAACCTACTCATAAAACAGAACCTACACCTAAAGCTGACCTTACCATAACCATGAACCTAACCCTGACCCTAACCCTGACACTAAACCTGTGCCAAACCTATCCCTGACCCTGACATGAAACTTGCCCCCAAACCAAAACTTGAACCGGACCCTAAATCTGACCATGACCCTGCCTGAACCTAAACCTCACCGTTACCCTAACACTGACCCTGACCCTGACTCTGACCGTAACGCTAACCGTGACCCTACTGTGAGCCTGACCCTAAACCTAACCATGAACCTAACCCTAACCCTGACACCTACCCTAAGCCTAACGCTAACCCTGACCCAAAGACCTCTAACCCTAACCATGACCCTAAGTCTTTCTTAAACCTAACCCTAACACTAACCTGGTCTAAACCCAGCTCTGTTCCCTCTGTCAGGGACAACAGCTGCACCCAGGCCTCCCAGGGGTTTGGGGGAGGCTGTATGGGGGTCACTGGATGGGCACTGCATTGAGTGGAGTGTGAGCCTTGAGCAGCTTAGGGACCAGCGGCTCAGGGAGCCCCCAGGCAGTGGTGACCACACTTCCCTGAAGACAGAGCCCAACGGAATTGGATCCGACGTATACAGGCACCCCATAACAGAGAAAACACCCCTGCCCAGCTCATTTCCAGGCACATCCTAAAGGAAGCGACATGTTCTTCTGCTGTACTGAAGCCAAAAGGATGCAGGGAGAAGAGAGCTCGCCCGCCAGACACGTCCCCTCCATGGCAGGTCATATCTGGATTTCCCCAACGCCTCAGCCCTTTGGCTAATAAAATCAAAAGGTGACACCAGGAGGCACAGAGTCAGAGAGTCCCACACCTTCTGATCCACTGGTGTAGCCATAGGTGTCTTCCCAGTCTCTCTCTCTGTGTGTATGTGTGTGTGTGTGTGTGTGCGTGTGTGTGTGTGTGTGTGTGTGTGTGTGTGTGTGCCTCTGGGTGTCTGTGTCCCTGTGTGTAAAGAGGACCTGGCCATGCCATCGTGGGTGGAGATGCCCCAAGCAGGATTAGGCTGATGAGGGGTTAGACGTCTGGTGCGCAAGTCATGTTCACACCCCAGTTTAAGTGTGGTTAAGAGGGATCAGGTGTAGGGTCTACACCCTTCTGCCCAGGGTTTATCCTGAGACCCTGAAAGGATGGGTCCATGGCACAAGCGCGGGGCTAACCCTAACAGTAACCACTAACCCTGACTCTGACACTGATTGTGAAACATCCCCAAACACTAACCCAAGCCATAAACATGACCCTGACCCTGACCCTGACTGTGATCCTGACCTTAACCCTAAACCTAAACCTAAGCCTGACACTGACCCTGATGTGGACCCTGAACCTAAACTTGACTCTGACATTACCGTCACCTTGACTCATACCTAAAAACGACACTGATCCTGAGCCTAATACTAACCCTGACGCTGACCTAAACCTGGCCCTAACCATCACCCTGACCGTGACTGTGAGCCTGACCGTAACCTTAAACCTAATGGTAACTCTAACCGTGACCCTTATACAGACCCTGAATCTTCACCTCATGCTGCCCCTGACCCTAACACTAACCCCTACCCTAAACCAGACAGTAACCCTGACCTTACGCTGTCTTACCCTATCCCTAACCATAACCCTACTTCTAAATCTAACCCTAACCCTAATCCCAAACCCTACCTCCAAAACCTAACTGTGACACTGAACCGAACATTGACCCTAAACCAAAGCCTGACCCTAAACCTGACCCTGGCCCAGGACTTCACCTGACCCTGACTCTGACCCAAATCCTAACCATGACACTAACAGTGACCACGACATAACCCTTACCCTGACCTGAATGTGGACTTTAAACCAATACCTGAACCTGACCCTAAACCGGACATTGGTGCTAAACTTCACCCTGACCCTGACCCAGACCATGACCATAATAAACCTAACCCTGACCCTAAGAGTGATCCAAACCCTCACCTGAACACTCAATCTGACCCTTACTGTGAGCCAGACCCTAACTCTAACCCTAAATGTAACCCAGACCCTGACACTAACCGCGGACCCTCCCCTGAATCCTTTCGCTGAACCTAACCTTAACACTAACCACTAACCGTACCACGGACCTTGACCCTAACAAGTTCTAACCCTAACCGTCAACCTAATGCTAACCCTAACACTAAGTCTAAACTTAACAATAACCCTGACCCTATACCTGACTATGACCATAACCCTAACCCTGATATTTGCCTACACAAGACCGTGAGCCTAAATTTGACACTGGCCCTGACCCTAAACCTAACCATGACACTAACAATGACTACTACATAACCCTATCCCTGACACGAATGTGGACTTTAAACCAATACCTGATCCTGCCCGTAAACCTGACACTGGCCCTAGACTTCACCCTGACCCCGACCCAGGCAAAGACCCAAACCCTGACCCTAACAGTGACCCTGACCCTGACCCTAACATTAACTGTTACACTGAATGTGAGCCTGACCCTAACTCTATTTCTGAACGTAACCCTGGCCCTGACACTAACACGGGCCCTGACTCAAAACCTAACGCTGAACCTAACCCTAAAACTAACCCCTAACATTATCCCTGACACTGACCCTAACCTGGTCTAACCCTAACCCGCAACCTACCTCTAACCCTAACCCTAACCACACTTTAACAATAATCCTGCCCTCTACGGGACCCTGATCATAACCCTAACTCTGAACTTTGCCTATGTCAGACCTTAACCTTAAACCAGACCCTGGCCTTGACCTTAACACTGACCCTAGCCCTGACTGTAAACCTAAATCTGACCCATTCCGTGGTCATGAACAGAATCGTAACCCTAAAGCTCACCCTGTTCCTGAACCTACTCATAAAACAGAACCTACACCTAAAGCTGACCTTACCATAACCATGAACCTAACCCTGACCCTGACCCTAACCCTGACACTAAACCTGTCCCAAACCTATCCCTGACCCTGACATGAAACTTGCCCCAAACCAAAACTTTAACCGGACCCTAAATCTGAACATGACCCTGCCTGAACCTAAACCTAACCGTTACCCTAACACTGACCCTGACCCTGAAGATGACCGTAACGCTAACTGTGACCCTACTGTGAGCCTGACCCTAAACCTAA
This sequence comes from Mustela nivalis, assembly GCF_964662115.1. Lineage (NCBI taxonomy): Eukaryota > Metazoa > Chordata > Mammalia > Carnivora > Mustelidae > Mustela > Mustela nivalis. The sequence continues at coordinate 617,540 of NW_028136228.1, forward strand.
CCATGAACCTAACCCTAACCCTGACCCCTACCCTAAGCCTAACGCTAACCCTGACCCAAAGACGTCTAACCCTAACCGTGACCCTAAGTCTTTCTTAAACCTAACCCTAACAGTAACCTGGTCTAAACCCAACTCTGTTCCCTCTGTCAGGGACAACAGCTGCACCCAGGCCTCCCAGGGGTTTGGGGGAGGCTATATGGGGGTCACTGGATGGGCACTGCATTGAGTGGAGTGTGAGCCTTGAGCAGCTTAGGGACCAGCGGCTCAGGGAGCCCCCAGGCAGTGGTGACCACACTTCCCTGAAGACAGAGCCCAACGGAATTGGATCCGACGTATACAGGCACCCCATAACAGAGAAAACACCCCTGCCCAGCTCATTTCCAGGCACATCCTAAAGGAAGCGACATTTTCTTCTGCTGTACTGAAGCCAAAAGGATGCAGGGAGAAGAGAGTTCGCCCGCCAGACACATCCCCTCCCTGGCAGGTCATATCTGGATTTCCCCAACGCCTCAGGCCCTTTGGCTAATAAAATCAAAAGGTGACACCAGGGGGCACAGAGTCAGAGAGTCCCACACCTTCTGATCCACTGGTGTAGCCCTTGGTGTCTTCCCAGTCTCTGTGTGTGTGTGTGTGTGTGTGTGTGTGTTTGTGTGTGTGTGTGCCTCTGGGTGTCTGTGTCTCTGTGTGTAAAGAGGACCTGGCCATGCCATCGTGGGTGGAGATGCCCCAAGCAGGATCAGGCTGATGAGGGGTTAGACGTCTGCTGCGCAAGTCATGTTCACACACCAGTTTAAGTGTGGTTAAGAGGGATCAGGTGTAGGGTCTACACCCTTCTGCCCAGGGTTTATCCTGAGACCCTGAAAGGATGGGTCCATGGCACAAGCGCGGGGCTAACCCTAACAGTAACCACTAACCCTGACTCTGACACTGATTGTGAAACATCCCCAAACACTAACCCAAGCCATGAACATGACCCTGACCCTGACCCTGACTGTGCTCCTGACCTTAACCCTAAACCTAAACCTAAGCCTGACACTGACCCTGATGTGGACCCTGAACCTAAACTTGACTCTGACATTACCGTCACCTTGACTCATACCTAAAAACGACCCTGATCCTGAGCCTAATCCTAACCCTTATGCTGACCTAAACCTGGCCCTAACCATCACCCTGACCGTGACTGTGAGCCTGACCGTAACCTTAAACCTAATGGTAACTCTAACCGTGACCCTTATACAGACCCTGAATCTTCACCTCATGCTGCCTTTGACCCTAACACTAACCCCTACCCTAAACCAGACAGTAACCCTGACCTTACGCTGTCTTACCCTATCCCTAACCATAACCCTACTTCTAAATCTAACCCTAACCCTAATCCCAAACCCTACCTCCAAAACCTAACTGTGACACTGAACCGAACATTGACCCTAAACCAAAGCCTGACCCTAAACCTGACCCTGGCCCAGGACTTCACCTGACCCTGACTCTGACCCAAATCCTAACCATGACACTAACAGTGACCACGACATAACCCTTACCCTGACCTGAATGTGGACTTTAAACCAATACCTGAACCTGACCCTAAACCGGACATTGGTGCTAAACTTCACCCTGACCCTGACCCAGACCATGACCATAATAAACCTAACCCTGACCCTAAGAGTGATCCAAACCCTCACCTGAACACTCAATCTGACCCTGACTGTGAGCCAGACCCTAACTCTAACCCTAAATGTAACCCAGACCCTGACACTAACCGCGGACCCTCCCCTGAATCCTTTCGCTGAACCTAACCTTAACACTAACCACTAACCGTACCACGGACCTTGACCCTAACAAGTTCTAACCCTAACCGTCAACCTAATGCTAACCCTAACACTAAGCCTAAACTTAACAATAACCCTGACCCTATACCTGACTATGACCATAACCCTAACCCTGATATTTGCCTACACAAGACCGTGAGCCTAAATTTGACTCTGGCCCTGACCCTAAACCTAATATTGACACTAACAATGACTACTACATAACCCTGTCCCTGACACGAATGTGGACTTTAAACCAATACCTGATCCTGCCCGTAAAACTGACACTGGCCCTAGACTTCACCCTGACCCCGACCCAGGCAAAGACCCAAACACTGAACCTAACAGTGACCCTTACCCTGACCCTAACATTAACAGTTACACTGAATGTGAGCCTGACCCTAACTCTATCCCTAAACGTAACCCTGGCCCTGACACTAACACGGGCCCTGACTCGAAACCTAATGCTGAACCTAACCCTAAAACTAACACCTAACATTATCCCTGACACTGACCCTAAACCGGTCTAACCCTAACCCGCAACCTACCTCTAACCCTAACCCTAACCCCATTTAAACAATAATCCTGCCCTCTACGGGACCCTGATCATAACCCTAACTCTGAACTTTGCCTATGTCAGACCTTAAACTTAAACCAGACCCTGGCCTTGACCTTAACACTGACCCTAGCCCTGAATGTAAACCTAAATCTGACCCAATCCGTGGTCATGAACAGAATCGTAACCCTAAAGCTCACCCTGTTTGAACCTACTCATAAAACAGAACCTACACCTAAAGCTGACCTTACCATAACCAAGAACCTAACCCTGACCCTGACCCTAACCCTGACACTAAACCTGTGCCAAACCTATCCCTGACCCTGACATGAAACTTGCCCCCAAACCAAAACTTGAACCGGACCCTAAATCTGACCATGACCCTGCCTGAACCTAAACATATCCGTTACCCTAAAACTGACCCTGACCCTGACTCTGACCGTAAAGCTAACCGTTACCCTACTGTGAGCCTGACACTAAACCTAACCATGAACCTAACCCTAACCCTGACCCCTACCCTAAGCCTTACGGTAACCCTGACCCAAAGAAGTCTAACCCTAACCGTGACCCTAAGTCTTTCTTAAACCTAACCCTAACACTAACCTGGTCTAAACCCAGCTCTGTTCCCTCTGTCAGGGACAACAGCTGCACCCAGTCCTCCCAGGGGTTTGGGGGAGGCTATATGGGGGTCCACTGCATTGAGTGGAGTGTGAGCCTTGAGCAGCTTAGGGACCAGCGGCTCAGGGAGCCCCCAGGCAGTGGTGACCACACTTCCCTGAAGACAGAGCACAACGGAATTGGATCCGACGTATACAGGCACCCCATAACAGAGAAAACACCCCTGCCCAGCTCATTTCCAGGCACATCCTAAAGGAAGCGACATGTTCTTCTGCTGTACTGAAGCCAAAAGGATGCAGGGAGAAGAGAGCTCGCCCGCCAGACACGTCCCCTCCCTGGCAGGTCATATCTGGATTTCCCCAAGGCCTCAGGCCCTTTGGCTAATAAAGTCAAAAGGTGACACCAGGGGGCACAGAGTCAGAGAGTCCCACACCTTCTGATCCACTGTTGTAGCCCTAGGTGTCTTCCCAGTCTGTGTGTGTGTGTGTGTGTGTGTGTGTGTGTGTGCCTCTGGGTGTCTGTGTCTCTGTGTGTAAAGAGGACCTGGCCATGCCATCGTGGGTGGAGATGCCCCAAGCAGGATCAGGCTGATGAGGGGTTAGACGTCTGGTGCGCAAGTCATGTTCACACCCCAGTTTAAGTGTGGTTAAGAGGGATCAGGTGTAGGGTCTGCACACTTCTGCCCAGGGTTTATCCTGAGACCCTGAAAGGATGGGTCCATGGCACAAGCGCGGGGCTAACCCTAACAGTAACCACTAACCCTGACTCTGACACTGAATGTGAAACATCCCCAAACACTAACCCAAGCCATGAACATGACCCTGACCCTGACCCTGACTGTGCTCCTGACCTTAACCCTAAACCTAAACCTAAGCCTGACACTGACCCTGATGTGGACCCTGAACCTAAACTTGACTCTGACATTACCGTCACCTTGACTCATACCTAAAAACGACCCTGATCCTGAGCCTAATCCTAACCTTGACGCTGACCTAAACCAGGCCCGAACCATCACCCTGACCGTGACTGTGAGCCTGACCGTAACCTTAAACCTAATGGTAACTCTAACCGTGAACCTTATACAGACACTGAATCTTCACCTCATGCTGCCCCTGACCCTAACACTAACCCCTACCCTAAACCAGACAGTAACCCTGACCTTACGCTGTCTTACCCTATCCCTAACCATAACCCTACTTCTAAATCTAACCCTAACCCTAATCCCAAACCCTACCTCCAAAACCTAACTGTGACACTGAAACGAACATTGACCCTAAACCAAAGCATGACCCTAAACCTGACCCTGGCCCAGGACTTCACCTGACCCTGACTCTGACCCAAATCCTAACCATGACACTAACAGTGACCACGACATAACCCTTACCCTGACCTGAATGTGGACTTTAAACCAATACCTGAACCTGACCCTAAACCGGACATTGGCGCTAAACTTCACCCTGACCCTGACCCAGACCATGACCATAATAGACCTTACCCTGACCCTAAGAGTAAGCCCAACCCTCACCTGAACACTCAACCTGACCCTGACTGTGAGCCAGACCCTAACTCTAACCCTAAATGTAACCCTGACCCTGACAATAACACGGGCCCACCCCCGATTCCTTTCGCTGAACCTAACCTTAACACTAACCACTAACCCTACCAAGGACCTTGACCAAAACGATTTCTAACCCTAACCGTCAACCTAATGCTAACCCTAACACTAAGCCTAAACTTAACAATAACCCTGACCCTATACCTGACTATGACCATAACCCTAACCCTGATATTTGCCTACACAAGACCTTGAGCCTAAACTTGACTCTGGCCCTGACCATAAACCTAATATTGACACTAACAATGACTACTACATAACCCTGTCCCTGACACGAATGTGGACTTTAAACCAATACCTGATCCTGCCCGTAAACCTGACACTGGCCCTAGACTTCACCCTCACCCTGACCCAGGCAAAGACCCAAACCCTGACCCTAACAGTGACCCACACCCTGACCCTAACATTAACTGTTACACTGAATGTGAGCCTGACCCTAACTCTATCCCTAAACGTAACCCTGACCCTGACACTAATACGGGCCCTGACTCGAACCCTAACGCTGAACCTAACTCTAAAACTAACTGCTAACATTATCCCTGACACTGACACTAACCCGGTCTAAACCTAACCCGCAACCTACCTCTAACCCTAATCCTAACCCTAACCCTAACCCATATTTAACAATAATCCTGCCCTCTACGGGACCCTGATCATAACCCTAACTCTGAACTTTGCCTATGTCAGACCTTAACCTTAAACCAGACCCTGGCCTTGACCTTAACACTGACCCTAACTTTGACTGTAAACCTAAATCTGACCCAATACCTGATCATGAACAGATTCGTAACCCTAAAGCTCACCCTGTTCCTGAACCTACTCATAAAACAGAACCTACACCTAAAGCTGACCTTACCATAACCATGAACCTAACCCTGACCCTGACCCTAACCCTGACACTAAACCTGTGCCAAACCTATCCCTGACCCTGACAGGAAACTTGCCCCCAAATCAAAACTTGAACCGGACCCTAAATCTGACCATGACCCTGCCTGAACCTAAACATAACCGTTGCCCTAACACTGACCTTGATTCTGACTCTGACCGTAATGCTAACCGTGACCCTACTGTGAGCCTGACCCTAAACATAACCATGAACCTAACCCTAACCCTGACCCCTACCCTAAGCCTAACGCTAACCCTGACCCAAAGACGTCTAACCCTAACCGAGACCCTAAGTCTTTCTGAAACCTAACCCTAACACTAACCTGGTCTATACCCAGCTCTGTTCCCTCTGTCAGGGACAACAGCTGCACCCAGGCCTCCCAGGGGTTTGGGGGAGGCTATATGGGGGTCACTGGATGGGCACTCATTGAGTGGAGTGTGAGCCTTAAGCAGCTTAGGGACCAGCGGCTCAGGGAGACCCAGGCAGTGGTGACCACACTTCCCTGAAGACAGAGCCCAACGGAATTGGATCCGACGTATACAGGCACCCCATAACAGAGAAAACACCCCTGCCCAGCTCATTTCCAGGCACATCCTAAAGGAAGCGACATGTTCTTCTGCTGTACTGAAGCCAAAAGGATGCAGGGAGAAGAGAGCTCGCCCGCCAGACACGTCCCCTCCCTGGCAGGTCATATCTGGATTTCCCCAACACCTCAGGCCCTTTGGCTAATAAAATCAAAAGGTGACACCAGGGGGCTCAGAGTCAGAGAGTCTCACAACTTCTGATCCACTGGTGTAGCCCTAGGTGTCTTCTCACTCTCTGTGTGTGTGTGTGTGTGTGTGTGTGTGCGCGCGCGCCTCTGGGTGTCTGTGTCTCTGTGTGTAAAGAAGACCTGGCCATACCATCGTGGGTGGAGATGCCCCAAGCAGGATCAGGCAGATGAGGGGTTAGACGTCTGGTGCGCAAGTCATGTTCACACCCCAGTTTAAGTGTGGTTAAGCGGGATCAGGTGTAGGGTCTACACCCTTCTGCCCAGGGTTTATCCTGAGACCCTGAAAGGATGGGTCCATGGCACAAGCGCGGGGCTAACCCTAACAGTAACCACTAACCCTGACTCTGACACTGATTGTGAAACATCCCCAAACACTAGCCCAAGCCATGAACATGACCCTGACCCTGACCCTGACTGTGCTCCTGACCTTAACCCTAAACCTAAACCTAAGCCTGACACTGACCCTGATGTGGACCCTGAACCTAAACTTGACTCTGACATTACCGTCACCTTGACTCATACCTAAAAACGACCCTGATCCTGAGCCTAATCCTAACCCTGACGCTGACCTAAACCTGGCCCTAACCATCACCCTGACCGTGACTGTGAGCCTGACCGTAACCTTAAACCTAATGGTAACTCTAACCATGACCCTTATACAGACCCTGAATCTTCACCTCATGCTGCCCCTGACCCTAACACTAACCCCTACTTTAAACCAGACAGTAACCCTGACCTTACGCTGTCTTACCCTATCCTTAACCATAATCCAACTTCTAAATCTAACCCTAACCCAAATCCCAAACCCTACCGCAAAAACCTAACTGTGACACTGAACCGAACATTGACCCTAAACCAAAGCCTGACCCTAAACCTGACCCTGGCCCAGGACTTCACCTGACCCTGACTCTGACCCAAATCCTAACCATGACACTAACACTGACCACGACATAACCCTATTCCTGACCTGAATGTGGACTTTAAACCAATACCTGAACCTGACCCTAAACCGGACATTGGCGTTAAACTTCACCATGATCCTGACCAAGACCATGACCATAATAAACCTAACCCTGACCCTAAGAGTGATCCCAACACTCACCTGAACACTCAACCTGACCCTGACTGTGAGCCAGACCCTAACTCTAACCCTAAATGTAACCCTGACCCTGACACTAACACGGGCCCTCCCCCGAATTCTTTCGCTGAACCTAACCTTAACACTAACCACTAACACTACCACGGACCTTGACCCTAACAAGTTCTAACCCTAACCGTCAACCTAATGCTAACCCTAATACTAAGCCTAAACTTAACAATAACCCTGACCCTATACCTGACTATGACCATAACCCTAACCCTGATATTTGCCTACACAAGACCGTGAGCCTAAATTTGACTCTGACCCTGACCCTAAACCTATCCATTACACTAATAATGACTACTACATAACCCTGTCCCTGACACAAATGTGGACTTTAAACCAATACCTGATCCTGCCCGTAAACCTGACACTGGCCCTAGACTTCACTCTGACCCCGACCCAGGCAAAGACCCAAACCCTGACCCTAACAGTGACCCTGACCCTGACCCTAACATTAACTGTTACACTGAATGTGAGCCTGACCCTAACTCTATCCCTAAACGTAACCCTGGCCCTGACACTAACACGGGCCCTGACTCGAAAACTAACGCTGAACCTAACCGTAAAACTAACCCCTAACATTATCCCTGACACTGACCCTAACCCGGTCTAACCCTAACCCGCAACCTACCTCTAACCCTTACCCTAACCCCACTTTAACAATAATCCTGCCATCTACGGGACCCTGATCATAACCCTAACTCTGAACTTTGCCTATGTCAGACCTTACCCTTAAACCAGACCCTGGCCTTGATCTTAACACAGACCCTAGCCCTGACTGTAAACCTAAATCTGACCCAATCCGTGATCATGAACAGAATCGTAACCCTAAAGCAAACCCTGTTCCTGAACCTACTCATAAAACAGAACCTACACCTAAAGCTGACCTTACCATAACCATGAACCTAACCCTGACCCTGACCCTAACCCTGACACTAAACCTGTGCCAAACCTATCCCTGACCCTGACATGAAACTTGCCCCCAAACCAAAACTTGAACCGGACCCTAAATCTGACCATGACCCTGCCTGAACCTAAACCTAACCGTTACCCTAACACTGACCTTGAACCTGACTCTGACCGTAACACTAACCGTGACCCTACTGTGAGCCTGACACTAAACCTAACCATGAACGTAACCCTAACCCTGACCCCTACCCTAAGCCTAACGCTAACCCTGACCCAAAGACTTCTAACCCTAACCGTGACCCTAAGTCTTTCTGAAACCTAACCCTAACACTAACCTGGTCTAAACCCAGCTCTGTTCCCTCTGTCAGGGACAACAGCTGCACCCAGGCCTCCCAGGGGTTTGGGGGAGGCTGTATGGGGGTCACTGGGTAGGCACTGCATTGAGTGGAGTGTGAGCCTTGAGCAGCTTTGGGACCAGCGGCCCAGGGAGAACCCAGGCAGTGGTGACCACACTTCCCTGAAGACAGAGCCCAACGGAATTGGATCCGACGTATACAGGCACCCCATAACAGAGAAAACACCCCTGCCCAGCTCATTTCCAGGCACATCCTAAAGGAAGCGACATGTTCTTCTGCTGTACTGAAGCCAAAAGGATGCAGGGAGAAGAGAGCTCGCCCGCCAGACACGTCCCCTCCCTGGCAGGTCATATCTGGATTTCCCCAACGTCTCAGGCCCTTTGGCTAATAAAATCAAAAGGAGACACCAGGGGGCACAGAGTCAGAGAGTCCCACACCTTCTGATCCACTGGTGTAGCCCTAGGTGTCTTCCCAGTCTCTCTCTCTGTGTGTGTGTGTGTGTGTGTGTGTGTGTGTGTGTGTGTGCCTCTGGGTGTCTGTGTCTCTGTGTGTAAAGAGGACCTGGCCATGCCATCGTAGGTGGAGATGCCCCAAGCAGGATCAGACTGATGAGGGGTTAGACGTCTGGTGCGCAAGTCATGTTCACACCCCAGTTTAAGTGTGGTTAAGTGGGATCAGGTGTAGGGTCTACACCCTTCTGCCCAGGGTTTATCCTGAGACCCTGAAAGGATGGGTCCATGGCACAAGCGCGGGGCTAACCCTAACAGTAACCACTACCCCTGACTCTGACACTGATTGTGAAACATCCCCAAACACTAACCCAAGCCATGAACATGACTCTGACCCTGACCCTGACTGTGATCCAGACCTTAACCCTAAACCTAAACCTAAGCCTGACACTGACCCTGATGTGGACCCTGAACCTAAACTTGACTCTGACATTACCGTCACCTTGACTCATACCTAAAAATGACCCTGATCCTGAGCCTTATCCTAACCCTGACGCTGACCTAAACCTGGCCCTAACCATCACCCTGACCGTGACTGTGAGCCTGACTGTAACCTTAAACCTACTGGTAACTCTAACCATGACCCTTATACAGACCCTGAATCTTCACCTCATGCTGACCCTGACCCTAACACTAACCCCTACCCTAAACCAAACAGTAACCCTGACCTTAAGTTGTCTTACCCTATCCCTAACCATAACCCTACTTCTAAATCTAACCCTAACCCTAATCCCAAACCCTACCGCCAAAACCTAACTGTGACACTGAACCGAACATTGACCCTAAACCAAAGCCTGACCCTAAACCTGACACTGGCCCAGGTCTTCACCTGACCCTGACTCTGACCCAAATCCTAACCATGACACTAACACAGACCACGACATAACCCTATCCCTGACCTGAATGTGGACTTTAAACCAATACCTGAACCTGACCCTAAACCGGACATTGGCGCTAAACTTCACCCTGACCCTGACCCAGACCATGACCATAATAAACCTAACCCTGACCCTAAGAGTGATCCCAACCCTCACCTGAACACTCAACCTGACCCTGACTGTGAGCCAGACCCTAACTCTAACCCTAAATGTAACCCTGACCCTGACACTAACACGGGCCCTCCCCCGAATCCTTTCGCTGAACCTAACCTTAACACTAACCACTAACCCTACCACGGACCTTGACCCTAACAAGTTCTAACCCTAACCGTCAACCTAATGCTAACCCTAATACTAAGCCTAAACTTAACAATAACCCTGACCCTATACCTGACTATGACCATAGCCCTAACCCTGATATTTGCCTACACAAGACCGTGAGCCTAAATTTGACTCTGGCCCTGACCCTAAACCTAATATTGACACTAACAATGACTACTACATAACCCTGTCCCTGACACGAATGTGGACTTTAAACCAATACCTGATCCTGCCCGTAAAACTGACACTGGCCCTAGACTTCACCCTGACCCCGACCCAGGCAAAGACCCAAACACTGAACCTAACAGTGACCCTTACCCTGACCCTAACATTAACTGTTACACTGAATGTGAGCCTGACCCTAACTCTATCCCTAAACGTAACCCTGGCCCTGACACTAACACGGGCCCTGACTCGAAACCTAATGCTGAATCTAACCCTAAAACTAACACCTAACATTATCCCTGACACTGACCCTAAACCGGTCTAACCCTAACCTGCAACCTACCTCTAACCCTAACCCTAACCCCATTTAAACAATAATCCTGCCATCTACGGGACCCTGATCATAACCCTAACTCTGAACTTTGCCTATGTCAGACCTTAAACTTAAACCAGACCCTGGCCTTGACCTTAACACTGACCCTAGCCCTGAATGTAAACCTAAATCTGACCCAATCCGTGGTCATGAACAGAATCGTAACCCTAAAGCTCACCCTGTTTGAACCTACTCATAAAACAGAACCTACACCTAAAGCTGACCTTACCATAACCAAGAACCTAACCCTGACCCTGACCCTAACCCTGACACTAAACCTGTCCCAAACCTATCCCTGACCCTGACATGAAACTTGCCCCCAAACCAAAACTTGAACCGGACCCTAAATCTGACCATGACCCTGCCTGAACCTAAACCTATCCGTTACCCTAAAACTGACCCTGACCCTGACTCTGACCCTAACGCTAACAGTGACCCTACTGTGAGCCTGACACTAAACCTAACCATGAACCTAACCCTAACCCTGACCCCTACCCTAAGCCTTACGATAACCCTGACCCAAAGAAGTCTAACCCTAACCGTGACCCTAAGTCTTTCTTAAACCTAACCCTAACACTAACCTGGTCTAAACCCAGCTCTGTTCCCTCTGTCAGGGACAACAGCTGCACCCAGTCCTCCCAGGGGTTTGGGGGAGGCTATATGGGGGTCCACTGCATTGAGTGGAGTGTGAGCCTTGAGCAGCTTAGGGACCAGCGGCTCAGGGAGCCCCCAGGCAGTGGTGACCACACTTCCCTGAAGACAGAGCACAACGGAATTGGATCCGACGTATACAGGCACCCCATAACAGAGAAAACACCCCTGCCCAGCTCATTTCCAGGCACATCCTAAAGGAAGCGACATGTTCTTCTGCTGTACTGAAGCCAAAAGGATGCAGGGAGAAGAGAGCTCGCCCGCCAGACACGTCCCCTCCCTGGCAGGTCATATCTGGATTTCCCCAAGGCCTCCGGCCCTTTGGCTAATAAAGTCAAAAGGTGACACCAGGGGGCACAGAGTCAGAGAGTACCACACCTTCTGATCCACTGTTGTAGCCCTAGGTGTCTTCCCAGTCTGTGTGTGTGTGTGTGTGTGTGTGTGTGCCTCTGGGTGTCTGTGTCTCTGTGTGTAAAGAGGACCTGGCCATGCCATCGTGGGTGGAGATGCCCCAAGCAGGATCAGGCTGATGAGGGGTGAGACGTCTGGTGCGCAAGTCATGTTCACACCCCAGTTTAAGTGTGGTTAAGAGGGATCAGGTGTAGGGTCTGCACCCTTCTGCCCAGGGTTTATCCTGAGACCCTGAAAGGATGGGTCCATGGCACAAGCGCGGGGCTAACCCTAACAGTAACCACTAACCCTGACTCTGACACTGATTGTGAAACATCCCCAAACACTAACCCAAGCCATGAACATGACCCTGACCCTGACCCTGACTGTGCTCCTGACCTTAACCCTAAACCTAAACCTAAGCCTGACACTGACCCTGATGTGGACCCTGAACCTAAACTTGACTCTGACATTACCGTCACCTTGACTCATACCTAAAAACGACCCTGATCCTGAGCCTAATCCTAACCTTGACGCTGACCTAAACCAGGCCCGAACCATCACCCTGACCGTGACTGTGAGCCTGACCGTAACCTTAAACCTAATGGTAACTCTAACCGTGAACATTATACAGACCCTGAATCTTCACCTCATGCTGCCCCTGACCCTAACACTAACCCCTACCCTAAACCAGACAGTAACCCTGACCTTACGCTGTCTTACCCTATCCCTAACCATAACCCTACTTCTAAATCTAACCCTAACCCTAATCCCAAACCCTACCTCCAAAACCTAACTGTGACACTGAACCGAACATTGACCCTAAACCAAAGCATGACCCTAAACCTGACCCTGGCCCAGGACTTCACCTGACCCTGACTCTGACCCAAATCCTAACCATGACACTAACAGTGACCACGACATAACCCTTACCCTGACCTGAATGTGGACTTTAAACCAATACCTGAACCTGACCCTAAACCGGACATTGGTGCTAAACTTCACCCTGACCCTGACCCAGACCATGACCATAATAAACCTAACCCTGACCCTAAGAGTGATCCCAACCCTCACCTGAACACTCAATCTGACCCTGACTGTGAGCCAGACCCTAACTCTAACCCTAAATGTAACCCAGACCCTGACACTAACCGCGGGCCCTCCCCCGAATCCTTTCGCTGAACCTAACCTTAACACTAACCACTAACCGTACCACGGACCTTGACCCTAACAAGTTCTAACCCTAACCGTCAACCTAATGCTAACCCTAACACTAAGCCTAAACTTAACAATTACCCTGACCCTATACCTGACTATGACCATAACCCTAACCCTGATATTTGCCTACACAAGACCGTGAGCCTAAATTTGACTCTGGCCCTGACCCTAAACCTCACCATGACACTAACAATGACTACTACATAACCCTATCCCTGACACGAATGTGGACTTTAAACCAATACCTGATCCTGCCCGTAAACCTGACACTGGACCTAGACTTCACCCTGACCCCGACCCAGGCAAAGACCCAAACCCTGACCCTAACAGTGACCCTTACCCTGACCCTAACATTAACTGTTACACTGAATGTGAGCCTGACCCTAACTCTATCCCTAAACGTAACCCTGGCCCTGACACTAACACGGGCCCTGACTCAAAACCTAACGCTGAACCTAACCCTAAAACTAACCCCTAACATTATCCCTGACACTGACCCTAACCTGGTCTAACCCTAACCTGCAACCTACCTCTAACCCTAACCCTAACCACACTTTAACAATAATCCTGCCCTCTACGGGACCCTGATCATAACCCTAACTCTGAACTTTGCCTATGTCAGAACTTAGCCTTAAACCAGACCATGGCCTTGACCTTAACACTGACCCTAGCCCTGACTGTAAACCTAAATCTGACCCAATCCGTGATCAAGAACAGAATCGTAACCCTAAAGCTCACCCTGTTCCTGAACCTACTCATAAAACAGAACCTACACCTAAAGCTGACCTTACCATAACCATGAACCTAACCCTGACCCTAACCCTGACACTAAACCTGTGCCAAACCTATCCCTGACCCTGACATGAAACTTGCCCCCAAACCAAAACTTGAACCGGACCCTAAATCTGACCATGACCCTGCCTGAACCTAAACCTAACCGTTACCCTAACACTGACCCTGACCCTGACTCTGACCGTAACGCTAACCGTGACCCTACTGTGAGCCTGACCCTAAACCTAACCATGAACCTAACCCTAACCCTGACCCCTACCCTAAGCCAAAGCTAACCCTGACCCAAAGACGTCTAACCCTAACCATGACCCTAAGTCTTTCTTAAACCTAACCCTAACACTAACCTGGTCTAAACCCAGCTCTGTTCCCTCTGTCAGGGACAACAGCTGCACCCAGGCCTCCCAGGGGTTTGGGGGAGGCTGTATGGGGATCACTGGATGGGCACTGCATTGAGTGGAGTGTGAGCCTTGAGCAGCTTAGGGACCAGCGGCTCAGGGAGCCCCCAGGCAGTGGTGACCACACTTCCCTGAAGACAGAGCCCAACGGAACTGGATCCGACGTATACAGGCACCCCATAACAGAGAAAACACCCCTGCCCAGCTCATTTCCAGGCACATCCTAAAGGAAGCGACATGTTCTTCTGCTGTACTGAAGCCAAAAGGATGCAGGGAGAAGAGAGCTCGCCCGCCAGACACGTCCCCTCCATGGCAGGTCATATCTGGATTTCCCCAACGCCTCAGCCCTTTGGCTAATAAAATCAAAAGGTGACACCAGGAGGCACAGAGTCAGAGAGTCCCACACCTTCTGATCCACTGGTGTAGCCATAGGTGTCTTCCCAGTCTCTCTCTCTGTGTGTATGTGTGTGTGTGTGTGTGTGCGTGTGTGTGTGTGTGTGTGTGTGTGTGTGTGCCTCTGGGTGTCTGTGTCCCTGTGTGTAAAGAGGACCTGGCCATGCCATCGTGGGTGGAGATGCCCCAAGCAGGATTAGGCTGATGAGGGGTTAGACGTCTGGTGCGCAAGTCATGTTCACACCCCAGTTTAAGTGTGGTTAAGAGGGATCAGGTGTAGGGTCTACACCCTTCTGCCCAGGGTTTATCCTGAGACCCTGAAAGGATGGGTCCATGGCACAAGCGCGGGGCTAACCCTAACAGTAACCACTAACCCTGACTCTGACACTGATTGTGAAACATCCCCAAACACTAACCCAAGCCATAAACATGACCCTGACCCTGACCCTGACTGTGCTCCTGACCTTAACCCTAAACCTAAACCTAAGCCTGACACTGACCCTGATGTGGACCCTGAACCTAAACTTGACTCTGACATTACCGTCACCTTGACTCATACCTAAAAACGACCCTGATCCTGAGCCTAATACTAACCCTGACGCTGACCTAAACCTGGCCCTAACCATCACCCTGACCGTGACTGTGAGCCTGACCGTAACCTTAAACCTAATGGTAACTCTAACCGTGACCCTTATACAGACCCTGAATCTTCACCTCATGCTGCCCCTGACCCTAACACTAACCCCTACCCTAAACCAGACAGTAACCCTGACCTTACGCTGACTTACCCTATCCCTAACCATAACCCTACTTCTAAATCTAACCCTAACCCTAATCCCAAACCCTACCTCCAAAACCTAACTGTGACACTGAACCGAACATTGACCCTAAACCAAAGCCTGACCCTAAACCTGACCCTGGCCCAGGACTTCACCTGACCCTGACTCTGACCCAAATCCTAACCATGACACTAACAGTGACCACGACATAACCCTTACCCTGACCTGAATGTGGACTTTAAACCAATACCTGAACCTGACCCTAAACCGGACATTGGTGCTAAACTTCACCCTGACCCTGACCCAGACCATGACCATAATAAACCTAACCCTGACCCTAAGAGTGATCCAAACCCTCACCTGAACACTCAATCTGACCCTTACTGTGAGCCAGACCCTAACTCTAACCCTAAATGTAACCCAGACCCTGACACTAACCGCGGACCCTCCCCTGAATCCTTTCGCTGAACCTAACCTTAACACTAACCACTAACCGTACCACGGACCTTGACCCTAACAAGTTCTAACCCTAACCGTCAACCTAATGCTAACCCTAACACTAAGTCTAAACTTAACAATAACCCTGACCCTATACCTGACTATGACCATAACCCTAACCCTGATATTTGCCTACACAAGACCGTGAGCCTAAATTTGACACTGGCCCTGACCCTAAACCTAACCAAGACACTAACAATGACTACTACATAACCCTATCCCTGACACGAATGTGGACTTTAAACCAATACCTGATCCTGCCCGTAAACCTGACACTGGCCCTAGACTTCACCCAGACCCCGACCCAGGCAAAGACCCAAACCCTGACCCTAACAGTGACCCTGACCCTGACCCTAACATTAACTGTTACACTGAATGTGAGCCTGACCCTAACTCTATCCCTGAACGTAACCCTGGCCCTGACACTAACAAGGGCCCTGACTCAAAACCTAACGATGAACCTAACCCTAAAACTAACCCCTAACATTATCCCTGACACTGACCCTAACCTGGTCTAACCCTAACCCGCAACCTACCTCTAACCCTAACCCTAACCACACTTTAACAATAATCCTGCCCTCTACGGGACCCTGATCATAACCCTAACTCTGAACTTTGCCTATGTCAGACCTTAACCTTAAACCAGACCCTGGCCTTGACCTTAACACTGACCCTAGCCCTGACTGTAAACCTAAATCTGACCCATTCCGTGGTCATGAACAGAATCGTAACCCTAAAGCTCACCCTGTTCCTGAACCTACTCATAAAACAGAACCTACACCTAAAGCTGACCTTACCATAACCATGATCCTAACCCTGACCCTGACCCTAACCCTGACACTAAACCTGTCCCAAACCTATCCCTGACCCTGACATGAAACTTGCCCCAAACCAAAACTTGAACCGGACCCTAAATCTGAACATGACCCTGCCTGAACCTAAACCTAACCGTTACCCTAACACTGACCCTGACCCTGAAGCTGACCGTAACGCTAACCGTGACCCTACTGTGAGCCTGACCCTAAACCTAACCATGAACCTAACCCTAACCCTGACCCCTACCCTAAGCCTAACGCTAACCCTCACCCAAAGACGTCTAACCCTAACCGTGACCCTAAGTCTTTCTTAAACCTAACCCTAACAGTAACCTGGTCTAAACCCAGCTCTGTTCCCTCTGTCAGGGACAACAGCTGCACCCAGGCCTCCCAGGGGTTTGGGGGAGGCTATATGGGGGTCACTGGATGGGCACTGCATTGAGTGGAGTGTGAGCCTTGAGCAGCTTAGGGACCAGCGGCTCAGGGAGCCCCCAGGCAGTGGTGACCACACTCCCCTGAAGACAGAGCCCAACGGAATTGGATCCGACGTATACAGGCACCCCATAACAGAGAAAACACCCCTGCCCAGCTCATTTCCAGGCACATCCTAAAGGAAGCGACATGTTCTTCTGCTGTACTGAAGCCAAAAGGATGCAGGGAGAAGAGAGTTCGCCCGCCAGACACATCCCCTCCCTGGCAGGTCATATCTGGATTTCCCCAACGCCTCAGGCCCTTTGGCTAATAAAATCAAAAGGTGACACCAGGGGGCACAGAGTCAGAGAGTCCCACACCTTCTGATCCACTGGTGTAGCCCTAGGTGTCTTCCCAGTCTCTGTGTGTGTGTGTGTGTGTGTGTGTGTGTGTGTGTGTGTGCCTCTGGGTGTCTGTGTCTCTGTGTGTAAAGAGGACCTGGCCATGCCATCGTGGGTGGAGATGCCCCAAGCAGGATCAGGCTGATGAGGGGTTAGACGTCTGGTGCGCAAGTCATGTTCACACCCCAGTTTAAGTGTGGTTAAGAGGGATCAGGTGTAGGGTCTACACCCTTCTGCCCAGGGTTTATCCTGAGACCCTGAAAGGATGGGTCCATGGCACAAGCGCGGGGCTAACCCTAACAGTAACCACTAACCCTGACTCTGACACTGATTGTGAAACATCCCCAAACACTAACCCAAGCCATGAACATGACCCTGACCCTGACCCTGACTGTGCTCCTGACCTTAACCCTAAACCTAAACCTAAGCCTGACACTGACCCTGATGTGGACCCTGAACCTAAACTTGACTCTGACATTACCGTCACCTTGACTCATACCTAAAAACGACCCTGATCCTGAGCCTAATCCTAACCCTTATGCTGACCTAAACCTGGCCCTAACCATCAACCTGACCGTGACTGTGAGCCTGCCCGTAACCTTAAACCTAATGGTAACTCTAACCGTGACCCTTATACAGACCCTGAATCTTCACCTCATGCTGCCTTTGACCCTAACACTAACCCTTACCCTAAACCAGACAGTAACCCTGACCTTACGCTGTCTTACCCTATCCCTAACCATAACCCTACTTCTAAATCTAACCCTAACCCTAATCCCAAACCCTACCTCCAAAACCTAACTGTGACACTGAACCGAACATTGACCCTAAACCAAAGCCTGACCCTAGACCTGACCCTGGCCCAGGACTTCACCTGACCCTGACTCTGACCCAAATCCTAACCATGACACTAACAGTGACCACGACATAACCCTTACCCTGACCTGAATGTGGACTTTAAACCAATACCTGAACCTGACCCTAAACCGGACATTGGTGCTAAACTTCACCCTGACCCTGACCCAGACCATGACCATAATAAACCTAACCCTGACCCTAAGAGTGATCCAAACCCTCACCTGAACACTCAATCTGACCCTGACTGTGAGCCAGACCCTAACTCTAACCCTAAATGTAACCCAGACCCTGACACTAACCGCGGACCCTCCCCTGAATCCTTTCGCTGAACCTAACCTTAACACTAACCACTAACCGTAACACGGACCTTGACCCTAACAAGTTCTAACCCTAACCGTCAACCTAATGCTAACCCTAACACTAAGCCTAAACTTAACAATAACCCTGACCCTATACCTGATTATGACCATAACCCTAACCCTGATATTTGCCTACACAAGACCGTGAGCCTAAATTTGACACTGGCCCTAAACCTAACCATGACACTAACAATGACTACTACATAACCCTATCCCTGACACGAATGTGGACTTTAAACCAATACCTGATCCTGCCCGTAAACCTGACACTGGCCCTAGACTTCACCCAGACCCCGACCCAGGCAAAGACCCAAACCCTGACCCTAACAGTGACCATGACCCTGACCCTAACATTAACTGTTACACTGAATGTGAGCCTGACCCTAACTCTATCCCTAAACGTAACCCTGGCCCTGACAGTAACACGGGCCCTGACTCAAAACCTAACGCTGAACCTAACCCTAAAACTAACCCCTAACATTATCCCTGACACTGACCCTAACCTGGTCTAACCCTAACCCGCAACCTACCTCTAACCCTAACCCTAACCACACTTTAACAATAATCCTGCCCTCTACGGGACCCTGATCATAACCCTAACTCTGAACTTTGCCTATGTCAGACCTTAACCTTAAACCAGACCCTGGCCTTGACCTTAACACTGACCCTAGCCCTGACTGTAAACCTAAATCTGACCCAATCTGTGATCATGAACAGAATCGTAACCCTAAGGCTCACCCTGTTCCTGAACCTACTCATAAAACAGAACCTACACCTAAAGCTGACCTTACCATAACCATGAACCTAACCCTGACCCTGACCCTAACCCTGACACTAAACCTGTGCCAAACCTATCCCTGACCCCGACATGAAACTTGCCCCCAAACCAAAACTTGAACCGGACCCTAAATCTGACCATGACCCTGCCTGAACCTAAACCTAACCGTTACCCTAACACTGACCCTGACCCTGACTCTGACCGTAACGCTAACCGTGACCCTACTGTGAGCCTGACCCTAAACCTAACCATGAACGTAACCCTAACCCTGACCCCTACCCTAAGCCTACGCTAACCCTGACCCAAAGACGTCTAACCCTAACCGTGACCCTAAGTCTTTCTTAAACCTAACCCTAACACTAACCTGGTCTAAACCCAGCTCTGTTCCTTCTGTCAGGGACAACAGCTGCACCCAGGCCTCCCAGGGGTTTGGGGGAGGCTGTATGGGGGTCACTGGATGGGCACTGCATTGAGTGGAGTGTGAGCCTTGAGCAGCTTAGGGTCCAGCGGCTCAGGGAGCCCCCAGGCAGTGGTGACCACACTTCCCTGAAGACAGAGCCCAACGGAATTGGATCCGACGTATACAGGCACCCCATAACAGAGAAAACACCCCTGCCCAGCTCATTTCCAGGCACATCCTAAGGGAAGCGACATGTTCTTCTGCTGTACTGAAGCCAAAAGGATGCAGGGAGAAGAGAGCTCCCCCGCCAGACACGTCCCCTCCATGGCAGGTCATATCTGGATTTCCCCATCGCCTCAGCCCTTTCGCTAATAAAATCAAAAGGTGACACCAGGAGGCACAGAGTCAGAGAGTCCCACACCTTCTGATCCACTGGTGTAGCCATAGGTGTCTTCCCAGTCTCTCTCTCTGTGTGTATGTGTGTGTGTGTGTGTGTGCGTGTGTGTGTGTGTGTGTGTGTGTGTGTGTGTGTGTGCCTCTGGGTGTCTGTGTCCCTGTGTGTAAAGAGGACCTGGCCATGCCATCGTGGGTGGAGATGCCCCAAGCAGGATTAGGCTGATGAGGGGTTAGACGTCTGGTGCGCAAGTCATGTTCACACCCCAGTTTAAGTGTGGTTAAGAGGGATCAGGTGTAGGGTCTACACCCTTCTGCCCAGGGTTTATCCTGAGACCCTGAAAGGATGGGTCCATGGCACAAGCGCGGGGCTAACCCTAACAGTAACCACTACCCCTGACTCTGACACTGATTGTGAAACATCCCCAAACACTAACCCAAACCATAAACATGACCCTGACCCTGACCCTGACTGTGCTCCTGACCTTAACCCTAAACCTAAACCTAAGCCTGACACTGACCCTGATGTGGACCCTGAACCTAAACTTGACTCTGACATTACCGTCACCTTGACTCATACCTAAAAACGACCCTGATCCTGAGCCTAATACTAACCCTGACGCTGACCTAAACCTGGCCCTAACCATCACCCTGACCGTGACTGTGAGCCTGACCGTAACCTTAAACCTTATGGTAACTCTAACCGTGACCCTTATACAGACCCTGAATCTTCACCTCATGCTGCCCCTGACCCTAACACTAACCCCTACCCTAAACCAGACAGTAACCCTGACCTTACGCTGTCTTACCCTATCCCTAATCATAGCCCTACTTCTAAATCTAACCCTAACCCTAATCCCAAACCCTACCTCCAAAACCTAACTGTGACACTGAACCGAACATTGACCCTAAACCAAAGCCTGACCCTAAACCTGACCCTGGCCCAGGACTTCACCTGACCCTGACTCTGACCCAAATCCTAACCTTGACACTAACAGTGACCATGACATAACCCTTACCCTGACCTGAATGTGGACTTTAAACCAATACCTGAACCTGACCCTAAACCGGACATTGGTGCTAAACTGCACCCTGACCCTCACCCAGACCATGACCATAATAAACCTAACCCTGACCCTAAGAGTGATCCAAACCCTCACCTGAACACTCAATCTGACCCTGACTGTGAGCCAGACCCTAACTCTAACCCTAAATGTAACCCAGACCCTGACACTAACCGCGGACCCTCCCCTGAATCCTTTCGCTGAACCTAACCTTAACACTAACCACTAACCGTACCACGGACCTTGACCCTAACAAGTTCTAACCCTAACCGTCAACCTAATGCTAACCCTAACACTAAGCCTAAACTTAACAATAACCCTGACCCTATACCTGACTATGACCATAACCCTAACCCTGATATTTGCCTACACAAGACCGTGAGCCTAAATTTGACACTGGCCCTGACCCTAAACCTAACCATGACACTAACAATGACTACTACATAACCCTATCCCTGACACGAATGTGGACTTTAAACCAATACCTGATCCTGCCCGTAAACCTGACACTGGCCCTAGACTTCACCCAGACCCCGACCCAGGCAAAGACCCAAACCCTGACACTAACAGTGACCCTGACCCTGACCCTAACATTAACTGTTACACTGAATGTGAGCCTGACCCTAACTCTATCCCTGAACGTAACCCTGGCCCTGACACTAACACGGGCCCTGACTCGAAACCTAACGCTGAACCTAACCCTAAAACTAACCCCTAACATTATCCCTGACACTGACCCTAACGTGGTCTAACCCTAACCCGCAACCTACCTCTAACCCTAACCCTAACCACACTTTAACAATAATCCTGCCGTCTACAGGACCCTGATCATAACCCTAACTCTGAACTTTGCCTATGTCAGACCTTAACCTTAAACCAGACCCTGGCCTTGACCTTAACACTGACCCTAGCCCTGACTGTAAACCTAAATCTGACCCATTCCATGGTCATGAACAGAATCGTAACCCTAAAGCTCACCCTGTTCCTGAACCTACTCATGAAACAGAACCTACACCTAAAGCTGACCTTACCATAACCATGAACCTAACCCTGACCCTGACCCTAACCCTGACACTAAACCTGTCCCAAAACTATCCCTGACCCTGACATGAAACTTGCCCCAAACCAAAACTTGAACCGGACCCTAAATCTGAACATGACCCTGCCTGAACCTAAACCTAACCGTTACCCTAACACTGACCCTGACCCTGAAGCTGACCGTAACGCTAACCGTGACCCTACTGTGAGCCTGACCCTAAACCTAACCATGAACCTAACCCTAACCCTGACCCCTACCCTAAGCCTAACGCTAACCCAGACCCAAAGACGTCTAACCCTAACCGTGACCCTAAGTCTTTCTTAAACCTAACCCTAACACTAACCTGGTCTAAACCCAGCTCTGTTCCCTCTGTCAGGGACAACAGCTGCACCCAGGCCTCCCAGGGGTTTGGGGGAGGCTATATGGGGGTCACTTGATGGGCACTGCATTGAGTGGAGTGTGAGCCTTGAGCAGCTTAGGGACCAGCGGCTCAGGGAGCCCCCAGGCAGTGGTGACCACACTCCCCTGAAGACAGAGCCCAACGGAATTGGATCCGACGTATACAGGCACCCCATAACAGAGAAAACACCCCTGCCCAGCTCATTTCCAGGCACATCCTAAAGGAAGCGACATGTTCTTCTGCTGTACTGAAGCCAAAAGGATGCAGGGAGAAGAGAGTTCGCCCGCCAGACACATCCCCTCCCTGGCAGGTCATATCTGGATTTCCCCAACGCCTCAGGCCCTTTGGCTAATAAAATCAAAAGGTGACACAAGGGGGCACAGAGTCAGAGAGTCCCACACCTTCTGATCCACTGGTGTAGCCCTAGGTGTCTTCCCAGTCTCTGTGTGTGTGTGTGTGTGTGTGTGTGCCTCTGGGTGTCTGTGTTTCTGTGTGTAAAGAGGACCTGGCCATGCCATCGTGGGTGGAGATGCCCCAAGCAGGATCAGGCTGATGAGGGGTTAGACGTCTGGTGCGCAAGTCATGTTCACACCCCAGTTTAAGTGTGGTTAAGAGGGATCAGGTGTAGGGTCTACACCCTTCTGCCCAG
Source organism: Mustela nivalis (assembly GCF_964662115.1). Classification (NCBI taxonomy): domain Eukaryota; kingdom Metazoa; phylum Chordata; class Mammalia; order Carnivora; family Mustelidae; genus Mustela; species Mustela nivalis. Next base: position 641,130 of record NW_028136228.1, read on the forward strand.
GGTTTATCCTGAGACCCTGAAAGGATGGGTCCATGGCACAAGCGCGTGGCGAACCCTAACAGTAACCACTAACCCTGACTATGACACTGATTGTGAAACATCCCCAAACACTAACCCAAGCCATGAACATGACCCTGACCCTGACCCTGACTGTGATCCTGACCTTAAACCTAAACCTAAACCTAAGCCTGACACTGACCCTGATGTGGACCCTGAACCTAAATTTGACTCTGACATTACCGTCAACTTGACTCATACCTAAAAACGACCCTGATCCTGAGCCTAATCCTAACCCTGACACTGACCTAAACCTGGCCCTAACCATCACCCTGACCTTGACTCTGAGCCTGACCGTAACCTTAAACCTAATGGTAACTCTAACCATGACCCTTATACAGACCCTTAATCTTCACCTCTTTCTGACCCTGACCCTAACACTAACACCTACCCTAAACCAAACATTAACCCTGACCTTACGCTGTCTTACCCTATCACTAACCATAACCCTACTTCTAAATCTAACCCTAACCCTAATCCCAAATCCTACCGCCAAAACCTAACTGTGACACTGAACCGAACATTGACCCTAAACCAAAGCCTGACCCTAAACCTGACCCTGGCCCAGGACTTCACCTGACCCTGACTCTGACCCTAATCCTAACCATGACACTAACACTGACCACGACATAACCCTATCCCTGACCTGAATGTGGACTTTAAACCAATACCTGAACCTGACCCTAAACCGGACATTGGTGCTAAACTTCACCCTGACCCTGACCCAGACCATGACCAAAATAAACCTAACCCTGACCCTAAGAGTGATCCCAACCCTCACCTGAACACTCAACCTGACCCTGACTGTGAGCCAGACCCTAACTCTAACCCTAAATGTAACCCTGACCCTGACACTAACACGGGCCCTCCCCCGTATCCTTTCGCTGAACCTAACCTTAACACTAACCACTAACCCTACCACGGACCTTGACCCTAACAAGTTCTAACCCTAACCGTCAACCTAATGCTAACCCTAACACTAAGCCTAAACTTAACAATAATCCTGACCCTATACCTGACTATGACCCTAGCCCTAACCCTGATATTTGCCTACACAAGACCGTGAGCCTAAATTTGACTCTGGCCCTGACCCTAAACCTAACCATGACACTAACAATGACTACTACATAACCCTGTCCCTGACACGAATGTGGACTTTAATCCAATACCTGATCCTGCCCGTAAACCAGACACTGGCCCTAGACTTCACCCTGACCCCGACCCAGGCAAAGACCCAAACCCTGACCCTAACAGTGACCCTGACCCTGACCCTAACTTTAACTGTTACACTGAATGTGAGCCTGACCCTAACTCTATCCTTAAACGTAACCCTGTCCCTGACACTAACACGGGCCCTGACTCGAAACCTAACGCTGAACCTAACCCTAAAACTAACCCCTAACATTATCCCTGACACTGACACTAACCTGGTCTAACCCTAACCCGCAACCTAACTCTAACCCTAACCCTAACCCCACTTTAACAATAATCCTGCCCTCTACGGGACCCTGATCATAACCCTAACTCTGAACTTTGCCTATGTCAGACCTTAACCTTAAACCAGACCCTGGCCTTGACCTTAACACTGACCCTAGCCCTGACTGTAAACCTAAATCTGACCCAATCCGTGGTCATGAACAGAATCGTAACCCTAAAGCTCACCCTGTTCCTGAAACTACTCATAAAACAGAACCTACACCTAAAGCTGACCTTACCATAACCATGAACCTAACCCTGACCCTGACCCTAAACCTGACACTAAACCTGTGCCAAACCTATCCCTGACCCTGACATGAAACTGGCCCCCAAACCAAAACTTGAACCGGACCCTAAATCTGACCATGACCCTGCCTGAACCTAAACCTAACCGTTACCCTAACACTGACCCTGACCCTGACTCTGACCGTAACGCTAACCGTGACCCTACTGTGAGCCTGACCCTAAACCTAACCATGAACCTAACCCTAACCCTGACCCCTACCCTAAGCCAAAGCTAACCCTGACCCAAAGACGTCTAACCCTAACCGTGACCCTAAGTCTTTCTTAAACCTAACCCTAACACTAACCTGGTCTAAACCCAGCTCTATTCCCTCTGTCAGGGACAACAGCTGCACCCAGGCCTCCCAGGGGTTTGGGGAGGCTATATGGGGGTCACTGGATGGGCACTGCATTGAGTGGAGTGTGAGCCTTGAGCAGCTTAGGGACCAGTGGCTCAGGGAGCCCACAGGCAGTGGTGAACACACTTCCCTGAAGACAGAGCCCAACGGAATTGGATCCGACGTATACAGGCACCCCATAACAGAGAAAACACCCCTGCCCAGCTCATTTCCAGGCACATCCTGAAGGAAGCGACATGTTCTTCTGCTGTACTGAAGCCAAAAGGATGCAGGGAGAAGAGAGCTCGCCCGCCAGACACGTCCCCTCCCTAGCAGGTCATATCTGGATTTCCCCAACGCCTCAGGCCCTTTGGCTAATAAAATCAAAAGGTGACACCAGGAGGCACAGAGTCAGAGAGTCCCACACCTTCTGATCCACTGGTGTAGCCCTAGGTGTCTTCCCAGTCTCTCTCTCTGTGTGTATGTGTGTGTGTGTGTCTGTGCGTGTGTGTGTGTGTGTGTGTGCCTCTGGGTGTCTGTGTCCCTGTGTGTAAAGAGGACCTGGCCATGCCATCGTGGGTGGAGATGCCCCAAGCAGGATCAGGCTGATGAGGGGTTAGACATCTGGTGCGCAAGTCATGTTCACACCCCAGTTTAAGTGTGGTTAAGAGGGATCAGGTGTAGGGTCTACACCCTTCTGCCCAGGGTTTATCCTGAGACCCTGAAAGGATGGGTCCATGGCACAAGCGCGGGGCTAACCCTAACAGTAACCACTAACCCTGACTCTGACACTGATTGTGAAACATCCCCAAACACTAACCCAAGCCATGAACATGACCCTGACCCTGACCCTGACTGTGATCCTGACCTTAACCCTAAACCTAAACCTAAGCCTGACACTGACCCTGATGTGGACCCTGAACCTAAACTTGACTCTGACATTACCGTCACCTTGACTCATACCTAAAAACGACCCTGATCCTGAGCCTAATCCTAACCCTGACGCTGACCTAAACCTGGCCCTAACCATCACCCTGACCGTGACTGTGAGCCTGCCCGTAACCTTAAACCTAATGGTAACTCTAAGCATGACCCTTATACAGACCCTGAATCTTCACCTCATGCTGACCCTGACCCTAACACTAACCCCTACCCTAAACCAGACAGTAACCCTGACCTTACGCTGTCTTACCCTATCCCTAACCATAACCCTACTTCTAAATCTAACCCTAACCCTAATCCCAAACCCTACCGCCAAAACCTAACTGTGACACTGAACCGAACATTGACCCTAAACCAAAGCCTGACCCTAAACCTGACCCTGGCCCAGGACTTCACCTGACGCTGACTCTGACCCAAATCCTAATCATGACACTAACAGTGACTACGACATAACCCTATCCCGACCTGAATGTGGACTTTAAACCAATACCTGAACCTGACCCTAAACCGGACATTGGTGCTAAACTTCACCCTGACCCTGACCCAGACCATGACCATAATAAACCTAACCCTGACCCTAAGAGTGATCCCAACCCTCACCTGAACACTCAATCTGACCCTGACTGTGAGCCAGACCCTAACTGTACCCTAAATGTAACCCTGACCCTGACACTAACCGCGGGCCCTCCCCCGAATCCTTTCGCTGAACCTAACCTTAACACTAACCACTAACCCTACCACGGACCTTGACCCTAACAAGTTCTAACCCTAACCGTCAACCTAATGCTAACCCTAACACTAAGCCTAAACTTAACAATAACCCTGACCCTATACCTGACTATGACCATAACCCTAACCCTGATATTTGCCTACACAAGACCGTGAGCCTAAATTTGACTCTGGCCCTGACCCTAAAACCTAACCATGACACTAACAATGACTACTACATAACCCTGTCCCTGACACGAATGTGGACTTTAAACCAATACCTGATCCTGCCCGTAAACCTGACACTGGCCCTAGACTTCACCCTGAACCCGACCCAGGCAAAGACCCAAACCCTGACCCTAACAGTGACCCTGACCCTGACCCTAACATTAACTGTTACACTGAATGTGAGCCTGACCCTAACTCTATCCCTAAACTTAACCCTGGCCCTGACACTAACACGGGCCCTGACTCAAAACCTAACGCTGAACCTAACCCTAAAACTAACCCCTAACATTATCCCTGACACTGACCCTAACCCGGTCTAACCCTAACCCGCAACCTACCTCTAACCCTAACCCTAACCCCACTTTAACAGTAATCCTGCCGTCTTCGGGACCCTGATCATAACCCTAACTCTGAACTTTGCCTATGTCAGAACTTAACCTTAAACCAGACCCTGGCCTTGACCTTAACACTGACCCTAGCCCTGACTGTAAACCTAAATCTGACCCAATCCGTGATCATGAACAGAATCGTAACCCTAAAGCTCACCCTGTTCCTGAACCTACTCATAAAACAGAACCTACACCTAAAGCTGACCTTACCATAACCATAAACCTAACCCTGACCCTGACCCTAACCCTGACACGAAACCTGTGCCAAACCTATCCCTGACCCTGACATGAAACTTGCCCCCAAACCAAAACATGAACCGGACCCTAAATCTGACCATGACCCTGCCTGAACCTAAACCTAACCGTTACCCTAACACTGACCCTGACCCTGACTCTGACCGTAACGCTAACCGTGACCCTACTGTGAGCCTGACGCTAAACCTAACCATGAACCTAACCCTAACCCTGACCGCTACCCTAAGCCTAACGCTAACCCTGACCCAAAGACATCTAACCCTAACCGTGACCCTAAGTCTTTCTTAAACCTAACCCTAACACTAACCTGGTCTAAACCCAGCTCTGTTCCCTCTGTCAGGGACAACAGCTGCACCCAGGCCTCCCAGGGCTTTGGGGGAGGCTATATTGGGGTCACTGGATGGGCACTGCATTGAGTGGAGTGTGAGCCTTGAGCAGCTTAGGGACCAGCGGCTCAGGGAGCCCCCAGGCAGTGGTGACCACAATTCCCTGAAGACAGAGCCCAACGGAATTGGATCCGACGTATACAGGCACCCCATAACAGAGAAAACACCCCTGCCCAGCTCATTTCCAGGCACATCCTGAAGGAAGCGACATGTTCTTCTGCTGTACTGAAGCCAAAATGATGCAGGGAGAAGAGAGCTCGCCCGCCAGACACGTCCCCTCCCTGGCAGGTCATATCTGGATTTCCCCAACGCCTCAGGCCCTTTGGCTAATAAAATCAAAAGGTGACACCAGGGGGCACAGAGTCGGAGAGTCCCACAACTTCTGATCCACTGGTGTAGCCCTAGGTGTCTTCCCAGTCTCTGTGTGTGTGTGTGTGTGTGTGTGTGTGTGTGCCTCTGGGTGTCTGTGTCTCTGTGTGTAAAGAGGACCTGGCCATGCCATCGTGGGTGGAGATGCCCCAAGCAGGATCAGGCTGATGAGGGGTTAGACATCTGGTGCGCAAGTCATGTTCGCACTCCAGTTTAAGTGTGGTTAAGAGGGATCAGGTGTAGGGTCTACACCCTTCTGCCCAGGGTTTATCCTGAGACCCTGAAAGGATGGGTCCATGGCACAAGCGCGGGGCTAACCCTAACAGTAACCACTAACCCTGACTCTGACACTGATTGTGAAACATCCCCAAACACTAACCCAAGCCATGAACATGACCCTGACCCTGACCCTGACTGTGATCCTGACCTTAACCCTAAACCTAAACCTAAGCCTGACACTGACCCTGATGTGGACCCTGAACCTAAATTTGACTCTGACATTACCGTCACCTTGACTCATACCTAAAAACGACCCTGATCCTGAGCCTAATCCTAACCCTGACGCTGACCTAAACCTGGCCCTAACCATCACCCTGACCGTGACTGTGAGCCTGCCCGTAACCTTAAACCTAATGGTAACTCTAAGCATGACCCTTATACAGACCCTGAATCTTCACCTCATGCTGACCCTGACCCTAACACTAACCCCTACCCTAAACCAGACAGTAACCCTGACCTTACGCTGTCTTACCCTATCCCTAACCATAACCCTACTTCTAAATCTAACCCTAACCCTAATCCCAAACCCTACCGCCAAAACCTAACTGTGACACTGAACCGAACATTGACCCTAAACCAAAGCCTGACCCTAAACCTGACCCTGGCCCAGGACTTCACCTGACGCTGACTCTGACCCAAATCCTAATCATGACACTAACAGTGACTACGACATAACCCTATCCCGACCTGAATGTGGACTTTAAACCAATACCTGAACCTGACCCTAAACCGGACATTGGTGCTAAACTTCACCCTGACCCTGACCCAGACCATGACCATAATAAACCTAACCCTGACCCTAAGAGTGATCCCAACCCTCACCTGAACACTCAATCTGACCCTGACTGTGAGCCAGACCCTAACTGTACCCTAAATGTAACCCTGACCCTGACACTAACCGCGGGCCCTCCCCCGAATCCTTTCGCTGAACCTAACCTTAACACTAACCACTAACCCTACCACGGACCTTGACCCTAACAAGTTCTAACCCTAACCGTCAACCTAATGCTAACCCTAACACTAAGCCTAAACTTAACAATAACCCTGACCCTATACCTGACTATGACCATAACCCTAACCCTGATATTTGCCTACACAAGACCGTGAGCCTAAATTTGACTCTGGCCCTGACCCTAAAACCTAACCATGACACTAACAATGACTACTACATAACCCTGTCCCTGACACGAATGTGGACTTTAAACCAATACCTGATCCTGCCCGTAAACCTGACACTGGCCCTAGACTTCACCCTGAACCCGACCCAGGCAAAGACCCAAACCCTGACCCTAACAGTGACCCTGACCCTGACCCTAACATTAACTGTTACACTGAATGTGAGCCTGACCCTAACTCTATCCCTAAACTTAACCCTGGCCCTGACACTAACACGGGCCCTGACTCAAAACCTAACGCTGAACCTAACCCTAAAACTAACCCCTAACATTATCCCTGACACTGACCCTAACCCGGTCTAACCCTAACCCGCAACCTACCTCTAACCCTAACCCTAACCCCACTTTAACAGTAATCCTGCCGTCTTCGGGACCCTGATCATAACCCTAACTCTGAACTTTGCCTATGTCAGAACTTAACCTTAAACCAGACCCTGGCCTTGACCTTAACACTGACCCTAGCCCTGACTGTAAACCTAAATCTGACCCAATCCGTGATCATGAACAGAATCGTAACCCTAAAGCTCACCCTGTTCCTGAACCTACTCATAAAACAGAACCTACACCTAAAGCTGACCTTACCATAACCATAAACCTAACCCTGACCCTGACCCTAACCCTGACACGAAACCTGTGCCAAACCTATCCCTGAACCTGACATGAAACTTGCCCCCAAACCAAAACTTGAACCGGACCCTAAATCTGTCCATGACCCTGCCTGAACCTAAACCTAACCGTTACCCTAACACTGACCCTGACCCTGACTCTGACCGTAACGCTAACCGTGACCCTACTGTGAGCCTGACGCTAAACCTAACCATGAACCTAACTCTAACCCTGACCGCTACCCTAAGCTTAACGCTAACCCTGACCCAAAGACGTCTAACCCTAACCGTGACCCTAAGTCTTTCTTAAACCTAACCCTAACACTAACCTGGTCTAAACCCAGCTCTGTTCCCTCTGTCAGGGACAACAGCTGCACCCAGGCCTCCCAGGGCTTTGGGGGAGGCTATATTGGGGTCACTGGATGGGCACTGCATTGAGTGGAGTGTGAGCCTTGAGCAGCTTAGGGACCAGCGGCTCAGGGAGCCCCCAGGCAGTGGTGACCACAATTCCCTGAAGACAGAGCCCAACGGAATTGGATCCGACGTATACAGGCACCCCATAACAGAGAAAACACCCCTGCCCAGCTCATTTCCAGGCACATCCTGAAGGAAGCGACATGTTCTTCTGCTGTACTGAAGCCAAAATGATGCAGGGAGAAGAGAGCTCGCCCGCCAGACACGTCCCCTCCCTGGCAGGTCATATCTGGATTTCCCCAATGCCTCAGGCCCTTTGGCTAATAAAATCAAAAGGTGACACCAGGGGGCACAGAGTCGGAGAGTCCCACAACTTCTGATCCACTGGTGTAGCCCTAGGTGTCTTCCCAGTCTCTGTGTGTGTGTGTGTGTGTGTGTGTGTGTGTGTGTGTGTGTGTGTGCCTCTGGGTGTCTGTGTCTCTGTGTGTAAAGAGGACCTGGCCATGCCATCGTGGGTGGAGATGCCCCAAGCAGGATCAGGCTGATGAGGGGTTAGACATCTGGTGCGCAAGTCATGTTCACACCCCAGTTTAAGTGTGGTTAAGAGGGATCAGGTGTAGGGTCTACACCCTTCTGCCCAGGGTTTATCCTGAGACCCTGAAAGGATGGGTCCATGGCACAAGCGCGGGGCTAACCCTAACAGTAACCACTAACCCTGACTCTGACACTGATTGTGAAACATCCCCAAACACTAACCCAAGCCATGAACATGACCCTGACCCTGACCCTGACTGTGATCCTGATCTTAACCCTAAACCTAAACCTAAGCCTGACACTGACCCTGATGTGGACCCTGAACCTAAACTTGACTCTGACATTACCGTCACCTTGACTCATACCTAAAAACGACCCTGATCCTGAGCCTAATCCTAACCCTGATGCTGACCTACCTGGCCCTAACCATCACCCTGACCGTGACTGTGAGCCTGACCATAACCTTAAACCTAATGGTAACTCTAACCATGACCCTTATACAGACCCTGAATCTTCACCTCATGCTGACCCTGACCCTAACACTAACCCCTACCCTAAACCAAACATTAACCCTGACCTTACGCTGTCTTACCCTATCCCTAACCATAACCCTACTTCTAAATCTAACCCTAACCCTAATCCCAAACCCTACCGCCAAAACCTAACTGTGACACTGAACTGAACATTGACCCTAAACCAAAGCCTGACCCTAAACCGGACCCTGGCCCAGGACTTCACCTGACCCTGACTCTGACCCAAATCCTAACCATGACACTAACACTGACCACGACATAACCCTATCCCTGACCTGAATGTGGACCTAAACCAATACCTGAACCTGACCCTAAACTGGACATTGGCGCTAAACTTCACCCTGACCCTGACCCAGACCATGACCATAATAAACCTAACCCTGACCCTAAGAGTGATCCCAACCCTCACCTGAACACTCAACCTGACACTGACTGTGAGCCAGACCCTAACTCTAACCCTAAATGTAACCCTGACCCTGACACTAACACGGGCCCTCCCCCGAATCCTTTCGCTGAACCTAACCTTAACACTAACCACTAACCCTACCACGGACCTTGACCCTAACAAGTTCTAACCCTAACCGTCAACCTAATGCTAACCCTAACACTAAGCCTAAACTTAACAATAATCCTGACCCTATACCTGACTATGACCCTAACCCTAACCCTGATATTTGCCTACACAAGACCGTGAGCTTAAATTTGACTCTGGCCCTGACCCTAAACCTAACCAGGACACTAACAATGACTACTACATAACCCTGTCCCTACACAAATGTGGACTTTAAACCAATACCTGATCCTGCCCATAAACCTAACACTGGCCCTAGACTTCACCCAGACCCCGACCCAGGCAAAGACCCAAACCCTGACCCTAACAGTGACCCTGACCCTGACCCTAACATTAACTGTTACACTGAATGTGAGCCTGACCCTAACTCTATCCCTAAATGTAACCCTGGCCCTGACACTAACACGGGCCCTGACTCGAATCCTAACGCTGAACCTAACCCTAAAACTAACCCCTAACATTATCCCTGACACTGAATCTAACCCGGTCTAACCCTAACCCGCAACCTACCTCTAACCCTAACCCTAACCCCACTTTAACAATAATCCTGCCCTCTACGGGACCCTGATCATAACCCTAACTCTGAACTTTGCCTATGTCAGACCTTAACCTTAAACCAGACCCTGGCCTTGACCTTAACACTGACCCTAGCCCTGACTGTAAACCTAAATCTGACACAATCCGTGATCATGAACAGAATCGTAACCCTAAAGCTCACCCTGTTCCTGAACCTACTCATAAAACAGAACCTACACCTAAAGCTGACCTTACCATAACCATGAACCTAACCCTGACCCTGACCCTAACCCTGACACTAAACCTGTGCCAAACCTATCCCTGACCCTGACATGAAACTTGCCCCCAAACCAAAACTTGAACCGGACCCTAAATCTGACCATGACCCTGCCTGAACCTAAACCTAACCGTTACCCTAACACTGACCCTGACCCTGACTCTGATCGTAACGCTAACCGTGACCCTACTGTTAGCCTGACCCTAAACCTAACCATGAACCTAACCCTAACCCTGACCCCTACACTAAGCCTAAAGCTATCCCTGACCCAAAGACGTCTAACCCTAACCGTGACCCTAAGTCTTTCTTAAACCTAACCCTAACACTAACCTGGTCTAAACCCAGCTCTGTTCCTTCTGTCAGGGACAACAGCAGCACCCAGGCCTCCCAGGGGTTTGGGGGAGGCTATATGGTGGTCACTGGATGGGCACTGCATTGAGTGGAGTGTGAGCCTTGAGCAGCTTAGGGACCAGCGGCTCAGGGAGCCCCCAGGCAGTGGTGACCACACTTCCCTGAAGACAGATCCCAACGGAATTGGATCCGACGTATACAGGCACCCCATAACAGAGAAAACACCCCTGCCCAGCTCATTTCCAGGCACATCCTAAAGGAAGCGACATGTTCTTCTGCTGTACTGAAGCCAAAAGGATGCAGGGAGAAGAGAGCTCGCCCGCCAGACACGTCCCCTCCCTGGCAGGTCATATCTGGGTTTCCCCAACGCCTCAGGCCCTTTGGCTAATAAAATCAAAAGGTGACACCAGGGGGCACAGAGTCAGAGAGTCCCACAACTTCTGATCCATTGGTGTAGCCCTAGGTGTCTTCCCAGTCTCTGTGTGTGTGTGTGTGTGTGTGTGTGTGTGTGTGTGCGCGCCTCTGGGTGTCTGTGTCGCTGTGTGTAAAGAGGACCTGGCCACGCCATCGTGGGTGGAGATGCCCCAAGCAGGATCAGGCTGATGAGGGGTTAGACGTCTGGTGCGCAAGTCATGTTCACACCCCAGTTTAAGTGTGGTTAAGAGGGATCAGGTGTAGGGTCTACACCCTTCTGCCCAGGGTTTATCCTGAGACCCTGAAAGGATGGTTCCATGGCACAAGCGCGGGGCTAACCCTAACAGTAACCACTAACCCTGACTCTGACACTGATTGTGAAACATCCCCAAACACTAACCCAAGCCATGAACATGACCCTGACCCTGACCCTGACTGTGATCCTGATCTTAACCCTAAACCTAAACCTAAGCCTGACACTGACCCTGATGTGGACCCTGAACCTAAACTTGACTCTGACATTACCGACACCTTGACTCATACCTAAAAACGACCCTGATCCTGAGCCTAATCCTAACCCTGATGCTGACCTACCTGGCCCTAACCATCACCCTGACCGTGACTGTGAGCCTGACCATAACCTTAAACCTAATGGTAACTCTAACCATGACCCTTATACAGACCCTGAATCTTCACCTCATGCTGACCCTGACCCTAACACTAACCCCTACCCTAAACCAAACATTAACCCTGACCTTACGCTGTCTTACCCTATCCCTAACCATAACCCTACTTCAAAATCTAGCCCTAACCCTAATCCCAAACCCTACCGCCAAAACCTAACTGTGACACTGAACCGAACATTGACCCTAAACCAAAGCCTGACCCTAAACCGGACCCTGGCCCAGGACTTCACCTGACCCTGACTCTGACCCAAATCCTAACCATGACACTAACACTGACCACGACATAACCCTATCCCTGACCTGAATGTGGACTTTAAACCAATACCTGAACCTGACCCTAAACCGGACATTGGCGCAAAACTTCACCCTGACCCTGACCCAGACGATGACCATAATAAACCTAACCCTGACCCTAAGAGTGATCCCAACCCTCACCTGAACACTCAACCTGACCCTGACTGTGAGCCAGACCCTAACTCTAACTCTAAATGTAACCCTGACCCTGACACTAACACGGGCCCTCCCCCGAATTCTTTCGCTGAACCTAACCTTAACACTAACCACTAACCCTACCTCGGACCTTGACCCTAAAAATTTCTAACCCTAACCGTCAACCTAATGCTAACCCTAACACTAAGCCTAAACTTAACAATAACCCTGACCCTATACCTGACTATGACCATAACCCTAACCCTGATATTTGCCTACACAAGACCGTGAGCCTAAATTTGACTCTGGCCCTGACCCTAAACCTAACCATGACACTAACAATGACTACTACATAACCCTGTCCCTGACACGAATGTGGACTTTAAACCAATACCTGATCCTGCCCGTAAACCTGACACTGGCCCTAGACTTCACCCTGACCCCGACCCAGGCAAAGACCCTGACCCTGACCCTAACATTAACTGTTACACTGAATGTGAGCCTGACCCTAACTCTATCCCTAAACGTAACCCTGGCCCTGACACTAACACGGGCCCTGACTCGAAACCTAACGCTGAACCTAACCCTAAAACTAACCCCTAACATTATCCCTGACACTGACCCTAACCCGGTCTAACCCTAACCCGCAACCTACCTCTAACCCTAACCCTAACCCCACTTTAACAATAATCCTGCCCTCTACGGGACCCTGATCATAACCCTAACTCTGAACTTTGCCTATGTCAGACCTTAACCTTAAACCAGACCCTGGCCTTGACCTTAACACTGACCCTAGCCCTGACTGTAAACCTAAATCTGACACAATCCGTGATCATGAACAGAGTCGAAACCCTAAAGCTCACCCTGTTCCTGAACCTACTCATAAAACAGAACCTACACCTAAAGCTGACCTTACCATAAACATGAACCTAACCCTGACCCTGACCCTAACCCTGACATGAAACCTGTGCCAAACCTATCCCTGACCCTGACATGAAACTTGCCCCCAAACCAAAACTTGAACCGGACCCTAAATCTGACCATGACCCTGCCTGAACCTAAACCTAACTGTTACCCTAACACTGACCCTGACCCTGACTCTGACCATAACGCTAACCGTGACACTACTGTGAGCCTGACCCTAAACCTAACCATGAACCTAACTCTAACCCTGACCCCTACCCTAAGCCTAACGCTAACCCTGACCCAAAGACGTCTGACCTTAACCGTGACCCTAAGTCTTTCTTAAACCTATCCCTAACACTAACCTGGTCTAAACCCAGCTCTGTTCCCTCTGTCAGGGACAACAGCTGCACCCAGGCCTCCCAGGGGTTTGGGGGAGGCTATATGGGGGTCACTGGATGGGCACTGCATTGAGTGGAGTGTGAGCCTTGAGCAGCTTAGGGACCAGCGGCTCAGGGAGCCCCAAGGCAGTTCTGACCACACTTCCCTGAAGACAGAGCCCAACGGAATTGGATCCGACGTATACAGGCACCCCATAACAGAGAAAACACCCCTGCCCAGCTCATTTCCAGGCACATCCTGAAGGAAGCGAAATGTTCTTCTGCTGTACTGAAGCCAAAAGGATGCAGGGAGAAGAGACCTCGCCCGCCAGACACTTCCCCTCCCTAGCAGGTCATATCTGGATTTCCCCAACGCCTCAGGCCCTTTGGCTAATAAAATCAAAAGGTGACACCAGGGGGCACAGAGTCAGAGAGTCCCACAACTTCTGATCCACTGGTGTAGCCCTAGGTGTCTTTCGAGTCTCTGTGTGTGTGTGTGTGTGTGTGTGTGTGTGTGTGTGTGTGCCTCTGGGTGTCTGTGTCTCTGTGTGTAAAGAGGACCTGGCCATGCCATCGTGGGTGGAGATGCCCCAAGCAGGATCAGGCTGATGAGGGGTTAGACGTCTGGTGCGCAAGTCATGTTCACACCCCAGTTTAAGTGTGGTTAAGAGGGATCAGGTGTAGGGTCTACACCCTTCTGCCCAGGGTTTATCCTGTGTCCCTGAAAGGATGGGTCCATGGCACAAGCGCGGGGCTAACCCTAACAGTAACCACTAACCCTGATTCTGACACTGATTGTGAAACATCCCCAAACACTAACCCAAGCCATGAACATGACACTGACCCTGACCCTGACTGTGATCCTGATCTTAACCCTAAACCTAAACCTAAGCCTGACACTGACCCTGACCCTGACTCTGACCGTAACGCTAACCGTGACCCTACTGTGAGCCTGTCCCTAAACCTAACCATGAACCTAACTCTAACCCTGACCCCTACCCTAAGCCTAACGCTAACCCTGACCCAAAGACGTCTAACCCTAACCGTGACCCTAAGTCTTTCTTAAACCTAACCCTAACACTAACCTGGTCTAAACCCAGCACTGTTCCCTCTGTCAGGGACAACATCTGCACCCAGGCCTCCCAGAGGTTTGGGGGAGGCTATATGGGGGTCACTGGATGGGCACTGCATTGAGTGGAGTGTGAGCCTTGAGCAGCTTAGGGACCAGCGGCTCAGGGAGCCCCCAGGCAGTGGTGACCACACTTCCCTGAAGACAGAGCCCAACAGAATTGGATCCGATGTATACAGGCACCCCATAACAGAGAAAACACCCCTGCCCAGCTCATTTCCAGGCACATCCTGAAGGAAGCGACATGTTCTTCTGCTGTACTGAAGCCAAAAGGATGCAGGGAGAAGAGAGCTCGCCCGCCAGACACGTCCCCTCCCTGGCAGGTCATATCTGGATTTCCCCAACGCCTCAGGCCCTTTGGCTAATAAAATCAAAAGGTGACACCAGGGGGCACAGAGTCAGAGAGTCCCACACCTTCTGATCCACTGGTGTAGCCCTAGGTGTCTTTCCAGTCTCTGTGTGTGTGTGTGTGTGTGTGTGTGTGTGTGCGCCACTGGGTGTCTGTGTCTCTGTGTGTAAAGAGGACCTGGCCACGCCATCGTGGGTGGAGATGCCCCAAGCAGGATCAGGCTGATGAGGGGTTAGACGTCTGGTGCGCAAGTCATGTTCACACCCCAGTTTAAGTGTGGTTAAGAGGGATCAGGTGTAGGGTCTACACCCTTCTGCCCAGGGTTTATCCTGAGACCCTGAAAGGATGGGTCCATGGCACAAGCGCGGGGCTAACCCTAACAGTAACCACTAACCCTGACTCTGACACTGATTGTGAAACATCCCCAAACACTAACCCAAGCCATGAACGTGACCCTGACCCTGATTCTTAATGTGATCCTGACCTTAACCCTAAACCTAAACCTAAGCCTGACACTGACCCTGATGTGGACCCTGAACCTAAACTTGACTCTGACATTACCGTCATCTTGACTCATACCTAAAAACGACCCTGGTCCTGAGCCTAATCCTAACCCTGACGCTGACCTAAACCTGGCCCTAACCATTACCCTGACCGTGACTGTGAGCCTGACCGTAACTTAAACCTAATGGTAACTTTAACCATGAACCTTATACAGACCCTGAATCTTCACCTCATGCTGACCCTGACCCTAACACTAACCCCTACCCTAAACCAAACATTAACCCTGACCTTACGCTGTCTTCCCCTATGCCTAACCATAACCCTACTTCTAAATCTAGCCCTAACCCTAATCCCAAACCCTACCGCCAAAACCTAACTGTGACACTGAAACGAACATTGACCCTAAACCAAAGCCTGACCCTAAACCTGACCCTGGCCCAGGACTTCACCTGACCCTGACTCTGACCCAAATCCTAACCATGACACTAACACTGACCACGACATAACCCTATCCCTGACCTGAATGTGGACCTAAACCAATACCTTAACCTGACCCTAATCTGGACATTGGCGCTAAACTTCACCCTGACCCTGACCCAGACCATAACCATAATAAACCTAACCCTGACCCTAAGAGTGATCCCAACCCTCACCTGAACACTCAACCTGACCCTGACTGTGAGCCAGACCCTAACGCTAACCCTAAATGTAACCCTGACCCTGACACTAACACGGGCCCTCCCCCGAATCCTTTCGCTGAACCTAACCTTAACAGTAACCAATAACCCTACGACGGACCTTGACCCTAACAAGTTCTAACCCTAACCGTCAACCTAATGCTAACCCTAACACTAAGCCTAAACTTAACAATAATCCTGACCCTATACCTGACTATGACCCTAACCCTAACCCTGATATTTGCCTACACAAGACCGTGAGCCTAAATTTGACTCTGGCCCTGACCCTAATCCTAACCATGACTCTAACAATGACTACTACATAACCCTGTCCCTGACACGAATGTGGACTTTAAACCAATACCTGATCCTGCCCATAAACCTGACACTGGCCCTAGACTTCACCCTGACCCCGACCCAGGCAAAGACCCAAACCCTGACCCTAACAGTGACCCTGACACTTACCATAACATTAACTGTTACACTGAATGTGAGCCTGACCCTAACTCTATCCCTAAACGTAGCCCTGGCCCTGACACTAACACGGGCCCTGACTCGAAACCTAACGCTGAACCTAACCCTAAAACTAACCCCTAACATTATCCCTGACACTGACTCTAACCCGGTCTAACCCTAACCCGCAACCTACCTCTAACCCTAACCCTAACCCCACTTTAACAATAATCCTGCCCTCTACGGGACCCTGATCATAACCCTAACTCTGAACTTTGCCTATGTCAGACCTTAACCTTAAACCAGACCCTGGCCTTGACCTTAACACTGACCCTAGCCCTGACTGTAAACCTAAATCTGACCCAATCCGTGATCATGAACAGAATCATAACCCTAAAGCTCACCCTGTTCCTGAAACTACTCATAAAACAGAACCTACACCTAAAGCTGACCTTACCATAACCATGAACCTAACCCTGACCCTGACCCTAACCCTGACACTAAACCTGTGCCAAACCTATCCCTGACCCTGACATGAAACTTGCCCCCAAACCAAAACTTGAACCGGACCCTAAATCTGACAATGACCCTGTCTGAACCTAAACCTAACCGTTACCTTAACACTGACCCTGACCCTGACTCTGACCGTAACACTAACCGTGACCCTACTGTGAGCCTGACCCTAAACCTAACCATGAACCTAACCCTAACCCTGACCCCTACACTAAGCCTAAAGCTAACCCTGACCCAAAGACTTCTAACCCTAACCGTGACCCTAAGTCTATCTTAAACCTAACCCTAACACTAACCTGGTCTAAACCCAGCTCTGTTCCTTCTGTCAGGGACAACAGCTGCACCCAGGCCTCCCAGGGGTTTGGGGGAGGCTATATGGTGGTCACTGGATGGGCACTGCATTGAGTGGAGTGTGAGCCTTGAGCAGCTTAGGGACCAGCGGCTCAGGGAGCCCCCAGGCAGTGGTGACCACACTTCTCTGAAGACAGAGCCCAACGGAATTGGATCCGACGTATACAGGCACCCCATAACAGAGAAAACACCCCTGCCCAGCTCATTTCCAGGCACATCCTAAAGGAAGCGACATGTTCTTCTGCTGTACTGAAGCCAAAAGGATGCAGGGAGAAGAGAGCTCGCCCGCCAGACACGTCCCCTCCCTGGCAGGTCATATCTGGATTTCCCCAACGCCTCAGGCCCTTTGGCTAATAAAATCAAAAGGTGACACCAGGGGGCACAGGGTCAGAGAGTCCCACACCATCTGATCCACTGGTGTAGCCCTAGGTGTCCTCCCAGTCTGTGTGTGTGTGTGTGTGTGTGTGTGTGTGTGTGTGCGCCTCTGGGTGTCTGTGTCTCTGTGTGTAAAGAGGACCTGGCCATGCCATCGTGGGTGGAGATGCCCCAAGCAGGATCAGGCTGATGAGGGGTTAGACGTCTGGAGCGCAAGTCATGTTCACACCCCAGTTTAAGTGTGGTTAAGAGGGATCAGGTGTAGGGTCTACACCCTTCTGCCCAGGGTTTATCCTGAGACCATGAAAGGATGGGTCCATGGCACAAGCGCGGGGCTAACCCTAACAGTAACCACTAACCCTGACTCTGACACTGATTGTGAAACATCCCCAAACACTAACCCAAGCCATGAACATGACCCTGACCCTGACCCTGACTGTGATCCTGACCTTAACCCTAAACCTAAACCTAAGCCTGACACTGACCCTGATGTGGACCCTGAACCTAACCTTGACTCTGACATTACCGTCACCTTGACTCATACCTAAAAACGACCCTGATCCTGAGCCTAATCCTAACCCTGATGCTGACCTAAACCTGGCCCTAACCATCACCCTGACCGTGACTGTGAGCCTGAACGTAACCTTAAACCTAATGGTAACTCTAACCATGACCCTTATACAGACCCTGAATCTTCACCTCATGCTGACCCTGACCCTAACACTAACCCCTACCCTAAACCAAACATTAACCCTGACCTTACGCTGTCTTACCCTATCCCTAACCATAACCCTACTTCTAAACCTAACCCTAACCCTAATCCCAAACCCTACCGCCAAAACCTAACTGTGACACTGAACCGAACATTGACCCTTAACCAAAGCCTGACCCTAAACCTGACCCTGGCCCAGGACTTCACCTGACCCTGACTCTGACCCAAATCCTAACCATGACACTAACACTGACCATGACATAACCCTATCCCTGACCTGAATGTGGACTTTAAACCAATACCTGAACCTGACCCTAAACCGGACATTGGCGCTAAATTTCAACCTGACCCTGACCCAGACCATGACCATAATAAACCTAACCCTGACACTAAGAGTGATCCCAACACTCACCTGAACACTCAACCTGACCCTGACTGTGAGCCAGACCCTAACTCTAACCCTAAATGTAACCCTGACCCTGACACTAACACGGGCCCTCCCCCGAATCCTTTCGCTGAACCTAACCTTAACACTAACCACTAACCCTACCACAGACCTTGACCCTAACAAGTTCTAACCTTAACCGTCAACTAAGGCTAACCCTAACACTAAGCCTAAACTTAACAATAACCCTGACCCTATACCTGACTATGACCATAACCCTAACCCTGATATTTGCCTACACAAGACCGTGAGCCTAAATTTGACTCTGGCCCTGACCCTAAACCTAACCATGACACTAACAATGACTACTACATAACCCTGTCCCTGACACGAATGTGGACTTTAAACCAATACCTGATCCTGCCCGTAAACCTGACACTGGCCCTAGACTTCACCCTGACCCCGACCCAGGCAAAGACCCAAACCCTGACCCTAACAGTGACCCTGACCCTGACCCTAACATTAACTGTTACACTGAATGTGAGCCTGACCCTAACTCTATCCCTAAACATAACCCTGGCCCTGACACTAACACGGGCCCTGACACGAAACCTAACGCTGAACCTAACCCTAAAACTAACCCCTAACATTATCCCTGACACTGACCCTAACCCGGTCTAACCCTAACCCGCAACCTACCTCTAACCCTAACCCTAACCCCACTTTAACAATCATCCTGCCCTCTACGGGAACCTGATCATAACCCTAACTCTGAACTTTGCCTATGTCAGACCTTAACCTTAAACCAGACCCTGGCCTTGACCTTAACACTGACCCGAGCCCTGACTGTAAACCTAAATCTGACCCAATCCGTGGTCATGAACAGAATCGTAACCCTAATGCTCACCCGGTTCCTGAACCTACTCATAAAACAGAACCTACACCTAAAGCTGACCTTACCATAACCATGAACCTAACCCTGACCCTGACCCTAACCCTGACACGAAACCTGTGCCAAACCTATCCCTGACCCTGACATGAAACTTGCCCCCAAACCAAAACTTGAACCGGACGCTAAATCTGACCATGACCCTGCCTGAACCTAAACCTAACCGTTACCCTAACACTGACCCTGACCCTGACTTTGACCGTAACGCTAACCGTGAGCCTACTGTGAGCCTGACCCTAAACCTAACCATGAACCTAACTCTAACCCTGACCCCTACCCTAAGCCTAACGTTAACCCTGACCCAAAGACGTCTAACCCTAACCGTGACCCTAAGTCTTTCTTAAACCTAACCCTAACACTAACCTGGTCTAAACCCAGCTCTGTTCCCTCTGTCAGGGACAACAGCTGCACCCAGGCCTTCCAGGGGTTTGGGGGAGGCTATATTGGGGTCACTGGATGGGCACTGCATTGAGTGGAGTGTGAGCCTTGAGCAGCTTAGGGACCAGCGGCTCAGGGAGCCCCCAGGCAGTGGTGACCACACTTCCCAGAAGACAGAGCCCAACTGAATTGGATCTGACGTATAAAGGCACCCCATAACAGAGAAAACACCCCTGCCCAGCTCATTTCCAGGCACATCCTGAAGTAAGCGACATGTTCTTCTGCTGTACTGAAGCCAAAAGTATGCAGGGAGAAGAGAGCTCGCCCGCCAGACACGTCCCCTCCCTGGCAGGGCATATCTGGATTTCCCCAACGCCTCAGGCCCTTTGGCTAATAAAATCAAAAGGTGACACCAGGGGGCACAGAGTCAGAGAGTCCCACACCTTCTGATCCACTGGTGTAGCCCTAGGTGTGTTCCGAGTCTCTGTGTGTGTGTGTGTGTGTGTGTGTGTGCGCCTCTGGGTGTCTGTGTCTCTGTGTGTTAAAGAGGACCTGGCCACGCCATCGTGGGTGGAGATGCCCCAAGCAGGATCAGGCTGATGAGGGGTTAGACGTCTGTTGCGCAAGTCATGTTCACACCCCAGTTTAAGTGTGGTTATGAGGGATCAGGTGTAGGGTCTACACCCTTCTGCTCAGGGTTTATCCTGTGACACTGAAAGGATGGGTCCATGGCACATGCGCGGGGCTAACCCTAACAGTAACCACTAACCCTGACTCTGACACTGATTGTGAAACATCCCCAAACACTAACCCAAGCCATGAACATGACCCTGACCCTGACCCTGACTGTGATCCTGATCTTAACCCTAAACCTAAACCTAAGCCTGACACTGACCCTGATGTGGACCCTGAACCTAAACTTGACTCTGACATTACCGTCACCTTGACTCATACCTAAAAACGACCCTGATCCTGAGCCTAATCCTAACCCTGATGCTGACCTAAACCTGGCCCTAACCATCACCCTGACCGTGACTATGAGCCTGACCATAACCTTAAACCTAATGGTAACTCTAACCATGACCCTTATACAGACCCTGAATCTTCACCTCATGCTGACCCTGACCCTAACACTAACCCCTACCCTAAACCAAACTTTAACCCTGACCTTACGCTGTCTTACCCTATCCCTAACCATAACCCTACTTCTAAATCTAACCCTAACCCTAATCCCAAACCCTACCGCCAAAACCTAACTGTGACACTGAACCGAACATTGACCCTAAACCAAAGCCTGACCCTAAACCGGACCCTGGCCCAGGACTTCACCTGACCCTGACTCTGACCCAAATCCTAACCATGACACTAACACTGACCACGACATAACCCTATCCCTGACCTGAATGTGGACTTTAAACCAATACCTGAACCTGACCCTAAACCGGACATTGGCGCTAAACTTCACCCTGACCCTGACCCAGACGATGACCATAATAAACCTAACCCTGACCCTAAGAGTGTTCCCAACCCTCACCTGAACACTCAACCTGACCCTGACTGTGAGCCAGACCCTAACTCTAACCCTAAATGTAACCCAGACCCTGACACTAACACGGGTCCTCCCCCGAATCCTTTCGCTGAACCTAACCTTAACACTAACCACTAACCCTACCACGGACCTTGACCCTAACTAGTTCTAACCCTAACCGTCAGCCTAATGCTAACCCTAACACTAAGTTAAAATTAACAATAACCCTGACCCTATACCTGACTATGACCATAACCTTAACCCTGATATTTGCCTACACAAGACCGTGAGCCTAAATTTGACTCTGGCCCTGACCCTAAACCTTACCAGGACACTAACAATGACTACTACATAACCCTGTCCCTGACACGAATGTGGACTTTAAACCAATACCTGATCCTGCCCGTAAACCTGACACTGGCCCTAGACTTCACCCTGACCCGACCCAGGCAAAGACCCAAACCCTGACCCTAACAGTGACCCTGACCCTGACCCTAACATTAACTGTTACACTGAATGTGAGCCTGACCCTAACTCTATCCCTAAACGTAACCCTGGCCCTGACACTAACACGGGCCCTGACTCGAAACCTAACGCTGAACCTAACCCTAAAACTAACCCCTAACATTATCCCTGACACTGACCCTAACCCGGTCTACCCCTAACCCGCAACCTACCTCTAACCCTAACACTAACCACACTTTAACAATAATCCTGCCCTCTACGGGACCCTGATCATAACCCTAACTCTGAACTTTGCCTATGTTAGACCTTAACCTTAAACCAGACCCTGGCCTTGACCTTAACACTGACCCTAGCCCTGACTGTAAACCTAAATCTGACCCAATCCGTGATCATGAACAGAATCGTAACCCTAAAGCTCACCCTGTTCCTGAACCTACTGATAAAACAGAACCTATACCTAAAGCTGACCTTACCATAACCATGAACCTAACCCTGACCCTGACCCTAACCCTGACACGAAACCTGTGCCAAACCTATCCCTAACCCTGACATGAAACTTGCCCCCAAACCAAAACTTGAACCAGACCCTAAATCTGACCATGACCTTCCCTGAACCTAAACCTAACCGTTACCCTAACACTGACCCTGACCCTGACTCTGACCATAACGCTAACCGTGACCCTACTGTGAGCCTGTCCCTAAACCTAACCATGAACCTAACTCTAACCCTGACCCCTACCCTAAGCCTAACGCTAACCCTGACCCAAAGACGTCTAACCCTAACCGTGACCCTAAGTCTTTCTTAAACCTAACCCTAACACTAACCTGGTCTAAACCCAGCTCTGTTCCCTCTGTCAGGGACAACAGCTGCACCCAGGCCTCCCAGGGGTTTGGAGGAGGCTATATGGGGGTCACTGGATGGGCACTGCATTGAGTGGAGTGTGAGCCTTGAGCAGCTTAGGGACCAGCGGCTCAGGGAGCCCCCAGGCAGTGGTGACCACAATTCCCTGAAGACAGAGCCCAACGGAATTGGATCCGACGTATACAGGCACCCCATAACAGAGAAAACACCCCTGCCCAGCTCATTTCCAGGCACATCCTGAAGGAAGCGACATGTTCTTCTGCTGTACTGAAGCCAAAAGGATGCAGGGAGAAGAGAGCTCGCCCGCCAGACACGTCCCCTCCCTGGCAGGTCATATCTGGATTTCCCCAACGCCTCAGGCCCTTTGGCTAATAAAATCAAAAGGTGACACCAGGGGGCACAGAGTCAGAGAGTCCCACACCTTCTGATCCACTGGTGTAGCCCTAGGTGTCTTTCCAGTCTCTGTGTGTGTGTGTGTGTGTGTGTGTGTGTGTGTGTGCGCGCGCCACTGGGTGTCTGTGTCTCTGTGTGTAAAGAGGACCTGGCCACGCCATCGTTAGTGGAGATGCCCCAAGCAGGATCAGGCTGATGAGGGGTTAGACGTCTGGTGCGCAAGTCATGTTCACACCCCAGTTTAAGTGTGGTTAAGAGGGATCAGGTGTAGGGTCTACACCCTTCTGCCCAGGGTTTATCCTGAGACCCTGAAAGGATGGGTCCATGGCACAAGCGCGGGGCTAACCCTAACAGTAACCACTAACCCTGACTCTGACACTGATTGTGAAACATCCCCAAACACTAACCCAAGCCTTGAACATGACCCTGACCCTGACCCTTAATGTGATCCTGACCTTAACCCTAAACCTAAACCTAAGCCTGACACTGACCCTGATGTGGACCCTGAACCTAAACTTGACTCTGACATTACCGTCATCTTGACTCATACCTAAAAACGACCCTGGTCCTGAGCCTAATCCTAACCCTGACGCTGACCTAAACCTGGCCCTAACCATCACCCTGACCGTGACTGTGAACCTGACCTAACCTTAAACCTCTAACCATGACCCTTATACAGACCCTGAATCTTCACCTCATGCTGACCCTGACCCTAACACTAACCCCTACCCTAAACCAAACATTAACCCTGACCTTACGCTGTCTTCCCCTATCCCTAACCATAACCCTACTTCTAAATCTTACCCTAACCCTAATCCCAAACCCTACCGCCAAAACCTAACTGTGACACTGAACCGAACATTGACCCTAAACCAAAGCCTGACCCTAAACCTGACCCTGGCCCAGGACTTCACCTGACCCTGACTCTGACCCAAATCCTAACCATGACACTAACACTGACCACGACATAACCCTATCCCTGACCTGTGTGGACTTTAAACCAATACCTGAACCTGACCCTAAACCGGACATTGGCGCAAAACTTCACCCTGACCCTGACCCAGACGATGACCATAATAAACCTAACCCTGACCCTAAGAGTGATCCCAACCCTCACCTGAACACTCAACCTGACCCTGACTGTGAGCCAGACCTTAACTCTAACCCTAAATGTAACCCTGACCCTGACACTAACACGGGTCCTCCCCCGAATTCTTTCGCTGAACCTAACCTTAACACTAACCACTAACCCTACCACGGACCTTGACCCTAAAAAGTTCTAACCCTAACCGTCAACCTAATGCTAACCCTAACACTAAGCCTAAACTTAACAATAACCCTGACCCTATACCTGACTATGACCATAACCTTAACCCTGATATTTGCCTACACAAGACCGTGAGCCTAAATTTGACTCTGGCCCTGACCCTAAACCTAACCAGGACACTAACAATGACTACTACATAACCCTGTCCCTGACACGAATGTGGACTTTAAACCAATACCTGATCCTGCCCGTAAACCTGACACTGGCCCTAGACTTCACCCTGACCCCGACCCAGGCAAAGACCCAAACCCTGACCCTAACAGTGACCCTGACCCTGACCCTAACATTAACTGTTACACTGAATGTGAGCCTGACCCTAACTCTATCCCTAAACGTAACCCTGGCCCTGACACTAACACGGGCCCTGACTCGAAACCTAACGCTGAACCTAACCCTAAAACTAACCCCTAACATTATCCCTGACACTGACCCTAACCCGGTCTACCCCTAACCCGCAACCTACCTCTAACCCTAACCCTAACCACACTTTAACAATAATCCTGCCCTCTACGGGACCCTGATCATAACCCTAACTCTGAACATTGCCTATGTCAGACCTTAACCTTAAACCAGACCCTGGCCTTGACCTTAACACTGACCCGAGCCCTGACTGTAAACCTAAATCTGACCCAATCCGTGGTCATGAACAGAATCGTAACCCTAATGCTCACCCGGTTCCTGAACCTACTCATAAAACAGAACCTACACCTAAAGCTGACCTTACCATAACCATGAACCTAACCCTGACCCTGACCCTAACCCTGACACGAAACCTGTGCCAAACCTATCCCTGACCCTGACATGAAACTTGCCCCCAAACCAAAACTTGAACCGGACGCTAAATCTGACCATGACCCTGCTGAACCTAAACCTAACCGTTACCCTAACACTGACCCTGACCCTGACTCTGACCGTAACGCTAACCGTGAGCCTACTGTGAGCCTGACCCTAAACCTAACCATGAACCTAACTCTAACCCTGACCCCTACCCTAAGCCTAACGTTAACCCTGACCCAAAGACGTCTAACCCTAACCGTGACCCTAAGTCTTTCTTAAACCTAACCCTAACACTAACCTGGTCTAAACCCAGCTCTGTTCCCTCTGTCAGGGACAACAGCTGCACCCAGGCCTTCCAGGGGTTTGGGGGAGGCTATATTGGGGTCACTGGATGGGCACTGCATTGAGTGGAGTGTGAGCCTTGAGCAGCTTAGGGACCAGCGGCTCAGGGAGCCCCCAGGCAGTGGTGACCACACTTCCCAGAAGACAGAGCCCAACTGAATTGGATCTGACGTATAAAGGCACCCCATAACAGAGAAAACACCCCTGCCCAGCTCATTTCCAGGCACATCCTGAAGTAAGCGACATGTTCTTCTGCTGTACTGAAGCCAAAAGTATGCAGGGAGAAGAGAGCTCGCCCGCCAGACACGTCCCCTCCCTGGCAGGGCATATCTGGATTTCCCCAACGCCTCAGGCCCTTTGGCTAATAAAATCAAAAGGTGACACCAGGGGGCACAGAGTCAGAGAGTCCCACACCTTCTGATCCACTGGTGTAGCCCTAGGTGTGTTCCGAGTCTCTGTGTGTGTGTGTGTGTGTGTGTGTGTGCGCCTCTGGGTGTCTGTGTCTCTGTGTGTTAAAGAGGACCTGGCCACGCCATCGTGGGTGGAGATGCCCCAAGCAGGATCAGGCTGATGAGGGGTTAGACGTCTGTTGCGCAAGTCATGTTCACACCCCAGTTTAAGTGTGGTTAAGAGGGATCAGGTGTAGGGTCTACACCCTTCTGCTCAGGGTTTATCCTGTGACACTGAAAGGATGGGTCCATGGCACAAGCGCGGGGCTAACCCTAACAGTAACCACTAACCCTGACTCTGACACTGATTGTGAAACATCCCCAAACACTAACCCAAGCCATGAACATGACCCTGACCCTGACCCTGACTGTGATCCTGATCTTAACCCTAAACCTAAACCTAAGCCTGACACTGACCCTGATGTGGACCCTGAACCTAAACTTGACTCTGACATTACCGTCACCTTGACTCATACCTAAAAACGACCCTGATCCTGAGCCTAATCCTAACCCTGATGCTGACCTAAACCTGGCCCTAACCATCACCCTGACCGTGACTATGAGCCTGACCATAACCTTAAACCTAATGGTAACTCTAACCATGACCCTTATACAGACCCTGAATCTTCACCTCATGCTGACCCTGACCCTAACACTAACCCCTACCCTAAACCAAACTTTAACCCTGACCTTACGCTGTCTTACCCTATCCCTAACCATAACCCTACTTCTAAATCTAACCCTAACCCTAATCCCAAACCCTACCGCCAAAACCTAACTGTGACACTGAACCGAACATTGACCCTAAACCAAAGCCTGACCCTAAACCGGACCCTGGCCCAGGACTTCACCTGACCCTGACTCTGACCCAAATCCTAACCATGACACTAACACTGACCACGACATAACCCTATCCCTGACCTGAATGTGGACTTTAAACCAATACCTGAACCTGACCCTAAACCGGACATTGGCGCTAAACTTCACCCTGACCCTGACCCAGACGATGACCATAATAAACCTAACCCTGACCCTAAGAGTGTTCCCAACCCTCACCTGAACACTCAACCTGACCCTGACTGTGAGCCAGACCCTAACTCTAACCCTAAATGTAACCCAGACCCTGACACTAACACGGGTCCTCCCCCGAATCCTTTCGCTGAACCTAACCTTAACACTAACCACTAACCCTACCACGGACCTTGACCCTAACTAGTTCTAACCCTAACCGTCAGCCTAATGCTAACCCTAACACTAAGTTAAAATTAACAATAACCCTGACCCTATACCTGACTATGACCATAACCTTAACCCTGATATTTGCCTACACAAGACCGTGAGCCTAAATTTGACTCTGGCCCTGACCCTAAACCTTACCAGGACACTAACAATGACTACTACATAACCCTGTCCCTGACACGAATGTGGACTTTAAACCAATACCTGATCCTGCCCGTAAACCTGACACTGGCCCTAGACTTCACCCTGACCCGACCCAGGCAAAGACCCAAACCCTGACCCTAACAGTGACCCTGACCCTGACCCTAACATTAACTGTTACACTGAATGTGAGCCTGACCCTAACTCTATCCCTAAACGTAACCCTGGCCCTGACACTAACACGGGCCCTGACTCGAAACCTAACGCTGAACCTAACCCTAAAACTAACCCCTAACATTATCCCTGACACTGACCCTAACCCGGTCTACCCCTAACCCGCAACCTACCTCTAACCCTAACACTAACCACACTTTAACAATAATCCTGCCCTCTACGGGACCCTGATCATAACCCTAACTCTGAACTTTGCCTATGTCAGACCTTAACCTTAAACCAGACCCTGGCCTTGACCTTAACACTGACCCTAGCCCTGACTGTAAACCTAAATCTGACCCAATCCGTGATCATGAACAGAATCGTAACCCTAAAGCTCACCCTGTTCCTGAACCTACTGATAAAACAGAACCTATACCTAAAGCTGACCTTACCATAACCATGAACCTAACCCTGACCCTGACCCTAACCCTGACACGAAACCTGTGCCAAACCTATCCCTAACCCTGACATGAAACTTGCCCCCAAACCAAAACTTGAACCAGACCCTAAATCTGACCATGACCTTCCCTGAACCTAAACCTAACCGTTACCCTAACACTGACCCTGACCCTGACTCTGACCATAACGCTAACCGTGACCCTACTGTGAGCCTGTCCCTAAACCTAACCATGAACCTAACTCTAACCCTGACCCCTACCCTAAGCCTAACGCTAACCCTGACCCAAAGACGTCTAACCCTAACCGTGACCCTAAGTCTTTCTTAAACCTAACCCTAACACTAACCTGGTCTAAACCCAGCTCTGTTCCCTCTGTCAGGGACAACAGCTGCACCCAGGCCTCCCAGGGGTTTGGAGGAGGCTATATGGGGGTCACTGGATGGGCACTGCATTGAGTGGAGTGTGAGCCTTGAGCAGCTTAGGGACCAGCGGCTCAGGGAGCCCCCAGGCAGTGGTGACCACAATTCCCTGAAGACAGAGCCCAACGGAATTGGATCCGACGTATACAGGCACCCCATAACAGAGAAAACACCCCTGCCCAGCTCATTTCCAGGCACATCCTGAAGGAAGCGACATGTTCTTCTGCTGTACTGAAGCCAAAAGGATGCAGGGAGAAGAGAGCTCGCCCGCCAGACACGTCCCCTCCCTGGCAGGTCATATCTGGATTTCCCCAACGCCTCAGGCCCTTTGGCTAATAAAATCAAAAGGTGACACCAGGGGGCACAGAGTCAGAGAGTCCCACACCTTCTGATCCACTGGTGTAGCCCTAGGTGTCTTTCCAGTCTCTGTGTGTGTGTGTGTGTGTGTGTGTGTGTGTGTGTGTGCGCGCCACTGGGTGTCTGTGTCTCTGTGTGTAAAGAGGACCTGGCCACGCCATCGTTAGTGGAGATGCCCCAAGCAGGATCAGGCTGATGAGCGGTTAGACGTCTGGTGCGCAAGTCATGTTCACACCCCAGTTTAAGTGTGGTTAAGAGGGATCAGGTGTAGGGTCTACACCCTTCTGCCCAGGGTTTATCCTGAGACCCTGAAAGGATGGGTCCATGGCACAAGCGCGGGGCTAACCCTAACAGTAACCACTAACCCTGACTCTGACACTGATTGTGAAACATCCCCAAACACTAACCCAAGCCTTGAACATGACCCTGACCCTGACCCTTAATGTGATCCTGACCTTAACCCTAAACCTAAACCTAAGCCTGACACTGACCCTGATGTGGACCCTGAACCTAAACTTGACTCTGACATTACCGTCATCTTGACTCATACCTAAAAACGACCCTGGTCCTGAGCCTAATCCTAACCCTGACGCTGACCTAAACCTGGCCCTAACCATCACCCTGACCGTGACTGTGAACCTGACCTAACCTTAAAACTCTAACCATGACCCTTATACAGACCCTGAATCTTCACCTCATGCTGACCCTGACCCTAACACTAACCCCTACCCTAAACCAAACATTAACCCTGACCTTACGCTGTCTTCCCCTATCCCTAACCATAACCCTACTTCTAAATCTTACCCTAACCCTAATCCCAAACCCTACCGCCAAAACCTAACTGTGACACTGAACCGAACATTGACCCTAAACCAAAGCCTGACCCTAAACCTGACCCTGGCCCAGGACTTCACCTGACCCTGACTCTGACCCAAATCCTAACCATGACACTAACACTGACCACGACATAACCCTATCCCTGACCTGTGTGGACTTTAAACCAATACCTGAACCTGACCCTAAACCGGACATTGGCGCAAAACTTCACCCTGACCCTGACCCAGACGATGACCATAATAAACCTAACCCTGACCCTAAGAGTGATCCCAACCCTCACCTGAACACTCAACCTGACCCTGACTGTGAGCCAGACCTTAACTCTAACCCTAAATGTAACCCTGACCCTGACACTAACACGGGTCCTCCCCCGAATTCTTTCGCTGAACCTAACCTTAACACTAACCACTAACCCTACCACGGACCTTGACCCTAAAAAGTTCTAACCCTAACCGTCAACCTAATGCTAACCCTAACACTAAGCCTAAACTTAACAATAACCCTGACCCTATACCTGACTATGACCATAACCTTAACCCTGATATTTGCCTACACAAGACCGTGAGCCTAAATTTGACTCTGGACCTGACCCTAAACCTAACCAGGACACTAACAATGACTACTACATAACCCTGTCCCTGACACGAATGTGGACTTTAAACCAATACCTGATCCTGCCCGTAAACCTGACACTGGCCCTAGACTTCACCCTGACCCCGACCCAGGCAAAGACCCAAACCCTGACCCTAACAGTGACCCTGACCCTGACCCTAACATTAACTGTTACACTGAATGTGAGCCTGACCCTAACTCTATCCCTAAACGTAACCCTGGCCCTGACACTAACACGGGCCCTGACTCGAAACCTAACGCTGAACCTAACCCTAAAACTAACCCCTAACATTATCCCTGACACTGACCCTAACCCGGTCTACCCCTAACCCGCAACCTACCTCTAACCCTAACCCTAACCACACTTTAACAATAATCCTGCCCTCTACGGGACCCTGATCATAACCCTAACTCTGAACATTGCCTATGTCAGACCTTAACCTTAAACCAGACCCTGGCTTTGACCTTAACACTGACCCTAGCCCTGACTGTAAACCTAAATCTGACCCAATCCGTGATCATGAACAGAATCGTAACCCTAAAGCTCACCCTGTTCCTGAACCTACTGATAAAACAGAACCTATACCTAAAGCTGACCTTACCATAACCATGAACCTAACCCTGACCCTGACCCTAACCCTGACACGAAACCTGTGCCAAACCTATCCCTGACCCTGACATGAAACTTGCCCCCAAACCAAAACTTGAACCGGACCCTAAATCTGACCATGACCTTCCCTGAACCTAAACCTAACCGTTACCCTAACACTGACCCTGACCCTGACTCTGACCGTAACGCTAACCGTGACCCTACTGTGAGCCTGTCCCTAAACCTAACCATGAACCTAACTCTAACCCTGACCCCTACCCTAAGCCTAACGCTAACCCTGACCCAAAGACGTCTAACCCTAACCGTGACCCTAAGTCTTTCTTAAACCTAACCCTAACACTAACCTGGTCTAAACCCAGCTCTGTTCCCTCTGTCAGGGACAACAGCTGCACCCAGGCCTCCCAGGGGTTTGGGGGAGGCTATATGGGGGTCACTGGATGGGCACTGCATTGAGTGGAGTGTGAGCCTTGAGCAGCTAAGGGACCAGCGGCTCAGGGAGCCCCCAGGCAGTGGTGACCACACTTCCCTGAAGACAGAGCCCAATGGAATTGGATTCGACGTATACAGGCACCCCATAACAGAGAAAACACCCCTGCCCAGCTCATTTCCAGGCACATCCTGAAGGAAGCGACATGTTCTTCTGCTGTACTGAAGCCAAAAGGATGCAGGGAGAAGAGAGCTCGCCCGCCAGACACGTCCCCTCCCTGGCAGGTCATATCTGGATTTCCCCAACGCCTCAGGCCCTTTGGCTAATAAAATCAAAAGGTGACACCA
This sequence comes from Mustela nivalis, assembly GCF_964662115.1. Lineage (NCBI taxonomy): Eukaryota > Metazoa > Chordata > Mammalia > Carnivora > Mustelidae > Mustela > Mustela nivalis. Next base: position 673,148 of record NW_028136228.1, read on the forward strand.
GGGGGCACAGAGTCAGAGAGTCCCACACCTTCTGATCCACTGGTGTAGCCCTAGGTGTCTTTCCAGTCTCTGTGTGTGTGTGTGTGTGTGTGTGTGTGTGTGTGTGCGCCTCTGGGTGTCTGTGTCTCTGTGTGTAAAGAGGACCTGGCCACGCCATCGTTAGTGGAGATGCCCCAAGCAGGATCAGGCTGATGAGGGGTTAGACGTCTGGTGCGCAAGTCATGTTCACACCCCAGTTTAAGTGTGGTTAAGAGGGATCAGGTGTAGGGTCTACACCCTTCTGCCCAGGGTTTATCCTGAGACCCTGAAAGGATGGGTCCATGGCACAAGCGCGGGGCTAACCCTAACAGTAACCACTAACCCTGACTCTGACACTGATTGTGGAACATCCCCAAACACTAACCCAAGCCATGAACATGACCCTGACCCTGACCCTTAATGTGATCCTGACCTTAACCCTAAACCTAAACCTAAGCCTGACACTGACCCTGATGTGGACCCTGAACCTAAACTTGACTTTGACATTACCGTCATCTTGACTTATACCTAAAAACGACCCTGATCCTGAGCCTAATCCTAACCCTGACGCTGACCTAAACCTGGCCCTATCCATCAACCTGACCGTGACTGTGAGCCTGACCGTAACCTTAAACCTAATGGTAACTCTAACCATGACCCTTATACAGACCCTGAATCTTCACCTCATGCTGACCCTGACCCTAACACTAACCCCTACCCTAAACCAAACATTAACCCTGACCTTACGCTGTCTTCCCCTATTCCTAACCATAACCCTACTTCTAAATCTTACCCTAACCCTAATCCCAAACCCTACCGCCAAAACCTAACTGTGACACTGAACCGAACATTGACCCTAAACCAAAGCCTGACCCTAAACCTGACCCTGGCCCAGGACTTCACCTGACCCTGACTCTGACCCAAATCCTAACCATGACACTAACACTGACCACGACATAACCCTATCCCTGACCTGTGTGGACTTTAAACCAATACCTGAACCTGACCCTAAACCGGACATTGGCGCAAAACTTCACCTTGACCCTGACCCAGACGATGACCATAATAAACCTAACCCTGACCCTAAGAGTGATCCCAACCCTCACCTGAACACTCAACCTGACCCTGACTGTGAGCCAGACCCTAACTCTAACCCTAAATGTAACCCTGACCCTGACACTAACACGGGTCCTCCCCCGAATCCTTTCGCTGAACCTAACCTTAACACTAACCACTAACCCTACCACGGACCTTGACCCTAAAATGTTCTAACCCTAACCGTCAACCTAATGCTAACCCTAACACTAAGCCTAAACTTAACAATAACCCTGACCCTATACCTGACTATGACCATAACCTTAACCCTGATATTTGCCTACACAAGACCGTGAGCCTAAATTTGACTCTGGCCCTGACCCTAAACCTAACCAGGACACTAACAATGACTACTACATAACCCTGTCCCTGACACGAATGTGGACTTTAAACCAATACCTGATCCTGCCCGTAAACCTGACACTGGCCCTAGACTTCACCCTGACCCCGACCCAGGCAATGACCCAAACCCTGACCCTAACAGTGACCCTGACCCTGACCCTAACATTAACTGTTACACTGAATGTGAGCCTGACCCTAACTCTATCCCTAAACGTAACCCTGGCCCTGACACTAACACGGGCCCTGACTCGAAACCTAACGCTGAACCTAACCCTAAAACTAACCCCTAACATTATCCCTGACACTGACCCTAACCCGGTCTACCCCTAACCCGCAACCTACCTCTAACCCTAACCCTAACCACACTTTAACAATAATCCTGCCCTCTACGGGACCCTGATCATAACCCTAACTCTGAACATTGCCTATGTCAGACCTTAACCTTAAACCAGACCCTGGCTTTGACCTTAACACTGACCCTAGCCCTGACTGTAAACCTAAATCTGACCCAATCCGTGATCATGAACAGAATCGTAACCCTAAAGCTCACCCTGTTCCTGAACCTACTGATAAAACAGAACCTATACCTAAAGCTGACCTTACCATAACCATGAACCTAACCCTGACCCTGACCCTAACCCTGACACGAAACCTGTGCCAAACCTATCCCTGACCCTGACATGAAACTTGCCCCCAAACCAAAACTTGAACCGGACCCTAAATCTGTCCATGACCTTGCCTGAACCTAAACCTAACCGTTACCGTAACACTGACCCTGACCCTGACTCTGACCGTAACGCTAACCGTGACCCTACTGTGAGCCTGTCCCTAAACCTAACCATGAACCTAACTCTAACCCTGACCCCTACCCTAAGCCTAACGCTAACCCTGACCCAAAGACGTCTAACCCTAACCGTGACCCTAAGTCTTTCTTAAACCTAACCCTAACACTAACCTGGTCTAAACCCAGCTCTGTTCCCTCTGTCAGGGACAACAGCTGCACCCAGGCCTCCCAGGGGTTTGGGGGAGGCTATATGGGGGTCACTGGATGGGCACTGCATTGAGTGGAGTGTGAGCCTTGAGCAGATTAGGGACCAGCGGCTCAGGGAGCCCCCAGGCAGTGGTGACCACACTTCCCTGAAGACAGAGCCCAACGGAATTGGATCCGACGTATACAGGCACCCCATAACAGAGAAAACATCCATGCCCAGCTCATTTCCAGGCACATCCTAAAGGAAGCGACATGTTCTTCTGCTGTACTGAAGCCAAAAGGATGCAGGGAGAAGAGAGCTCGCCCGCCAGACACGTCCCCTCCCTGGCAGGTCATATCTGGATTTCCCCAACGCCTCAGGCCCTTTGGCTAATAAAATCAAAAGGTGACACCAGGGGGCACAGAGTCAGAGAGTCCCACACCTTCTGATCCACTGGTGTAGCCCTAGGTGTCTTTCCAGTCTCTCTCTCTGTGTGTGTGCGTGTGTGTGTGTGTGTGTGTGTGTGTGTGCGCCTCTGGGTGTCTGTGTCTCTGTGTGTAAAGAGGACCTGGCCACGCCATCGTGGGTGGAGATGCCCCAAGCAGGATCAGGCTGATGAGGGGTTAGACGTCTGGTGCGCAAGTCATGTTCACACCCCAGTTTAAGTGTGGTTAAGAGGGATCAGGTGTAGGGTCTACACCCTTCTGCCCAGGGTTTATCCTGAGACCCTGAAAGGATGGGTCCATGGCACAAGCGCGGGGCTAACCCTAACAGTAACCACTAACCCTGATTCTGACACTGATTGTGAAACATCCCCAAACACTAACCCAAGCCATGAACATGACCCTGACCCTGACCCTTAATGTGATCCTGACCTTAACCCTAAACCTAAACCTAAGCCTGACACTGACCCTGATGTGGACCCTGAACCTAAACTTGACTCTGACATTACCGTCATCTTGACTCATACCTAAAAACGACCCTGATCCTGAGCCTAATCCTAACCCTGACGCTGACCTAAACCTGGCCCTAACCATCACCCTGACCGTGACTGTGAGCCTGACCATAACCTTAAACCTAATGGTAACTCTAACCATGACCCTTATACAGACCCTGAATCTTCACCTCATGCTGACCCTGACCCTAAAACTAACCCCTACCCTAAACCAAACATTAACCCTGACCTTACGCTGTCTTACCCTATCACTAACCATAACCCTACTTCTAAATCTAGCCCTAACCCTAATCCCAAACCCTACCGCCAAAACCTAACTGTGACACTGAACCGAACATTGACCCTAAACCAAAGCCTGACCCTAAACCGGACCCTGGCCCAGGACTTCACCTGACCCTGACTCTGACCCAAATCCTAACCATGACACTAACACTGACCACGACATAACCCTATCCCTGACCTGAATGTGGACTTTAAACCAATACCTGAACCTGACCCTAAACCGAACATTGGCGCAAAACTTCACCCTGACCCTGACCCAGACGATGACCATAATAAACCTAACCCTGACCCTAAGAGTGATCCCAACCCTCACCTGAACACTCAACCTGACCCTGACTGTGAGCCAGACCCTAACTCTAACCCTAAATGTAACCCTGACCCTGACACTAACACGGGTCCTCCCCCGAATCCTTTCGCTGAACCTAACCTTAACACTAACCACTAACCCTACCACGGACCTTGACCCTAAAAAGTTCTAACCCTAACCGTCAACCTAATGCTAACCCTAACACTAAGCCTAAAATTAACAATAACCCTGACCCTATACCTGACTATGACCATAACCTTAACCCTGATATTTGCCTACACAAGACCGTGAGCCTAAATTTGACTCTGGCCCTGACCCTAAACCTAACCATGACACTAACAATGACTACTACATAACCCTGTCCCTGACACGAATGTGGACTTTAAACCAATACCTGATCCTGCCCGTAAACCTGACACTGGCCCTAGACTTCACCCTGACCCCGACCCAGGCAAAGACCCAAACCCTGACCCTAACAGTGACCCTGACCCTGACCCTAACATTAACTGTTACACTGAATGTGAGCCTGACCCTAACTCTATCCCTAAACGTAACCCTGGCCCTGACACTAACACGGGCCCTGACTCGAAACCTAACGCTGAACCTAACCCTAAAACTAACCCCTAACATTGTCCCTGACACTGACCCTAACCCGGTCTAACCCTAACCCGCAACCTACCTCTAACCCTAACCCTAACCCCACTTTAACAAACATCCTGCCCTCTACGGGACCCTGATCATAACCCTAACTCTGAACTTTGCCTATGTCAGACCTTAACCTTAAACCAGACCCTGGCCTTGACCTTAACACTGACCCTAGCCCTGACTGTAAACCTAAATCTGACCCAATCCGTGATCATGAACAGAATCGTAACCCTAAAGCTCACCCTGTTCCTGAACCTACTCATAAAACAGAACCTACACCTAAAGCTGACCTTACCATAACCATGAACCTAACCCTGACCCTGACCCTAACCCTGACACTAAACCTATGCCAAACCTATCCCTGACCCTGACATGAAACTTGCCCCAAACCAAAACTTGAAACAGACCCTAAATCTGACCATGACCCTGCCTGAACCTAAACCTAACCGTTACCCTAACACTGACCCTGACCCTGACTCTGACCGTAACGCTAACCATGACCCTACTGTGAGCCTGACCCTAAACCTATCCATGAACCTAACCCTAACCCTGACCCCTACCCTAAGCCTAACGCTAACCCTGACCCAAAGACGTCTAACCCTAACCATGAACCTAAGTCTTTCTTAAACATAACCCTAACACTATCCTGGTCTAAACCCAGCTCTGTTCCCAATGTCAGGGACAACAGCTGCACCCAGGCCTCCCAGGGGTTTGGGGGAGGCTATATGGGGGTCACTGGATGGGCACTGCATTGAGTGGAGTGTGAGCCTTGAGCAGCTTAGGGACCAGCGGCTCAGGGAGCCCCCAGGCAGTGGTGACCACACTTCCCTGAAGACAGAGCCCAACGGAATTGGATCCGACGTATACAGGCACCCCATAACAGAGAAAACACCCCTGCCCAGCTCATTTCCAGGCACATCCTGAAGGAAGCGACATGTTCTTCTGCTGTACTGAAGACAAAAGGATGCAGGGAGAAGAGAGCTCACCCGCCAGACACGTCCCCTCCCTGGCAGGTCATATCTGGATTTCCCCAACGCCTCAGGCCCTTTGGCTAATAAAATCAAAAGGTGACACCAGGGGGCACAGAGTCAGAGAGTCCCACAACTTCTGATCCACTGGTGTAGCCCTAGGTGTCTTTCCAGTCTCTGTGTGTGTGTGTGTGTGTGTGTGTGTGTGTGTGTGTGCGCGCGCCTCTGGGTGTCTGTGTCTCTGTGTGTAAAGAGGACCTGGCCATGCCATCGTGGGTGGAGATGCCCCAAGCAGGATCAGGCTGATGTGGGGTTAGACGTCTGGTGCGCAAGTCATGTTCACACCCCAGTTTAAGTGTGGTTAGAGGGATCAGGTGTAGAGTCTACACCCTTCTGCCCAGGGTTTATCCTGAGACCCTGAAAGGATGGGTCCATGGCACAAGCGCGGAGCTAACCCTAACAATAACCACTAACCCTGACTCTGACACTGATTGTGAAACATCCCCAAACACTAACCCAAGCCATGAACATGACCCTGACCCTGACCCTTAATGTGATCCTGACCTTAACCCTAAACCTAAACCTAAGCCTGACACTGACCCTGATGTGGACCCTGAACCTAAACTTGACTCTGACATTACCGTTATCTTGACTCATACCTAAAAACGACCCTGATCCTGAGCCTAATCCTAACCCTGACGCTGACCTAAACCTGGCCCTAACCATCACCCTGACCGTGACTGTGAGCCTGACCGTAACCTTAAACCTAATGGTAACTCTAACCATGACCCTTATACAGACCCTGAATCTTCACCTCATGCTGACCCTGACCCTAACACTAACCCCTACCCTAAACCAAACATTAACCCTGACCTTACGCTGTCTTACCCTATCCCTAACCATAACCCTACTTCTAAATCTTACCCTAACCCTAATCCCAAACCCTACCGCCAAAACCTAACTGTGACACTGAACCGAACATTGACCCTAAACCAAAGCCTGACCCTAAACCTGACCCTGGCCCAGGACTTCACCTGACCCTGACTCTGACCCAAATCCTAACCATGACACTAACACTGACCACGACATAACCCTATCCCTGACCTGTGTGGACTTTAAACCAATACCTGAACCTGACCCTAAACTGGACATTGGCGCAAAACTTCACCCTGACCCTGACCCAGACCATGACCATAATAAACCTAACCCTGACCCTAAGAGTGATCCCAACCCTCACCTGAACACTCAACCTGACCCTGACTGTGAGCCGGACCCTAACTCTAACCCTAAATGTAACCCTGACCCTGACACTAACACGGGTCCTCCCCCGAATCCTTTCGCTGAACCTAACCTTAACACTAACCACTAACCCTACCACGGACCTTGACCCTAAAAAGTTCTAACCCTAACCGTCAACCTAATGCTAACCCTAACACTAAGCCTAAACTTAACAATAACCCTGACCCTATACCTGACTATGACCATAACCCTAACCCTGATATTTGCCTACACAAGACCGTGAGCCTAAATTTGACTCTGGCCCTGACCCTAAACCTAACCATGACACTAACAATGACTACTACATAACCCTGTCCCTGACACGAATGTGGACTTTAAACCAATACCTGATCCTGCCCGTAAACCTGTCACTGGCCCTAGACTTCACCCTGACCCCGACCCAGGCAAAGACCCAAACCCTGACCCTAACATTAACTGTTACACTGAATGTGAGCCTGACCCTAACTCTATCCCTAAACGTAACCCTGGCCATGACACTAACACGGGCCTTGACTCGAAACCTAACGCTGAACCTATCCATAAAACTAACCCCTAACATTATCCCTGACACTGACCCTAACCCGGTCTAACCCTAACCCGCAACCTACCTCTAACCCTAACCCTAACCCCACTTTAACAATCATCCTTCCCTCTACGGGACCCTGATCATAACCCTAACTCTGAACTTTGCCTATGTCAGTCTTTAACCTTAAACCAGACCCTGGCCTTGACCTTAACACTGACCCTAGCCCTGACTGTAAACCTAAATCTGACCCAATCCGTGATCATGAACAGAATCGTAACCCTAAAGCTCACCCTGTTCCTGAACCTACTCATAAAACAGAACCTACACCTAAAGCTGACCTTACCATAACCATGAACCTAACCCTGACCCTGACCCTAACCCTGACACTAAACCTGTGCCAAACCTATCCCTGAACCTGACATGAAACTTACCCCAAACTAAAACTTGAACCGGACCCTAAATCTGACCATGACCCTGCCTGAACCTAAACCTAACCGTTACCCTAACACTGACCCTGACCCTGACTCTGACCGTAACGCTAACCATGACCCTACTGAGAGCCTGACCCTAAACCTAACCATGAACCTAACCCTAACTTTGACCCCTACCCTAAGCCTAACGCTAACCCAGACCCAAAGACGTCTAACCCTAACCGTGACCCTAAGTCTTTCTTAAACCTAACCCTAACACTAACCTGGTCTAAACCCAGCTCTGTTCCCTCTGTCAGGGACAACAGCTGCACCCAGGCCTCCCAGGGGTTTGGGGGAGGCTATATGGGGTCACTGGATGGGCACTGCATTGAGTGGAGTGTGAGCCTTGAGCAGCTTAGGGACCAGCGGCTCAGGGAGCCCCCAGGCAGTTCTGACCACACTTCCCTGAAGACAGAGCCCAACGGAATTGGATCCGACGTATACAGGCACCCCATAACAGAGAAAACATCCCTGCCCAGCTCATTTCCAGACACATCCTAAAGGAAGCGACATGTTCTTCTGCTGTACTGAAGCCAAAAGGATGCAGGGAGATGAGAGCTCACCCGCCAGACACGTCCCCTCCCTGGCAGGTCATATCTGGATTTCCCCAACGCCTCAGGCCTTTTGGCTAATAAAATCAAAAGGTGACACCAGGGGGCACAGAGTCAGAGAGTCCCACACCTTCTGATCCACTGGTGTAGCCCTAGGTGTCTTTCCAGTCTCTGTGTGTGTGTGTGTGTGTGTGTGTGTGTGTGTGCGCCTCTGGGGGTCTGTGTCTCTGTGTGTAAAGAGGACCTGGCCACGCCATCGTGGGTGGAGATGCCCCAAGCAGGATCAGGCTGATGAGGGGTTAGACGTCTGGTGCGCAAGTCATGTTCACACCCCAGTTTAAATGTGGTTAAGAGGGATCAGGTGTAGGGTCTACACCCTTCTGCCCAGGGTTTATCCTGAGACCCTGAAAGGATGGGTCCATGGCACAAGCGCGGGGCTAACCCTAACAGTAACCACTAACCCTGACTCTGACACTGATTGTGAAACATCCCCAAACACTAACCCAAGCCATGAACATGACCCTGACCCTGACCCTTAATGTGATCCTGACCTTAACCCTAAACCTAAACCTAAGCCTGACACTGACCCTGATGTGGACCCTGAACCTAAACTTGACTCTGACATTACCGTCATCTTGACTCATACCTAAAAACGACCCTGATCCTGAGCCTAATCCTAACCCTGACGCTGACCTAAACCTGGCCCTAACCATCACCCTGACCGTGACTGTGAGCCTGCCCGTAACCTTAAACCTAATGGTAACTCTAACCATGACCCTTATACAGACCCTGAATCTTCACCTCATGCTGACCCTGACCCTAACACTAACCCCTACCCTAAACCAAACATTAACCCTGACCTTACGCTGTCTTACCCTATCCCTAACCATAACCCTACTTCTAAATCTTACCCTAACCCTAATCCCAAACCCTACCGCCAAAACCTAACTGTGACACTGAACCGAACATTGACCCTAAACCAAAGCCTGACCCTAAACCTGACCCTGGCCCAGGACTTCACCTGACCCTGATTCTGACCCAAATCCTAACCATGACACTAACACTGACCACGACATAATCCTATCCCTGACCTGTGTGGACTTTAAACCAATACCTGAACCTGACCCTAAACCGGACATTGGCGCAAAACTTCACCCTGACCCTGACCCAGACCATGACCATAATAAACCTAACCCTGACCCTAAGAGTGATCCCAACCCTCACCTGAACACTCAACCTGACCCTGACTGTGAGCCAGACCCTAACTCTAACCCTAAATGTAACCCTGACCCTGACACTAACACGGGTCCTCCCCCGAATCCTTTCGCTGAACCTAACCTTAACACTAACCACTAACCCTACCACGGACCTTGACCCTAAAAAGTTCTAACCCTAACCGTCAACCTAATGCTAACCCTAACACTAAGCCTAAACTTAACAATAACCCTGACCCTATACCTGACTATGACCATAACCTTAACCCTGATATTTGCCTACACAAGACCGTGAGCCTAAATTTGACTCTGGCCCTGACCCTAAACCTAACCATGACACTAACAATGACTACTACATAACCCTGTCCCTGACACGAATGTGGACTTTAAACCAATACCTGATCCTGCCCGTAAACCTGACACTGGCCCTAGACTTCACCCTGACCCCGACCCAGGCAAAGACCCTGACCCTGACCCTAACATTAACTGTTACACTGAATGTGAGCCTGACCCTAACTCTATCCCTAAACGTAACCCTGGCCCTGACACTAACACGGGCCCTGACTCGAAACCTAACGCTGAACCTAACCCTAAAACTAACCCCTATCATTGTCCCTGACACTGACCCTAACCCGGTCTAACCCTAACCCGCAACCTACCTCTAACCCTAACCCTAACCCCACTTTAACAATAATCCTGCCCTCTACGGGACCCTGATCATAACCCTAACTCTGAACTTTGCCTATGTCAGTCTTTAACTTAAACCAGACCCTGGCCTTGACCTTAACACTGACCCTAGCACTGACTGTAAGCCTAAATCTGACCCAATCCGTGATCATGAACAGAATCGTAACCCTAAAGCTCACCCTGTTCCTGAACCTACTCATAAAACAGAACCTACACCTAAAGCTGACCTTACCATAACCATGAACCTAACCCTGACCCTGACCCTAACCCTGACACGAAACCTGTGCCAAACCTATCCCTGAACCTGACATGAAAATTACCCCCAAACCAAAACTTGAACCGTACCCTAAATCTGACCATGACCCTGCCTGAACCTAAACCTAACCGTTACCCTAACACTGACCCTGACCCTGACTCTGACCATAACGCTAACCGTGACCCTACTGTGAGCCTGACCCTAAACCTATCCATGAACCAAAACCTAACCCTGACCCCTTCCCTAAGCCTAACGCTAACCCTGACCCAAAGACGTCTAACCCTAACCATGAACCTAAGTCTTTCTTAAATATAACCCTAACACTATCCTGGTCTAAACCCAGCTCTGTTCCCAATGTCAGGGACAACAGCTGCACCCAGGCCTCCCAGGGGTTTGGGGGAGGCTATATGGGGGTCACTGGATGGGCACTGCATTGAGTGGAGTGTGAGCCTTGGGCAGCTTAGGGACCAGCGGCTCAGGGAGCCCCCAGGCAGTGGTGACCACACTTCTCTGAAGACAGAGCCCAACGGAATTGGATCCGACGTATACAGGCACCCCATAACAGAGAAAACATCCCTGCCCAGCTCATTTCCAGGCACATCCTAAAGGAAGCAACATGTTCTTCTGCTGTACTGAAGCCAAAAGGATGCAGGGAGAAGAGAGCTCGCCCGCCAGACACGTCCCCTCCCTGGCAGGTCATATCTGGATTTCCCCAACGCCTCAGGCCCTTTGGCTAATAAAATCAAAAGGTGACACCAGGGGGCACAGAGTAGAGAGTCCCACACCTTCTGATCCACTGGTGTAGCCCTAGGTGTCTTCCCAGTCTGTGTGTGTGTGTGTGTCTGTGTGTGTGTGTGTGTGTGTGTGTGTGTGCGCGCGCCTCTGGGTGTCTGTGTCTCTGTGTGTAAAGAGGACCTGGCCATGCCATCGTGGGTGGAGATGCCCCAAGCAGGATCAGGCTGATGTGGGGTTAGACGTCTGGTGCGCAAGTCATGTTCACACCCCAGTTTAAGTGTGGTTAAGAGGGATCAGGTGTAGGGTCTACACCCTTCTGCCCAGGGTTTATCCTGAGACCCTGAAAGGATGGGTCCATGGCACAAGCGCGGGGCTAACCCTAACAGTAACCACTAACCCTGACTCTGACACTGATTGTGAAACATCCCCAAACACTAACCCAAGCCATGAACATGACCCTGACCCTGACCCTTAATGTGATCCTGACCTTAACGCTAAACCTAAACCTAAGCCTGACACTGACCCTGATGTGGACCCTGAACCTAAACTTGACTCTGACATTACCGTCATCTTGACTCATACCTAAAAACGACCCTGATCCTGAGCCTAATCCTAACCCTGACGCTGACCTAAACCTGGCCCTAACCATCACCCTGACCGTGACTGTGAGCCTGCCCGTAACCTTAAACCTAATGGTAACTCTAAGCATGACCCTTATACAGACCCTGAATCTTCACCTCATGCTGACCCTGACCCTAACACTAACCCCTACCCTAAACCAAACATTAACCCTGAACTTACGCTGTCTTCCCCTATCCCTAACCATAACTCTACTTCTAAATCTTACCCTAACCCTAATCCCAAACCCTACCGCCAAAACCTAACTGTGACACTGAACCGAACATTGACCCGAAACCAAAGCCTGACCCTAAACCTGACCCTGGCCCAGGACTTCACCTGACCCTGATTCTGACCCAAATCCTAACCATGACACTAACACTGACCACGACATAATCCTATCCCTGACCTGTGTGGACTTTAAACCAATACCTGAACCTGACCCTAAACCGGACATTGGCGCAAAACTTCACCCTGACCCTGACCCAGACCATGACCATAATAAACCTAACCCTGACCCTAAGAGTGATCCCAACCCTCACCTGAACACTCAACCTGACCCTGACTGTGAGCCAGACCCTAACTCTAACCCTAAATGTAACCCTGACCCTGACACTAACACGGGTCCTCCCCCGAATCCTTTCGCTGAACCTAACCTTAACACTAACCACTAACCCTACCACGGACCTTGACCCTAAAAAGTTCTAACCCTAACCGTCAACCTAATGCTAACCCTAACACTAAGCCTAAACTTAACAATAACCCTGACCCTATACCTGACTATGACCATAACCTTAACCCTGATATTTGCCTACACAAGACCGTGAGCCTAAATTTGACTCTGGCCCTGACCCTAAACCTAACCATGACACTAACAATGACTACTACATAACCCTGTCCCTGACACGAATGTGGACTTTAAACCAATACCTGATCCTGCCCGTAAACCTGACACTGGCCCTAGACTTCACCCTGACCCCGACCCAGGCAAAGACCCTGACCCTGACCCTAACATTAACTGTTACACTGAATGTGAGCCTGACCCTAACTCTATCCCTAAACGTAACCCTGGCCCTGACACTAACACGGGCCCTGACTCGAAACCTAACGCTGAACCTAACCCTAAAACTAACCCCTATCATTGTCCCTGACACTGACCCTAACCCGGTCTAACCCTAACCCGCAACCTACCTCTAACCCTAACCCTAACCCCACTTTAACAATAATCCTGCCCTCTACGGGACCCTGATCATAACCCTAACTCTGAACTTTGCCTATGTCAGTCTTTAACTTAAACCAGACCCTGGCCTTGACCTTAACACTGACCCTAGCACTGACTGTAAGCCTAAATCTGACCCAATCCGTGATCATGAACAGAATCGTAACCCTAAAGCTCACCCTGTTCCTGAACCTACTCATAAAACAGAACCTACACCTAAAGCTGACCTTACCATAACCATGAACCTAACCCTGACCCTGACCCTAACCCTGACACGAAACCTGTGCCAAACCTATCCCTGAACCTGACATGAAAATTACCCCCAAACCAAAACTTGAACCGTACCCTAAATCTGACCATGACCCTGCCTGAACCTAAACCTAACCGTTACCCTAACACTGACCCTGACCCTGACTCTGACCATAACGCTAACCGTGACCCTACTGTGAGCCTGACCCTAAACCTATCCATGAACCAAAACCTAACCCTGACCCCTTCCCTAAGCCTAACGCTAACCCTGACCCAAAGACGTCTAACCCTAACCATGAACCTAAGTCTTTCTTAAATATAACCCTAACACTATCCTGGTCTAAACCCAGCTCTGTTCCCAATGTCAGGGACAACAGCTGCACCCAGGCCTCCCAGGGGTTTGGGGGAGGCTATATGGGGGTCACTGGATGGGCACTGCATTGAGTGGAGTGTGAGCCTTGGGCAGCTTAGGGACCAGCGGCTCAGGGAGCCCCCAGGCAGTGGTGACCACACTTCTCTGAAGACAGAGCCCAACGGAATTGGATCCGACGTATACAGGCACCCCATAACAGAGAAAACATCCCTGCCCAGCTCATTTCCAGGCACATCCTAAAGGAAGCAACATGTTCTTCTGCTGTACTGAAGCCAAAAGGATGCAGGGAGAAGAGAGCTCGCCCGCCAGACACGTCCCCTCCCTGGCAGGTCATATCTGGATTTCCCCAACGCCTCAGGCCCTTTGGCTAATAAAATCAAAAGGTGACACCAGGGGGCACAGAGTAGAGAGTCCCACACCTTCTGATCCACTGGTGTAGCCCTAGGTGTCTTCCCAGTCTGTGTGTGTGTGTGTGTCTGTGTGTGTGTGTGTGTGTGTGTGTGTGTGCGCGCGCCTCTGGGTGTCTGTGTCTCTGTGTGTAAAGAGGACCTGGCCATGCCATCGTGGGTGGAGATGCCCCAAGCAGGATCAGGCTGATGTGGGGTTAGACGTCTGGTGCGCAAGTCATGTTCACACCCCAGTTTAAGTGTGGTTAAGAGGGATCAGGTGTAGGGTCTACACCCTTCTGCCCAGGGTTTATCCTGAGACCCTGAAAGGATGGGTCCATGGCACAAGCGCGGGGCTAACCCTAACAGTAACCACTAACCCTGACTCTGACACTGATTGTGAAACATCCCCAAACACTAACCCAAGCCATGAACATGACCCTGACCCTGACCCTTAATGTGATCCTGACCTTAACGCTAAACCTAAACCTAAGCCTGACACTGACCCTGATGTGGACCCTGAACCTAAACTTGACTCTGACATTACCGTCATCTTGACTCATACCTAAAAACGACCCTGATCCTGAGCCTAATCCTAACCCTGACGCTGACCTAAACCTGGCCCTAACCATCACCCTGACCGTGACTGTGAGCCTGCCCGTAACCTTAAACCTAATGGTAACTCTAAGCATGACCCTTATACAGACCCTGAATCTTCACCTCATGCTGACCCTGACCCTAACACTAACCCCTACCCTAAACCAAACATTAACCCTGAACTTACGCTGTCTTCCCCTATCCCTAACCATAACTCTACTTCTAAATCTTACCCTAACCCTAATCCCAAACCCTACCGCCAAAACCTAACTGTGACACTGAACCGAACATTGACCCGAAACCAAAGCCTGACCCTAAACCTGACCCTGGCCCAGGACTTCACCTGACCCTGACTCTGACCCAAATCCTAACCATGACACTAACACTGACCATGACATAATCCTATCCCTGACCTGTGTGGACTTTAAACCAATATCTGAACCTGACCCTAAACTGGACATTGGCGCAAAACTTCACCCTGACCCTGACCCAGACCATGACCATAATAAACCTAACCCTGACCCTAAGAGTGATCCCAACCCTCACCTGAACACTCAACCTGACCCTGACTGTGAGCCAGACCCTAACTCTAACCCTAAATGTAACCCTGACCCTGACACTAACACGGGTCCTCCCCCGAATCCTTTCGCTGAACCTAACCTTAACACTAACCACTAACCCTACCACGGACCTTGACCCTAAAAAGTTCTAACCCTAACCGTCAACCTAATGCTAACCCTAACACTAAGCCTCAACTTAACAATAACCCTGACCCTATACCTGACTATGACCATAACCCTAACCCTGATATTTGCCTACACAAGACCGTGAGCCTAAATTTGACTCTGGCCCTGACCCTAAACCTAACCATGACACTAACAATGACTACTACATAACCCTGTCCCTGACACGAATGTGGACTTTAAACCAATACCTGATCCTGCCCGTAAACCTGACACTGGCCCTAGACTTCACCCTGACCCCGACCCAGGCAAAGACCCAAACCCTGACCCTAACATTAACTGTTACACTGAATGTGAGCCTGACCCTAACTCTATCCCTAAACGTAACCCTGGCCCTGACACTAACACGGGCACTGACTCGAAACCTAACGCTGAACCTATCCATAAAACTAACCCCTAACATTATCCCTGACACTGACTCTAACCCGGTCTAACCCTAACCCGCAACCTACCTCTAACCCTAACCCTAACCCCACTTTAACAATCATCCTTCCCTCTACGGGACCCTGATCATAACCCTAACTCTGAACTTTGCCTATGTCAGTCTTTAACCTTAAACCAGACCCTGGCCTTGACCTTAACACTGACCCTAGCCCTGACTGTAAACCTAAATCTGACCCAATCCGTGATCATGAACAGAATCGTAACCCTAAAGCTCACCCTGTTCCTGAACCTACTCATAAAACAGAACCTACACCTAAAGCTGACCTTACCATAACCATGAACCTAACCCTGACCCTGACCCTAACCCTGACACTAAACCTGTGCCAAACCTATCCCTGAACCTGACATGAAACTTACCTCCAAACCAAAACTTGAACCGGACCCTAAATCTGACCATGACCCTGCCTGAACCTAAACCTAACCGTTACCCTAACACTGACCCTGACCCTGACTCTGACCGTAACGCTAACCATGACCCTACTGAGAGCCTGACCCTAAACCTAACCATGAACCTAACCCTAACTTTGACCCCTACCCTAAGCCTAACGCTAACCCAGACCCAAAGACGTCTAACCCTAACCGTGACCCTAAGTCTTTCTTAAACCTAACCCTAACACTAACCTGGTCTAAACCCAGCTCTGTTCCCTCTGTCAGGGACAACAGCTGAACCCAGGCCTCCCAGGGGTTTGGGGGAGGCTATATGGGGGTCACTGGATGGGCACTGCATTGAGTGGAGTGTGAGCCTTGAGCAGCTTAGGGACCAGCGGCTCAGGGAGCCCCCAGGCAGTTCTGACCACACTTCCCTGAAGACAGAGCCCAACGGAATTGGATCCGACGTATACAGGCACCCCATAACAGAGAAAACATCCCTGCCCAGCTCATTTCCAGACACATCCTAAAGGAAGCGACATGTTCTTCTGCTGTACTGAAGCCAAAAGGATGCAGGGAAAAGAGAGCTCACCCGCCAGACACGTCCCCTCCCTGGCAGGTCATATCTGGATTTCCCCAACGCCTCAGGCCTTTTGGCTAATAAAATCAAAAGGTGACACCAGGGGGCACAGAGTCAGAGAGTCCCACACCTTCTGATCCACTGGTGTAGCCCTAGGTGTCTTTCCAGTCTCTGTGTGTGTGTGTGTGTGTGTGTGTGTGTGTGTGTGTGTGTGCGCCTCTGGGGGTCTGTGTCTCTGTGTGTAAAGAGGACCTGGCCACGCCATCGTGGGTGGAGATGCCCCAAGCAGGATCAGGCTGATGAGGGGTTAGACGTCTGGTGCGCAAGTCATGTTCACACCCCAGTTTAAATGTGGTTAAGAGGGATCAGGTGTAGGGTCTACACCCTTCTGCCCAGGGTTTATCCTGAGACCCTGAAAGGATGGGTCCATGGCACAAGCGCGGGGCTAACCCTAACAGTAACCACTAACCCTGACTCTGACACTGATTGTGAAACATCCCCAAACACTAACCCAAGCCATGAACATGACCCTGACCCTGACCCTTAATGTGATCCTGACCTTAACGCTAAACCTAAACCTAAGCCTGACACTGACCCTGATGTGGACCCTGAACCTAAACTTGACTCTGACATTACCGTCATCTTGACTCATACCTAAAAACGACCCTGATCCTGAGCCTAATCCTAACCCTGACGCTGACCTAAACCTGGCCCTAACCATCACCCTGACCGTGACTATGAGCCTGCCCGTAACCTTAAACCTAATGGTAACTCTAAGCATGACCCTTATACAGACCCTGAATCTTCACCTCATGATGACCCTGACCCTAACACTAACCCCTACCCTAAACCAAACATTAACCCTGACCTTACGCTGTCTTACCCTATCCCTAACCATAACCCTACTTCTAAATCTTACCCTAACCCTAATCCCAAACCCTACCGCCAAAACCTAACTGTGACACTGAACCGAACATTGACCCGAAACCAAAGCCTGACCCTAACCTGACCCTGGCCCAGGACTTCACCTGACCCTGATTCTGACCCAAATCCTAACCATGACACTAACACTGACCACGACATAATCCTATCCCTGACCTGTGTGGACTTTAAACCAATACCTGAACCTGACCCTAAACCGGACATTGGCGCAAAACTTCACCCTGACCCTGACCCAGACCATGACCATAATAAACCTAACCCTGACCCTAAGAGTGATCCCAACCCTCACCTGAACACTCAACCTGACCCTGACTGTGAGCCAGACCCTAACTCTAACCCTAAATGTAACCCTGACCCTGACACTAACACGGGTCCTCCCCCGAATCCTTTCGCTGAACCTAACCTTAACACTAACCACTAACCCTACCACGGACCTTGACCCTAAAAAGTTCTAACCCTAACCGTCAACCTAATGCTAACCCTAACACTAAGCCTAAACTTAACAATAACCCTGACCCTATACCTGACTATGACCATAACCTTAACCCTGATATTTGCCTACACAAGACCGTGAGCCTAAATTTGACTCTGGCCCTGACCCTAAACCTAACCATGACACTAACAATGACTACTACATAACCCTGTCCCTGACACGAATGTGGACTTTAAACCAATACCTGATCCTGCCCGTAAACCTGACACTGGCCCTAGACTTCACCCTGACCCCGACCCAGGCAAAGACCCTGACCCTGACCCTAACATTAACTGTTACACTGAATGTGAGCCTGACCCTAACTCTATCCCTAAACGTAACCCTGGCCCTGACACTAACACGGGCCCTGACTCGAAACCTAACGCTGAACCTAACCCTAAAACTAACCCCTATCATTGTCCCTGACACTGACCCTAACCCGGTCTAACCCTAACCCGCAACCTACCTCTAACCCTAACCCTAACCCCACTTTAACAATAATCCTGCCCTCTACGGGACCCTGATCATAACCCTAACTCTGAACTTTGCCTATGTCAGTCTTTAACTTAAACCAGACCCTGGCCTTGACCTTAACACTGACCCTAGCACTGACTGTAAGCCTAAATCTGACCCAATCCGTGATCATGAACAGAATCGTAACCCTAAAGCTCACCCTGTTCCTGAACCTACTCATAAAACAGAACCTACACCTAAAGCTGACCTTACCATAACCATGAACCTAACCCTGACCCTGACCCTAACCCTGACACGAAACCTGTGCCAAACCTATCCCTGAACCTGACATGAAAATTACCCCCAAACCAAAACTTGAACCGTACCCTAAATCTGACCATGACCCTGCCTGAACCTAAACCTAACCGTTACCCTAACACTGACCCTGACCCTGACTCTGACCATAACGCTAACCGTGACCCTACTGTGAGCCTGACCCTAAACCTATCCATGAACCAAAACCTAACCCTGACCCCTTCCCTAAGCCTAACGCTAACCCTGACCCAAAGACGTCTAACCCTAACCATGAACCTAAGTCTTTCTTAAATATAACCCTAACACTATCCTGGTCTAAACCCAGCTCTGTTCCCAATGTCAGGGACAACAGCTGCACCCAGGCCTCCCAGGGGTTTGGGGGAGGCTATATGGGGGTCACTGGATGGGCACTGCATTGAGTGGAGTGTGAGCCTTGGGCAGCTTAGGGACCAGCGGCTCAGGGAGCCCCCAGGCAGTGGTGACCACACTTCTCTGAAGACAGAGCCCAACGGAATTGGATCCGACGTATACAGGCACCCCATAACAGAGAAAACATCCCTGCCCAGCTCATTTCCAGGCACATCCTAAAGGAAGCAACATGTTCTTCTGCTGTACTGAAGCCAAAAGGATGCAGGGAGAAGAGAGCTCGCCCGCCAGACACGTCCCCTCCCTGGCAGGTCATATCTGGATTTCCCCAACGCCTCAGGCCCTTTGGCTAATAAAATCAAAAGGTGACACCAGGGGGCACAGAGTAGAGAGTCCCACACCTTCTGATCCACTGGTGTAGCCCTAGGTGTCTTCCCAGTCTGTGTGTGTGTGTGTGTCTGTGTGTGTGTGTGTGTGTGTGTGTGTGTGCGCGCGCCTCTGGGTGTCTGTGTCTCTGTGTGTAAAGAGGACCTGGCCATGCCATCGTGGGTGGAGATGCCCCAAGCAGGATCAGGCTGATGTGGGGTTAGACGTCTGGTGCGCAAGTCATGTTCACACCCCAGTTTAAGTGTGGTTAAGAGGGATCAGGTGTAGGGTCTACACCCTTCTGCCCAGGGTTTATCCTGAGACCCTGAAAGGATGGGTCCATGGCACAAGCGCGGGGCTAACCCTAACAGTAACCACTAACCCTGACTCTGACACTGATTGTGAAACATCCCCAAACACTAACCCAAGCCATGAACATGACCCTGACCCTGACCCTTAATGTGATCCTGACCTTAACGCTAAACCTAAACCTAAGCCTGACACTGACCCTGATGTGGACCCTGAACCTAAACTTGACTCTGACATTACCGTCATCTTGACTCATACCTAAAAACGACCCTGATCCTGAGCCTAATCCTAACCCTGACGCTGACCTAAACCTGGCCCTAACCATCACCCTGACCGTGACTGTGAGCCTGCCCGTAACCTTAAACCTAATGGTAACTCTAAGCATGACCCTTATACAGACCCTGAATCTTCACCTCATGCTGACCCTGACCCTAACACTAACCCCTACCCTAAACCAAACATTAACCCTGAACTTACGCTGTCTTCCCCTATCCCTAACCATAACTCTACTTCTAAATCTTACCCTAACCCTAATCCCAAACCCTACCGCCAAAACCTAACTGTGACACTGAACCGAACATTGACCCGAAACCAAAGCCTGACCCTAAACCTGACCCTGGCCCAGGACTTCACCTGACCCTGATTCTGACCCAAATCCTAACCATGACACTAACACTGACCACGACATAATCCTATCCCTGACCTGTGTGGACTTTAAACCAATACCTGAACCTGACCCTAAACCGGACATTGGCGCAAAACTTCACCCTGACCCTGACCCAGACCATGACCATAATAAACCTAACCCTGACCCTAAGAGTGATCCCAACCCTCACCTGAACACTCAACCTGACCCTGACTGTGAGCCAGACCCTAACTCTAACCCTAAATGTAACCCTGACCCTGACACTAACACGGGTCCTCCCCCGAATCCTTTCGCTGAACCTAACCTTAACACTAACCACTAACCCTACCACGGACCTTGACCCTAAAAAGTTCTAACCCTAACCGTCAACCTAATGCTAACCCTAACACTAAGCCTAAACTTAACAATAACCCTGACCCTATACCTGACTATGACCATAACCTTAACCCTGATATTTGCCTACACAAGACCGTGAGCCTAAATTTGACTCTGGCCCTGACCCTAAACCTAACCATGACACTAACAATGACTACTACATAACCCTGTCCCTGACACGAATGTGGACTTTAAACCAATACCTGATCCTGCCCGTAAACCTGACACTGGCCCTAGACTTCACCCTGACCCCGACCCAGGCAAAGACCCTGACCCTGACCCTAACATTAACTGTTACACTGAATGTGAGCCTGACCCTAACTCTATCCCTAAACGTAACCCTGGCCCTGACACTAACACGGGCCCTGACTCGAAACCTAACGCTGAACCTAACCCTAAAACTAACCCCTATCATTGTCCCTGACACTGACCCTAACCCGGTCTAACCCTAACCCGCAACCTACCTCTAACCCTAACCCTAACCCCACTTTAACAATAATCCTGCCCTCTACGGGACCCTGATCATAACCCTAACTCTGAACTTTGCCTATGTCAGTCTTTAACTTAAACCAGACCCTGGCCTTGACCTTAACACTGACCCTAGCACTGACTGTAAGCCTAAATCTGACCCAATCCGTGATCATGAACAGAATCGTAACCCTAAAGCTCACCCTGTTCCTGAACCTACTCATAAAACAGAACCTACACCTAAAGCTGACCTTACCATAACCATGAACCTAACCCTGACCCTGACCCTAACCCTGACACGAAACCTGTGCCAAACCTATCCCTGAACCTGACATGAAAATTACCCCCAAACCAAAACTTGAACCGTACCCTAAATCTGACCATGACCCTGCCTGAACCTAAACCTAACCGTTACCCTAACACTGACCCTGACCCTGACTCTGACCATAACGCTAACCGTGACCCTACTGTGAGCCTGACCCTAAACCTATCCATGAACCAAAACCTAACCCTGACCCCTTCCCTAAGCCTAACGCTAACCCTGACCCAAAGACGTCTAACCCTAACCATGAACCTAAGTCTTTCTTAAATATAACCCTAACACTATCCTGGTCTAAACCCAGCTCTGTTCCCAATGTCAGGGACAACAGCTGCACCCAGGCCTCCCAGGGGTTTGGGGGAGGCTATATGGGGGTCACTGGATGGGCACTGCATTGAGTGGAGTGTGAGCCTTGGGCAGCTTAGGGACCAGCGGCTCAGGGAGCCCCCAGGCAGTGGTGACCACACTTCTCTGAAGACAGAGCCCAACGGAATTGGATCCGACGTATACAGGCACCCCATAACAGAGAAAACATCCCTGCCCAGCTCATTTCCAGGCACATCCTAAAGGAAGCAACATGTTCTTCTGCTGTACTGAAGACAAAAGGATGCAGGGAGAAGAGAGCTCGCCCGCCAGACACGTCCCCTCCCTGGCAGGTCATATCTGGATTTCCCCAACGCCTCAGGCCCTTTGGCTAATAAAATCAAAAGGTGACACCAGGGGGCACAGAGTAGAGAGTCCCACACCTTCTGATCCACTGGTGTAGCCCTAGGTGTCTTCCCAGTCTGTGTGTGTGTGTGTGTCTGTGTGTGTGTGTGTGTGTGTGTGTGTGTGCGCGCGCCTCTGGGTGTCTGTGTCTCTGTGTGTAAAGAGGACCTGGCCATGCCATCGTGGGTGGAGATGCCCCAAGCAGGATCAGGCTGATGTGGGGTTAGACGTCTGGTGCGCAAGTCATGTTCACACCCCAGTTTAAGTGTGGTTAAGAGGGATCAGGTGTAGGGTCTACACCCTTCTGCCCAGGGTTTATCCTGAGACCCTGAAAGGATGGGTCCATGGCACAAGCGCGGGGCTAACCCTAACAGTAACCACTAACCCTGACTCTGACACTGATTGTGAAACATCCCCAAACACTAACCCAAGCCATGAACATGACCCTGACCCTGACCCTTAATGTGATCCTGACCTTAACGCTAAACCTAAACCTAAGCCTGACACTGACCCTGATGTGGACCCTGAACCTAAACTTGACTCTGACATTACCGTCATCTTGACTCATACCTAAAAACGACCCTGATCCTGAGCCTAATCCTAACCCTGACGCTGACCTAAACCTGGCCCTAACCATCACCCTGACCGTGACTGTGAGCCTGCCCGTAACCTTAAACCTAATGGTAACTCTAAGCATGACCCTTATACAGACCCTGAATCTTCACCTCATGCTGACCCTGACCCTAACACTAACCCCTACCCTAAACCAAACATTAACCCTGAACTTACGCTGTCTTCCCCTATCCCTAACCATAACTCTACTTCTAAATCTTACCCTAACCCTAATCCCAAACCCTACCGCCAAAACCTAACTGTGACACTGAACCGAACATTGACCCGAAACCAAAGCCTGACCCTAAACCTGACCCTGGCCCAGGACTTCACCTGACCCTGACTCTGACCCAAATCCTAACCATG